>NC_073707.1:28023442-28663442 GCF_023634085.1 Falco cherrug
AACATATAGAAGACTCCATAGAGTTTGTTGAAAATTCAGAAGAAAAATTGGCAGTAAATACATGAGGCCATGCATTCTTTCTTCCCAGAGTGATGCACCACAACAGCTGGAGATCCTTGGGCAGCTTCAGCCATGCTCTTGTTTTCTCACCTCTCATGGGTGAGAAGCTCTCTACCTGCACCGTCCCTCACCTCTGCCATCGGCTTCAAGGTGTGTCTTGCCCTCTGGACCTTGCCTGTTTGCAGTCCAGACCAGACTGCCAGATCCTGCTGCCTTACGCAGTACCAGCGTGGCCCTCAAGGAGATAGGAGGATGGTGGTGAAGGGCTGTGGAGAAAGGTTGAGGCTTGAGGAGATGACAAGGGGTGGACCTGAAGGAGGAAAGCTTTGCACCCAGATATTGCTGTCAAGGCAATCTGAAGCAACCAAAGGACATTGAATGTACAAGGGTCGCGTTGCAGAAGGTCGGTGTGTAGTACCTTAGGAATAGATCTCTGAGGGGTGGAGGAACAGCTCTTCCCGGAAAGCAACTGCCAGCACAGTGGGAGCCAGATCTTCTATGCATCTTCATTTTGTCTTGCTCCTTTGATGATTATCATTTTCTTGAGCAAGTTCCTACCGCAGCGGCCCTGCTGCTGTGGCAGCTCTGGGGAGCTCTTGTCATGCCTTTCTTGCCATCGTTGTCAGCTTCAGCACCAGAGGGGACCCGCAGTAAGGAGGGGTTTTGCTCCTTGTTAGAGCAAACCAGTGCTTTTGGTTTTCACTGAGCAGCTGGATCCTGGGTGCCAGCTCCTCCGGGGGCGATCTCCAGACCGGCTCTTAGCAGTGGGGGTGTCCTGAGAGGACCATAGCTTATTTGCCATGAGTGGAGTTAGGGTTCCTATGTTGGGGTGGAGCAGTACAGGCTGAAGGGTGGCTGGGCTGCCTCTCCATCGCGTCTTACACGTGTTCAGACCTGGGAAGGCCAAGTGCCCTTTACATGGAGACCTGCGCTTCCAAGGTGTACCATCTCACAGCCTTTGAGAAGCAGGTGGAGTCAAAGCATTACACTTTTGAATAGGCAAAGGCTTTATCATGTGCTTCAAAGGGAGAGATGCCTTGTAGGTGGACAGACTGTACCCCCAAAAAAATGAAGTAGTATGGTTGACAAGGGAGACAGGGGCATGAGTTCAAAGCTGGAGTTGCTTTCTCAAGACCCTTTCACAATAAGTTGTGGTTTTGTTTTTGCCAGTTGACATGACCACTTCCGTGCTGCTGGTGTAAAGCACAGTGCCTACTCAGAGGAAATGTCCTCGAGAGAAGATGCCAGAGCCCTGCTCATTATCAGAAACGAGTAAAACTGCTCCAAGCTAATCTGGCTACCTAAAAATAGAAGTGGTGTTAGGGGGAGGGACTGTCTTCTATGTTCATTTGCCCTTGATTTTCATGACATTTTGCTGTTCTATATTGTGTGTCTTGTAGGGGAGACTGTGTGTCCTGGTCACACTGGAGCAATTCATGAGAGCATGTGCTCATGTCAAAAACCATCGGGGAGGAAGGCTGAGCAGCTTGTTCAGGATTTAGCAGTTAACTTGCAAAGTGCAGTGACTCAGGTTTATTCTTCTGTTCTCCAGCTCCTTGTAGGTTCACAGCCTCTCCCTTGGTGTGATCTTGAAGCCGTCCCTGGGGCAGGTCTGAAGAAGCCCTGTGACTGGTGGTGAGGCTGGGGGGTTGGGGGGGTCCCAGGTGCTGTGAGGTGGTGGGAACAGGGGGCATCTGTCATGTGCACCTTGCCAGGGTCATGCCTCGATTGAAGGCTGCAGTATCTGCTTTGCGATTAAGGGGAGAAGAAAAAATCACCTATGAGACTTAATTACTGTGGTGTTGTTATTAAGCATTTAAAACCCAGGTTTCATTACTATCTTGTGATATCAGCATTTATGTTCTTTTAGTATTATGCAAGCAGCTCACCTTGTGATCATGAAGTACTGAAATGTGCTTTCTAATGCTTACCCTCTGTTTCTCAATAAGACCATAAAACCTCTTCTGCTTTCCGTTAATTATGGAACAATAGGACATTTCTCTTCTCTTTTAAACAGACCTGAGCTTTTTCTTGGGGGGTTGTTTTTTTTTCCCTCTTCAAGTTCTTGGGCCAGCTGCTCCTCTGAGACTTTTCTGGTCCATGTGGCTAGACCACGGTGGACAAACCTTCTGCCCTTCAGTGCACTGTCGTTTGCCAGTCAGGAAGAAGCAGGAGGTTTGTAGACTAATTGTAGGAGCAAAGGTCTTGCTGTACTGGAGCTGTCCCAGCTGGTGCAGTGGCTGTTGCTGGCCCTGATGCGGTCAATGCGATCTACCTACAAGGTTAGCTGAGGCAACTGGGAAAGATGGCAACAGGTCCAGACGGGGTAACCTCCTCCTTCGCCAAAGTAGCTGAAATACTACCTTGCTTGTTGATATTCAGTTGTTTTCCAACTAGAAGCTTCTCTTTGACCCCAAAAGAAGCCTGTTCTGCACCCCACCAGGAGTGCTTGGCGTGCCCCAGCCAAAGGCTGCTTTGCCAGGAGCTGTGCGGTAAGCGAGGCCCCGTGAGCTGAGCTCTGGTTTTCTCTGTCGGAGCATCTGTGTGGGTCTGGATTTTCCCCACCGCGGCATCCAGCTTTTGTAGGACAGTGAGAGTAGATTTCTAGCTTTTCTTCTATCAGTCCAGTTCTGCCACTCAGCGGCATGTAGAGCCGGGGTGGGAGGGGGAAGGGTATCCTCTTCTGTGGTGGTGTTGCCTGTGGGTAATTCACAGGTGACGAGCTCAACGTGGTGGGTTCTCTTGATGCTTTGTTGGAAGAATCTTGCATTATTTCCTTGACTTACAGAGACTCAGAATTTAATCTTTCCTCTGAGCTTTCTCAAGAAGAAAGAAACTGTTGAGTTTTTTCTTCCCTGTAGAGGAAAAGAATTAAAATGTTTCTCTAAGCACAGATGTGGTTCAGTTTGCCTGAATACACTGAAGAGGATGTCTCCAGGCTCCATGACCAGCGCTGCTTCTCCACTCTTTCATGCTTTGCTTTAGGTACACATCTGGAGATGCATAACTCTTTTCAGATGCTAATGAGGAGTTTATAGATAAGATCCCCTGTGAGGAAAGGAATGCTAGAGCAGGGGAAATAAAGGTGAGGAGGGGTCAAGCATCTTCTCTAAGATTCACTTACAGGCAATGCAGCCCTGGCAGGAGTTGAGAGTAGAAGTCAAACCCTCTGGCCTTTATCCTGTGCTGTTGCCATTAAACTATGCTTTTCTAAGATTAGATAATCTTTGGGTTTGGTGTCTGCAAGACTTGATGAGCAAATTCCTTTGAATAAATGCTTTTCTTGTATACTTGCCAACAGAGAATGAGGTTTGGGACATGAGGGAAGGGAAATAACTTGCAGGTGTCAATTTTCAGGAGGTAAATGGGGAGGTAATACTCAACAGGTTAGAGTCCTTGGAAGGACTCGGTGGTGAGGATCACATCCTGCATCTGTGTTTCGGTGGCAGCGATAGGGGGAACCCAAGGTGTGAACATACCGCCAGCAGTCTGCCACGAATTTCAATATTACTGAACAGTCTGGAGCTCCGGCAACGGTGAGACTTGGCACTGGAGTTGGTTTGGGGTCTGGGATAGACGCTAAAGGCAACAGGGTTAACTTCATCTGAATGTTGGGGTTCCTGATGGATGCACTTGCAGAACTGTAAATTTTCTTACCGTGTGAATTGTAGTAGCACAGTATTCAGTGTCACCCTGATGGAAGAGTCCGTTCTGGCTTTAGAGCACTTGCAGTCTGGGGAAACACTGATAGCTGAACTGGTTTCCCAGCATAATATTCCTTTCCAATACATCAGGTCTTCAGAGGAGGAAAGGATTACAAGGGCATGTTTGTCTTATAGTAATTTGTCTTCCTCGCTGTAGCCTGGGGCTGTAAAGTGGACCGGAGCTCAGCTGAGCACGCACCGCAGCTGGCTTTCAATAAAACTGCTGCAGCTGCCCTCCCTTCTGCCCAGGAGAGGTGGTGATGGGCCAGCTGGGTCTGCTAGGTGGGATGAGGTGATGCTGTCGTGTGGGTGCTGCAGACAGCTCTGAGGATTTAGGGTGGCCTGGCAGAGTTTGTTACGCTATTTGTTTTACTTTCTGAGACAATGTATTGCTGAAACTCTTGCATGGATTTGATTTCTGGTTATGAGCATCCTTATCTGCTCCTGTAGCCATTAGCTCTTTGTCTTGCCCACGTGGGAAGCTGTAAGTTACTTCGTCCGATAAGGCTTTTCTTATCAGCTCTGACGTTTGTTGTGTAGAAATATTCTAGGAACTATAAAAAAGGGGCTGGAGCTGGGAATTGCAGCTGAGGTGTTACCCTTCCCTGCAGAGACCAGTGAGATGTCAATGGGAAGTATGAATCTCTCCATGCGTCAGGCCAGGGTTGAGTTTCTTGGTTGTGTATCATGTCTAGAAAAAGAAGCACATGTCCTGAGGTTTCTTTTCCTTTCCTTCCTTACTTTGTGCAGCATCATCAAAATGTTTTTTTGCCTTTTAAACTCATCAGCCTGCTTGTGAAATACTCAGAGAAGCTTGGGCTGAGTTTGCATCACTGTCAGTGGGTTGCATCTTTTTGGAGCGGCTTTGATCTTGCTTACTCCGTGCTGAGTAATTTACACTCCTCTCACATGAGCAGCAGCTTCAATGGATATGCCGCCCTCTGAGAGTCTGGCCTTGTAAGCTCTCTCAGTTTCTCCTAATGGTAAGCATTTAAATGGTATTAAAGCTGCTTATCTGAGTGTTGTGCTTTTTTAGAGTCATTAACACCTCTGCAAAGAAAGTGTAAAACTCTAGTAAGGCAGCTGGTGGCACTTTGCAATGGTTTGAATGGTTACCCCCGTGTGCCGGTGCTGGTGAGGGTGTTATGGAGGGGTGGTGGTGGTGGCTGCAGTGCCTGCAGGTGCAGAGCTGGTGCTCCCATGGATGTTGAGGATCACCCTTGGGAGGTGTTGTTCCCATTCGGGGGGGGCGGGAATCGAAGCTCCCTTCTGGTGTGAGATCAGGCACCTCGAGTATTTATTGGTGCGGTCTGGGTTGTTCCTTCTCACCCCTGTGATTCCCCAGGGGCCAGAAATGTCCATCTCAGCATGTTTGCTGTATCTCATTTAATGGCACATTTCAAGTGATGTTAGCAATTTTCTTCTAAAGGATCTGTGCTATTCTGTTACCTTTACAAGGAGGCATTGATGTGCAAGGGTGATCCTGCCATGAAGCTGTCAAAAAAGGGGGGGGGGGGGGGGGAAGCTGGCTTTGTTCTTCACCTTGAACGTTGTCCTGTGCAGCAACAGTGCCATAGTGGTTTGATCTTCTTTGGGGCAACTGAGGGGTTCCACTCTTGCTCTCATTGCTTGGTCTGTTGAGCCAGTTTTGCTCTGTACTAAGTAACAGGAAATTATTATGACTAACGTTAGGCTGGTAGAAAAACTAATAGGAGTGAATAATAGCACAAGATACATGGAAATCAACATTTTTCTCCTTGGAGGCTCTAGATGTAATCCACTTAATATTCTGTGGAACACAAGATTAATTTTCTTCAGCATAATGTAGGCGAGGGCTTTTCTTTTTAGTTTGCTGGCAGAGGCACTGCTGCATTGCTAAAGCTGAGGGCAGGCGATTAGGAGGGGGGGAAGGATGCTGACCCAACTTCCAGAGAATTCAGAAATGGCAAAATCTGGGTAGAGGAGATTAAACTTGTGCCTTGCTGGCAGGACTTTTCTGCAAGAAGTGTGGCTGGGAGTGGGTGTCTTGCACTGGGATGGCCCTTGTTGTGTTTGCTCATCAGGCTTTGCTGTGTGGTAGGGTATCTTTCAGCTGTCTGGAGGTCTAAAATGCTGGGGAATGGATCTGATTTGCTAGGGCTGTGTGGTGAGACTCTCCTGGTAGGCTCCCAGTGCAGAGCCGGCATCTGCAGCATATGGAAACAAGCTCCAGCCTTGCACTTGTCCTCCTTCACAACATACCTTTGCTGTGATTTAAACTTGCAGAACTGCTAAGCTTTGTAGAGGTTCCTTTAAATTAATAAAGCAAACCCCCCATTCTTTTTATTTCACAGGATGGAAAGAATGCAGTGACTTGCCAAGCTTAAAGAGGAGTAGATACAGCAGAAATAAATAAATCAAGCTCATTTATTTTAAGTTGATTAATCTGATATGTTCATAGTTTTCTAAAATAAAGTCTAGCACCAGAGAGTTTAGCAAATCAAATAACAATAACAGCAATTGATTTAGAAACAGTTACAAATGTTTCCCATCCCTACACCCACATGATTAATCTCACCACTTACGACTGAGGGTCAGAACCTGCTTGGGGATGTGCCCTTGTCTCTGTGGGGTTGGAGAAGGTGGACCTGAAGAGCTGACCCCATGCCTGAGAACGGGGAAGGACTGTGGGCAGCTGGTGCGTGCGGGGCTCCTGGGGCACTGTGTGCCTGCAGGAGGGCTTGGTCTGCTGTCAGGTGGGATTTCTCTGATGAAAATCCAAGTAGTATGGGCTCTGCCATGTGCTTTATTTTCCTATTTCATACTGGTCTTCAGCGGGCTGGTGCCTGTGGTCTTAGAAGACTTGTTTTGCTGCTATGCGCATGTTGTGTTAATGTTTCCAGCCTGCTTGTGTGAGCTAATAAAAACCCTGGAGCTCTAGCAAAGAGCATTTTGCTACGCAGAGGCCAGATAATGTCACAGCTGGCTCCAGGGAGCAGAGCTAGCAAAGAGCTCCCAAAGCAGGGAGGTGTCAGGGGCTGTAACGTGACGGGGAGCTCAACTGATCTCGTAAAGCAAAAGGTGGTGGCTGGATTTACAGGGCATCATGGTGACTGGCAAAGCAAAACCAGCAGATCTTCCTGGGCTGCCTGTGTGAGGAAGGTCCCTCTGCTCAGCCTTAGCTAAGTGCTATTCTGATGCATATATCAAATGAACTAACTAAATAGGCCTCGCCCCCCACCCTGAGTTTAGTAATTTGGGGCACTGGGATATGAAATAAAAAGCATCTCCCTGAATTTACAGGAGTGTTTCACAATGTTAAGAAGCCACCAAGAAACATAGAAGTCTTGCTATGGGAAATTCTTTACGACCTGACAAAAAATTCTTGCAGATCACTTTAGCAACTGTGGATTGTCCCTGACTTTCAGGCCATCTTTTTGGCATGCATCAGGCAGGAGCTTGCTTTTTGCTGTGGGACCTTGTTTCCCCCCAGCTTAAGTTAGCGTCTGTCGAGACCAAACCTCCAGCCTCCCTGCCGAGTCTGGCATTTCAGGAGGCAGCCTGTGAAATGTAGGAAAAAGGTGAGAAGCCTTCCCTCCCCCTGCCCTACAACTTGTTAACTCTTGGGTGCGAAAGGTCTTTCCAGATACAAGACATGCCAATTAACATGTATTTGGTATTCTTTTAAATACATTTGCTGTTTTGTCAAGACAATTCATGTAAAGACCTGTTTATAGTGCATGGTTTGGGGAGCTTATTGAATATAGTTGTGGGTTTTTTTACAGTCTTATCTTGCAGAGGTTGGCAGCTAGTTGAATGCTCAATAATTTGGTGTGATATGCTCTACAAAATATCCTTTTTTGGGAAATGCTGCTACCAGAGAGTTTCCTGATCCTCTCCTGCTAACCACCGCTTGCAGAGCCAGGTGAGGAGCTGATGACAAGTGCGGGCTGTGGGTAAGCTCTTCAGAAAGCACTAAACCAGCTGATAACTCCACCTTCAGATAATCTGTGAAAATTGGACTGGTGTAAGAGAAACTCAACTGAATCCAGTAGGGAGGTGATGTTTCTCCAGACACACATATAGGGACTCTGTCTTGTTTTCAACAAAATGTTAAAAAGTAATGGAAATCACTTAAAGATTGCTTTGCCTTTTTTTTTCTTTCCCCCCCCCCCCCCCCCCTTCTTTTTTCTTCTATATGCATCTGGAAGTGAGATGCTCTCCCATTTTAAGACATTCCTCTGGCTGCAACTCTCCCGACAAGGAAGCAGCAAGGCTGTCCTTTCTTGACAGAGGCAATCTCGGGTGGCTTACTTCTTCCCAAGTGGCAGTGGCTTGGAAAGAGGCAAGCTGGCTTCGGGGCTGTCACACCTACAGGCATCCACAGCCAACACCACGGATGTGACCTGCAGTTGGAGTCTGAATTTTTGCCTGCGTGCAAGAGAGGGCTCTGGTTTTGGTGTGAGCTTGGCATCAACCTTCCTTTTCAAAGCATGCCTCTAAGAGTGGGATGTTAAGAGCCTGTAGTTCCCGAAGCAGCTGCTTTGGTAAGTAATTAAACCAACTCCTCTGAGACCCCACAAACCTTTGACAGCATTTACTAGTAGGTAGTAATTTCAGCTTGATGCAAACGTTTGCTGGCTGAGGTGAGGCTCTTTATTTCTCAGAGGGATGAGATCTAAACATTTAGGAATAATATCTTATTGGTCTGAAACTGCAGATAAGTGACTTACAGTGAGGAGAGTGTCCAGCTGCTGTGCTCTAATTGATGTCTGCATCCAAAGAAGTGTGGTACAATACTAGTAGTGACTTTAGATCTTCTGGGGACTATAGATACGATTTATAATTGGCACTGTAGCTTTTTAGAGACACTGAGCTTAGCCAAGTCTTTTATAGATTCTCCTGTTGAAGTTGTGTGCTTGAATTAGACGTGTGTTGAAGTGGCTGATTTGTACTGAGGCTGCATTCATCTAACACAGCACTGAAAACCTCGGGGTTCACTTAGCAGTAGTGCTTTTGCTGGTGCTTCTGGGCTGATTGACTTCTAGCTCTTCTAGATGAACAGCCTTCTGTGAATTGGAAGGAGGGCTTATCACACAGCTGCAAACAATTTGTGGAATCTGTCCTGGCAATCTATGGGATGTGCTGTAGAGGTTTAAAAATGAGAGAGGGTTGTCTGATTTGGAGGGAATCCAGCTTCATTTGAAGGGTTGTCTTAAGGATCATTGAATATCTCAGCCTGCATCTTCTTACTGTGGTGAGACTCGTGGAGGCCAGATGTTGATCTTTATTACCTTCAAGTCAAAACTCATTGCCTCGTGGTTAAGTCACATCAGGATGAGATGGAGTCGCCTTGTTGCTAGTGGTTCTTAGGTCAGGCTTTTGAAGGAATGGAGAGGAGGCTTGGACCCTTCTTTTTTCGATGAGCATGTGTAGCTTGTGGATGGCGCTTCCTTAGGCTGGGCTGCTTCAGCCTACCCTGTTGAGTGAAGGTTAGCTTTATATTTGTCAGTGTAGTCATTGTTGTCCTCTCCTGGTATCACTGCTGCATCTTGGGCTGTGGGACCCTCTGTCTGCAGTGGTACAAATACATCATCTTGGTTGAGGAAATCTTTGCTTCCAGGTCTGCACATGCTCTTTAGTGCCTTGGAGCTCCCATGTTTCATATTTGTGGAGAGTGTACAGAATGGCTGCTTTTTCTATTGACGTGGTAGGAAGGAGCAACTAAACCAGAAGAACTCTAGTTTTGTGTGTGCAAGTGCTCGTCTG
This sequence comes from Falco cherrug, assembly GCF_023634085.1. Taxonomy (NCBI): domain Eukaryota; kingdom Metazoa; phylum Chordata; class Aves; order Falconiformes; family Falconidae; genus Falco; species Falco cherrug. The sequence continues at coordinate 28,032,955 of NC_073707.1, forward strand.
CGAGCAGGACATCTGGAATAGTCGATATATTGTAGCTTCAGTGGCTTGGCCTCAGCAGGACCAAGTGGGACTGGGCTGCCTGTCTGCGTGGGGGATGTTTTACTTTCCTTCCCTCAGTAGTGGTGCTGGCTATATGTTTGCTGGGTGGCAGCTACAAATCCACACTTGTGTCTTAAATTGAACAGGTAATAGTTGAAAAAGTAATCTAGCTTCATTGACTGAAAAGCTCAATGTGGTGGTTAGTTATTATTTAATTTTTCTGCTGCCAGCTGTTGGCAGGTCTTCACATTTTGGGTGGGAAAGAGATGCATGTTTGGTGACGGGAGCCTCATTGCAACAAGAGACTAGGGAGAGGAGTGTTGGAGACCCAGGGCAGCTGATTTGCGATTTAGGAAGAGGAGATGGGCAGAGGAGCACAGAAGTGTCTCTCAGTAGGGGCTGGAGGAACAGCTCCTTGTGATATGCTGAAGACGAATGGTTCAAATAGATTTGTAAACAGGCTTCTCTCAGCTGTCAAGTGGAGAAATTTTTCTTCTGTTAATAACTTAGCCTTGACAACAGTTTTTCTTATGTTGTATAAGAGTGTTGTTTCTTGAACATCTTCGTTTAAGATACAGAGCTGGGTGTTTGGGGGTGAGGGAGGACAAACTGCTTCTTCAAAATGAAAACAAAACCCTCAGCAAGTTCCTTATTACTCTTCCAAGTAGAGCAGCTTGTATTGCTTGAGTAGGCAGGAGGTGCAGTGGTAGATGGCATTGATGATAGCTTGTCTTGTGAGTCTCTGGATGGGTGGGCGAAGGAGGGGAAGAGTACCAAAGCTAGGAGAAGACGTGAGATTAAGCAATCCCTGTGAGGGCTGAATAGCACCCAGTAGTCCAGCCTGGTTCTGCTTTGTTGCTTGGCTTATACCTGAAGCAGAATATCTCAAAAATACCTGTGCAGCCTCTTGAGGTTTTTTGCACTGCTTTAATTAATGGGCAGGCTTAGGGCTATGTATGTGTGAAGGAAAGGTAGTGCTTGAAGCTCAAAAAGGTAATGCCCCCAGCCTCTGTTTCTGGAAGTTCCCAGTGATTTGGTTAGTATTTCATTGTCTTGGCCTCTGCCTTCCTGCTTTGCTTGCTGTTGTCTGCAGTTACATTAGCAATCCTCTCCTGGCTTGTGCGGTCCATCTTCGTATGACTCATGGGGCTGTTAACTAGAAGTGCCTTAGAGATGGAGACAACTAGTTGATTTATTAAAAAGCAACTGTGTCTTCAAGTACTCTTCAAACCACTCCATTTTTCTTTGAACAATGTGCCATTTGGGGTAGCTTCCCCAAGGCGGTGTGGACCTTGGGGGTTTTGGTTTTTTTTTTTTTTTTTAATCATATGAGCGCTTCAGTTTTTTCTGTAGAAGCCGATGTAAAAAGTATGGCAAAATGAGTGAGCTGATGTGTCTTCAGAAGGAATAGCAGTTGACTTTGTAAGGCTTGAGATTACTTGGGTCCTGAAGCTTGGGAGATATGCCCGGCTGTCTACAGAACTTCTGACTTTGCTAACATGAAGGATGGCTTCACAGAGTGTGGCCCAGCTCGGGTGTTTGGCCTTGGGAAACAAAATCTGGGCAAGTATATAGTATGTGAACTAAAGGCTTGATTCTTATACTCGTTCCTCATAGAGATGTTTTGCATGACCAGAAATATATGACCCTGATGACAATTTTAAGTATCGAACTGTACTGCTGAAGGGCTTTTCTGTCTCTCCAGCATTCTTTGTGAAGCCTTTCTCATGCTTTGAATGAATGATCTTCTTCTGGTTGGAGACTGATGGAGTTAGAAGACTCTACTTTCTCCAGGCAGTTGTGTACATACGCTACATCACAAGACAACCTCTTGTGTTGGGAGCGCTGCCCCTTGCCATCATGCCAAGCTGTGTGATGCTGGGTGGGATTACAGTTCTCCTGGCTGTCTGCGTGCCGTGGCATTGCCGTTAATTTACAAGATCCAACTGTTTGGGGAAGAATGACCCTTTGGTGCTTCCCAGTGCTGGAATCTTTCCTTGTGACTGCCAGGGCTTGTCTAAGCAGAGGCATCTGCATGCAGACAGAGCTCGCTGGGTCTAGTACTGAGGGTCATGAGTAAATGGCTTTGTAAGCCTGCCTTGGTTCTTGAGGATGCCTGATCAGTTTAATGGGATCTCCTGTTGAGGCTGTTTTTATTATGGAGCTGTAAGGCAGAGGCTCATAAAATCCTGATGTTTGGGAACATTAGTTGCACAGGCTTTATTCTTAATGGAGATTAAAAAACCTGCTCTCTTAGTGCCTTTAGCTAACCAGTGCCTGGGGATGCTCCTCTGTTACTGACCCATGACTGTGTGCTGCCTCCAGTTATGCAGTGCATTTTCCTTTCTCTAGGGTTATAACATTTGCTTAATGACTGGTTATCTCCGTGATTTTTGGCTGGAAGTTGTCATTAGTTGCTGAGAACTGGGGGACTAAGTGCACGATGATTAGAGAGGCTCTGATCTCTCATTTCCCCTCCCGTGCGTTCACAGCAATCGTAGTTTAATTGGTGTGCCCCTCAGTTCCCCCCTGCACATCTCTCCACTGTCTCCCCATGTAATGCTTTGTTACATACCTTTTGCATGGGCTAGAAGGGGGGAAAATGAGGCTCCTTCAAGGAAAACAAGCAAGTTTGGTGTACAGACTGTGTATAAATGCTTCTTGTGTTTGGACATCTGCATGGTTGTGTTTAAGGACAGGTAACTGGTGATCCGCGAACTCAGTGATCACCATAGCCAGCACCGATACATACCTGCAGCCCCCAACCCTTAGCTGACTTGGCTCTGGATATGGATATTCATAGAATCACAGACTGGTTTGGGTTGGAAGGGACCTTAAAGATCACTGAGTTCCAACCCCCTGCCCCGGGCAGGGCCACCTCCCCCCAGCCCAGGTTGCCCCCAGCCCCGTCCAGCCTGGCCTTGAGCCCTGCCAGGGACGGGGCACCCACAGCTGCTCTGGGCAGCCTGGGCCAGCGCCTCCCACCCTTGCAGCAAAGAGAGTACATTTACTCTCTAAATAGTCTCCTCAAGCAAAGTGTTGGCTCTTTTGTGCTTGGACTTATTGAAACGTCATGGTTTAGGTGAGGACATCTTTCAGCTTTAGTCCTGCGGGGTCTGGGTTGGGCAGAGCTGAGTGGGTTTTAACCAGGAGCGTGCTCCTGCTGTGAGCCCTGCTGCTGCGTGCTCGATGCCGATAAGTCCTTCAAAAGGGATGCCTGTTTTGTTGCTGAAATTTGGATACATCCTGCTTTATCATCCACATACAGAAGTCCCTTTTCTGATAATGCAGCAGTTTGAAATACAGTGTTTATTGAAATAAAGTGGACTCTTTTTTTCTTCCCCCCCCTCCCCCCCTCGGTATTGCCGAGAAAGATGATGCTCTTGCCTTGTTCTATGTCTCAGATGGGTTTTAGCCACTGAGACTTTAGTACCATTGATTTTCCTGGGAGGTGAGTGAGGAGCATAATAATTTCCCACTTGAATTTGAGCCTGTCCTGGCTGCAGCTGTGGGAGCCGGATCAGATCCCGGCACGGGAGAGCTCAAGTGCCAGCCTGCCCCTGGACGGAGGACCACTGGGTCTGCGCAGCCCTTGCATGGGTGCCACTGTGTAAAACATTTCCCATCCCATGAGCAACTGAAAGATCCACTTGTTGAGTGTTTTTCTGTTGCTTTATGAAGAGCCACATGCCTGAGTTCACTCGAGTTGTCTTCTGGCACAAGTACTGAGTAACTCATCCTCCTCAAGGAGGCTTTGTGTGCGGTGGCGGGCGAGTGGCCGTGCCAGGGCCGGTTGCACCTTCCTACAGAGAAAGCTCCAGCTGGGCTCTTCTGGGAACAGGGTGCTGAGCCCATACCACCCCAGAAGGCTTACTCTTTCCAAACTAAAAATAAGCTTTTTTCTTTCCTTAGCAGGAAATGGTCAAGCTGTGCATCACTGCAAGTCTAAAAATGGGAATAGCTGGTAGTAGGTGATGAGCAAATGTCCATTGGCATCCCTGCAGCTCTGCAACCCCTGCCTGCCCCTGCCCTGCCCACCCTTCTGGAGCTGGCTGGCATGGGGCAGTGGGTGCTGCTGGCCCCCACGGACCCAGGACGAGGTTGTCATTTCTGGTGGTTAGAGCTAATGTGGTCTGAAATCAGCCCTGCCTCGCTGCAGCATGTGGGTGTCGGGGTCTCCTGAACACATCCCCGGCTGGCGCTGGGTTTTGCCTCTCCTGCGTTTCTGCTCCCCTCCGTCGTTCGGGCAGGCTGGCAGGGAGGAGGGAGGGACCCCACCTTGGGGGTGTAAGGGCTCTCCGCAGAGTCCTGGTGCTACTGCAACCATACAAATACTTTTCTGCACGAAGGTGATGTAGAGCTAAAATTTATTTGTGGGTCTGTCTTAAATGCTGTTCCCCACCCCCCCACGCCTCCCCACCCCCCGTTTTTAACGGTGCATCTTCTCCTAAACTAACAGATTGCCTCAATTATTTCCTTTGTATTTGTGGGCTTGTTATTTAGTCCAGATGTTTTTGGTTTTAAAAAATAATAATACAGTAGTGCTTATGAAGGCAGTCCGTGGTGTGGGAGGAGGTGGCTGCTGTAGCAGGAGGGTTGCAGCCTCACTGACCGCATATCCCTCTTGGATGGGGGAGAGGGCATCAGCAGAAGGTGATAGGTGCCAGGCTGGAAGCAGCTGTCTGTAATGAGCTTTGAGGCCACCCCCAGCCAAGTGCAACCCAGCACGCTGCCGTGATCTGCAGCACGGGCTATATTTGGTCTGAGATTACTCCCTGCCGGGCCCGGATTGGTGCTGGTCGGGGCTCTGCAGGGTGGATTTCTTTTCCCCTGGCTAACACAAAAGCCCCCGTGCAGTGTGCCACTGTATTTTCCTCCCTCACTGCCCATTCCTGCTTGAGCTGCTGTCACGACACTCGTACCCTCCTGAAGCATCTCAGCAGGGACTTTGCAGGGTGGAAGGTGCAGAGTGTGCCCCTGATCCCAGGGACAGATTATTCCCCAGCAGCTATTAAGGTGCAAAGCTCTTGCCTATGCAGGAGCCAGTCCAGGAGAGGCCAGTGGAAAGCAGAATATTCCCCCCTCTCCCCTGCCCACCCCATCCTCTGCTGTGTATTGTCTGGAAGGGCCATTAACAACACATTACTGCTGGGCACTAACAGTGGTAGCTGGGCAGAAGGGCTGTCCCTTTGCCTGCTGCCTCTGAAGAAGCGAGGCTGAGGAGGGCAGGAGGAGAGGTCAGCCCCTTTGCTGGCTGACGGTGCGTTGCCGGCGTTCCCGGCGCGTTGCCATGGCTGTGCTGAGATGGGGCTGCTTGTGCCAGCAGTCAGGGGAGAAGTGTCACTCAGCCTCGCGCTGCAAAATGCCCAGTTACCTTGGCGATGCTTCTGGAAAAATGTGGAGAGGAAATGGGATGGAGGGGGGAAGATGCAGCAGAGAAATTGCTGTGGAGCAGGAGCTGTGGGTGGTGGGAGCGGTGGGGAAAAGACCTCCCAGTGCATGAGGTGCTCTGGGCCACAGTGGGGTGGTGGCAGGCATGGGGCTGGCGGGTCTGCAACCAGGTGGTAGATGGTAAACCTGATGGAGCCATGCCACGTCTGACATTTGGACATGTGCAAGTGAGGTGACTTGGGATGGCAGGATGGGGTACTCTTTGATTGGCGTATTTGTGGAAAGATGTTGGAAAACACACTGCAAAAGGGTGTTATTTTTATCAGCAATGGCCAACTGCATCCCTGGATGTTTCTTCAAACCTTCTGGTCGTTTGTCCTAGGCACAGCTTGCTTCTGGTGAATATTCAAAAATAGATATACTTGTAGCACTGGAAAAGCCTCTTTCAGAGTTTCAGCACTGCAGAGAACAACCCTTAGGAAAGAAACTCAAAAAAATAAACAGCAGCTGCTGCCACGTTTCCCCCCATCCTTTCTCACCCAGTGTGGAAACCCGGTGTACCCCCCATTCCCTTTCCCATCTGTTCGTGGCATTTCCCTGCCTAGTACCAAGGCAGTGAAGCCACAGGCTGTCCGAACCCGGCCGAGATGCTGCATGCTAGAAACCTGTTGTGCCACAGCTTCATGTGTGGTGCCCGAGTGTCCACCTGAAGGTTAGCTGGGGTATGTTTGCATCAGGATAGATGTGTCCTCGGTGGTCTGGGAGCCTTCCCCAGCACAGCTTCCCTGCCCTTGGCTGCAGATGGTCCCACCGAAGGCTGAGCTGGGGGTCTCGCCCTCGGAGCTCCCCGGGGCTTCCCATGCTGCAGCCTGAGGAAGCTGTGGGTGTGATGGGAGAAACAGGCAGAAGTGGGATGTGGCATTTCTAAATGTGAGGGGTAATCAGAGGGTTCGCTGTGACTCTGCCATGGAGGTGTGCCGAACCCCGGCAGGTACGTGGCAGCGCATGTTCTTGGCTGGGTGGAAAGCTGCTTCGGTCACGTCGAGACTTGGATTAATTTACTTACGGCATTGCTAATATGCTGAACCTTGCTTCTCAGCTGCTCACAAAGACCCAGTGTTTGACTTTTGGATGCAGAGGTCATCTTGAGCTGATGTGGGCTTTGTAATGAATGAAATCTCTGTGTCTGTAATGTGGTGGTGGTTGTCCCTCTCCTGTCTCCCAAGGAGTGCTGCCGGCTGATCCTCCTTTGCATGTTAGAGCCGTTAATTGACCCGTCTGCATCCTCTCGGATCACAACTGGCAGTCCTTTGCTCACTGGAATGCCAGATTGTTTGATAGTTCAAATGACTCAAAATCCAGCAGGGGACGTTGGGTGGGCTGGGTGACTGCAGGGGTGCATAGACCCCCGAGATGCTGGGATGGCTGCATCCACCGGCTTCCAGGGGGCTTGCGCCATCCAAAACTGGAGCAATGAGTATAGGAGAAGGAGGAGGAGCGGAAGAGTACATATAAATAAAGCTCCTGGAAGGGGAAGACCCACCGAGAGGAGAAAATAGCAGCGCTGGTTTATTCTTTCTCCGCTCTCCCTCGTACCTCTCTGCTTGCATCATCTTTTGTCTGTGCCGGCGATGCTCTCCAGTTTCCGTGTGTGTGTGACTGCCCTTCCCCTAGCTGGGTGCAGACTGGGGGTCTGGGGACAGGTTTTGGTGCTTCCGTGCCACCTTCCAAATCATTGTGTCCTTGTGTGGCACTGCCCTACATCTGCTTGTCTCAGTTGACAAACCAGAATGTCAAGGGCCAGGATGCACCAAACCAAAAGTGACATTTAAGCCAAGTAATGCTAATGCTGCTGACCTTAGGAATAGAGCAGGAAAACCCTGGTTTGAGCCCCAAAATTGCATCCTGCCAGTTAGCTTGTTTTATTCCAAAACTGATGCATAACCCCCCCGCCCTGTTTTCATAGCAAATAATTGCTGTTGCATTTAAAACGTACACTGAGCATTCCAATTTCAAGCAGATGACTGTGAAATGGATCAGTGCTCGCTCAGAGGCACCAGCCTGGTATCTCCCAGCCCAGATGCTGGGGGTGGGCAGAGCTGTGCTGCCGGCAGTGCTGCAGCTGCCCGTGCCGGCATGGCTTGGCTGGGCTGCTGCTGGGGCGGTGCCGCGCGTCTGCTCATCGTCACTGCAATGCTGATCCCTGGGCTGCCTGAAAAAAATTAAAACACTCGGAATGTTTGTCAGTGAAATGTTGATCTGTCTTTGTTAAATGTATGTTTTTGCGGAAATGCGTAAATATGTATTTTCTTCCTTTTCTCCTAGGATCCCGCAGGAATCTTTGAACTGGTGGAGCTTGTTGGCAATGGTACCTATGGGCAAGTCTATAAGGTAAGGGCTCCACCTGAAGTTTGCCTTGGCAGTGTGTTGAACATGGAGCATCCCAGCACATCGTCTTGGCTAGGTTTGGCTTGTTTCAGCCCTGACAAGAAGCCTTGCTGAACTCTGGCTTTTTGGTCTTGCGTGCAAGTACTGTGTGGTGCACACAGCTCTTATAATAAGCAATTCATATTAGTTCTGAAACTGTCACTAAAAAATAAATCGCCTTTTTCTCTCCCCCCAGTTACTTTTTATTGATTATATGATGAAGAGGGAGTGAAAAGTCTGCGCTTTAATAGATAAATCTCGATCTCTTCTGAGAGCCGAGTTTACGGCTGCGATAGGCTGCCAAATGAGTTTGCTACAGTCTAGTGCTCTGCTCATGCACGGGCTGGCTGCCACCCTTCCACCGGCACAAACCTGCTGCAGGATTAAAAACGCAACAGTCAATAGGCTTGCATTAAATTTCTATAAACATCTAAAAGCAGCTCTCCAGATGAATAGTGAGGGGACTGTGGAAAACATCATTTTAAACCCGTGCACTACTTTACAGGCATATTTAAAACTTCCCCCCTCTGCTAAATATACATCACCTGTTCCAAACACATCTTAGCTTGGGGGATTTCCAGAATTTGTCATCTTGGTGGGGTCTTTTTGTGGAGGATTCTTGTGGGGTTGGGGAGGGATTGAATTGTTTTGAAGTCTAGGCTTATCTGCACTTCGTATATGGTGGGGAGATATTTCTTGTCATGATAGCACAAGGAGTTTGCCAAATATTTCGGTCTCCTGGGAGACAGCAGCTCCCCTGGGCCCGGTTCTCCCAAAAACATCTGTATACACAGGCACAAGTTCTGTCTATACGTGTGCTCATGTATGTGTGCACACAGAGATCATGTTTGCCCATCATGCTCATGTTATCTTTTGACTATAAAAAAGAATGTATTCATGTGCTCTTACTCTGTCACTTTGGAGGCACAGTTCTTGCCTGTCATGTGGTAAGAGACAGCAAGCTGCCCCTGCTGAAGAGAAGAAGAGAAGGGTGCTTAAAAAGCTACCTGTCAGTAAATATTTGTTCTGGATTCTGGTTCCCCCATCCTGCTGCTGTAGGCTAATCCCGTCAGTATGAAGACAGAGGGACTGAAGTGAACTGAAGATGAACTGGAACTCCTGGAGTTTTGAATGTGTGAATTTTTGAACTGGAATGAATTTTAAAAAAAACCAAACAAAAGGGGGGGGGGGGGGGGGGGAAGGGGAAACATCCCACGCCAAAACTGTTCTTATCAAGGTTATATTCCCGGGACCCTTCCCCTCTGAAGGGTTTTTCCACTGCACACTCCCCACCATGGGAGCTCCCTTCTGAACTGTTTTTCTTCTCAGCTGCTAAAATAATGGTAGAGGGTGACCTAATTTTAACTGGTGCATATTTCTAACAATCAGTGGAAACTATGCGCCTTTTAATGGCCTTTTGAAAGCGTCATGTTTTTGTGGAGAGCAGAAAAGGGAAATAAGCGAGCTGGTGCTGGCACTGCCGGTTGCAGGGCTCTGCTGATTTGGTTTCCTCTTGCTGTGTTTGATTCTTTTGGTGTGTCTGTGTTACCTCAAAGTGGGGGAAAAACCACCCAGAAACATCCAAGTGTCAGCTTTCCAGGAGGTGAACATATCTGGGTTGCCTTTTTATCCTGCTGTACAAGAAAAAAATCCTCCTCTTAACTATTTTTGAGTTGCTGGAGTAATCGGATTGTCCTTGGTGATTTACTTGGTACCGGTGCCAGGTGGGATGGCGATGGGGGTGGAGGGGGGAACGCTGCTCTCCAAACTGAATTAGTAAGTATTGAGGTATGAGTTCAGGCTAAGACTGGCTTCCGAGCTTCCTTAAACTAAAGTCTTGGACTAGCGCTCACCCTGTAAACAAAAGGGGACTTTGATATAAAGCATACATAACTGTTTATGGTGTCCCACCCTAAACTCAGCACGGAAATAAGATCCCTGTGATTTTTTTCCTCCAGATACCACTGCTGTATTTATTTCTTGCAGCAAAACACATGGATCAACTTTCAAGACATGTAGACCTTCTGGCTCCATTCTAAAACAGCCCTTAGAAGTGGTCCATGCCCGGGAGCAGCGTCCTGTGTAACTAGATGGTTGTTCCGCCACCACTTCAAACCCATCTCAGGTGGGGTTGAGGGCACCCCTCTGTTCTGGTGGTCCCCGAGGTACACCATTGCTGTCCTCTTAAAGGCTGTGTGTGCCTCTGGTTGTATTTTCAGATGTGGAGGGAATAATTCATTGTGGTGCCTGTGCTGGTGCTGTCTTCTTAGCCTGAGCTTTGCAGGTCCAGCCCCTTTGCTCTCAGCCAGGAGCAGTCACCTGGTGAGCATCACCTCTTCTTCGCATGGCTGGTCCCTCTCTGAAGCAAGAAGGGCAGCTTTCCCATTGGGGAGAGGCAGAAGTGAGATACTTCTTGCAGGCAGGGGAGAGTATCTTATGTTAGTGTGCTACAGGACTGCAGCCCTGATGTTTCCCCTGGAAAACCTGAGCTGGCAGCCAGCTCTAGCACTGCTGCATGGCCATATTTGTGTTGGAGACTACAGGTGTCCTGGTGGTAACTCACTAGCCTGCCCAGGACGTGGAGGGACACGTGCAAGGTGCAAACCTCCCATTGATCCCATGGGATAAAGTGCACAGTTACGCTGTTCTGATGACTGAACAATATTGCAGCCTGTGACAAGGTTGGGAGCCTGAGAAATGTCTGGTGGTACCACGGTAACGGGAGCCATCAGAGGTTCATGGAGCCCACCCTAGGATCTGCTCTGCTGGAGAGGCTGGGGAGCCCTTGCCACAGCACATGCCTTCTCCTTGCTTGTAGGAGAAAAGTATTGGCCAAGTCTCCCCTCTGCTGAAGCATGGGCACTGGGGTGAAGCTTGCTGTACAGGTTGCTTTGATCCTGCTTTCTGGGTCATGGTTTGAAGATCCCTTTCAGGTGGTACACAGTGCTTGTGTAAATCAAAGCCTTGTGCTCCAGAGGCAAAAGTAACTTGCTCGGATTGATCTCTGTATTTTCAAGTCGGGGCCTTTCTTTGCTCAGGACTGCAGGTTAAGACATCAGTTTGGTGCTTCCCAGCTCTGGCCATACCCCAGTGACACCTGAACACGGCAGGAGCCCTCAGCAGTGACCCGCTCTGCTTGCTGTCCTCTAACCCCAACCACAAGCTCTTTGCTTTAGGTAACTGTAGAGAGAATAATGTTCCTTGTTTGCCGCTTAACAATGTCTTGCGAATAGCTTGATTTTTATTTCAATGAGGGACCGCAGCGGTGATGGTTTATCTCTCTAATTGAATCAGAAGCTTTTCTTTATTTTTTAATAATCTTGCATCTAATGTTACGGATTGTAAACTGTTTTTGATAAAAGGCTGAGAGCCTGCTAGCTCCTGGGCCAGACATTGTTGCAGTAGTGTTGGGTTTTTTTGTCCTTGAATTGTCTTTTTTTTTTTTTTTTTTTCCATTTAAGGCTTTTAAAGAAATGGCTAACAGGAGTATGATGAGTTGCACTGGGGGAATACAGCCATTACCTCACATTTTTAGCAGGTAGCTAGTGGCTGAATGCAAAAGTGTAAACACAAAAATCACTAAGACCCTTTAGAGCATTATCTAAAGTGTGAGGAAATGCTGCTTTTGTGTTCCAGAAAATTATTATTACTGCTTATCTCTACTTTGCATAAGAGAACAAGCAAAAAGTTCTTAGAATACTGTGTGTGCTTAGATTGCCTTGATAAATCTCAGCATCAGGGCCACAACTGCTGGCGCATCCAACACCAATAAATATGCAGGCTGAAAGTAAAAGGATACTAGGTTGTAAGTTACTCAGCAGTACCTTTCCAACAGATCTGTACAGAGCTGGGGGAAGACATGCAGTGGACTGCTTATTGTGCACTGAAAACGTTAAAAACCAAAGCAATCCTGCAGTAGTTTTAGACCTGCTTAGCCATGGGTGTTCGCACGCTGGCCCATGCACAGTGTTACCGAAGCAGGATTTTGATGCAAGCCTTAGCAATAGCAGAAAAAAAATAATCAGTAAATAGGTCAGATGGTAACTTTGCCTCTCTCATCTTTTATAGCTTTGCAGCTTTGAACAGGGTAATAAATGACAATGAGATTACATCCTTGTGTGCTTCTTCCCAACCATTCCAGGAGGACAGTGGTCATTAATGCCAAGTGCTGCTTTGCTTGGTGCCCCGGGGATGTGGCTCTCCATTTACAGCTTTAGCAAGGCTTTATTTTGCAAGGTACAGGATACAGTACTGTGGGCTAACTCCATAACTGCACAATAACTATTGATTGTTTAATTAGCTGGTAAATGCCATATAATCACTAAGCCATTAGGCAGCAGTATTCTGCGCTCTAATTTAGAGCGTGTGGGATCCACGAGCCACAAGTCTCACAGCTGTGGCTCCCCAGGGAGCTCCTCCATCATCATCACAGGATGGGGCAGAGCAGGGGTCCCCCCTGGGAGCCCCCTCGGGGTGCCACCAGCCACCTCCTGGCAGGGCGCCTGGCCGCGGGCTGTCCCTGTTCCCTGCCAGCCCAGGTTAGGCAGCTGTTTGAAGAGGACATGGTTTTTGCAATTGCTCTTTGTTGCACTGTAGTGTCTGTCTGGGGTAAAATACATGGAGGGGGGAAAAAAGGAAGAAAGGCATCTCAAGGTCTTTTGTCAGGGTTTATTTATTTATTACCCAGCTAGCATTTGCCAGAAGCCAGGACTGATCCACCCTGGAGGCAAACCCACTGGTTTGACCCAGTAGGTCAAGATTTTGAGGTGTGTGGGTATGACAGAGTGAATAAAACATTTGAAATTCAAGATCACCTGTTCTGGAGGGCTGGGAGCATCTGGAGAACTGCTGGGATGCTTTGGTCCTTGAGTCAAACCCCTGAGATGGTCCTGGGCACAAGCCTGTTCTCAGTAATGGTGTCCCGGAGCTTGCAGGTGCTGAATGAGGAGGGATAACTCATGTCCTGCTCTCCCGTGCGCTCCCCTGCACAGCAGCATCCTTGTGACACCCTTGAGCATCCCAGTGCCGCAGGCTGGTGGGGTAGCAGATGAATAAAGAAAAGCTTTTAGAAGAGCTTTTTCTGTCTGTCTTTTACTTTTTTTTACCTTTTTTTTTTTTTTTTTTTTTTGAGGGGAGGTGTGAGAAAATAGCTAATCTGAGGTCTGTGCTGTGTTTAGCCTGCCTGAGGTCTGGCTCAGCCCAGCCGCTGCTGCTGAAGCGCTGGGCCCTTGCCTCAGCCCTGGTGAGAACAGAGGCTCTGCAGTTGCCTGGGTCGTTATTAGCAGTTCAGATAATTAGCCTGAGTCAAGAATGACATTAATTGTTTTTAATAATCAGTTGTTTTATTGTGCCTCTTTGTGAAAGGCTGATGGTCAATAGTTTGATAATTAATCACTGTTGCTTTTAGCCGTGTGGAAGAAGTTACCATGCTGCACGCAATTAATATTTCCTGGGGATTGTTGCTGTAAAGAATTAATCTTAGTTTACATACACAGCTTTTATAGCTGAAGATTGACTGCTGTGCCTTGCTCAAGAGACCAGGCTGAATGCATGCAAACCGCGTGTGCTGCCTGTGGAGCGGGTCATGCTGCTGGCCACCCCTGGTCCAAACACGTGTCCTGCAGCGGTGGCTGCTGTGTGGTGGTCCTGAGCGTGCCAAGGGCACCTGATGCTCATTTTCGTGGGCTGCCGAAGCAATTCCAGAGCTCCATATCTTGCAATCTAAACCAACAGCTCTAACCCTAGACAGCCAGCTATTGCATTTGAAGGCACGTTGTAAGCGTTTCCCTTTTTGCAACTTCTTGATGTTCATAAAGTGAACAGTGGTGTCATGAGGTTGGATGTGACTTGAGCCAGATAAGTTCTTCAAGCATTGTATCCTCAGCTTTGGGTCCTTCTTGTCTTCAGCCTCTTCAGAGCTTGCTTTTGCTGCATGACAGGGCAGGCTGAGTGTAACCGCATGTATATGTATGCATATAGCCATCCCTCATCATGGTCTGACAATTGCTGAAGCCGAGGCAAACCCATGAGGGGCTGGTCCTTTCTGATCTGAGGAGTTGCATGGCTTTCCCTGTGATTTGGTGCTGCGCTAAGAGGCAGTTCCATAGGGCTGAGACAGGGAGGCACTTTGCCTCTGGCCCGCTGGGGCAGCAGAGCAGGGAACCAGCGCTGAGCTGAGCCTTGTCCAGGGCTGCTCTTTCTGCTGGGGTGCTTTGGTGGTGGCTGGGACTGCTCCCATCCATGTCCAGATACGGGCCCGCGTGGGCAGGCACCAGCTGCTTGGCATCTTCAAGGTCACATAAGGGCCGTGGAAGTGTCAATGGATTTATGAGACTTAAAAGCTGCTTTATAATCCTTCCGTATTACAAGCACAGTATTAAATATTAAGCCGTTGTTTCCGCTGGGATGGCTCCCTGTGCTGGCAGAGAGGACAGCAGTGCTGCTGTGTGAGGATGCTCGCTGGGGCGGGGGTCTCTCCTGCTCCCGTAGGCACCGGCTCCCGGGTGGTGCTGGGCTTTTATCAGCTCTTGCTGGGTCGCGGGAAGGGGCTGGCCTGCCATCCCAGTATGCAATAACGCGTGCTTGCATTATCAGAAGGAAAACGGGTGACCTCAATTTATCAGCTTCCCTGCGATGTTTCTCTAGAAGAGAAGGTCCTTTCCTTGCTGACTCAAATGGGGTGTGTACGTTTCCGAAACGGGGACTTGTTTTTGCCATGCAGGCAAGGAAATCTTGACTGGAAAATGCTTAAAATGATGTTTTACTTTCTTTTTTTTTTTTGTTTTTGTTTTTGTTTTTTTTTAAAAAAAAAAGGAAAAAAGGAAGGGGGGGGGGGGGGGGGGAGAGGAAAAGCTTTGTTACCAGAGCAACTGGTACATCTTGTGCTGCTTCATTTCTCTGAAACACAGAGAGCCCTCAGCCCTCCCTCCCTCCCCCCAAGAAACCAGCCCCCACACGCCTACGTACCAATATGTCACATTAACTTTGCTGCTTTCTGAATAATATAAGGGAAAGGTGCTTTTTACGTTTCAGTCCTATAGAATGCAGGTTACAAAAGGTGATTTAAAATGATCCTGTATTACCTCTCTTTTAAGCTTTATTCTTTTTCCACCCCTCTGGATTTTGTGATGGGAAAGGGCAGGGTGAAGGTCGGGAGCAGACCGATGCATCTGTGAAGTGACATTTGCCCACTCTCCCTTGCATTGCTGGATGCTCTGCTTCTGTAAATACTGCGCAAAAAACATATCTGCAATGGCATGGGGGGAAAAATGCTACCTTTGATGATGCGAAGTAAAGCCGGTGGTGTGCTAGAAAGCATGGGGAAGTGGTGTTGGGTCTTGCAGCACTGGTGGTGTGGGTGCCAGGCGTGGATAGGAATAGAAGGGAGAGCCTTCCACTTGACTTGTGGGGATTAGAAGATGCTCTGTGCGAGCACCTGCTCTGCACAGGGTGTGAGCAAGCACCATGTCCAGTACCACCTTCTGTCCCTTAGGAGTGACTGGACTGGGAACTCAGACCTGTCTTTTCTCAGGTCTTCTGTGAGGACATTTAAACCAATTCACTGGTTGGCTCGGTAGCCCCAGTATCCGTAGGTTTCATGGTTGTGGACCAGCGCTGCTGTATGGGTGGCTGTGCAAGCAGAGCCACAGCGGAATGGTCTGGTAAGGCAAAGATGAGGGCAGACATACCTGTCTGTGTCTGAGACGACTCGCTGCCCAGATGTCTCGAGCACCCCAGGAGGAATTGGTCCACGTGAGTTGTCAGGCTGGTCTGTGCTTGTGCAGCCACTCTTGAGGTTGCTCCGAGTCCCTTGTTTTGGCCAGGCTCTTTGGGGCAGTTCCTGGTGAGGTGCTTGGGCACCCAGCTCCCGTCTGCATTGCTGAACCTGGGAGGTGGGGCTGCGGGGGGAGCTGCTTAGGAAAGGGCCAGCTTTCAGAATCGGGGTTATTGCGTGTGGGAGCGTCACTTTCCCTTTCAGGAGGTGCAGCTTCTCATCCCACTGAAGCTTTCATTGCTCACTGTAGTACCTTACAGTAGCATGTAGTATGTTATGAGGCTGAGGTATGGGTGCTGTAAGGCCTGGGTGGGTTACAAAGAACATTTACTGTTAGAGTATGTTGGTCTAATAGTAGCCTTGGGCTACAGGGCAACAGGTGAGGAGCATCCTGCTCTTAAGTAGAAGCTGGTACCTGCTGGTTTTTGTTGTTATTAACTTGTTTATGGTATTTAAGGAGTATAGACTTAATCTAGTGAATGGGAGCCTAGTGCAGTGTACAGGCAACCTAGGGCCAAGTCCTTGCTGCTGTGAACTTGTCAGGTCACCTTTGCTAAATGTCTCCTCTCTTCTCCCCTGTCCCTGTCCTCATCCTTCTCCCCGTAAAATCAGAAGCCGGGTGACACCCAGATACCTGGGGAGATGGGGCTGGCCAGAGCTGGGAGCTGCTTGGTGGTACCAGCACTGGGAAGCCATCTATGAGGAGACGGTGTGCTAGGTGCCCCAGCACCAGCGTTTTGAAAACAAAGGCTTGGGGGTGAGGCTGGTTCCCAGAGGAGCCCAGCACAGCAGCTGTTAGTAGGTCAGCTGAGCAAAACAGTCTAAAGAAGTATGGAAAAGTAGGTTTTGGAGCTGGGAGGCATTTTGTTCTTCCCAGCTCTGAAGGTGCCACTCTCAGCTAAGGCAGGAGAGGACTTTTTGGAAAGTTTAGAGGAGGGGATGGGAGGAGCAGTAGCCTGTAAAGCTTAGTCCATTGAGGCATTCACAGATGCTGAAGTGTTTGTCTTCAGAGATGTTTCTTGCTTGTCATTTTTTTACATTTTTCCAAATCTTGATGCAGCCTGACTTGCGGCCGACCCTGAAGACTTGAAGGCAAGCAATGCCTATGGGGAGCCAGCTGGAGCTCTGCATCTTCCCCTGATTACGCTTTGAAGGCTTGCTGCAGAGAGAAGTGTCTCTCTTGAAATTTGCAGTTTATTCTTAGGTTTACCTGGGAAGCCCTTTACACTAATTACCTAAAGATGGAAAGTGCCAAGCAAACACAGCCTGCTTCCAAATGTTGTGGGATTTTTCCTCCCCTCTCATAAGAATGGCAGATTGGCATAATTTTTTTTTGTTTACGTCTTTAAATTTTTTTTGTGCATTTAGGTCTCTAAATTCTTGCATTTGAATGTGCTCATGGAAGTGTGTGACTAAGAGCCCAGCTCCATCCCCATGTCCCCACCGTGCTGTGCTTGTCACCCAGCCCCTGTCTCCCTGGGCTCCCTGCGTAGGTGGCTGAGAAGGAGGTCACTTTAGGGCTCCAGGCAGCGCTGTGACCAGCTGGCAGGGACGTGGGGAGCCTGAGCCTTCGTTAGCACGAGCTGTGGCGATTCAGCCCAGGGAGTCCTGTGTGGCACCAGGTGCAAGGCCAGGTGCTGTGGCCACCCCTCTCCCTGTGCCCCAGTGGGGATGCGGGGCTCAGTGCTTGCCCGTGGGTGTGGAGCATCCCTGCCTGTGTGCTCGGTGCTGCACAGCCCGGGGCACCCTGCTCCCTGCCAGTGGTCACCTGCCGCTGGGCTCGGCTGGGCAATAGACCTGTGTGCTGATGTCCCAAGCATTATTTGTATTCTTAGGCTTCTTCCTCCAAGATATCTTGCTCTCCACTGGAGCAGGGCAGTGCTTTTAAAGAAGTGTTGGTAAATGCTCCTTCACGTGTTGCCTTAGTTTTCCCAGCAGAAAGGGTGAGAAGCATGGGGTGCACCCAGGAGACTCAGCTGTGGCCCGCAGGTCTGCAGGAGGATGAGAAATCTAGGTGTTGGGTTGGGGCTGGTGGTCCTTCTCTTGGTGTGACTCTCTGCTTGAGCGTGGCGGTTGGACTCGGAGGGGCTGTAGGAACCCCCTGGGTTGTTGGGTTACATCAGTAGCGTGGCTCGAGGGTTTCATCAAGGGACCACAGCAGCACTGGCAGCAGGAGCACCCTGCAGCGGGAGGGATGCTGCTCTGCCCTGGTTTCCGCTGTTTTATGGGGGTGCTTGCAACCTGTGGCAGTAACTTTCCAAAATGAATAACCTTCTGCAGGTCTTTGTAATAATTTTATTATTATTATTTTATTGTTGTTGTTACTGCTACTGTTTTGGTTTGGTGTTTTTTTTTTTTTAATCCACTGTGAAGATGGCAAATGATGCTTGAAACGACCTGAGCATACAGGTGCAAAGAGGGACAGGGAGGTAATTCAGCCCAATGTGTTTAAACGTGGGAATGGTGAAGGGGAGGGAGTTGCATGAAGGACAGATTTGGATTTCAGATGTCCATAGTTAATTTTGCAAAGCTGCCCACAAGCCCTGTCTGGAGGCTGTGCGTGCTTTGTTAGCGCTCCACAGGCACTAAAGATCAAGAGGCAGAAGCACCTTACCTGGGCAAGGCCCATTAGCGCAGCATGCGTCTGCCGCTGGAGATGATGCTTCACCTCGGCTGCAGGGAACAGGGGATGCACTGTGCTCCTGTCTGATTGCATTTCAGCGGCAGTTGCCTTAGCTTAATGTAACTTTTTTTTTTCCCCACCTAGTGCTGGGTTGGGATATTTTTTCAGTAAGTATAGGTATTGAGTTCCAAATAAATAGTGTTACTTCGTTACTGTTCTGCTCCCTCAAGGAATAGTTATTAACAGGGTCAGTGTGAATAAATGTATTTTATGTTTGTCTGCATGGTATCTAGATCAAATGAGATCAGGCTTGTACAGTAAAAAACAGCTGCATTAAAAAAAAACAACAAAAACTCACGGATGCCTCCTTATTAGTTAAAGGTGTGATTTGTTCCTCACAGGTTGGCATTGTGGTTTTTTGAAATAACTGTTGTTATGGAACTTCAGGGTAGTTCCTCCATCTGGGCAGGCAATTCCTGGTGGGGGCCCGGATGGGATGGGATGGGATGGGAGCCTCTGCTTCTGAGCTCTCATCTGAGCTCCTCCTGCAGAAACCCTGTTGTAATGGTAAGTAGTGGTCGATGTGCCAGGCAGAGGGTTGGAAATGAAAGCTTGGAGCTTGTTCCAAGGCCTCTCCTTCTCTCTGTCCATTTATCCTGGATTTTCCCGGTGTGGGTGTAACAGCCAGGGCACTGGGCTGGTAGGGCTGCATGCCAGCCCTTGGGTCAGCATCTTGTGTGGCAGTGCTGGTTTGCATTTTAAAAAAGCTCAAACTTTTAGGTGGCTGTGGCTGAGGAAAGGTTGAACACGCCAACCTCAATGACAAAAAAGCCCAAGTTTAAGCAGATTTTTCTTTTAAGCTTCTTTCTTTTAAACTCCACATGACAGATCTGTCCCTGCAGAGCCAGGACTGAGGCATGGCCGCGGTGAGCAGTACTGCACTTACCCCTACTGTGAATTAAGCTGGAGCAGAAAGAAAAGCAAGTCACTGCAACAGGACATTCATGGGAGCAGTCCCATTTTTCCTGAATTGCTCAGGCTTCTGGCTGTGTTTTCTGACACCTGTATATCCCCGTTCAGACTTACTAGTTTTAATCCTAGTATTTCACCACTTCTCTGTGGCAAAGAAAAAATCCCTACGAAGTGCTGAGCAGCTGGTGCCATCCCTGGGCTCCAGCACCAGCATCCCTGGGCTCCAGCACACTGCTGAGGCCAGAGCTGAGGCCCAGCAAGCCAAGGAGATGTATTGGGAGAGACCATCATCTCTTCTGCCAGAGTCTCTGGGGCCAGCCCCACATTGGCAGTGGTGGGATGCAGACAGGGAGCCATTTCATCTTTCCAGTCCTTCCAACTTTCTCTCTCTTTTTTTTTTTTTTTTCTTCTCCCTGCTTTGCATTCCCTCTTGAAAAGATGGGATGTTTCTGCTCCGGCACATCTTTCAGTTGATAAGTCTTTATGCTAATACTTTCCTTGGTGTTGCAATTTGTCCCTGAGCAAAACCATGAGTTGGGAATACGATGCCTCATTGAGTATATTACTTGAGCATTCAGAAGTCTCCAGCCAACCTCCCTCCTCCCTGGTGCATAAAAACCTGTTTAGAGTTTGGAGCTCTTTCAGACAACATGGAAGGCTGGAAATGCATCTTTGTGTTTTACAGAAGTAGAAATTCACATGTAAGCAGCTATCAGGACTTAGGAAAAATTGCAAATACCACTGGACTTGCCATTAGTTTCTTGTTTTGTTAGAGCAATTATGGTTATAGCAGAAGTGAGCAGCACTGCTGGTACGCAGTGGAAATGCCTTTGTGTTCCTGTGCTTCAGACATTTTCTCTTTCACACTTTAATTCAGCAGGTCCAGGATGGAGGCCAAAGCTTTTCTTCTCTACGTAGCTAATGGAAAGACAGCCAATTCAGCAGAATTTTTGTAAATAGCCTGTTCCAGATCAATTGCGAATTGTGTATCTGAATGCCAATAGGACTAACTTGCGGAGTAGTTTGCAAAAGAAAATGGAAATTTGTGTTAGAGGAGCAGGCACCTGAAATGCAATGTAAAATTGCATTTTTGGACTTTGCAAAAATAATGTTTGCTGTAGTCCTAAAAATGCCCAAAATGCAGAAAAGTCTTTATTCCTATTTCCAAAGGGCAGCATCCTTTTGTTGGGATGAGCCCTCCCAGTTGGGGTGAGTCCTCCCAGACACAGAGAAAACACTCAGTATCTGCTTAAAATCCTACAGCAGCCAAGTAATGAGCTCGAATGGCTGCTGAAAGAGCTCCTCTGCTATTTTTCATGTTTTTTCAATTGACCAAGAACAGCATCTGTTGGGATAGAAGAGCCCTGGCAGTGGTTTGGGGTACTCTGCCTTCAGCATCTGCACAGTTGGGGTTTGGGGGGTTGTGGCTACCACAGGGGAGCTGCTCGGCCAGGCTGTGGTCTGGGGCGTGCCCACCCCCATGGCAGTGACCACTGCCCACAGGGTTCAGCCCTCATGGGAACGGTTGGATTTGAGGTTTGTTGACTGTCTAGCCTTTAAAAGCAGGCATGGATGGGACGGATTGTTCCTTCACGCTGGCTTCACCCTGTAACTCCTTGGACCATAAATGGATTTGCATGTGTGCTGCTGTGCTGCGGTGCCGGATTGTGCCGGGCACGGGAGATTCCGGTTACAGCTCTCTGCTCGAGGAAGGGCACTGGGGGCAGGGAGAGGCTGGCTGTTGAGCTGCCTGTGTGCGTCTTTGGCCTGGGTTGACTTGGGCTCTGTGAATCGTTTGCATTTAGCTTTGCCGCAAAGAATGCACGGCAAGTTTGTTCGCCCAGGGTTGCACCTCCAGCTTGCAGCCTTTTTCTCCCTGATGGCTAGCTTGGGGTTTTGGTTTGGTGTTATTTTTTTATTTGGTTTGGTTTGGGGGTTTTTTTGCATTTGCCTGTGTTAGCTGAAGCTTGGCACAGCCAAGGAAAACTGGTGCCTTCCCCATGCTGTTCTGCAGCAGAGGCTTGTATGCAGAGTGGTGCCAGCAGCCGACAAGGGCATGTAGCAAGGGACATGGGTTAGCCAAAGGGCTGACGGTAAGAGCACAATTTTGGGCTAGCCCACGTGCTGTAGATCAGCCTTCTTCCAGTCTGGCGCCTTTCTTCTAGAAAAAGCCCTAAAACCATCATAGAGTTGTGTTTGAAGAGGGCTCAGCGTGTCACCACGTTGGATTTAAATACAGTGGGGGAAGAGGCAGCGTGTGGCCCCGTCCCTCGTGCTGGCATGTGCCCACGGGTGAGGGTCTAAGAAGCCCCTGCCAGGCTGCAAGGGCAGCCCACGTCCCTGGGGAGGGGATGCGGCTCCCAGCATAGCTACGCCAGCGTGTACCATAGCCTCTGCTAATTACTGTCTTCAGCCCTACTCCGATAGTAGGGAATATCGCTTGGGTTGCGTGAGCCCGCAGGTGAGTTGGCATGGGGAGAAATCCAATGATGGGCAAGAGCAAATGCTCTTGAAAGCTCCAGTGTACACTTGGAGTGTTGGGGTTTTTTTTTCCCCCCTTATTGGTGACCATTCACAACCTATTTGGAAAGGCACTCAAGAAGAAAT
Organism: Falco cherrug; assembly: GCF_023634085.1. NCBI lineage: Eukaryota > Metazoa > Chordata > Aves > Falconiformes > Falconidae > Falco > Falco cherrug. The sequence goes on from NC_073707.1 coordinate 28,054,788, forward strand.
AAGCTAATTACCTAATTTAATAAAAGATGTGAGAGTAGCGGTGTAAGCATGCCGGCAGTGTGGAGGAGCTGGGGCTGCAGAACGTGACTTGTCTTGTGCGGCAGAGATTAATCACGTCAACTCCTGGGAGATGCGTCTGCTAGAAAGGTGGCTGTGTTGGATGCACTGTTCATATTGTTGAAATTAGGCGGTGTACAAGAACTAATAAAAACAGAAGAAAAGATTTCTAGCAGAAGGGATCAATAACTTGAAAGCATTTTAATTCAAAATTAGAAAAATGAGAACAGTTATAGGCAAGGAGAGTGTATTAATAAAGGAAAGCGAGTATTTGTTACTGCTGTTGTGAAATGAGATAATTTAAAAGAAATGCTCTAAGTGCCTTTTGTCATAGTTAATGCCTTTTGTTACATTTCCAAGCAAAATGGAGCCTGTGACTTTCAATTTCAGGGTTCTCAGATGATCAAAATACCATGGGGCAGTCTGATCATCTCATACTTTACTGGAATGAGGTCATCAATAACTTCTGTCTGGGTGTGATTTACACAGTTGTCAGTGTCTGAATTGCCATAATATGTCTCTGCCTGGGAAGAATGCTGCATTTGGGGGGGGGGGGGGAACAAACCAAAACACAAAGCAGGAGCTCTCTGGGTAGCTGGTTCATTGCTAATAATGGGTACAGAAAACTGATCGCTTGCGATCCATTCAAATAGAAAGCCTCTAAAGCTGGAGCATGGAAGCTGTTACAAGGTCAAGCAGTGACCTTTAAGGAGAAAGAGGTGGTGAGTACTGTCAGCTGCAGATAACACATCTGCAGCATCATGAAAAGGACATCTGAAATTATGATTAAAAGGTGCTTTGCACTCGTACAGAGATGGGGAGGGGAGAAGAGAAGATAGAGGCAAAATCAGAAAAAAAGAGGATTAGCTTTTTGTGGGTGACAAGTGATAGCTCTGGCCAGGGAGAGATTTAAGCAGCAAAGTACTTAGTAACCTGGGGAATTATCAGAGGTTTCTGCAGCTGCTTCCAGCTGATGGTCTTCAACAGTCCAAAATTCTTTGTGTTTGAACCTCTCTCTTACCCCATGGCTATGCGTGTACATGCACGTGCAAAATCTGGTCTGCAGCCCCATGTGTCAGGCTGTGAATCTGAAAACCAGAGGCCCTGGCTATCCACACTTGCAGAAATCTGCCTTAATTTTGGATTCCTTGGTTTACCTTGAGGCAAAAAGGGACCTGACCTGCAGCTGTGCCAGTAGACCTTTCTTTGGTTAACATGTGCAGCAGGTCAGGGAGCAGAGAGCTTCTGAAAATGGAGTCCTTGTGTCTTGGCAAGTGTTTTCAAGTTTCTGCTTTGATAAATGGGGCTAGGAAGCTTTGCTGAAGGTTCTGCAAGAAAAGCTGGATCTCTTGACTGATGGGTATCTTAATATGTTGAAGAGGGTGAATAGTGTAAGTTTTGTCCATCCAACCATGCTGAGAAACCCCAATCTGTGAGAATAGGTTTGGCTACAACGTCTCCAAGTAGAAGGACTTGACCCTTTATAACTGTGGCAGTGGCCCAACTTGGTGATCCCGAAGGAAAACACCTCCACTGAAGCAGAACAAGCAATGTCCAAGGGGTCTAATGTGCTTTTGCTCCACTTTGGGACCACAGCCAAACAAAACCTATGGGCTTTTCCTTCAAATCGGACCCCTTGATGCAAATCTCGTTCTTGCAAAAACCTCCAGAAAGTTTGGAATTTATTCCATAGTGGAAGAAAAATGTGTTTGCAAGTCTCAAGCATTTTGGGGAACCTGTAGTGGTGTCCTGGGGTCAGCAGTACCCAGGACCACGTCTCTGCTTGCTTCCTTGGTGGCGAGATGCTTGCTGACGCTCAGTTCATCAGGTCCATAAATACCCAGGCATCTGGGAGACCTTACTGGTGTCTGGTCCGTAGCTGACCTTTCGTTTTGCTAGCAGAAAGCTAAGATTAACCTTGAGCTCAGCAGACTATGGTGAAGATTCCACACCCATGCTATAGGATAAAAATAGACACACAAACTGGAAAGGGAGAGTATCGTATCTGTTAAAGATCATCTACGTGCTATTAATGTACCAGCATCCAGGCCTCACCCTGAGCTTGTGGAAGCTTTACCTGCATAAGAAATTTGCGTATGAACTCAAACAACTTCCCAGGTATGTACCCTTCTTGTACTGTACGTGGACCTTGACTTCTGCATTTTCTCATCTGCCCCAGCAAGTCTTATCAAAGGAGTGTAGTGTTTAATTTGAGGCAAGCATCAGAAGAATAAATGACTAGGGTTTTCACTAGTCCGGCACAAAATTCTTTCCGCATTTCTTGGCGCTTAGTTATTAATGAGGCATTTGTTCTGTTTGCTTAAAAACCTCCCAGCAGCTAGCACACGTGCGCTATGCAAATTATTTGTGGTCTGGTTAAATACTGTTTTTCTAGGAAGGGGAATAACTGAAATTAGTAGAGGAAAAATAACTAACATTAACCCTCTGTAGGCTGTTCCCTCGTTAATTATTTTGGTTACTCGGCTCTTGTGGAACTGAGCATGCCGCTGTCATTAACAGCCATTTGGGACCGTGGCTTGAATAGTCACGTACCCCTGAGTGCTTACTTTGGGTGGCAGTGGTCCAGAAAACTGCCAGCATCCTAATTAACACACTTTTTCAATGGACAATATTAATATTCATACTATTATACTGTAAAATGAGTAATTTGAATAGACAGAATGTCTTGCACTCTCTTGATCTCTTGTGGATTAACCTACAAAAGGCCATTGGCACTGTTTCTTTCAGGCCTTAATGGGTACAGAGGCTTCTAATAAAAGTGCGTGGAGCAGAGATACCTAAAAATGTGTAGCAAATATAATGCATCTGATAGGGAAGTTAATGTTTTGCTGGAGTGGTGAAGGAAAATGTGAAGGGAAATGCTTGTAATGGGTGAGCACCTCTGATGGAGGAATAAGGCAGTTTTCAGGGTGGCTGGTCCCGCAACATCCATCTAAATGATGTCAGCCCAGCAGCGGCGATGCAGAAGAGTCCCCCAGCTGAGCCAGTGCTTAGAGGAAAATGGTACTGAAAGGGCGAAAGCGAATGCATGTTTGACTGGAAAACAAAAGGCTTGGGAGGCTGGCCATGTTTTATTGATGCCTGACATTAGGGGCTACCACAAGATACACTGCCGATTTTAGCAAAGGGAATGGAAGTGCAGGAAATACTGTGGAAGAAGAGAGATTCACCCAGAGGAAAAAGCAGAGGTGCAACTGAAGCAGAAAACACTGTGTTTAGCAAATAGGTTAAGAGGCATGGGGGTTGCAGGATATGTTCGGCTAGGCACTAGCTCGGTTACTAAAATTTCCAGATTATTCCTTTCACCTGAGATAGGTGCCCCATATGGGCACAGACCATCCTATAGCAGATGCTTTCGGCCGCTCCCAAGGTCTGACTTGACCTTGAGTCTTCAAGGAAGGAGAAACTGGCTTTGGGTTCAGTATCAAGGCGAAACTGCTGCTGAAAAAAAGATGAGTCTCAGCACATCGTCAGTTCAACATTCAGCACAGAGTATGCTGTCAGCTGCAGGGACGAGCTTTCCAGTTGCTTTGCTGGTGCAAATAGTGCAGAGCAAGGCGGCCCTTTCAGTAGCTGCAGGTTTGGCTGTGCTCCCTGTGGGACATGACATCCTACAGAGACGTTGGTCTGTCTTCAGCAGCAGAGAACACCTGCCCGAGCGTGGCATTGATGCTAACAAATGGTGTTCTGACTGGCTCTGCAAAGGGACGAGATCACGTTTAACAGCGTCGTGGGATACTTTGAAGAATTGATAAAAGGGAGCTGAGTGAGAGAGCAGCTGTGAGCACAGATTACCTGGACCCAGGATGGTTTCTGGTGGCGTCACACACAATCTGTGCATTCACAGGGCCTGGCACTGGCTGTGGCCTCTTATGGAGGGTGTGAACATGTCGTAGGTCTCCACAAGCAGAAGGCATCTGTGAAGGGCAGCGTTTTTCTAAAGAGGAAGGTGACTGCAGTGCTAGTGTTTAAAACTGATTTGGTTCAGTTTGCATGCGGGCAGCTTTGACTTCTGGATGAAGGCTCAACCATGGAAACCACAGTGGCCAGTTGGAGCAGCAAACCTCTTTCTGCAGAGCCTGGCCAGACTGCTCTGCTGGTGGCATCTTTGTCCCTGTGGCCTGTGTAAGCTGTTGGAATGGGACAAGTCTCTCTGATAGCAAGTCGTACCCCTCTGCCAGCAGCCGAGACAGGGAGGAGACAAGGCTGAGTTACCCGACTGACTTTAGGGTGCTGCCTTTCAACTGGTGGTGAGACCTAAGGCCTTTGTGTGCATCTGCCTAAGCTGCATCTGTCAGATGTTTGGAGATGGGTGGCACCTGCTCTTCTCAGATAGATTCAAATATCTCTTATTCATTGTGAATACACCATAAAGTTTACCTTTGGTGCCAGCCATGGTCTCTTCCTGTAAGCTGGGACGTGGTGGGTCCTATGCAGACACTGAATGTGGATGATTTACATGCCTTTGCCCTTCCAAACCCCGGCACGTTTGTGCATCCAACCGCGATACCGGTGGCCATGTCAGCTGTTGCTTGGTCCACCCTGTCCTGGCTGGAGCATGTTCCCAGCCTGCGTCTTCATCAAATATCATCCTGAGAAATGGGCTTGTAGCGCAAAGACTTGCACTCAGCCACAGTGTCTGAAGAGCAGCGCTAGGAACCTGTTCCCATCAACTTCTGGGCAGGCATGTTCCCATCGGTATCGGCAGCAGTGCCACAGTGGGGGTGCTTAGCAGTCTTGGCTCTGTGAACTCTGTTTAATATTAAAAAAAAATCTGTAATTAAGGTGAAAGGAGAAGAAAAAGAATGTCTTCAGTCTGTGCCAGACGTTACTTGAGTCCCTGCACAAAGGAACCCACTGGTGAGACTGGAGACGTCCCGTTAGCTGAGAGCTGATGGAGAAATTAGAGCCTCAGTCAGTGTCGTGATTCGAATGCTGAAAACCTGCTTTGTTATTGCAGCTTTAAGAGAACTAGCAAAGCTCCTTCAAGTAGTTTCTGTGATTGAATGAGTGGAAAATAAAAGTCCCCATTCCAGCTGTGGCCGTGGGGGGCTGGGGCTGGCAGGCCCCCCATCAGCTCTAGCTTTGGCTCTTCACAGCTCCCTCCCTCAAGCAGAAGATATTTTGGCTGGCAGTGAAACAGCCAGTGAGTCAAAAAAGAGGAGGAGGAGGAGGGAGGTTGGTATAGAAGAGAGAGGAATAATAATAAAAATAATACTTCAGCCAGTTAGAAGGGGAGGGAAGCGGGCAGCGAGTGGTGCAGAGCAGTGACTCACAGGCAGCGCCGCTCGCGCCGTGTGCCGAGCCAAGCGAACGCAATACTGCAGCATCGCAGCTCCGCACCAGCCGGGAGGCAGCGGGGCCGGTGGGCTGCAGCGCTGTCCCCGTCCCCTGCCTCCCTGCTCCGCTCTGGCTTCCAGCACCGCGTCCCCTGCCCGCGGCCGGTGCCTGGGCCAGCCCCTGCCTGCACCTGCAGGTTGTCCTTGGCCCCGGGCGCGGGGCCATCGAGGAATGGTGGTGGCCGCGCTGGGTGGCACGGGTGCCCTCCTGCTGGGCTCGTGTGGCCATAATCTGAGCTGAGCTCCCTCGCTGCTTTTCCCATCTGCCCGCATCTTTGCTGCCAGAGTTCATGGAAGTACCCACGTATCTTTTTCCTGCCGACACTTGCTGTCCTTACGTGTCCTCCTTTTGCGATGTGCTTTCATTTTAATTGATTATTTTTTGGAACTTTTGGAAGATGTCCCAAAGAAGGCCTTAAAATAGAGAAATCATGTAGGTTTAAATATTTTTGAGGAAGGCTGGGAAAATATTCTGCAGCCTGCTCCATGACCTTTTCCTGTCTCCTAGGAGGCTGATAGAAACTTATTTTTAAATAATCCCCCAGTTGCATTCAAATATATGAAAAATAGTCATTTGTACAGCTGCGCGTTTTGCCTCAAGGTGACAGAAGGAGGCTAAGTCTGAAACGTATTGACTGTTGGCAAGGCAGGACGGATGCTGGGGGGTGTCTGCATCCATCGGAACCCCAAGGCACGGGGTACAATTTTTTATTTTTATTTAGACTGGCTGATGAGAAGGCTGGGGTTAGCCAGGCCAGGCTTGAAGATCAGCCTCAGCTCCACCCAGAAGCTTACGTGGCCTTTTATTCAGTTGAGTTTTAGAGGGTTTATTGCTTCATTCTCTAGGCTCAACCCAGAAATTATTTCCCCCCGCTTTTTGCAGGAAGGTCATTTTCTCCCAGATCCTTTGCTTTAGTGATGGGGGGTAGGAAACTCTTACCCAAAATATTCGAATGGTGGTTTCCTGGTAAAAAGACATAACTTATCCCCCCCCTGCTGCCCGCCTTGTCCCACAATATGTATATAACGCAATACGTCTGGGAAACATGGACTATTTTTGAGCTTTGATTCCCACTCTGGGGTTTTGCTTTGTTTTTAATGTGTCTCTGCAGCGGGAGCTGCTGCTGTTGCAGCTGGCTCTTCCCACTTGACATGGAGACAGTTAATGAGAGGTCTTCCAAGGCTCCCTTTTCTCGGCCACGTGCCTTTCCCTGCGCCCTGGCCCGAGGTTAAGCGTTTCTGCTCCTGGAGGAGCACGGCAGTGCCCTTTGCAGGAGCAGCTAATTGGCAGCGGCTGCGGAGGTGACGGTGCCCTTCGCCTGCCAGCCGGAGCGAAGCTGTTAGCCGGTGGCATGACAGCACAGAAACGAACCATTTATTTTCTAATTACTATTATTTTGGTGGATTCTTCTGAAGGGCTTGTAACCGATCTTTGCTGCGGTGACTTTGGCGAGCAGTGGCTCGCTCCAGCCTCGGCTGCAGAGCTGCGGTGTCCTGGTGGGGCATTCACAGCCTTTGTCAACGTATTGATTCTTGCTAGTTTTGTGTGATGCTGTCAGGGGTACTTGAAGCTGGGACTGAGCAGCCAGTGAAAAGTGCAGTGGAGGGATCAGTCTGTTCGTCCGTCCTTCCCTGTCCCACAGGATCCCCGGTTGCCCCGGGCAGTGCAATGCGATAGGGGTGCTGTTCTGGCATTGGTACCCTGATGTCAGGGTTGGCCTGTGAAAAATGTCAAAACACGTATAATTTTGAACAGAAGGAGGTATCTGCTTGCAAAGCAAGCAACTTTTGTTGGTTAACTCGAGCTCCATCCAGGTTTACAAATTTTGGGCTGCGTAGAGGTGAGGCACCCAGTTTGCTTGGTGTTGTGGTAAGGAGAGGAGATCACCTCTGCGATTATTTGACAACAACTGGCTGAATCTTATCTATATTAGTTCCTAATGTGGTTATTTACATGCTCTGCCCAAGCATACAAACAGCCCTTTTGGAATCAAACGGGACTGCTTGGTTGTCTATGGATGAATGTCTGTGGGAGTGGTTTGTGCCTGCAAATTAACCGCACTCCCCTTTATTTTAATGGCTCTCACATGGTGAGGAGATAAAATTATATTTTTCTCCCATGAGACTGCATGGGTGTATAAGCCAGGGACAGACAGGTATAGACGTACCACAGAGGAGAACACCTACTCCTTCGGCAGCGGCGGTGGCCAAGGAGCCCCTGCAAATGCCCCTGCTGCAGTGCACGGGGAGATGATGCTCGAGTCAAAATGGAAAATTACTTTCTGCAGCATTTTATCTAAGATCCAGTCCCAGTTACTGCTCCAGGACGAGTTGCGTGTGATGAAGAACTAAGCCAGCGGATTATTTCAAATTCCTTTTTTCCTCTGGAGACGAGGGGGGGGGAAGTAATTTTTAAGCTGTCAGGGCTGTGTCAATTCTCAGAGAGTAAGAGGGTGGGAGAGAAGGCTGTGTGGAAGTCCCACGAGGTTTGCTGCTGCCAGGGTGGTGTTACAGGGGTCCCAGCCCCGCACCCTGGGGTCGCATCCTGGCCTGTCAGAGCAAATGGGCACCGATGATGTTCCTTCGTAGGGCAGGTAGGGTTCCCTGGCAGCTGGGCACCGGCGAGGCCGGCGGCTGAGTCATGGCTGCAGCGAGAGGATGCTCGGGGAGTGGGGACTGTCACCCTGGTTCCCCCCCAGAGCATCCCTGCCCATCCTGCTGGGCTTCAGGTGGGACCCAGCAGTGTCTGAGGGTAGCGGAGGGGGCACTACCTCCAGCAGTTAAAACTTTCTTCATTCCCATCACCTGTCAGTTCTGAAGCAGCATTCACATTCATACCCATTTTTTCCTGTGGCTGCTGCGAGATTTGTGCCGAAGGGACCTTTTTGGCGAATGCCTCTGACAGAAATGTGTTTTCTTATTCCTCGAAGCTGAAAGCCATAAAGAAAAGAATGACTTTAATGAACAGACCTTGCCGAATCACCACCTTGAAGCTCTAGCTGCTCATGGGAATCAAAACCTGCTGAAAGTAGGTCATATAGTAGAAATGAATTAGGTTTACTTCACATTTTATTGACTCTGCCAGTTTTTCATTCATAGAGGCTTACAGTTAGGAATGTATCTTATCTTTTTAATACTAGGCTGAGGTAAAAGGGGAAAATACTGGGTTTTATTCCTTCCCTTTTAGCTTGCATGGTTGGGGCGGTCAAGTATATGATGGATGCACTTTCTCTCTTCCCTGTTTATATATTCTTTTATTCTCCTGCACTGAAAAACTGCTTAATCGATGCTCAAAACTCCCATGGTACATCCACAAGTAGGAATTCGGTCCCAAAAGTTTGTGGAACACCTAAGTTACTCTTAAACCTTCTGTGAAGGGTTGAAGTGGTGCTGTGGTGCCTGTCTGTGGGCAGATTGCTGCATCTCCTCTTCAGTGCCCTACTGAACCAGGGAAACACACTTGGACCAGGGATGTTTTCTAGGGCTGCAGTCTGGACTCTGCAGCACGCAAGGGAGGAAGAGGGACCCAGCTGCCCAGCCGCCTTTGTGAAGGCTTTATCACCAGCACAGCAGCTTGTTGCGATGAGGGGAGTTAACCTGTATTTTTAAATTCCTGTTTGGGTTGCATTTATGCTGCTGTCACTAACTTAGCCCCTGTTTGTTTGGTTTGGCCATGTGGGACCGCAGCAGCAGCGTGCCACCTCCCAGAAATCTCTGTGGATGGGGCCAGGGGGAGCTGGTGGTTTTGGGCACTGAGTAGCTGAGTCTTTGGGAATGTGAGGAGCCACACTATATTAATTTTGCAAAAACATGGGACTTTGAAGACCTATTGAGTTGGGATTTGTATTCAATGCTGTCACTGTCCCCGTGCTGTTGGTGGAACAAACCTGGCTGGTGCAGGCTTGGTGCAGGAGGTGCATGCCTGGTGGGTTTCAGATGCCCTCCGTGCTTGCTGGTTCATAGCCGCGTGATCAGCTGAATTGTCTTTTATTTGTATTGTTAAATGTAAGTCAGCGTGGCTGGCTTGCAGCAGGGCAGACCAAGGCCAGCGGGTTATGTGGGTAGGATGACCACGTACAAGTGTGACTCTGGGACTCACAAATGAGTCATTGTAGCTCAGACCCAGGGCTTTCTACAAGGCCAGTTGGCGGGATACATACGTAAAATAGCAAATAAATCTTGGAAACATCTAGATCTGGTGTGTCAATGTGATCCTGTGCCAACCCCTGCATTTCAAAATTTGGGGGGTTTGAACCGCGTTCCCATGGAGAAAGGAGGGACGGGAGTTGGGCTGGTAAAGAGGGGATGAGGTGGTGGGGATTTGCAGCATCTGTACACTGGAGCCATGACTGTTGAGCTTTGTTAGCATACTACAGGTCAGGTACTTGTACTCGGGATGAACTGGTCAGATTCCTCCCCAAACAGCCCGTTGCTCCTCAGACATGACTGGGTGGGAATGCTGATGGGCCAAGGCAAGAGGTCTGGTGAGTCTCTTCGGTAGAAGGTACATAAACTGGGGTGGAGTGCCTTTGGGATGCACTGAGAGGGGGAGCGAAAACCACAGCACCCTAACTAATTCTTCAAGAGACTTGACCAGCATTGCAGATGACATGCAACACATCTTGGAGAACTTGAGGGATGGGCTGGAACAGCCAAGGCTGGTGCTGAACGAGGGGTGGCAATGACAAGAGTTCTGTGCTTGACACCTGTTGCTGGCAGGGCTGGGGGCTGGTTGTGCTGATCACTTTTAGCCTTTTTAGAAGGTTGGAATTCATTTCTGTATTGTAAGGATGATGATGGAGGGCTTTAAAGACATGAGATGCTGCAGTGGCGATGAGGTGGGGTTGGTCTCAGCTTTCAGTGCTGTGTGGTGATGGAGTGCCGCCTGGGCTTTTTAACTGGGCTTTTAAACTTTTTAATGCACTGATTAGTATTCAGGAATGTAAACAAGGGGGTGCAGCTCCATAAGTTCGTTTGACCATTGGGTTACAGCTTTTCTCGACAGTATGTAACGCATGAGGGAGGATGTTTTTCTGGTGGGAAACAAGGAAAAGGGAACCCATAGGCCAGGCTGCTCACCTGTCATAAGCAAGGGCAGTTGTGCTGGGTCGTGCCCATCTGCCATCCTGCAGCTGGGGAGCTTGCTGCTTAAACATAAAGGTCTGTGAACTCACCTACACACCGGTTTCCCCTGGGCCGGGCAGCAGGACAGCATCGTGTGGTTAGGGATGGGCCTCCTCTCCTGGCCGCTCCCCGGTGGGGTTGCCTCCTTGTGCAGTACTTTTTCTGGTTTTGTGAAATCCTGGATTTCAAGGTGGTCAGATCTACCTTGTCATCTGGTGGATGATGGACTCCTCCCATTAATTTCTGCAGCGTGGGCACAGCTGCAGGTTGGGCACCTTATTCTGATCAAACTTCTAGTTTTGGTGGAAAGCTTTCAAGCATCAGCGGTTCCACTGCTCCTCCATCAATCCCTGCTGGTGATTAATTACTCTCACTTCAAATTGATGCCCTTTATTTCCTATTAGACTTTGTCCATCTCCGGTGTGTAGTCATTGGGTCTTGTAGTCTTTGCCTGCCGTTTTCTGCCTCTGTCCAGTACTGTGATTTCTCCTGAAGTTTCTGCTGGAGTTAAAAAATCTGGTCTCAGCTTTAGCAGGAAGCTGGGAGGAAGAGGATGGAGAGAAGGCAGAAACGTTGCAGCAGTGGGATCCCATGGCTTTGTGCATATGGTGTTCTTCATTGAAAAGATTTTTTTTTAAGCAAGACGAAATAACATACAGCACTGAGATGATTTTATCTCTTGTGTTTGGGATTTCTGTTGTAGTTAATGGCAAAACTATGAATGAGGGCAGCTTCTCTAATGATTGATGATTATTCTTTTCCTGCCTTCCTATCTCTTCTGCCTGCTGTAGATGGTACATACTTTAAAGGGGTGAAAAATACCTACTGATAAATTAGGATTTGTTTTGCAACCTTCTCTCTGCAGTTATAGCTAACTGCTTTGATCTCAGCTGAAGACCTTTATCCAGTGACAGAATATGTCTTCTCTACATGTGATTTCATAACTTCATGAAGAAATACAGCTGGAAACTCTCTGGGTAGGAAGAGAGAGTCCCCACTGGTACCCCTGTGCCGGGCTGCCTGGGGAGGGCACAGCCGAGAGTACAAGTAGCCTCTGTCCTGTTAATTACTGCTGGACAATCCACACATTACCTAAAATCACAGCTTGAAAACATTAAACTATTTAATCTTGCATAATGCAGTGTGACATACAGATGAAGGCCTGTAAGTAAGCCACTATTCTACTCCAGAAAAGACCATCATTGACTATTATGTGAATAATAAATTTTTCATTTTCTCTTAAGAAACAGTAATTACAGGATCTTCAGCTGCGATGCGTGTCTCCTGCTGACAATAAATGTCTGTCCTTCAGCACAACATCAGTATCTTGGTGATGGATGCTGGTGTGGACTACGCTGTAGAGATAATATGAAATACTGTCTGGAGTATGTACTAGCAGCCTTTTTTTTAGCCTTTTTTTTTAAGCCTTGTTAGTACAGATTGGGATGGTGCTCTGTGTATCCAGGAACACATCTTGTTTGTCACACTTTCTTTTTTTAACAATTCCAAGATATTTTTGCTGTCTGGCTCATGGTTACTAGCAAGGAGCTCCAAGGAGATAAGCTCCACTCTTTGGTAGGTAAGAAGCTGCCTCAGCAGTTGCAACGGAGAGGGATGACCTGTTTCACTGCTTCACCAGCAAAATTCAAGTGGAAAATACAAGTGGATCAATGGGAGCTGTAATCCAGTTTCGCAGGGTGGAACTGGGTCACGGGGAAGCGCGGGTGGGCGGTTCGGAGGCTTCGCTGCTGCCTGCCACGGGGAGCCTGCCAGTGGGCTCAGCTCCGGCGCCCAGAGCTGGCTCAGGGTCAGGTTCGATTCAAGTCTGATGGACACTGACTGCCCTACAGTGGGGATCCGTATTTGTAGCAGGTGAGAAGACCAAAAAGCAATTGTCTTCAGTATACATCTTCATTAGGGCTAATGTGATCGTCGCTGGAAGGCAAACGTGAAGCCTGTCTGGCAAAGGACCTACAGCTGGAGGCTTCAGCTCTGCTGCCCAAGCCACCCCTGGGAATGCTGGCTTTGCTGCATGTTGGCATGTGTTTGGTTGCTGGTTACGGGAGATCTTGACTCTAGATATCATGGACCTAGCAGGACACCTGAGTGTACCCGGAAGCAACCAAGTGTCAGGGAATTAGCCCGGTGGGATTTTTCTCATTGTAGTAACAGCCGAGAGCTGATCTTCTGCGTGCACTGTAAAGGGCTGTCTACAATTCTGCATGCTGCTGGCTGTCTACAATTTTAACACATGGTGTCGGATGGATTATTATTTTTTTTTGATTACTGTTATTCATGCAGGTGGTGTAGAGGAGGTGAGCTGTGGTGGCCAATGGAGAGGATCCCCTCCCTCTCCCCTCGAGAGACAGCAGTTCTCCCATGGCACGGCTTGACACTTCCAAAAGTTGTTGTCAGGATTAGTTCCTGATGGAGACCATTGTGATGAGCTGGTCTTGAGCAGAAGCAGAAAAATAATTGTGATGAGGTCCAGATGAAAAAGGAAGCGTTGCCAAAACCTTGCAAAGTGCAAGTTTTAAAAATATACTCTTCAGCACTAGTTTGTTGACCACCAGGCTTCAGCCTGGCTTCCAAACCATCCACATACACCAGGGCTCTCTGGCTGTAAAACTGGACTCCTTTTTTTGGAAGGAAAAAAGGAAAATAATATTTCTGGACATTGAAGGCATCCGATCTTTAACTCCTGAATGTGCATACCTTCAAGACAAACATAAAACCAGACAGGCTTCTGTTTTGGAGAATGCTCAGGTAGATGTGATTTTTTTTGTAGTCTCATTAATTACAGGGCCTCTGTGAATCGCCTGGAATTCAGAGCGGATCAGGGTCAGGGTATCAGGTTGTTGCCTGCTTTGGCTGCCATGTCGCAGCTCAGACTTTTTCCATGCAGGGTTCACGTGCTTGAGACTTGAAACCATCTCGATAAACACTGGGAGGTGTGTGGGTGCCTGCACCGGTGCTGCTGGGGGCTTTGGCCAAGGCTTGTCTGTGGTTCTCCGAGTTCTAAAAAGCCTGCAGTTGGGCAAGCAGATGTTGTGCTCTGACCATGGTATTTTCTGTCTTCTCTTGCCTCTCTTCCAGGCTGCTCTTAACTGTGCGCTAGGCCTGCGAGGAACACAATAGTGGTTTAAAGAGAGCATCAAAATAGGCAAATAGCCGACTTTTGACTTAATTAATAGCTGTATTTCTTGCTTCCCTTCTCTCTTGCAGTGTATAGTTTCTCTGTTTTTTTTCCTTTCCCCTTTTCTTCCTTTATTTATTTGTGTCTTTCCCTAACTGGAATTGCCCTAGTTACAGCTGTCAGATCCTAGCTTTGCGCTGGTCTCATTTGGCAGCCCCGTTCCCTCTTAAAACTTGCAGACAAATGATGATGTTTAACTTGCAGCATCCCCTGGTTCCTCTAGACTGTCACAACAAGACTGGAGTAATTCACGTGAAAGTACAAAACCCACCTGTCTTCTAGGAGGAAAGCTGTACAGAGCATGAAGGTGGAGCAGGTTTTTCTGGAGAGCCAGAGCTGCTCTAGGTACGTGCCCGTGTTTAAGCCATGTCGGGTGTATGCTGCATCCTCTGGTATTGGTGGTGGTTTTGGGGTGTTCTGTGTCCATCCTCTAATTGTTTTCAGGAGATGGGGTCAACCAGGCACCACTTCATTGCTGCTGGTTTAAATCCCAGAGTGAGCCATATTTTTCCTTGGAAATGAGCAGAAATAACTTGCTGAGATGACTGGCTAAATAATTTACTCCCTGAGGAGCATTCTTTATGTGCTCTCTGAAGTGGTGATGAGGAAGGAAGGAGGATGCTTCTCCTACACAGCAACACGTTGAAAAACGTCTCCATTTCTTTTCCAGTGATAGGAACATACTTTGCAGGCCATCATAATGTTCTGCTACCTCATGTCCAGTGACTGATGTGGTCCGTTTCATATTATCCAGTGTTTTTCTTCCTGTCTGGAGCAAAAATGGGTCTTGCCTTTGTGGCTGGTGACAGGAGCTTCTGGCATTTCCTGACATGACTCATCTCTTGCTGTGTTGATGCGTTTGGGATGACTTTGGGATCTGTGGTGGTTTGGTAATTAACTGGGCATCTTTCTGAAAGGGCTTTGAATAGTGACTCCTCGTGACTTGTTTTGCTGTTTAAGTCATTGACCTGCGGTGATGAGAAACTTTTTTTTTTTTTTTTTTTGTGGAAAAGGGAGCTTTGGGGTTTTCCTTGCTGCAGGATTAGTCAGATAACGCCCAGTGGGCTACAGCTTGAAAAGGGGGAGATGTATGTGGTTAAAGCACAGGACTAAGATTGAAGAGCTGAATGTTTCTGTGGTGCCACGTGTTAATGGTATGGTCTGGGCTGCTGACCTTTCTGCACCTCCCTTGGCTCATCGGTACCATCAGCCCAGCAGGGACATTGCTCACTTTTTTCTACATTTCTTGGGTAATTGATGCCAAAACCGCATTTTCTGGTCTGTCCTTCTGTCTCCCTGGGGAGTCACTGAACGGGCTTGCCAGCCTTGTGCAGCTCTGGTGGGTCCTTGGTGTAGTACGTAGGGTCTGGCTAAGAAAGGGGTTGTAGGGGACCTGGGTCCTCAGCTGCAGGAGGGCTCCACGGGTCGGTCCCTGCAGATGTGTGTCGGTGCAGAGCAATGTTCCTGCAGCTGAGGAGGAGCTTCACAGCCTGCACGGGGCTGTTGGCAGCTCTGAGCACTGGCTTTGCATCTCAGTAGCGTTTGGGGAGATTACATCCCTCATGGAGAAGACGCAGCCACCTGGTTTTGGCTGTACAGGTGGAAAGGTCGGGTCTAGTGGGCAAGCGTACTTGTTCCCAGGAGGGAGCAGAGGCTGCTCTTGCTCCCATGAATTTATGGCAAGTGCCCACCGTGGGAGCAGGTTTTTAAACCTGGGAAGTGTGTTGTTTTTTGTTGTTTGGGAATACGCTTGGTTACAGGAGCAGCTTTGTACTCTTCTGTGAACCGTCCCATAGAAGAAAAGGTTGGTCTCTGTGATAAAATACTTTGATCTGGGTACTGCTGTTGCAGTAATTACGATATGTAATACTCTATTAAGGACCACATTACTCAGCCTTGCTGTGGCCCCGCAGGGAGAGCACAGGAGAGGGTGGGCAGGTAATAGATGACTGCGGTAGGAGCGCAGTGAATTTAGCTGGAGGTGATCTGGGAGGCACTCTTCAAAAAATACTGGTATGGATAGAAAACCTTTGCGCTGGTTTTAAATGAAGTGGAGCAAGTGGGGTCAGAGCTGTCCCTGTGCTCTCCACAGTTTGTGGCATACGTGTGTCACCGGGCTGGGTCCTGCTCCTTCTGTACCTGTCTGCATCATGGGCTTCTTACTGCAAGAAAGAGCCCTTTTTCAGTGTGGCTTTGAAAGATGCTGTTTTTCTGACCAAATACCAGGACTTAGCTGTGATCTTCACAGAATGACTTTTATATGGACAGTTTGATGTGAACCTTGGCTGTGCCACTATTAAAAAGCTGTGATTTTTATGAAGGCTGGAGTTTATGGAAATAACAAGAAATTTCTATTTATTGTTAATACATGAAAACCCACACTGAAGATGAAAACTCATCTTACAAACTGCACTTTAAATTATATCCACGTGGTGTTCGATAGATTCGGCTCGACCCTTTAATTAAAGACTGAACTCTACGAGGCAACCCCTTTGCTTCCTTGGCTGTTTGCTTAAAATGCATTCCCTCTCTTGGGAGGAATGGCTAAATTCTGCTGCCCTTTCATCTCCCAAATGTCCAGGGGCATGTTATTTTCTGGAGAGAGCATATGCAGTAGAATGGCTTTGCTGTAGAAGCAGCAGGACTTCTGGGTCCCTTTTCCGCAGTGAGCAGCAAAACCCAATGGGGTACCATGCTCAGACCCTGACCCACGGGTGGGTTTGGTCACGGCCAGCTAAGGTGTCACCCAAAAACCTTTGGCTGTTACATGCCCAGCTTTCCTGCTTTTGCTGGCAAACTGGTCGCTTTTGGGCCAGGAAGAACTGATGGTGACCTCAGGGAAGACCATCACCATGTTGTAGGGTCCCTATTGTGCCAAAAACACCCTCCCTTTTAGTAGGCATTGCTCTTTGTGTTTTTTTTTTTTTTTTTCCTTCCTATCTGTAACGGTAGGGTTGGTTGTTAGTAGCGTTTGTACATCATGGTGCTGCTTCAAGTGCCGTCGGCATTGCTGTGGCGGGGTCCTTGCTGTCAGTGCTTGGAAGGCAATCAAAGGCTTCGATGTGTCAGGTCAGCTGAGCTCACTGTAGCGTGAGGGTTCATTTGTGCCACCTAAATAAACAACGTTTTACCCAGTCAGCTTTGCTTGAGAACAGCTAGGGATGCTAGGGGAGTAGGCAGCAGTGATGTGAGGAGATTTGAGTGACTTCTCTGACAGACAAGTGGCCATCACAGAAGGACCTGGTGGTGGGCCCTCTCTGTTGCTGGTGCCCATCCCCTGTGCAAGTGGCAAAGCCCTGTCTGTGGTGTTTTCTTGTCCATCTTAATCTCTTAATACCTTGGAAATGTTTAATACCTCTTTTCTTCTTAATACCTTGGAAATGAATGGCATCAGTCCCAGGATCGAGGTTCAAGCAAGAACCTCCTGTGAGGTTGAGACAATTTTCTCTTGTGAGCAGTGTACGTGTGCGCTAATGACTGTAGGAGTCAGGGAGCGAACAATTGTAATGAAAAAAGCACTCTAATAAACCACTGTGTTCTCACATGCTGTTATAGGAGAATCCCAGAGTGTGTTCAGTTGTGTGTTTGCAAGAAATGGATGGGCAGAAGGGACCATAAGTGGGACAGGTGCTCTCGTATCACACCAGAGGAGACAGCAATCATGTACACGCTGTTCAGAGAAGAGGGATGCACCTATATTACAGCTGCAAATTGAAAAGTCGTGGGTAGATGATTAGGTTTACTAGCCTGGAGAACGCCTGCTGGAATTCAGGTACAGTCATGCCGATAATAGAGCATTAGAATTTGATAGCTCTTGGCTTTATTGAAAGTCTGAATTTGCAGCTACTTACTGTGGACCCGGCAGAGGTGGTGGAGGGTCACTGCAGTGGCTGGTAGAGCATCCACCAGCATCCCTGTGCCACAGCCCTGCTCCGTCCTGTGGGTTGGCTCTGGCAGCCAAGCGGTCATGATCCACGGTGGCCCTGCCTTGGGCGGGGGTTGGACCGGATGGAGGTCCCTTCCAACCTACACCCTTACATATTTAAAAAAGAAAAAAGTGAGGACACTGGTTTTGTCCGTGAAGTCAGCAGGTGTGAGTAACTCTGGCTGAGCAGGGAAAGTCTCGTTTTAACTCTGCTGCTTTCGGACTGTGCCCGTATCTGAGGTGGGTTGCCAGATGACATCCCCACCAGCAGGCCCTGGGAGCCGGTGAATCAGGTGGCCTGGCAAACATCCCGATTCTGCAATATCTGTACCACTGGATGTGGTGCACATTTTCTTCATCACCCCTTCACTGTGGACCAGTAGCCAGCCACTGGGAAGTGAAGGAGAGATCTCCGTGTCATGCAGAGCGCTGTGACCTTCTGCTGGCAGTGCCAGCCAAGTGCTGGCCACCGACCCCAGCTCAAGCCGCTGGTGTTTCCCAGGCAGGGCTGGAGGTGGGAGCCGCGGGGCTGACCGGGCACGCTGCATGCCTGCGCTCAGCCCAGATCATCCTGACTGCTTGCTTTGGAAGGTTTATTATTTTTAGATGAAGCAGGAGATGGGAATGTGCTGAGCCAGCTCCGAAGACCTGCCAAAAAAAGAACATCTTTCAGGACTGACTGTAACTTCCAGCTCCACCTCGACACAAGAGCAATCTACCTGGAATTGATAAGTGATATTGCATAAGGTCAGTAAGGCTTTTGTAACACATCCGTAAGGTATGAAATATATTACGTGACTGTGAGAGGAAATCTGTCAGGGCAAACGGCAGGCTTAACAAATAAAGCAGGTGTTTTACATGCAGGAAAATCTAACTACTAAGTTTTTAGCACTAGTACTAAGAAGTACTAAGGTGCTTCTCATCACTTAGGGACAAATTATGGCATCTGTGTTTGCACTGCGGTTATTAGAGCTCAGTGCATGGCTGCAAGGTGCATGGCCCTCTGTGTGAGAAGTGCAGTGGAAAAAGCCAGAGTCCTGGTGCAAGGACAGGCAGAGCTGCTGACTCGTACCTCCGTGGGGTTGGGTTATTTTTCATCTGTGCATCCCTCAGTTTCATGAGTTGTGTGTGATGGCTCTTCAGCTCTGTGAGACCTGGCGATGCTTTGCAGCGGTCCCAGGTGTCACCGGGCGATGAGAGCTGGGGGGATGCGCAGGCAGCGGGTGTCCACTGTGTGCCACAACCCTGCAGCAACTGCGGGTGGTTTGCGTGACAGGAGGAATGTGAGGCTTTCCCAGCGAGCAGGGCTGGTCGTGACGTGCACCTGCAGATACGGTCTTTTATTCTTGGCCCTTGCAACCAGAAGATAAACTCGTGACTTACAGGGTAAAGACAAACACCAGAAGCACACCCTTGAATTATCTGCTGTGATACTATTGCTGTGATGAACTACCTTGCAAGGACGTTACCACATCGTTTTTCTCCGTTATAAGGACAGCAGTGGAGGGATACAACATTTTTGTATTGCACACTGAGCTTAATGGGGATAACTCATTTTTTTTCCCAGGCTGATATCAAAGTTCCATTAGAAGTTTTCAAGACCTGTAAAATTAGGAGTAAATTTAAAATGTCTGGAGTAGAGGTAGCTTTTCTATGTAAAACTTTGTGTGCTTAATAAGCAGACCATTTAGAAGTCACGTTTGTTGTAGCCACGATGAACCAGGGACAGAAGAAAAGCCAGGTTTGTAGCGAGAGGTAACGTCTCTTATTAGAACAGCCAGCAGAGCTGGGGAAGCTGCCTGAGCTTTAGGGCATGCTCAGTCCTTTCCTCAGTCTGGAAAAAGGCTGCTGAAAATATTTTAAGCAGGCTGCTGACCGTGTTGGGCAGGATCTAAATTGGTGTCCCAGGGCGGTGATTCAGTGAGGGTGGGAAAGGCTGGTCCATCTCAATGCAGGATGGATGGGATTTATCTACCTCCATAAGGAAATCGGAGATCCTTGGGTCAACAGCTGATGTGAAACCCACCGAGATCAATTGGAAAGTGTTAGCGATCACGTCAGTTCTGGGATGGAGCGTGGGCAGCCTTATTTATGTCCCCCGTCTGGCTGCTCCCACAGAAGACAACTTGCAGGTGTCCCTGGGAGGGGGAGAGCTGGCTCAGCAAGCCTAGCTTTCTTCTTGGCTATCAGTGCTTCGCTTCCATGACTGAACACTTTCTGCCAGAAAAATGTTCCCAGCTCTATTTTTTTTTCCACTGGCTTTATGGAAACACTGTGCCTTTCTTCTCCTGGCGTCCCAGCTGGTGCCTGCCCTTCCTGCGCATACCAAGTCCTCCCTTCGTCACTGATAGGGGCTGCTCGGACTCTCTTGGTCAAAACTGGTTTGCCTTAGGGGGGGAAAATGAATACACTCTTATGCTAATTAAAAGTTTGTTTTCCATGGAGAGGCTTGACTTTGTTTTCATGTAGTTTCTTGGAAGGGGAGGGTGGGGAGGGGGTGTGTGCAGCTGAAACCCAGAGCCCGCAGGTGCCACCCCGGGGGGACATGTCCCCCAGCCTGCGGCCCCGGGCTCCCCGCAGCACCCTGCCCATGTCTCCAGAGTGGAATATCCACAATATTTTTAGTGAAATGTTCCAAGATTTAAATTTTATTGGGAAATGATTCTGCAGGAAGGTTTTTGGGAGGGTTTTGTTGTCGGTTTTTTTTTTAAATGTTGTGTGAGGTTTTTTGTTGGGTTTGTTGTTGTGGGTTTTTTTCATTTTTTAAGCCATCTTTACTTGGTGCCAGCATGGAATTAAGCATGAAAGCGATGATATGTTTTTTAGCTGAGTTTCTTAAAGAAGTGAAGCTGCTGCAACTTGCATGGCTATCAGCGAGACTCATTCCCTGTCTCCGAGTCAGGGAGATTTCCAGCTGCCCAGCTGATCCCAGCCAGATTTGACAAAAGACTCGAAGTCTCAGAGACAGGCGGTTCCAGCAGATTTCCCAAGGACAGGTAATCAGGATAAACGAGAGCCCCTCCATGCTGCTGAGGGAGCAGCTGCAAACACTAAACTCCAGGTTATTGAACATCAAAGAATTGATATTTACGAGTGGCAGAGAATAGGTTTCATAAACTGTGATGCTGCTTTCTCTTTACCTTCTTAACAAACAGAATCACTCGTTTATAAAAGATGCTTAAAGGACCCTGTGTGCACCATTTACTTAACGGCTTGTAGTGTGAGCCTTGATGGGAAAGTGACCTAGTTCAAGTCCCCGGAGGCTACTGCAATAAAAATGATTATGAATAAAACTTCTTTTATCACCATATGGCAGCTTCAGGCCTTGCATGCATACATAGTCTGCAACTGCTTTGTCCAGAAGTGGTGAGCCTTCTCTTAAATAAATCTATCTAGCAAAGGCAGAAGGGGAGGGGTTGACGTTATTAGTATTCTTCCTCGTGAACCGTCTGCAAAGTCCTCGGTTGCTGGAAAGGGGAGGATGGGTTTTCTTCTGCGGGCTGCCCTGGATAATGTGCTTTGGGGAGCTGAAATCCTCCGATGGAACAGAATCCGTTTTGCAGGTGCAGAGCACTTTTCCTTATAAGCCCAAGCAGAGATTTAATTGCTGCTCTTCAGAAGTTCAAAACAAGAGAATGTAATAATTAGAGCTGTCAGGGTGTCCTTTCTTTTATGCTGATGCTGACATTAGCTGGTTTAAAGCCTATTTTTAACCTTTGCAGTGTCGAAGACTTACTGTGTATTTTCAGTCTGGATTTATTTGTTTCAAACTTTTATAAAATTTAAGTAATGTAATCTGGAAGAGGAGGAGAGAAAGAGGGAAAAATGGATGAAAGTAGGAAGGAAGAATGAACCAAATTAAATGAAATATATGTTGGTAAATGATGTCCACCTTACAGTGAATTTTCTCCTTTTTATGAGCTTGCGAAATTCCCTCTAACTGGAAGCTAAAAAATCTCAAAACGTAAAACACTAAGTGCCTGGTAAGATAAATATTGTGCTCAGCATCCCTTCAGACAGTGCCCTGAATAGTGCAGACAGTAAGAGGACTGTTTTTTCTGCTTAAATAGTCATGATTTTATCCGGCTTCAACCCTGACCCCTCCAGGGGTTATCCTGGTAATCCAGCAGCAATACGACTGATGGAATCCAGGTAGGATGGGCTGTGCTGAGTCGGCACTTTGTATATATTATATATATGTACGTGTATCTATGTATTTACATAGGTGGATATATATGCATGGTAAGTGTTGAGAGTGACCCGCTGCTTCCCTGCAGGTTTACTGGAGTGATGGGGATCCACTGGTTTTATTGGAGAGTAGAGAAGGCTGAGCTGGTGGAGATGCACCCATGGCAGGGTGCTGAGAACTTTGCTGTGATGGGGTGAAGGGTTCCTCCTTTTCCTGGATGGATAAAGCTCAAGGGCACGCTGGAGCTGGGGCTTCTTGAGATGTCAGAAAGGCCACTGTCCTTTGGGGCTGCTCAAGTATCTGTTTTTAACTGAGGCTGTAATGGAAGAATAGCAGTGTGGTTGCATGATCTCACTTTTGCTAAATTAGAGCCAGAATGGGATGCTCAGTCTTACCACATGGCTTTGCGTATGTAGGTTTTTTCCTCTATCTGGCATTTAATTGCATTTGGGTTTTGTACCTGTCAGTGCTGTCAGCAGTACCTGGAGGCTGAGGGGAGAGGTGGGGATGGTTGGCCGGTGGAGAACTCTTCTTGGACCCATCTGGTGGTAGGGTGGACCCTGCCACGTTGCTGAGTAGGTGCTGAAATCTTGTGGCTGTAGCTGGAGACTCCCGGTGAAGGCAGTGGGAGTCTGCATGGAGGTGCATGTTAGCCCACCCGTTGCTACAGGAGAATGCAGAAGGTGCTGTTTGCAGCAGGTTTACTATGGTTTCTAAGAGTTTCTTGGCATGGATGGCTCATTCTCTGCTTGCCCTGTTGGTTCCTTGTGGATGGATTCGAGCGTTGTCATGCCACTGCTCCTGGCCCTTTTCTCGTGCAAGGTATTGACATCCAAAATACAGATTTCTAATCCTAAAATTACAGCTTGCACTTTCATAACACGAAATGGGTTAGTTAATCTCCAAATAGTTCCCCAGCCCCTCGTTAGTCACTTTGTGCTATTGTGCTCTCAGCAAAACCTTTATCCGAGCATTAAAGCGTGAATGTTAAATACACCCGCTGTTTCATGGAGCTGGCTCTGAACCTGCAGACCCCAAACGAGGATGGTGTAGCAAAGGACGGAGCTTTCTGCAAGTGAAGGGAGCCCCGGTGGGCTTAGCGCTGCCGTGGGGAGTTGGTGGCTTCACCTTCTCCTTCTCAAAGCTGGTTGCTGTGCGTTGTGACACCCAGTGGCCCCGACTTTCCTCTGACATGGGAGAAACAGAGATGTCAGAGTCACTGAGAAGCACTGAGGCAAATCTGATCTGAGAACCCGGATCGAAAACTTCTTCCCATGAGGCTGGTCCAGCTGTAGTTTGTATTTTGTAACCACAGCTAAGCCAGAACCAGGCTCCCCCCATAATGAGCTCAGTTACTTGCCCATGGTGAGCACCATCTTTCTAGAAGCGCTTGAGTTTTGCTTGGTTTTATTACTAACTTGTTCTGAAAGAGCAAGCTAGGACTGTGCTGCTAAGGTTACTGATTTTAGAATTTTTTTTTTTATCCCTCCCCCAGTAGTCAGGAACAAAATGGGCGTTTCTGCAAGCACCAGAACTAATAAACCTGGTTTCCTTTGTATTTATGTCTCTTGGTTGATTGAGTACTTCCCTAATTAAATTAGGATTCTATTATGTCTGCTTATACCGGTAGTCTCTCCCTCCCTTTACTTTTCTGGCAACACAGAGGCTGCTATAATTGACTGGAGAAAGGGGCCGATGGGATTAAAAGCTGTTGGAGATAAACCTTGTGAATGGCTGCATCCAGCATCCTTCACCACCCAGCCGCCTGCTTCCATGAAGTTGGTAGAAAATAATTATCTTTGATGTCTTTGAAGTTAGCTAATAGTGTTAAAACTCACAAGCATGCACGCATGCATGCATCCATGCGAGTCAGATCTCTGGGTCAGCTTATTTCTGAGGAAGCTGGGATAAAATGGTGGAGGGACGGTATCTCTTTAGTCCAAGCCAAGCTATGAGGATTTTCGGTTGCGTGCTTTGCTTCAGAAGGTAAAAAATGTGTGTGGTCAGCATGTTAAAGCGTGGTTTGGCAGTCGTAAAATGGCACGGTGCTTTGTACACTCGTGTTGTAGGAGCACGGTGTGTAAGGGAAATCAGCTTACAAGTGTGTGCTGGGGTGCTTTTTGCATATTTCCCAAATGTGGGTTGTACCCAGAAAATCAGGCCGTGCCTTGAAAACCGAGTGCCTGAGCACCGGGGTAAACCTTACTGATTTTGGGGCAGGGGGGATGTGGTAGAGCCCGTGTGAAAGCCAAGCTCCTTCTCTGGGAGTACCACAGCGTGGACATCAGGAGGGATAAATAGTGTCTAATGGCCCCTGGAAGCTGCTTCGTTTGTAAGCCTCGCAGCCCTCATCCCTCCTGAGAAGGGGTGACCCCCTCGGAGCAGGAGGCACTCCAAGCTGACCCTCCTGGGTCTCTCCCTGTTGGACCATCCGTGGTCCTGATGTGGATCTGGGGTGCCCTCACCCCGAGGAGCACTGCACAGGAGCTTTCAGAAGCGGTGTGCCCAAGGCAGCGCTGTGGGAGCTCGGTGCTCTAACAGGCTTGAGAAAGCAAGGCAGTAGGTTGAAGGGTGGCATGAGATCTTCCTCCATATGTTACAAAAATCCTGGAAAGATCATAATTCTTGCTGAAAATCAATCTTCAGTCAGAGATTCTGGGTCAGGCTCGGTGGTTTGGAAAAGATGGGAAAATCGAGACCTTGCAGGGCAGATACCCATGTGTGTGTAACAATCTGGCTTAAGAGGTGGCACCAATGCTTAATGAACTTTGTTTTTAAAAAAGAAACAAAACACAAGGGTGTGGAGACAATCTTAGGACTGCAGTAAAAAGTGAGTTACCTGAGAAATGTGAATCTCTGTGTATATGGTGAGAGGGAAGAATTGCTTCATACTGGTATGGCAGCACAGCCAGGCCCTGCAAAAGTAGATGCGTAAATGGGAATTTATGCAAAAAAAGAGCCCACCTTTTTGCCCTTTCTTAAATGTATTCTACAGGATTGGGGTGATTTTGCAGCCTTGGAATTGCCGTTTGTTCACCTCTCATTAACTACATTAGATGTATTGCTGCTTTTCTGAATTACTCTGGTTTATGCTGCACACTTCTAGGTGCTTTTTGTTGTAATTTGTCTTGTGGGCATGTGCCACAAGCAGGTAAGTATGGGTGGGAAAGGAGAAATCCTCCAGTCAGTCCCATCCCTGCAATCCCCTCGAGATGGAACTGTAGGGTGAGTGGTTCTAAGTCTTCCAGCATCCTTGTCAGGTGGATACCTGGTATCGGATGGAAACCTTGCTGTCCTTACCCGGACCACAGTGGAAAACGGAGCGGGGAAAAGCAGGATGTGAGAAGGGAAGGAAAATGGGAAGAACTGAAATTAATGGAGAGAGGAGGGAGGCAGCGGGGTCTCGTAGGGCTTTGAAAGCTGGAGGCAAGCAGCTGTCAGACAATGCCGCAGGAAGCCTGAACTTGTATTTTTAGGGACACTTGGTTTTATACTTTACTGTAAATAATGGGTATGGGGGAGGAGGAGAGAAATGACTGCTTTTCGTTCCACCTGCTCCGCTAGGCTTTGTTTCACTTCTGTTTTCCTTCCTTCCGATCTCAGCATTTGCAGAGCAAGAGGTGGTAGCATCTTCCCACCCCATCGCTCCCGGCGCTTGTCCCCAGCTCAGCAGAGCATTTCCAGGTGCCATGTGAGCCAGGGTACTGTGTGGGGTGGGCAAGGACCCAGCCTGGCTCCTGGAAATCTAGTTTATTTAGTTAGTTGTTTAATAGTGACTTACCTAATCAGCAGCCTCCTGACACCCAGGACCAGGTTTGCTGTGTATCAGGAGGTTTTCCTTTGTGTTTCTAAGTAAATGATTGCATTGCAAGCAGCTCTCAGCTCAGAGCAAGGGCTGGTTAATTCAGTTTGCCTGAAATTGTTCAGGAAAACCGAGTGCTCGTGTTCAGAAGGACAGCTGTATTTCTGACCTGTTCACAAAGCTTTCAGAAGGAGAGATTATTTCCTATTTCCTCAAAGTGATTTCGAGCTGTCCAGGAGTTTCAGGGGAGACCGAGATCTTCTTTTCTGTCATCACATCAAGTGTTTTTCACTTCTTCTCTCTGACTTGTTTTTTGGCAGGACTGGGACACATTTACATTAGATCACAACATTGTGCGTTACTGATAGTTTTCGTTGAAGCAGGTTTCAAGAGCACTTTTAAAAGACTTTTCCCCCGTCAGCATCTATGACAGGACTACAAGGATGTCTTCATTTATCATCAGCATAAGCCTTTTCAGGAGGGACGGGACCATCATTTCAGAGCACATTAAGAGGCAGCTGCTACAGATGGCGTGTCCTGAGCAGGTGTAAAGGAGCTTTTACCAGTGTGCAAGTGCTGCTGAAATCTTTCACGCTTAACAGCTCTCCTCCACAACCACGACAAGCATGAAGCAACTCCCCGTCAGCGTTTCCTGCAGGGGACAGCCTGGCTTGGCCAGCATTCGGGTCTATTTATGGGGTGACTGATCTCTTCAGGTGCCTCTACATCTACACCGAGGCAGTTTATCCCCTCTATACTGCCATTTATCTTCAGGGTAGGTTTTATTTGCCGGGTCCCATTTCTGCCTTGTCCAGCATGTTAATGCCTTGTGATCCTGAGGAGACAAGGAAAGATAGCGCAACAGAAATTTTAGGGTGTGCGTGTGGGGCGAGTAGGGACTAGATTGGTGAAACTGGTAGTTCTTGATCTGAAAGGTACTGGGAACTGCAGCCTTCAGGGGATACCTCAGCTCATCTGTTTCAGAGATGGATAGGAATTTGGATATCTGGAGGAGGGAAACAAAATGTGAAAAGCTTAAAAAAAGAAGAAAAGAAAAAAGAAAGGGACTTGTAGCACAGGTGCCTAATCCAGTCCAGAGATTTGTGTTTCAGGAGTTTTGATGAGGGCTCATTCTTTTGTCTGAAATTACTCATCTTCCTCCTTTGTTGAGAGTGCTGGAGGCTCACAGCTTGTAGGCAGTGCTGATGAGTTGTGGCTTCTGCAGTCATCACCTGTGCAGTCACTGGTGCTGCTGGTATTGCCAGTGACTTCGCTCCTTGGGCCCATCACCACTGTAAGCAGTAACCCCAATTATTCACTTGTAATTAAATAGCCAGGATGGATTTATAATGGCACTGTGGGCTTCCTGGAGTGAGCTTGGTTGGAGGCAACATCTAGAGAAGTTACACTGGGGTCAGCAAGCACCACCCAAATGAAAGGCAGGAGCAGGGGGCTGGAAGGGAGGGCCCGAGTTAGGGGAAATGGCTGTCCTGGGTGTGCTTTTTCCCAGCTGAAAGATTTCTTTCCACACTTCCGTGTTTCATTTGTGAGAATTACCTTGTGCAACTTTTAAATCCTCAGAGAGTGGGAAGGGGAGGGAGGAGGTTTAAAGGCAGACTGGTGGGTCCCAAGCCAGGTGTTGAGGAGCACTTACATCTATCTTGCGGGGGGGACACTTTGAAAGCAGTTTTGTTTAGGGACAGTGATGGTGGTACCGTCACCTGCAAGGGAGGAGACTGCTACATCAGCCATAGAGACAGTGGCCCAAAGCTTTGCAGTGGTGTTAATGTCATCTGCGCTGCCCTGAGAGCTGTCAGTCTGAGGAAGAGGGGCCAAGACCCAGTGCTCCGTAGGGTGGCTGGTCCCTGCACCCCACGTGCTTCCCGTTTGCTGTTGTCTTGATTTCCATCAGGAAACGCTTCACTGAGAAGACTTCCTCTTGGAGGGCGATGACCTGAGTGCAGATGAGTTGGGTTTGGGGAGGGGACAAAAACATTCTATCACATTTGTTTTGTTTTCCGTGTCATCCAGTGTCTAATCTTCCGTTTCCATGTGATCGACTGAATGATGGACCACAGGGGTACACAGGTCTTCCCTACTGTACCCTGAGCACGGGTTCTCTCTTACAAGTCTGACACTGGAACGGCACCGGGGGCTGGCTGTGCCGGGGCACAGCTCTGCAGTACTACAGCGTGACAGAGATCCACCTCTCCTCATTTGCCTCTGCTGCACTTTGCAAGTTAAAAACGCGTGTTCCTATTCAGCATGGACTCATCTTTGTGATACAAAATCAACCTCTGCTGGAGGAGCTGTTTTGTTCAAAGGGATCTGCATGTGCTTTTGTGAGGGGAGGGAAGGAACGTCTTTCATCTCTCATGAGGACCCAGGCTGTAGAAGTACACCCTGGAGAACAGTAAATGACTGGATGTAGAGGCACATCCAGAGGTTTAAGGTCACAGCTTCCCAGAGCCTTTGCTGTAGACATCCTCTGCTCCTCACAGCACTGCTCCTGGTGGAGCAAATGCAGCCTTGGCATCTCATGACCCTCTTGGTACCTCCCAGGTGCTTTTGCCCCCCTTGGAGTCCCCATCAAAGGTTCACCTCTTGCAGAAGCCATCACCATGAGGAGCACCAAGGCACACCATCTTTGCCTCAGCTCTTTACCTGCATCAGTGCTGAATGAACAACAAAAAAAAAAGGGCCAGATGCACCTTGTGGCTCCCTCTGGGAAGTGTGATGCTCATGGAAATATTAGAAATTAAATCCCAGGGTGATACTTCTGCAGCCAGAGTGTCTTGCTGAGCTACAGTGGTGGGAGGGGTGAGGAATACCAGGTGGTCTGAGAAGTCAGTTTTCTGCTCTGAAAGCAAAGGGGCAGGTTATATTTGCGATGATATTTATACAGAAAAGCACGTGTGTTAATGGGCTTTATGCTAATTTTATAGACATTTTCATGCTGGTGTTAAAGGCTCACATCACAGTTTGGGTTCTGGTTGTTCCTGAGAGTGTGCCAGTTTGGTGACAGCTGACGTGGTGGTTCAGAAACCCTCTGCCTGCGAGGGGCTGGGTCGCCGCTGCTGGCCCCGGGGAGCAGGGAGGCAGGGTGGCTCTGCACTGCCCGGGGTGCTGCCGTCTCCTGCTCTCCCTCCTTCCCTTGGTGGCCCAGGGGGCTTCAGCATCCCATTTTGGGGCAGTTTACCCCGTTTCCTGGCTTCCCCTGGGATAGATCAGTAGTAAGTGAATGCCTTGGTCACAGGTTGGGTTGCGAGGAGGTGGCACAGAGGAGAGGTGTTTTCCTTGGTCTTCATATGGCAGTGCTGCTTTTGATCTGGTAGATGACGTCCTGTCATCTCCTGAGCCCTCTCTGCCCCTCTGCCTGGGCTTGTCACTGCACACCATGCTGGGGAGCATGGGGTGAGCGATGGAGCCCTCGCATCCTCCTCAGTACCAGCGTCAGCACCAGCCGCCCCTGTTCACATGGTCATGGTTAGGTGGAGGGTGAGGTCGTTGAGGAAAGCTGATGAGATTCATACAAGGCAGCACGTGGGCTGGTGTAAAGGATGGAGAAACTGGAGAGGAGAGCCAGGTCCTCAGCAGTGCTTTGCTGGTGCTTGTGAGGTGGTTCCCATCTCTTCTTGTCTTTCGCAGTTGGCTGAATTGATCTTGGCATCCCCTTGGATTTGGGGAAAGACCCTGGAAACAAAGTTGCCCTGGATTACCCCTCCCTAATGCTCTTTCTGCCTCCAGCTCAGTGTTTCTGATCCCTCCTGCTGGCCTTGCTTGGTGGTTTCTTTGGAGATGCTGAAGACCGACCGGTCCCAGTGTCTGTATGGGAGAGAGCCAAGTCCCTTGCATTCACCGCGGCACCAGCACCCTTGCTGGGCTCACCAGCTGTTTGCACTGAGGGTTTAATCTGACCCTGGTGAGGTCCTTTGGAAAAATCCTTTCACTCTGTGACAAGGCTTCTCTCATTAAAACCATTAGCAAAAATGTAGTGTCCCCATTTGCAGAGCCACCTCCTCCGGCACCGGAGAGGGGCTTGGTCCTTTGCTCTTATGGGCTGCTCGTTTCCCCTCCGATGCAGCCCAGAAATTAGGTGGTAATAATTTAATTTTATCTTTTGCCCTTCATATTTAAGCAAACCTTCCCCTAATCCTCAATAAATGCTGGCAGCTCACTGTGTTCCGTTAGGAAATAGTAGTCCGCTGGCAGAGCTGTCTGAGGCCAGGGCTGAAGCCTTCAGAAGCCTGAGTCATCTCGTAAAGAAGATCAGCTTTTAATTACAATTTCCAGTGCACTTTTTAAGCAGTCTTGTGGAAATGCTGTGTAGGAGCATTTGAATTACAAATGTAAAGAAGTTGTGCTTTTTTTTCTCCTTTTTTTTCTTTTTTTTTTTTTTTTTTTGTAAGTCTGCTGGGAAAACAAAAGCCCTCTGCTATAGAAAAAAAAATAATTAAGAATTTATGGAGTGCTGTTGTTTGAAGATGCAAATCGGGGCTCTAATGCAAAGTATGGCTGCATGAAGAACAACTTCTTTTATTCTCAAACATGTTTCTACGTCTAGGCAAGGCTTTGGAGGCTTTTTGCAATATAGCATCATGCATTGCGTCATAATCATGGGGTAGCTGCAGCATTATGTTACCCTTTTATTGAAGGACGGAGTTGAGCAGCAAAGAGCCCAGTCTCTCCCCCAAGGCCAAGGGCAGTCGGTGGGGATCCAGGAATAGCACCCAGCAGCTCAGCTCAGCCTTGGCCCCACTTCCCAGGAAACTGGCCTATGCCGTGCATGGCTGGCTGCGCTTTCCCTCCTTCCTTGAAATTTAAGACTCCCTAGTGTACTTAAAAATCAACATTAACTTAATAAAGGCTCTAATATAAAGGGAATTTATACATCCTGTGAAGTGTACCAAAACTCACCCCCAGCTGTGGGCGTTTGAAGGAGCAGGCAAATTGGCAGGCTGGGGTTTTTTTTTCCCTGGAAAAACGTGGGGAAGTCTTTCCTTGCTCCTGTGCTTTGGTGGACTTTTCTGTATCACCTTTGCCTGCTCCGTTACAGATGCCCTGAATACCAAGCAGCAAAACCAAACTGCGGTTTTGTCTTGCAGCCAGCTCGCACTGCTGGGAAAGATCTTGAATTTTTAATATGAATCTGCCTGTAACATATTGATGGCTTTTAGTTTTTAGTGCTTAGCAAGCCCTGATCCTGCTGGGAAGGGGTTAAAAGCCTGCAGTGGCCTGAGCGGGGTGGCATGTTGTCCTGGCTGTAGGGGATGGGGTGGCCTGGGATGCCTTTAGGTATGAGCAGGAAGCAGCTGGTCCAGAGGGATGCTTATAAAGCTGTATCTTACCATTTTCTTAGTACAGCTGAAATTGCAGGTTCGTGGTGTGACTTGATGCAGCGCCTGGCCTTGGTTCCTTCCGGACATGCCTACAGCATGGCATAGTCCGTGTGGATTAGCTGTGGATGAGGTTTCACACCGAGCCTTTCAGATTTCCACCAAGATCTTTACCCAGTGGAATAAAAGGCCATCACCCCCTGCCCATATGTGTTCTCCCTGCAAAGCTGCAGGCAGCCTCCGAGCTGCCCACGTTCCGGCAGGCACCGCGTTTCGGGCTGCTCCCAGGGCTTTTTTGTCAGCTTTGTTTCACTTGGCAAGTAACAGCGAGTAAAATCCATAGCCTTCAGATGGTTCCTTTAAACTGTACCACATTGATTTGTGTCTACACATGTTCTTGCCCTGTAAATAGGGCCCTTAATGGCTAGGTAGCCCTCCTGCGTTGATAACCATGGCAGGCAGTGGCTGGAGTCCCTTAATTACCAAACAGTGACGTGCTGTGCTGGTGCTCGGCATGTCCCCAAGCGCTGAAGGTAGCAGGGATGCTCGGTCCTTTCTGGCCTCCTCCCACTCACTCCTGAGCTGTATTGTTCCCATTCGATCCCTGGTACTGGCTTAACCTTCCCCTGCTAATCCCAAGTCCTCCTCCTCCTCCTCTCCTCCCTGCTTTCAAATCTCTGGCTAAAGCCCCCCCCTCGGCTGCGCTGCCTGCTGTGAGGCTGGATGGGGATCCTGTGCGGGGCTGGAGGGGTTCTTTTGGTTCGTGGGGTATTTTAGGGCTCCCTCTTTTCCTAGAGGAGGCCTCGCACCCCAGTTTCTCTATTTTGCTGGGAAATATGGATCACTGAGCACTGGCTGTCCCAGGAGGAGGGTCCTTTGCCCAGCAAGGGCAGCACGGTGTTGCCGTGGGGTGCGTTTTGCAGGTCTGTTGGGGGAGGCAGGGAGGGGCAGTGATCTGCCTGCCTTATTCCTTAATGGAAAAGCTTTGCCTGGCCAGTGCAAGGGTGGGAAATGCCTGCTTGAGAGGGGAGGCTTGGAAATTGAGAAGCTATAAAAGCAATGCAATTTAATCTGCTGATCAACTCTGTTGATCCTGACCTGCAAGGCTGGCTTAGGTGAGCCAAAGTGGGGCTGTTTGGCAGCAGTCAGAAATCCCATCTTTATCCCAGGCAAAGCAGTGAATGCATGTGTGACGTACGTAAAGCCAATATAAGGATAAAGGGGTCTGCATGTCATTTCTCAGGCTCCCTTTTCCAGTGAGTGGTTCTAAAATTTGGCTACCCAATATCTGACTTGCTTAAAGCAGCGGGCAACATGCAAGTCTTGATGGAGCCGAATTAGTATGTATGTCACATAGTAGTGCTCTAGGCACGGCTGGGTCTTTTAAATCAGTAGAACATAGGCAGTTCAAAATGTTTATTGACTACTGACAGTAAGTGACTTGGAGTAGGATAGGATGGACAGTAAGTTGTCAAGGCTGCTCAGGGCAGACAAAAACCCTGGGGGCAACTCTGGATAAAAGAGTGTGATGCCCATCTGCCTTCAAGTATGTGAGGTCTAAAATTGATATTTGAGCTGACATAGAAATGTGCAACCACGGGGTCTGCAGTAGCTTGAGTTACAAAACCGTTGGGCTTAGGGGAGCTCCTCAGCCCTCCATCGTACTGGATCTGGGGCTACTTGTGGCATTCTTACACTTATTTTTCCTAATGCTAAGACCTAAGTCACCCAAGAGACACACATGAAAGCTTCTGGCAGCTGTGGCATTTTATCCTAAGCCCTATGAAATGTTAAGTACCTTTATCAGCTTGCTCTTGTTATTTCTACCACTCTGAGAGAGGGACTTGCAGCCTTGCTAACAACTGATGAAGCCTGAATGTGTGAATTGGATCAGATGCCAGCTGGTCTTGCCACATGGTCAGGAATCAAGGTGGCTGGATCTGTATTGATCCAAGTGTTCGCAGGACTGGAGAGGCTCAGAAGGTGAGGCAGTGGAAGGGTTGTAAGGGTGGCTTGCTTAGAAATTGGTTGAAAGTAACTGGACAAATGTCCTGGGTCCTGCCGTACAGGTTCGGCCAGCAACGGGGCTGGGCCTCAGAAGTTCAACCCAAATTTCTCCTGGGTTTGGGGTGTTCGGGTTGGTGCACAGAAGAAACTGGTAGATTTGTGTACAGGCTTCTTTCTGCGAGCTGAGAGATGTGGAGCAGGTGAGGGTGAGAGGGGCAAGAGCCCTGTTTAACTGCCTGGATACCACCCCCCCACCCCCCCCCCCGAGGTGTCTGGTTATCAGATCTGGAGAGATCTGAGGTGGAACCCCAGGAGCTCATCCTGGGTCATTGTGTCTGCAGAGAAACACAAGGCCATGGGGGGATGTGGGGCAGCAGATGCAGCTATACCATGCCGTGAGCTGAGTTAAAGGAGATACTGCCCTGCAGTTACATGTAGAAACAGAGGGAGCAGGAAGAACTTGGTCTGGGAAAGCAAGCTGGGATGCTCAGCCAGCTTGGGTAATTCACGTGGACATGGACATGGTCATGTTAATGCCATTGGCAATTCAATGAAATGCAATGGAAGCCCTTCATGGAAAACCATCGACAGCCATAGAGTTAAATTTCCTGATTAAATGGTTGGGAAATCACTGCAAATAGATTTGGGCTTTCTTTTGTACCTAGTTTTCCCTACGTAAGAACAAAAATAAAAAATAAAAAATTCTCAATTTGATTTAGCTGACGGATACTTCCGTGTTACCCGGCTCCCCCGTGGCTGTCTCCTGCCACCAGCGCCATCCGTCCCCGCTATCAGAGAGGATGCTGAGCACTCAGGTTCGCAGGAGGGGGTTCTCCACGCTGTTTGTTGATTGAACAACCACCTTGCACTTTACATGCCACCTCCAAAATTGGATCTTGCTACTATGAAACTCGAGCCGAAGTCAAGCAGATGGCACTGAAGAGGTGTTTCAAGAAACCACATTTCCATCAGCATGTGTAGTGTTTTTTCCGCAAGGGCCATTTTTTTTTTAACTCAGCTGCAGTTTGCAAGACAGTTAGTGATTTGGGGCATGGATTAAAGAGCAAGTGAAACTTCACATGTGGAAGTGCAGCTGTTTAATGGGTGGCACAGATAAATGAGGTACCAAAAGCCTGAGAGGACTTGCGGGTACCTGTGTCTGTCCGGTGTTCTGGGATGAATTGCCGTGGGAGGCAGCAACACACGTTTGCAGGTATTAAGCCCTGTCTGCCCTGCAGCGGGGAGCACGTTAGGAGCAATTTGTTTTGAAGGAACCATTTTTTTTTCTACAAATACAGAAGAAACAGCAGCAGCCCTCCCAAAGCATGTGGTGTGGTGGAGACCTTGAGGGTGCCCCTGAGCTCTGGACACAGCAGCTCGCTCTGAGCCCAAAGCATATGGTCTGAGGTTGTGAGTAATTACAGGGAAGGGCTTAGCTCCCTGGTGCCCTGGGACATCTGTTCCTCTATCCTGCACAGGGCCAGCTTCACCTGTGATGGGAAACTGGTGCCCTGAACTGGGAGGGCTTGTCGTGGAGTTTGGGTTTGAATGTTGAAACCAGTGTGGTTGTGGCACGGATAAAGCCGATGTGCCCTGGGACCGTGCAGAAGTGGTTGGCTGTGGGGCAAACTGGGTCACATCTAGCAAAAGCACATGGAAATGGGCGTCTGCCTGGTCTCTGTGGACATGAAAGCTCCCTGCTGCAGTCCAGACCTGGCCAGCTGTGTGGTGGTCCCCTGCTACAAGTCAAGCAGCAAGGGTCTGGAGGAAGATGTCAGCTGGTGGGACAGCCTGGCCCATCTGAGGAGGCTGTGTCTTTCTTGGGCCACCCCTGAGAGCCAGGTGTCTGCCTGCAGAGGATGGGGTGGTCCTAGCACACATGAGCAGCACCGTTCCCCTGTGGCTCAGTGCTTCCCACCGGAAGGAGCAACCTGGTGCTGCGATTGGAGTTGTGGCCTGTGCAAAAGGTGCCTCGTGGGTCTCCTAAACGCAGATTTAATTTTAGTTATGAATGCTGCAGCGTTGAATAGGCAGTGATGTGAAACAGAAGCACAGTGGGGGTGTTAAAGGGTGGTAATAACATGGCTGTCATGAACTAATGTTACTGGGAACAGGCTGTACTGCCTTCATTTAGCTGCAAAAATGTGCGCTTGCAGAGCAGCTGAGGAGCCAGGGCAAAGGGCGGATGGGCTGTGCCGGGGGGGGAAGGAGCACCCCCAGGGACCTGCTGCCCTCCCTGCCATGGGGGGCTGCAGGCGATGGGCTGCTGCCCTGGGAGAGCGCGGTGGGGATTGCCCCCGTGCTGGGAGCTGCCCTGCCTGTGCTGGGGCTGCTCGAGCAAAGAGCAAAGCTCACAGGGGAGGGCCTGGGAAAGTTGCCAGGGGTCCAGCAGCAACTGGTGGCATCCCTCCATCCCGCTCGTGCTCCTTTGAGTCCTGCTGCCTTCAGTGTGGAACCAGCTCTGGAAACGTTTTCCTGTTAGTCTTTTTTCTTTTTTTTTTTTTTTGGGGGGGGTTGTTTTTTTAATACATTGCTCTTTGTCAGGACCATCTCTCCCTAGTCCTTTGGTGCCTCAGCTTTCCATAAGCTGTTCCTTAAACCCACCTTTGGTGTATTTGCTGTTGGTTGTTGATCTCTGTCTGCTCCATGCTGTTTTGCTCGGTCCACTCATCTTCCAGCCTAGACCTGCTCTCGTTGAGGCTTTGACCTCCCTTCAGGAGAGCAATGCTGGTTCCTGTGTCCTGGGAAACCCCTGCCAGATGCTGAAATGTCTTGAAATCTGGCCTGCCACAAGGTTTCCTGTGACCATGGAGCGCAGCTCTTCAAAACCTGCAGCTTCAAACACTTGTGGACAAAATCTGCATAGTCCTTAGCGTGAAGCAGATACACAGCCCCTCGTTGCCAGTTTGCTGGTGTTCCATGGTGGCAGAGCCGCAGAGTTGCGCAAGTGCCTTCTAACCAGTGGTTTTCCCTGGGTGGAATTAGAAGGGGTGCAAGCAACATCTAGAGAAACTTCTGGAAGGATCTGCGATCTCTGAGGCTGATCTAGGACCTCTTATGCTAGTGTGTTTATCCACGGAAGAGGGAGACCTCTCTGTTCGTCTTGATCTGGAGGAAGGCTGGTGTCCCCGGCCTCCTTTGAACTACAAAAGAGGGACAGAGGGCACAGCATGAGTGCAAGCGTCGGCGTGAGGGATGTGTTTCCCCCTGTGTATAAGGAAATATAAGATTATAGTCTTGCTAACCTATATGCTATAGTGCATGCTATTTCTGGACATTATTAATATTCTAATTTAACAATTTAGCATGTTAATCTAATAATCCTGCTGTCTTTACTTAACATCAGACCTATTGTGGAGCTGCAGTAATGGAATTGCAGCGCTCTCAGCTGCAGAGCCCTGATCAGAGCTTGGATTGATACAGAGGATTAGAAATACTTCAGTGCAAAGGTCAGCTTTGTTCGGTCAACACAGAGCATTAGCTTGGCCCTGTGCGATTAGAGACGTCTGCTGGGAGGGGATTTATGCCTTTCCAAGGGGAAGCTCTGGTAGTTGAATCTAAACTGAAATATTAATAACAATGCCCAGCTGAGAAGAACCAATTTAAAAAAAGAAAATCCAAACCCTTTATTTTTGTTTCTCTTTGAGTTTTTTGAATGTTTTGCACGATTTTACTTTTTAAAATATTGGCAAAGATGACAGGTGTAAGGGAGGATCACCTGTCTGTGACATTTGTGCTTGTCCTGCTCGGTGAAGGTCTTGTGCTCTCCAAAAGCAGCGCAGGGGGTGGCAGCAGGTTGGCCAGAGCTGAAGAGCCATGCTTGACTGAGCAACCAGCTTTCTGCTGGAGAGCTCAGGGGACAGAGGAGCAGCTCTGGAACCATCACTCGGCCAGCAAATGAGATGTCGAGCATTGGATGCACCTTTTTATCTTTTTTCATAGGGTTTCATTTCTGGTGTCAAAGCGTTGGAGTTTCAGGCATGCCATGTGTATGGGAGGGTGCTGTTTGCAGAGAGCGTGTCGGAGCCGGGGGTGGCAGAGGGTGCTGCAGGTAGCCCCATAAGCAGGTGGGGTTTGCCCCAAGTGGAAAGGAACAGCATCAAGTCAGCCGTGTCTTTGAGTGCCTTGGGGCAGTGGGGTTGCTCTGAAGCTCTCAAACTGTTTGAGAACCCAGTAAGTGATGTAGAGGTGGAAACACGCTGCTCCCAAAAAGGGCAGCACAACCTCCCCTGCAAAGGGCAGAGATTTTGCTGCAGTGTTTGGCTGAAAGGCAGTGAGATGGGGCTGAGTCTCTGGCCAGGGTGAGGACCAGGTCCCCACTCTGCAGGGTTGTCCTGAGTCCCCAGGGGCTTGAAATCCCCCTGCCACTGGCTGGGGTTAAGTGCAGGCAGGAACAATAAGGCCTGGCTCACCATCGCTCTGTTTTAATCAAGCAGATATTTTACTCTGGTAAAATAAACATTTTTCCCATCCTGTTATATGACTCACTTTTTCTTAATGCTGACCTGGTATTCAGAGTATCTGATGTTTTAATTACCTTCTCAGAAACATGGATTTATTTCAAATAAGTTTGAAGAGATGTGTAAACCAAGTGCAAAGCTAGAGTAAATCATTTACAGAACAGCTTCTTTTGGAGTTTGCTGGACTTTCACACTGGGATAAGCCTAGTTTTCTATCAATAAGTATTTTAGCCTCTTAAACTAGTTGGGGGTGGGGGGGTTGGCACCCTGAAGACTTGTTTTCAGTGGGAAACAGAGTACATAAACGTGCCTATGCTCTGTAAAAACCGAGAACAAATCACACCAGGTGCTATAAATGGTCTAATTTACTGCAGGATGGCAGTTTAGATGCACAGCTCCTGTTGGAAGGCAAAGTTCCTTCTCCCAGGAAAAATTGGATGCAATTTTCAATGTGTTAGTGCTTAAGTGCCTTCACGCTAAAAATCTTGGACCGAGTCCCCGAGTTGCCTCGGACTACAGGAAAACAAGGAACTGGCAGGACGTGGAGCAGGGACCTGTGTGAAGTTCTAGCCCATCCCAGGAGAGCTCTGCTGCAGAAGGGCTTGGATGCAGAATGGGGTCAGGAGCAGATGAGACTCATCAGTGAACACCTTGATGGTGCATCTGCAGAAGTAGGGCTTGGCAAAGAGTTTGTCATAGCGAGCACATACCAAAAATGATGTGTTAATGTAGAAAAATGTACTGATGATTTTTCACCTGGCAAAATCTCGGTGTTCCATGCCACTCCTGTTGTAGGAAGAATATGTGCGTGCTGGAGTTGGTGGTGTCAAGGATGTTCCATCTAATGGCATGGTTTAGAGGCAGGACTTGGCCAGTAGAAAGGGCAGTTGTTGGGTTGCTGGCATCAGCTCGGTATTTTAGCTGCAACAAAAATGTAATGGAAGAAAATTAGTTTGGAGGCTTCTATCCTGCCAAAGTGGTGATATTTGGACTTTTATGAAACTTTTTGTTATTTGTCTCAGTTTCCTGAGATTTCTGCATGAAACTGGACGTTCCTCCAGTTATACTTTCTCAGCAGGGAGGGCTGGTGGGATGGGATGGTCCCAGTAAGGCTGTTGGTGTCAAAATTTCTGCAGTGCCTTGCAAGAGCACCCTAATCCCGCTTGTTCTAATATTTACATGTTACATGACTAAGGGCGTTGCAAAACGGCTGGATCTGAAGTGTTTTGTCTTTCAAGTATCAGATGTGCAACAGGGTTACTGCATTAAATGCCTGCTCTGGGGATTGCGTGGCCGGGGGTGGGGGCGTGGGGGCTGGGTGCCCTGGCTGGCAGGTTGAAGAGGCGATGCTCTGCCTGGCTGGAGGGAATGGAAGCTCTGCCTTTCTCCAGAAAGTGACAGTTCTGGTTGTGTCCCATTGGTTGCAGCAGGTGGCAAGTCATGTATTTTGTTGAATAAACAGGAGCAGACAGTGGAAGTTAAGTAAATACGGTGAGATACATTGCTGGGTACAGAAATCACAGGCTTTGCTTGAAGGCGATGTGCGTGCTTGTGCAAGCAGAATTCTAAAAAGCAACAATCAATCATCTTGTTTCTGTCCCTAAAATGGGGACTTGAATTTTGGGCAGGGTATGCAGGTTTTGTGTACGAAGGCTGATATTGAGGCTAGAGTTTATTTATTTAGTAAATATAATGCCCAAATGCATCAGCTGATGTTTAAAAGCATTTGCTGATGTTCCTTCCCATCGTGTGCAGTTCCATTATGCGTTATGGAGTGTGAGGACCACAACCTTTCAAGAAAAAACTTGTGGTGCCTGCTTCATTTGCAGAAATTAGTCTTAATACTTGACATTATCAAGTTAGCGATAGTTGATATAACATTTTGAGAGTAATTAGGAGCATGAATTTATGCTCAGATGGATGTTTAATTAAAAACTGTGGCAGCTTTGAAGTTCACGCTTGAATAATCTTGGGGCTGAAATGTGGGTTTATACCCAAGTGAACCTTGACAGCAAATCTGGAGAGGAAAAATGCTTTAGTAGCTCTGATTTCCTCCTATTTGTTTTACACCATCGCAGCCATCACGGTGTCTGTAACGGTGCCAAATTCATGAAGATGAAAGCAGATCGAGCAGTTCAGCCAGCACGTCGCGTAGCCAGACGCAAAACCTGCTTCAGGGAAAGGAGCAGAGAGATGCTGGAGGATATTTGTGTATTTGAGACATCCAGGAGCCGTACCTCAGGTGAAGCTGACAGCGGTCCTTCAAGCGGTGCTTACTTTGTGACCAGCCGACATGGGGGGATGAAAGTGCCTCCTGGCGGTTTGCTCTTCCTCTCCTTGAACTTCTGGGGGTTCAGTCACCACCCTGTGTGAGTGGGGAGGGAGAGGTGAGTCAACCCATGCTGACATCCAAAGCAAAGGTGACGCCACACAGGAGTTTGAGCCTTGCGGTAGGATGGGGCTGGTGATGGGATGCCATGGCGGCTTGGGCTTTGGGAGGATGCCTGTCCTCTTGCATCTCTCGTTGTTATGTACAAGAAGCTGGAAGCAGCTCACACGCCACCCACAAGTGGAAAAATCCTGAACAATGCCAGGAGACAAAGACAGCAAGAAGACGCAATGTCACTGATCACTAAAGAGCAGCTCAGCTCCGTTTCTGCAGGCAGGCAGGTGACTGAGGGCAGGCAGGAGGCCGGGAGGGCGCAGAGAGCAAGGGTGGCTGCAGCAATTGCTGCTGTCCTCCCGCCTTCCTTCACTCCTGTCACCAAAAACGGTGATGG
Source organism: Falco cherrug (assembly GCF_023634085.1). Classification (NCBI taxonomy): domain Eukaryota; kingdom Metazoa; phylum Chordata; class Aves; order Falconiformes; family Falconidae; genus Falco; species Falco cherrug. Next base: position 28,095,024 of record NC_073707.1, read on the forward strand.
TGGTGTGGTCTGAAGGCTCAGAAGTGACTGCCTTACCCTGGAAGGATCCCAGTCCTCCTGGAGACTTCACCTCTGGGCTGCTGCACCCTCTCCAGCATCCCCCGGCCGAGCTCCCAAGCACAGGGGCACCCAAAAGGAGGAATTTTGAAAAAGCAGAGAATGTCCATTGAACTTCAGTGCAGGCACCTGCACTCTCACCTGTTTTAACCCACATGTTTGCTGTTGGGGGAGCAGGGAAGACCCCAGAAGCAGGAGCTGGGCTCAGTTGTTGTGTGGTTTTCTTGTGGAGGTCCCTGCTGTGGCAATGATTTAAAGGAAAAAGCCAACATGTTTTAATGGCTGGAGGACATGCAGGAGGCAAAAGCATTGCGACGGGGGCTTTCTAGTGCTTTTCTTGGTCTTGCTCACCCAGTTCCCATTTGCAGCTTCCTTCCAGTAGCACAGTATTTACACTGGACAGTGTAGTGCTTCCCACTCGTTAATTAACAATTGGCTTTGGCAGAAATAGCTCCACTGCCTGGTCCAGCTGGATATTTTGGAGGGACTGCAGGGGCACAGGTGCTCCTGGTCTTGCTCCCCACCTGTGGGCATGGGCTCTTGTTTCTGTATGGCCAACCTGCAGGAGGTGGTTCGTGGCTGTGGAAAGGGTTTATTGCTGCCAGCTGTGACATCTTCCAATGTATACAGGTGGGATGCTAATTTTTTTCCCCATATTGCATCTATCACTTCCAGTTCTCAGCATCTTTCTCCAACCTGTCTGTACCTGTATTGCAAACAAAAGAATGCCTGCCAGTAGGGTGAAAATCAACTGGTTTTCCTAAAACCATATATGATTATTTCATCAGTGCTGGGAACTAGGTATGTTGAATTAAAGGGGACAGTTAACTGGTGAGAACATGCCTGGTTTCCCTGGATGCAAGTGGAAATCTGCCAGGATGAAGTTCAACAATCCATTGCTGTGAACAAGCTGTACGAAAAAGAAATCTTTGTTATAAGATCCAGGCTGAATACTTACTGGTTCTACTTCGCCTGATTTTTGCATGACTAGGTGTCCCTCGTGGCTTACATTAACATAAGTTTCAAAGTGCTTTATTTTGTTTTGGTAAATGCTTACACAATATTCTTGTTCTTACCTTCATCTGTAAATATTTGGGAGGTGAAGGAGGCAGTGGCAGATCCCTGGGAGAAGGATGGTTTGGGCACGTGGGGCTCCTTTCCCCCTTAGCCGACAGCAGAGGTAGGCAGCAGCGCTCCACCACAGCAAGGCCGGGGCATTGGTTAAAATACAAAAGGAGGTGGTGATGTGTGAGATGAAGGTGGGTATAACTAGCAAATACATGGCTTGAAATGTCCCAACTTGCTTCCCATCTTCCTGCTCCGTCTCATGGAAGATGCAGTGTGCTGTGGCTGTGCCCGGGTGTATCCCTTCCTGGTGCTCTGTTGGCTTTAATTAGAGAGTTGGTACGCGTGGGGGCTTCCTGGCCACGCAAACAAGGATGAATTTAGGAAGAGGAGGATTTGTTTTTGCACATCATGCTGTCTAAATAGATGGTGTCTAGCAATTTGCCTCTCCTTCCCAATGGCCGCATCCAGGGGATGCTTCAGCCGCAGCCCAGTGCTGCTGGGCTGCCTGCGCTTTATTATTTTTTATGTTGCACGCTTTAAAATAAAGCTCTTTATCCACTGTTAGAACATTCGGTTGCTCAGGACATATAAATTGTGTTAATAAATGAGTGAGGAGCCCTGGTGGGTGAATTGGCTTCCTGGTGAAGTCATAAATTTGGAGAGGATGATGCCGCCGTGCTCTGCAGCTGGTGCGTGGGTTTGCTCCCCAGCACTGTGCCTGGAAACCCGAGGGGCTGGCGAGAGGTCCCTGTGTCTGCTAATTTGGGGTTCTTGCTGGAGGCAAGATGGTGTGAAGGACCATGTCCAGCCTGCGGGAGGGCTGGGAAACCCAGGCACAAACCCCAGCTCATCAACAAGCATGCTGATGGGGGGGGGGGGGGGGGGGGGCTGGTGGAGCCTGCAATTTAGGAAAAGCTCCTATTTTTCCCTGTTCCTGCCATGCTGCAGTTTGACCCCTCTCAGCCTCTGCTCCTCATTATCCTTGGTGTGTTAATTATCAGTGCTGCGGGGCAGGAGCTGCTGTTCCCTGTGTGTCACGCCGGGACTGGCGTTTGCTGGTTTTGCTGGAGAAGCAGCATCTTGTCCGCTGACTCTGCCCGCTTTGTAAGCAGAGCACGTGCCCTCGAATGGAGGGGGGAGAATATGAGCAATTTTAATGCAATGTTGGGTGATCCATTTCTCGGGAGAGGAGGAAAGGCTGGGATTTGGCTTACTTGGTAGCACTTATATCGGTTTTAAGACCTGATCAACAGTTTGGGCTCTTCATAGTTTTCCCCATTGCTTCCAGGCATTTTTCCATTAGGATTAATGCTGTCGAGCAGTGTGCAACAAGCAGTTCATTGCAGTGATTTGCTAATTTTTCAGTTGCTGAAAACAGAGGAGGCCATACGTGTCAACGGGCTTCTGTTCCCATGCTGGCTCTCAAGCATCTTCTCTGGATGCATGCATGCATGCTCCCAGCCTGTGCCAGCACCAAAGATGGGGTTACTTCCACAGCCAAGCAGCAAACCTGATTTTAAAAACCTCTCTAACCTGCTAACCAAGGCTTTTGCAAAGTAAATAAATGAGTGGACAGTGTGCATAGTGGTGCCCTGCAGGCTGCGAGTCCCTGGAGTGTCCCCAGGTCTGTGAGAGCCGGGGCTGGGACCCAGGGGACCGAAGGCAGTGCCCAACCAGCACATTTCCATCATCACCAGCAGACCATTTCCAGCCGAGTCATGCTCTGTGCTAAAGAGAGGCCCCAAGCTGTTTGGGATTTTTTTTTTTTTTTTTTTTTTTTGCATGGCTGAGCATTAAAGGCTATTTGCAGCACTTGTTTGCCAGGAAAATACAGCACTGAAGGCCCTTTACTAATTAATTGTAATGGCAGGAGGAAGGGGAGGGAATTGCTTTCCCATCATGGCTGCTGTGAAGATGCTCTTGAAAAAGCAAAAAAAAATAAAGAAATGTGTGGATGCTGCCAGGATGATGAGATTGTTTAAGGATATTGTTCACTGCAAGGAAAACATTGCCACCAAGCAAAACAAACAAACTTCTCCTTTTTCTTTTGCAGGGTCGTCATGTTAAAACAGGCCAGCTTGCTGCTATTAAGGTTATGGACGTCACCGGGGTAATGTATCCTCCTCCTCCTGCATCCTTAAATTATAGACAAGAGGGGAAGGGGAACAGGGTGTGATAACGTGTGGGGGTTGGTGGAAGGCTTACGTTCCTGGGAAGCGAATCCCTTTGCCTTAATGTAATATGTGCCATTAAGAGGTTTTGGTTTTAATAAATGTGAGAGAGAAAAATAAATCTGGAAGAGTTTTGGAGATTAAATAATTTTATGCTGAAACAAAGCAGCACCCAGTTCCAGCAGTGGACCTTTTGAATGTGTTAATAAAATCTGACAGAAATCCTAACAGGATTGGGTATTCATAAGACATTTCAGTTTCTCCACATCCATGTTTTGCTTTTGTTCACCAAAACTATGTGCCAGTATTGTTATGAATAACTTTTACTAGGCAAGTTAAATTCCCCCTGTGCATCCTACTGATAAAGAGGAAAAAATGGATCAACTTGGTCTCAGAAATGTGGCTCTTTTGAAACTTGTATCAGACTAAGAACCAAGAATTTACAAGTTATTAAATGAATAACAGGATTTAGGGAAGGAATAATTTCACCATTTCCCAGTGGCCATAAAAGAAAAAAAACAGTGGAATTGCTATGATCCCTAAAAAACTAAACAGATGCATTTAGGAAAGACGTGAAAGTGCTTGTTCTTGAATGATTCTTTTTTATATTTTTTTTTAAGTGCAGTGTTGTACCTCCCGAAGTTTCTGCCTACATAAACAATGCTAGGTTTGGGAGTAAGAATGTGTTTTGTCTTTTATTTTTTACTGGAATAACACATTTCAAAATTTAGGACCCAATCCCAGTCTACCCACCTTATTTTTTGAATTAATGTTTTTAATTAAGCTTTCAGGAGCTCAGCACATACAGAACTGGCTCGCTGTGAAAGCAGTCAGCTGGCCTCAGGAGTATGTCTTGAAATACCTTAGATACCGTGGTGTGGTGTTAATATCTGCAGGACCTTCATCCAGGTGCTTGTGTGTGCTAACGGGTGAAATGATGCGTGGAAATAGGTCTGTAAATGTGAATGAGATTTGTTTCTGTTTACTTGCAATATCTACAAGTGCCATTTATCTAGTTCTCATGGGAAGCAGGCTCTAAGGGAATGGGCAGACCCACCAAACATAACCCCAGGACATAAACAGCAGTGAGGTTCCCGTGGGATGAAGTCCGAGGTTACAACAAATTTAAGCTGAGAAATCAGAATATTACTTTGAGGCCAAACAGGGGCTTAAATTTGAGTCCATACTTACTTCGGTGGTTTTAAAATACCATCCCTTCCGAGCAAAGATGTTGGAGAAAAGTACCCCAAGTCTGATCCCACCATATAACCAATATTTTCAGCCACGTCTTTTAAGTAGATCTCCCTGATCTAAAACTTTCCTTTCCAAAGCAGGGTCTCACATCTCTGAACGTGCAAGGTAGTAAATCAGGTATTTGGCATGGGGTGTGTTGTTGGGATATTTAATTATTTTCCTCTTAAGCTGCTTTTAGGTGTATTAAAACATGTCAGTAGTTTTTCTTTTAATACATAGTGCGAAAACTTTTAAAGTCAGTCCTCGTAAAAAAAAAAAAAAAACAAAAAAAAAAACAAAACCAAAAAAAACCCAACCCAGAACAAACCTAACCGAACTTCTCTTCTACCCCATTGAATACCTCATGTGGTGGCTTCTCAGCTTGAGTGACCCCGGTGTTGTGTGAGTGGAGAAGTAACTAGCTAGCAGGTGGTAGCAGGATCAGGTGAGGTGCAGGGGTGAGACCTCCTTGTCCTCTGAAGGGATGCCACCGGCCCATAGCCACCAACAGAAAGCTGCTGAGAGAGCAGGACGAGGCTTGGGCAGGGCGGGCGATGACCACAGCGAAGACAGAGCAGAGCTGTGACATGGTAGGGGACGGACTGTGCCCCACAGCTGTCAATGCTGAAGTCAGATCTAGAGCTGTGTCCTCCAACCACTGCAGGAATGGTCCCAGGAATCACTTCTGGAGTCATTTCTAAAGCTGGTCCCTGAATCGTGCCTACAGCCACGTTTGGCACCCAGTCCAGGCTGTGGTGTCCACTCCAGCCCTTCACCACCTCCTGAGACACACTGATTTCAGCTCTGCCCCTGATTTGTTTTGTCCAGATACTCCATCCCACCTGTTTTTCCAGGATGTCCCTGATGACAGCTTGTCTTTCAGAAGCATACAGAGGACAGAACTAATGTGGTCATCCCAAACAAAGCCATCTGCAGTTTCATGGAGGAAGACTTTTGAGTGTAAAGCCCCAGTGTTTTCAGTGAGCTCCCAGCCAGTGTCTCATCCCAGCCATGTGCCTTGCACTAAACCCACAAAGGCTCCTGATGATGATGCTTGAACTCATCTATGCTCTTGCTAATTATCTTTTAGGGAAGATTGCAGCGTAGAGGCCCTCAAATTACAGCACTTGATCAGTTTGGGCAGCCACTATCTCTGAATTGAGAATATGGAATCATTTTCCAGGGACTGGTCCTGCTATATGCTGCATGACCTGCTTCCAGCGATGGATGTAACAGAATTGATTGACAGAGGCAAAGCACAGCAGCAAAACCTGGTCTGTGGGCTTTGTCAGTTTGGGGGCTGGAGGAGTTGCAACAACTTGCTGTGCTAGTGCTTTTATCTCCCCTCCCTCGCTGCATTTGCTGGTGGTGATCGCTGGCAGGGGTCCTGCTTGGAGCAGGAGGCTGGGCTGGAGACCCCGGAGCCTGGCCATGCAGAGATGCCCTCGGGTGCCATCCACAGCTCAGATGCTCTGGGGTTTCCCCTGGCCATTTTGAGTACTTCAGCTTATAAAGAGGGACTCAAGATAAAACCTTAGACCACGTGTCCCTGTGGCTTATCTCCATTTTTCCTGCAGAGCCAGGCGTGAGGTGGGGGACGACTGAGGAGCTGGCTAGTGGTACTCGGGGAGCTGGTGGGGTTTTGCACTGAGCACTCCTCCTTGCTCCTAGCACTGTTGAGCATCCAGCTGCTTTTTTTTGTTGCAAAGGGCTTCAGTGAAAAAAAAAAAACCAAACCCTCTGGGGCTTGATAAACTGTGTTTATTCCCTTGTTTCCTGGGCAAATGAAAACAAGCAAAGTTGTGTTGATTGCTTGAAGGAAAGAGGCGATAAAGGTCTTCCAGTAGAGTCCCCAGGTTTTCATTGTAATGTTTGGGCCCGTTCCTCATCCTCTTTGGCACTTACGCTCTCCATGTTCTTACCAAAGATAAAATTGGAGGTTATTTCTACAAGGTCCTCCTACCTACTTTCATGTGTTCCTCCTGTCCTCATCTTCACTGTTCCTCCCTGAATTCTCTCTCAGGAAGACCATAGTCATTAACTCCCGTTCCGTGGTACCTTGGGAAGAAAGCCATGTTCCCGTCCGTGTTGCGTGACACCTGGGCAGGGAGCATTGCTCTTCAAGCAGAGCTGCCCCTGCAGCTTCGCTGTTCGCCAGGGGGTCTCGGCCTTTGCCCATTTGTAAAACTAAAGTCAGGATGAAGCAGGTGAGGGCGACGAGGGTAATAAAGAAGAATAAAGAGGTAACAGCCCTTCTAGTCCTTTTATAATAAAACTTATTGACATCAAGGTGCTAACTGCTGCTCTGCAGCCCGTGGAATTACAGCAGGCTGGATTTCGGTCAGCTTAAAATAAAACCAGGGCGTGTTTGATGGCTGTGAAAGCAAAGAGGTAGAACATCAAAACGGATATGGGCGCAGTTCCCCTGCCTCGGCTGCTTCAGCTGTTGCCGCTCTGCAGACGGGACGGAGAGGGGCCACGACAGCCCACGGGGATGGTGCTTGTCACCAGGGATGAGTTACTCTGGCAGAGAGTTTGCAGACAGTCAGCATCTGCCTGCTCCCTGCGTGGTGCCACCATGCCAGCAGTAACACCTGGTGTCCCCAAATGTCTTGTGCTGCTTCCAGGGTGGGCAGGAGCGGCATGTCGGACGCTGGGATGCACTTCTGCCGTGCCATGGTCTCTAGAAAACCATCTTGGGCCTTTGATGGGTCTAGGGGTGCGTGCTGGTACATTATTGGGGTAACGCAGGTATGGTTGAGCTTCAGAGCAGCGTGAGACTGGTGTAAATTATGATATGAATCGGAAAGGGATTAGTTTAAAAAAAAGGGAGGAATGTTTAAACTGCTGAAAACACGTAATTTGGCTGTGATGTCAGTCTGGCACTGGTGCACCTCTGGATGGAGAGCGTGTCTCTGTGCGAGGGCTCAGTTCTGGCCAGACCTTGCTTTGCTTGGCCAGCCCCTCCTGGTGGGTACTTCAGCCCTGCAGATACTCAGCTGCTCTGGGGCTTCCCAGGGCTCGCGCTCTGCTCCCACTCGTGCTGCAGGGTTTGCAGCAGCACACAGGGATGGTCGGTCTTAACACATGTGAGAGACCTGTTGCCTGTCTTAAATTCGGCCAGCACCTTTGGGATCCTGCTCTGGAGGAGACACCGTGATCTGAAGCGTTTTGAAACAACCTGATTTCCATACTGCCTCAAGATCTGGCCAGTTCAGGGTTCAGGAATGCAAGAGGGAAGGTGGCAAAGCATGGGTTTTCTCCACAGCTTTTTGCTCAAGGCGCAATCAATTAGCCCCTAGCCCAGACTTCAGGCTCCCAGGGCTCTGCTGTAAAAGCAGCTGTGAAAAATGGTGCAAGGAAATTTGGGAGAGGTCAGTCAGAAGTGGGGTGCTTGCAAGTTCACCCATGTACAAAGAGAACTGAGAGCCTGTGAATTTCAGTCTTTTAGTGCCTCTGGTTTTGTTTTTCTTTTCTTTTCACCTCATCCCAGGATGAAGAGGAAGAGATCAAACAAGAAATTAACATGCTGAAGAAGTATTCTCACCACCGAAATATTGCTACATATTATGGTGCTTTTATTAAAAAGAACCCACCAGGAATGGACGATCAGCTCTGGGTAGGTTGCTTTCTTTCCTTTAAAATATCTGGGTTCTGACACACATCTCTTACTCCATGTTGTCCTTTTAGCACCAGCCATATTGCACAGAAAGCCTTATTTTGCATTCATCTTTTTTGAAGTCGTGGCTTTGAAAAAACTCTGCACTGCAGAATGCTTCTCCATTTTGCCATAAAATCTTCGCAAACTGACAATAAAACCATTTTTATTCTGAATTGTCATTAACAATATTTTCGTTACAATATTCAGTTGAAAACTATTCTGTCCTGTCAAAATAAATGCATCCAAAAAAAAACCACCCAAAAAACCCCACGGTTGGAGGGAGCCAGGAGTGTTGCTGGGAAGATGGAGGCTGAGGGGGGGTGCTGGGTGTCTGTGATTCCTGCCAGCTCTCGTCACTGCTTCTCGTGGTTAATGTTTCACAGAGCCAGTGCAGGCCAATAAAGAGGAGGGAGGGGGACGGCGGAGGGAGGGCAGGAAGGTTTGTGGCTGTTCAGCCATTTCAGTGAAGATGCCTCATGTTGTTGAAGGGCTGCAAGCTGCTTTGCCTCCCCATAAATCATTGCCTGCCTCCTCCCACTGCTTCCCTTGTCAGTGGCTTCTCAGTTATTAATTTGGCATTCCCAGACCACGGAGGACAGAGTTGAAATCCACCGTCTATCTCTGGAGACAGCCAGAGCATCAGAGCCCACCTCCTCGCTGGCAGCTGATGCTCGCAGGGGCTGGGCAGGGCAGCAGGCACCGCAGGTTTGGGCGCCAGGCACTGCCATAAGGGCGATGAAAAATTAATTAAAGTTACTGTGCTGTATTCTGAGCTTGACTGTGCTGATCTGAGTCTGTGGAGCCACAGCCTGCAGAGCCCGTGGGCGTTGGACCAGCCGTTTCAGACCCTGCTTTCATTAGGGCAGTGTTGAAGAGAAGGCTACGTTTGAGTTATCTTAAATATAACAGCCTGGATGTTGTCCTGTATTCTAAATAGCATTTATTTCCTCAGTCTTGTAAAGCCAGCCAGTTCTGACTTACCCGCGGGTGGTTTCCAAAGTTTTTCTGTGCCTGAACGAGATTGCTGGAGTGTTCAGTGGTAACGAGTATTTATGGTTCATCTGGGAGACTATGGAGATGCTGAAGAAGAGCAGCAGCAGGTTCTTTCCTGTAGTTTCCATGTGATCTAGGCTTTATTTTAGCAAAAAGTCCAGTGGCTTCAGCTGTTGGCCCCTGCATCTGTGTGCCAGAGCATCAGGGGCAGCAGGAACCCCGGGGGGGTTGGAGAATACTCCTCCTGGGACAAAGACAGAGCTGATCGGCTTCTGCAGCGCTTTGTTACCCGAGGCTTTCTGGTACACGGAGGTACTGGGAAGACTTGGGGGCTTGGACTCCAGGGGATTTTCTTACTCGGGTGTTGGGGTTGTTTTTGGTGGGAACTCTTAAAAAACATGTTCCTTGCAGCTGGCCTGGGATTCAGTGAGGAGAGAGCTGTCAAGCTGAGAAATGGCTTTTTATCCCGTGAAATTCCATTTGGCTTCAGTGGGTTTATAATCTGTTTATGAAAAAAAATAAGTAAAATAGAAAACCAGCCCACAATATTTCCCCTTGTGCTGCTGGAATGCCTGGGAGGGGGAAAAAACCCACCAACTGTGTGCCAAAGCCCTCAGCATGAAGAAGGCCCTCCCCAGAGCTGGGCTCTGCTCAGTGCCTTTGTGCTGCTTGGGTCTGGGGTTAGCATGGGCTGGCCAGGGAAGAGCGTTTTGGGGTGATTTTTTTTCTTTCCTCCAGCTCCAGTGCAAAGAGCTCTTGGCATATACAAGTTTTAATGGAATAATGGGTTATAAATGATCTTCCCAGCTAAAGCAGCCCAGATTTCCAAAAAGAAAAGCTCAGTAGAAAACTCCTTGGATTAAGAGAGGCTCCTTCATTGATCTCCATCACTGTGAAGCAGCAGAGGAGGATGCACCTGCTGTATCACCTTCAGGTGCCCAAGTCAGGAGGAGAAGCTGGGTTTTCCCCAGTGGGTCACCCAGCCGTGTAAGGGAGAGGGTGTTCATCACCCAGCTGTGCTGCTTGTCTTGTTCCCTGGGACGTGCAGACTAGGTAATCTAAATTCTCTTCCAGACCACTACCTCTCTGCTCAACTTCGGGGCCTTTCTCATGGGCTAGTGAAAAAAATTTGTGCAAAATCGTGTGAGGTTTTTCTAAGTCAGTGCCCAGCGCTGGGGCTGGCCGAGGTATTCACTATTCACGGGAAAGCTCCCCGGCCGTGGGGGAGAGGTGTGCTGGTGTCGCTGTGTTAAATAGCTGTTGTTTCAGGATCTGATTGAATTAGGACTTGTGCGAACTCTATCAGTCTTGCCGCACAGATAAAGGCTTGTTTATTTTTCATTGGCCCTTTGTTGAAATAAAATGGTTTCTGATAATGCCCAAGTAATTCTTTTTATCGACATTCAGGAGGCTGATACGGAAATAAAAAACAGGGAACTCTTTCAGTAGAGATTAAAATCTCTGGAAGCACGGCGGGCTTCTGACATGAAGTATTGTCATCGCTCCTGCTGCCGTGATGAGCGGGTCTGTTGGTGCTGCTTCTCCATTCAACAGCAGCCACTCGCCCTGAAAGATGAGCTTGCTAAACAATTGAGTTTTCCTGAAATTAAAGAGCTGCATGGAGGATATTTTAGCAGGTGGCAATGGAGATGTGCATCACAAATCTGATACATTAGGGAAAAAAGGAAGTAAAAGTCGTAGGGACAACCTTTTGTGGAACATTTGGAAAAGTAAAAAAACAGGAGGTAGGCTTATTCCTGTGTTGGAGAAAGTGTTGCTTTCTGGGGCTGCTGTGGACCTTTGGGAAGGATTGTGCCTGTCTCTAGCAGAGACAAAGGGGTCATCCCCGGGGGAGCCTGCGGTGCAAGGGGGCAAAGAGAGGGTGGGCTGCAGAAACCGCACCGGGGACGGTGAGGACCCAGTAATCAGTTAACTGCTGCTTCTTGGAGTTACATGCATTAAATTTCCGTTGCTTATCTCAGATCTAAGGTATGGATTACCAGGCTGCACATAGCCCAGGGGAGCTCGTTTGAGATAATTTGGGTGTGGTTTTGGCAGTGGGAGCTGGGGCATTCATTAGGAAGCATGAACTTGATGGGGAGGTGACCCCATCCCAGAGGACCCCCTCCCCAGCACATCACCCACCCCCATGGCTGCTGGAAGCTGCAGTCTCTCTGCTTCATTCCCATACGTTAACACACTGTATACATCTGCAGGGTGATAGTGGTGCCACTCAGCTCCATGTTTGCCATCTGCCCTTGCCATCCACGGTGCATTGAAACCACAAAGGGAGAATCGCTGCCGTGCATGGGCGGTGGGGGCTGTGCGGAGCGTGGGGGCTGCGTGGCGGCTGGCAGCAGCCCAGGGCAGAGCCCACCCAGGGCAGAGCCCGCCCGGTGCGGTCCCCAGGGGCCGCTGGCGCTGGCTGCCGATGGATGGCTGCCATGGCAACCCTGCCTGCACCCGCAGCCGCATCTGTCATGAAGAGGGGGGAAATTGCTAATAGGCAGATTGCCAAATACTTGCTCACGGTGAGCACGGTGGGGTTGCCTCCGGTGCGTCCCCTGCAGTGGGTAATCCGGGGTGATACGGAGGGAGAAGGAATTTGGGTGTTCAGAACCGACAGCTAAGTCAGGATGGTACTGCTGCAGCTGTGCAATGCTCAGCGCTGTCACCGCGTAGTTGCAGTGTGCTTTTTCACCATGTTGAGCTGTAGGGACCCATTGAATCATGGCAGGGTGGTTTGAACAGAGTCACACTGGGGATCTGGAGAATGAAACTGGGGGCAGCAAGGCTCCGTTGAAAATGGAGCACAAGCCATCGAAGCACTGGGTTACGCCTGTGCAGCTTGGAGCAGGATTGCTGCTAGTCTGCTTTAGGCACTGAAGAATATTTTGGGGCAGTTGCTGATAACTTTGCATCGCAGGAATTAAATCACTGAGGGGGACAGGTTTTGGCTGAGCTGTAATTCTCTGTAGTCGCTCCAAGCCCTGCAGTCCCAGGTAAGTGCCGGGGAGGAGCGCGGCTGCTGCTCCAGCCCCCGACCGAGAGCCCAGGGTTAGCAGACAGGCTTTCTGCTGCTGTCTTGCTGAGTAAGCCAACACCATTTCATTCTCACTCCTCTTCAAAGCGCTGTCAGTGTGGTAAACACTGCAAGACTGTGAGCCCAGCTCCTTTCGCTGCCATCCCTGAGCCCAAAGCTTTCAGTCTGCTCAGGACCCGTGGTGGCACCTGCCCGCCGGCTCCCCAAGGGGCACGAATTGCTTGACTGCCCTCGAAGCGCAGGGAGGTGCGGGCAGGGCATGGCCAGGCACATTGGTTATTGATAAGGCATGTCGGTTATTGATAAGACGTGTTGGTTATTGATGAACGTGGGTGAGAGCAGTTTGATGCTGCAGCTGGAGAGGGGAGAGCAGAGCAGCGCTGGCCCCGCTGCTCCCACCCAGCTGTGCTGTGCAGCATCGCAGCCTGCTCCCGCTGTAGCACCGACACAAGCAATCGAAACCGAACAGAAGGATTTGGCTCACAGAGTTGGGGAGTTCCTCTGGACAAGCTGGAGTGGGTCACAGTCGGCTGGGTTGGGGTTTCTGTGCTGGAGATGCTCAGGTTTGAGCTCTTCCAGGTAATAGACAGCAGTGGTGGGAGCAGAGGTCTTACTGGCCGTTCCCAAACTGGGGAAAGTGATGGTGGATTTGAAAGCTGCGAAGGCTCTTTTAAGAAAAAAAAAAAATAAATCTTGAGACAGCAGCACAAAAGCAGCTGCTGCTTTTGAATTTGCCTTGCTTATGAAGTTTCCTGTCACTCTGGCATGAGAGCTAAGTAAATGCCAAGTGAACTGTATTTTAAAATACTTCGTCAATAAATGGGCTTGCAAATTGAATTTCAGAATATGATCTTACCTTTAGCCCATCTTGATGATAATTTTAATTATGCTTAATAAAAAGTCAATCTGTATTTCAAGTTTATGGTATTACCACATCATGACTTCGTCCTTTAACAAGATTGTTGATGATGCAAGTGTGTGCAGGGCGAAGCGCTTGTCTGGAGGCATGGGGCTGGTAAGCAGGGATCTCAGTCTAAGTGCCATTTGGAGCCTTTCCTGAGTATACTAAGCTCTGCCCTAAAATCAGTTGGAAATTTTGTTTCCTTTTCTTTTCTCCTGGAAGGCTGTTGGTTGGTTTCCAGGCTAAATATACCCACAGGGTGTCGATAGGTTGATACTGTGCCAGCGTCTACCTTGTTCTTCTGCCTCTGGGGTGCTTACCGATCCGTACTGTTGACAGTATACATTCACGTCCCATAGCCATCCATCCCTTGGCTGGCTGAACAAGACCTCAGGTCCTCTGAGGAGACCTGCTCATCTTCCTGTACCTGCTGCAGCATGCATTGATCGCTCCTGGGCTCCCATCACCCGGCAGGGGACACCGTGCTGTGGGTGAGGTCTCTCCTGGCCCCTCGGGGGGACTCCGCCATCATCTGTGTTTCCTCGCTTCGGAGGCTGCATTGCACAAGCTGTAGTTGGGAATTCTGTCGCATCCCTCTGTCTGAGGGGCAAAGGAAACTGTAAAAGCGTGAGGGGATCACAGCGCTGCTCAATGCCACAGCAGGCAGCTTTTCTCCCGTTCCATCCAAAACTTCTGGAAACGGTGATTTTTCACGTCAGGTATCCATCAGCTCTCCATGGCGGACGGGGATACTCAGGCAACTTTGTCATCTTTTTGCGGCTCATTTTCTTGGAGGGCTCGTGGCAGGGCTTTCGGGAAGTAAAAAGCCAGGTTGGAAACGCTCCCCCGGGAGTTCCTCTTCCCCTCTCTGTGGTTTGGTTGGTTTGTTTTTTTTCTTGAATCTCCAGGGTATTTCACAGTTACAGGTTTGGGATACATCAGCAGGTGGCTGTATTAGTCACCTCCTCATGCAAAATTAGTCTTTGCTCTGTGGAAGTCAAGGGCCAGGTAGAGGACTGAGTGAACTTCCAGCTCCATAAAGATAATCCGGCACATCAACGGATGCGCTGTGTACTGTTAATGGGACGTCTTCCATCTTCTTTTAAGCATTGTGATTGCCGTACATAGCAAAGCACGCTCTTCCTCATCCTCCTGCTCCAGACCCTAGTGGGAGCCTGCAGATGAATTTCCAGGGAAGGGGACTAGGGAGGGCAGCCTTTTGGGTTGGAAAGTGTAGCTGGCTCAGCTATCCAGGGTTTTCCTTTCTCAGCCTGCTGCTGTGGTATCCCAAACAGTCATTTAATCAGAAACATGTGCAGACACTGATATTCCCCAATGTGTCAATCGTTCAAAGGGAAAAAAGGAGGAAAAGCAACTTTGAAACCACTTGTTCCATTATTCCCCATTTGATGAGCAATGACTAACCCATGACTTGGGCTGTGTCCCAGTGACCCAGCTGGATTGCTGGTCTCCTGCTGGGATGGGATTGCTGCAAGCGCTGCAGCAGCACTCCTTGCCTTTGCACGGGGCAGACTTTCGCTAGTCACGCCAGTGACTTCTTGAAGCCAGTTTCCTGATGTAACAGGGATATACAAAGAATTTAGTTAGTTGAGGAAGAGAAATCTCATATCAAAACTAAAGATAGGAGCATGGTCAAAGCCGGCTAAGGTATAGTCTGCTCAAGTGTTTTTTTTAACCTGAAGGTTTATAACAGTGCTGTGTCTGGAGTTTATGATGGCTTATGAATGATAGTCTTTTAAAGTCACTGCATTTGAGTAATTGGTTAGGAGTAACCCTTTTGCAGTTTCTTTCTCTTCTTCTCTTGGCCTATGCTTTTAAAGAAGTGATGTCACCTGCTTGGAGAACAAATGCCGTGTAAGCTTCATGTGATAAGAAACTTTAAATGTGCACGTTGAAGAATCTGGCAAGGCACAAGTTGTAAGGCAACATCTTTCAGTAGCAGGCTGATCTAATTGAAAGCACGGTTTCACATCTGAAAGAAACACTTCCACAGGTCTCAGAGAAGACTCGTTGCATGCATGGGCTGTGCTCGCTTTCTGGAGCACCCTGACGGCTCCTGCACACCCTGGGTATCCGTGATGTCTCTGGGAGGCAGACACGCATCCCGTGCTATTTTCATAACGTTTATTGCATAGTTGCTCAATGACAAGATGAAGTTTGGGCCTGGGTTAGATCATTGTACTTTTGTATTTATTATTATGAAACTTGGGAAGTGATACAAGCGGTGGTGCCCCGTCTCATTTGAACCAACCTGAGCAGCAGAACAGCAGCTGTGTCCTGCGCAGCCTGAGCTGTGTGCTGAGTGTCCCCTCAGGGAGGGGTGCCTGCTCAAAAAGGGGATCAAAACCAAAGACCTTCTGGTACCAAAAAAAATAAATAAATAAAATTGCAAAGTATACCTGGTTTCTAAGGTTGCAGGAAGCCTTCAGACATCTGTCTTGTTGCCTTCATGCTTTCAGAGTTGAACATGCATGCAAGAGGTAGCATTTTGCTTGTATTGCTGTTGATACTAAACGCTGATTCTAAGTGTAAAGTAGGGTACGTAGCAGTGGGGTCTGAGATTTCAGGGTTTCCTATTTCTTCTGCTGATTTTCAGGACTGGACTAATTCCTGTTTCTTGTTCCCAACCTTCTGAAGAGCAGCAAGCCTTCCAGCCTTTTATTATTTCATTTTTATAACAAAACCCATATGGGTTACAAGCTGGTAGGTTCAAGATTATGTCCCGGTGGCTCTGTGAAGCACTGCGGTGGCCCCACAGCTGCACTGCCAGCGTCAGGGTCCTGCCCTGGGGTCGGCCAGTCCCGAGGCCACTGTTGGTGTCGTTGCAGTAATTGCACTTCTGTTCCATTTGGCAGCTGGTGATGGAGTTCTGCGGCGCGGGCTCTGTCACCGACCTCATCAAGAACACGAAGGGGAACACCTTGAAGGAGGAGTGGATTGCCTACATCTGCAGAGAGATTTTACGGGTAGGTGTCCGGAGGGAGCTGAATGTCAGGAGTTGTTGGGGTGTCACACTCGGGGCTTGGAAAGCCTTTGGCTCTGCAGGCTTCGTGGCTGCTGTGCTGCCATGGGCTGGAGCCTCTTCGGTGCCGGTAGGCGTGAATGATTCATGTGCTTGTGTGCTGCATATTAAACAAGCCCTGTTTAATGCCCTTTAGCTCTGTTAGTTCCCTGACTTCTAACCCTCTTTTTCCTTCAACAAAAATACAATTTCCTTTGGTATTAATAGGGCCAAGATTTATTTACATTAGAATTAAATTTTCAATTAACAGAAGGGTGAGGACTGATAAAGTCTGTGGAAGGAATCTTCATGATTAAAAGGCACCCTACTTTTTATTAAATCCTCATGTCTCAAGCTTTAATGAGGATGATGCAGCTTTTTATACCCACAAGATAAACGTTTGACTGGAGTCTCTTAAAATGGGCTGCGACAGTTTCATGTACTGGGAGATGGCAGCTTCAGCAAAGGCTTGCCTGCGTTTTGCACGACTGAGGTCGGATGCTGTGATCGTAATGGTTGTCCGGCATTAAAATCTATTGCTCCGTGGACTGAGGTTTTGTTCAAGAGAAAACAGAAATATTGGGCATGTGAAAGAAACCTGGAGAAGAGCCACTGAAGTCATAGGACGAGAGGACACTGGCTCAAGCTGCACCAGGGGAGGTTTAGGTTGGATATTAGGAAAAATGTCTTCACCAAAAGGGTGGTCAAGCACTGGCACAGGCTGCCCAGGGAGGTGGTGGAGTCACCACCCCTGGAGGTGTTTAAAAGATGTGTAAATGTGGCACTTAGGGACACGGTGTAGCAGTGGGCTCGGCAGTGCTGCGTTAGCGGTTGGACTCGATCTCAAAGGTCTTTTCCAACCTAAACGATCTGATGGTTCTACGAAAGAAAATGAACCTAAATGACTGCTCTGAAAGGGGGTATCTGACACTGCTGCTGAGGCAGCTGCTGGTGTCCAGAGGTGACACAGCACTTCTCTGTTGACGCTGAATGCCACTGTCCGCACCAAAACAATGTGCAGAAGATGCTGGCACTGTAGCTAATCGGTTGTTGTACGGACACTGCTTTCAGTGCCAGGAAGCCACAGTTACATGGGCTTACTTTAAATGTGTGAGCTCTGTGAGCCTGCTTCTTAAAATAGTCCCTGGCAGCTGAGTCAGAACCCAGTCACTGACTCATGTCCCAGGGCCACCATCAAGTGTCATCGCTTGCATTTAGGCTGCGCGTTAGGGCGGTGGGTTGGTGACCTCCGTAGGGTTTCAGGTGATGGAAGGCTCCCACCTTTGTGCTGCAGAAGGCGTCTGGGTCTCAGTTCAGACATCAATGGCCAGTTGTAATTCTGACAGGAGGCTTGAGCCCACATTGTTGAAGGATTTATTGAAATTCAGTCAAATTTTTGCTTTGCCTCTGGTGCACAAAGGTGTCTCTAACTGGGTACAACATGACTAAAAAAGGGCTCCTGTATAGATGCAATCTACTCCACAGTGTTGTGCCAAGGTAACAAGTGTAAAATGACTAATAACTACCGGTAGTGATAGCTGAAATTTTCTTCCTCAAATATGAATGCTTAATGTGAAATGTAAACCTAACGCAGAATTAGTTTTGAAGCAATCCATGTTTTTTTCCGAAGCTGGCAATATAGGTGGATGTTACTTCGAAACTGAAATAATAAATGAATGAAATAAAAATGTAGGCTGCAAAAAGAAATTAATGAGCTAATACAAAAGCACGACAGAAAAGCTAGTTTACCTTTAGCCTTTGAGACAGGCTTTTGATTTGAGCTATATCTCTGTTAGGAATACGTGCAAATGGTAACGTTTGTATTTGCATGGTAGCTTTTTTAATGCAAGCTTGGCAGTGCATTGGAGTCCAGTTTATTGGACCGATATAAAAAGAGAAGTGTTTTCTTCAGTTTCTGGATGGTGGAAATACAGAAAGGAGACGAAACCATTCTGTTATTTCTGCCGCAGAAATGGCTCCCTAAGGTAAGGGAGAATGTGGGGGGAAATGTGTCTGAAGCTGCGGAGGAATTCGGGTTAATATGAGTCCCCACAGAAATGGAAAGGTTGGTTTTAATCCCAGTAGAATTGACGGTTCTCCTGCAATGGCGAGCACCCGTCGGTGGGCATCTCCCTCGCTGGGCATGTCCTCCCAGCCTGTGACACAGGGATGGCATTTTGAACACACAACAAACAAAAGCATTCTCCGGTGCTTAACTCCAGCTGTGAATCTTTCATTTCTGGAACATAATTGGTTGAGGAGGAATGTCAGAAAATAACATGCTTTGAACTTGGATTCCTCTAACCTTTCTCTGAATTCTCTAGGGCTTGAGTCATCTACACCAGCACAAAGTAATTCATCGAGACATCAAGGGACAGAATGTGTTGCTGACGGAAAATGCAGAAGTTAAACTAGGTAAGAGTGGGTTAGAGCTCCTGGAAACTGCAAGTGGGCTGACTGGAGAGAAGGAGCAAAACTGACTTGTACGTGTCTTGCAGAAAGGGGACGGATACTAAGAGCTGCTCTGTGTGTTCTCTCCTGCCAGCCTCTATAACGTGACCTTGGGTGTTGACCAAGGACTGTGCAATAAACTGCCAGCAGCAGATGGCCAGGTTCTGCATGCAAAGATGTACTTGCACTGGTGGTGCTGTTCAGACAGGTAGTTTGGGCAGCTCTGCCATCAGATGCTGGTTAAGCAATCAAGACCATTTTTTCGTGCCCCAGATTGAAAACTGCCCTGTGTGCATCGCCAGACGTAACCGAAGGCTGTTCCCACACAGCTTTGTAGCAGTGTCCTACAGGATCACAATCCATTCGTTTTAGTGTGACATAATCCAGACGTGTTTTCCAAGCTAACCTGTTGGAGAGAGCTTAATTTGCAAGAACTACTCTGAATTTCATGTGCGGTGTTAGTCATCCTGGAGAAGACCAGGCAATCATGTGAAGATCAAATGGAAGACAGCAGATCAGCACAGCTGATGTGCTGATATCCTCAGTTGTCCAGCACCAGTGTTATTAAGGCTGTCTTTGCACATTTTAATTTATGCTAGCGATGAAGGATCCCTTACACTGTTAAAGTGAGGTGCAAGCCTTGTTTTCCCATGTCTCTCCCGTCTCTGCAGCAGAATAAAACCCCAGCTTAACAGATGGTACTACCACCTCGTTTGGCTTCGTGCTGGTGAAGATTCCCCTCCAAGGGGAAATTCTCCAGGGCAAATTCTCCAACCGTTGTGTTGCGCAAAGTGAGCTTAGTAGACCATAGTGTATTCTTTCATTGATTTGATTTAATCAGGTTTTGCTTCATTTTGCAGCTCTCTGCTTGACATTTCCCTATGGGCCTTCGTCCTTGGCCCTTAGTTCCTTAAGCTTTTTGCATTTATGCCATTTCCAGCAAGAATTTAGGTAGAGAAATGAGGCTTCTACTGATATTTGGCGGGCTTTAATTCAGAAGAGAAAGCGTAGAACAAAGGCTGCTGGTTATTCATGTTGCTAACCCTGTTCCTCATTAGTATGAGGAGCTGTGATTTTTTTTTTTTTTCATTGCCTCCTGGCAAGGAGCAAAAGGCACAGGGTTTCATACAAAACCTGGACATCAGATGATCAGCTTTGTCCTTGACTGACCTCTGTTGATCCCAGCAGAGATCAAACAGGAATGTCTCTGGCCACATCTTTCTTTCCTGACCATGCAGAGGAGCTGATCTGAATGAACTCAGTGTTTTACATTCAACAGAAGAGTGTTGCTCAGGTTTGTCTCTGACCTTACAATGCCCCGTTGTGTCTCTGATCCGCAGTGGATTTTGGTGTCAGTGCTCAGCTGGACAGAACGGTGGGCAGGAGAAACACCTTCATTGGAACGCCTTACTGGATGGCCCCTGAGGTCATTGCCTGCGATGAAAATCCCGATGCCACTTATGACTTCAAGGTACCTAAATGAGCATCTTCCCGCGATTATATATGTCATTAGAAGTGTAATCTTTGCCAAGCCTAGCGCATTAGCTAATTAGGCAGGGAAGGAGTTAAAGCAGCATTTACTGGTGCCTGCAATGAGAGCTGTGATCATAAACGTCTGAATAAGGTGCGTGGTGTGATCTCAGATTTTATGCCCCAGTACCCTGAACGTGAGCGCTCAGGAATTTAGTATATTCTTGCAGCTTTGACAACGACGTTGACGAGCAGCGTAGTCTCGTCCCGCTTTCTGGCTGTTGGATTTTGAGATGCCGGTTCAGGCCCAATGTGAATTTTTGTCGTGCTGTTCACGTATCCACATTTACTGTGAAGTCTTTCCCCGTGCTGGGAAAGGTGTCAGACTGCGGCTTCCTACCTGCTAGCCTGCTTTGTGGTGCTGCGTGTTTAAATACTACAGCCAAACATGCTGTATTTGCTCTGTTTACTCCGGAGGGAAGTCAGGTCGGGTTTAGAAAGGGCAAAATCACATCTTCTGGCCTGCAGGCTGGTGTTCGCGGGGAGATCTGAAAGCTGCCACACAATCAGACGTTTAGGGGGCTGACCTACTTTTCGCATGTCTCTCTAGCCTGTTTGAAGTTTATTTTTGGATCGGCGGCAGCACAACATTGCTGCTGAGTTATAACGTGGCACAGGGCCCCGTGCCATGCAGCGGGTCCGCGGGGAGGGGGGGGGAATGGGTCCCACCTGCCCATTCAAACGACACTGAGATCTGATGTTTAAAGCAGGGAGAGCTTAATATATCTGACCCTGGTTCTGCCTTATGCCAAGTTCCTGGACACACGTCTGTGGACAATGTCCCTTGGCTTTTTGTCCCTTGGTTTTTTAAAATGTCCAGAACTTGAATTTCTTGCTCCAGAGCCCCTAAGGTCCACTGAGCGCGTCCAGAGAGGAGAGCGAGGCGCTGACACGTGAGCTTTGGGGGCAGAGGAGATCTATAAGCTCACTGTACCTCCGTTCGTGCGCATGCCGAGACGTCGCTCTACAACATAACGTTTAAAAAGGACTTTGAGACCCTCTGGTGTGGAGCTGGGTAGCTGCTTTCGAGCTGTAGGACACTAGGTGTAATAGTGCAACAGCCCACCGTTGTGGAACGATTTGGGGTGCAGTTACCAGCCACTCTGAGAAATTGTTGAGAGATGAACCATTTTAAAGTAACCGAGCGATGCTTTGGTATTGCAGCTATTTAAGTGCATCCGTCAACTTTTGAACTGATGGCTTTCCAGAGAGCAGCTCTCCAGTCTTGAGTTCAGACTCTGGGCTACATAAATCATTAATGATAAGGACATGTAGAAACCATTTAATCTGCAATTACTTAATACTCTTTGATTAACCAATTACAACAGGCGTTTCCTCTGCTCTGCTGATGGCAGAGCTCCGTAGCTGGGCTGCAGCCCGTGCTAGCTGCTCTCGCTGCATCTCCACTGACAGCCGCCTGGTGCAACACTCTAATTAATCGCAGCTTTTTTATTATTTTTTTATTATATTACATTATATTTTTTTAAAAAAAAGGACTGATATCTTCATAGGCTACTTTCTACCCTCAAAAATCCCTGAGGTTTTTCCTCTTTCCGGAATAACTAGGGCACTTAATATGCCGTCGACTGATGCACAAGCGCCAGGACCAGAATCCTTCTATTGTCCCTGAGGATCAAATGCTCGTAGCGAGCTGGGCGCTTGCATCTCTGAAATTGGCATTGACCATTTTCCCTTGGCTGGAGGTGTGAGACAGAAGGCTGATTGCTGCCGACACACTCACTGCAGGGTGTTTTCTGAGCTCGTGGTGATGTGGGAGCCACTGGACATTAGTCCGTACCCCAGATCACATCCCTGCACCTGATGCTCTTGCTTTGAAGTGGTGGTGGTGGGGAATGTAAATGCCATTTTTTTCTAAAAGGGATGCAAATCAGATGCTCTCAGGTTTAGCTGGCCAGCTTAAAATAGTAAATACAAAAGATGAGATTTATAGGGTGAAAAAAGGAATCTTTGCAGGCTGAATCTGTTGGACCAAAAAGCCTCTGATCTCACTGTTTTCTTAGCCAGAAAGAGATGCCTGTGTAATCTGTGGAAGGAGGCAGTAAATACCTCCTCACAAAATAAACCACTTTAAAAAAGAACAAATAGAAACCCCACGTTGTTGAGGTTATTTGTTGATTTTTCCCTTAGCCGGTCTTCCTTTTTTCTGTAGAGGTAGCTCGTCAATAGGCTTGGAATCAAAAGCTGGGGGGGAAGGAAGCTTGCCTCCCTTCCCAAGCCAAGGCAATGCAAACATACTAGCACAGCCTCTTTTTGCTGGGTGGACTGAAAAGCTTTTCAGACTCAAAAATAAGCACACGCACACACTAAAAAACCTCTGAATTCCAGATCATTATAAAATGTGTGCTTCCTGCTGAGTTTTCTGCCTTCTCTGGGAGACTTAGGTGATAATCCCTTTCTATATTGCTCCAGCTTTAAGATCACTTGGCATCTTGTGTATAATACTAGGCACCTCGATATGGAAAGACACACTAGGAATTTGGAAGGAGTTCAACGGCAGCCCAAAGGGAAGGGGTCATGTGTGCTGAATCATGTGGAAAGACTGCGATAATTAAGTATGCGGCAGAAATCCCTGCTGACCAGAAACAAAGAATGGATGAGACTGTCCTGCGAAAGGGTTGGAAATGAGAATTGAGAGAGAATTTTTAAGCAGGTACGAAGATGTGTAGTAAGGACAGCATTTGTTAGGGGAGTGCTTGAGTTTAAAATGAGGAAAAGTGCCTTGAAATTGAAAATCCAAGTTGTCTTTCCTGGAACGTGTATGTGAGAAGGTGCTTGTGGTCCCTAGAGGCTCTCTTTAGCTCTAACTAAGCTTTTGGGGCTCTGTCCTGGGAAAAACAGCCTTTCTAGGATTTATTCGCTAAATTGGAGGTTTAAGAGGCTTGAGGCTTGAGGAAAGGGCAGCTCTTGAAATGGAGAGGAGAAAACTGTAGTGGGACTGCAGGGACAGGGCAGCAGAGAGCAGGGCGAGAGGAGAGCAAGATGTGAGAGCTGGAGTTGCAGGAGCAGAAGGCAGAGTCCATCCCTTCCACCCTGAGACGTACCTATTTACAACGTTATTGCTCTTGATGTGCTAACTGGAGTTTAGCTGGCCTCCAGCAAACCTCAGAAGCAGCTACGTAGCATCAGGCTTGTTCTGGTTCCCAGTGCACCTGCAGCTTCTGCCCTTGCCGCCCCCCCCATCTCAAGCAGGTCTCTCCAGCCCCCCGGGGTTGTGTCGGAGGCTGCGCTTGAGATGAAGGCACCAAAATTAGTCTGGGTCCTGTTCCCGCTGCACCGGGTGCTGGGTTGTGAATCATTACCAGCCCTATACATGGTGTCCAGAATAACGAATTAGCCGCCTCCTGCCAAAACAGCGGGTTGTGGCAGTGCCGCTAGAGAAGGTGCTTGTTTTCTCTCGCCGGGCACGTTCTGTGCCTGCGCTGCTGCCAGGAGAGCCGAGCCATCCTCTGGGGCTCGTTACCAGATCTGGAGGTGCCACCGCAGCTCATTAGTGATGTTGGGGTGGGGAGGAGGTGCTGGAGAGGAGCTCACCACTGGTCTCTGGCAGGGAGCTGGGGATACAAATGTCCCTGTTTTACAAGGGAGAGGATGGAAGGAAGAGAGATACTGGTATGAAATCAAAGAGTTTTCCAAAGAGGTGCGTTCTCTGTGCTCTGATCATTCAGGAGACTCAACCAACCATGTGGGCTGAGGGGTGAGCAGGGCTTGGGAACAGGGGAAATTAAAGTGTCCATTTCTCCTTCCCCTGGCGAAACACCGCTTTTCAGGCTTCCATTTAATGAGCAGTCCATGATACAGGAGCCTCCGGAGATATCTCAAGATACTTCATGTTTTTAATCTATTCCAGGCAGCCTGTTTTCTGTGGAGCTGTATCAAATCCATGGATGTGTATCACCCAGCTTTAAGCAGGGAGCTGGTGCCAGGTTTGCAGCTTACCTCAGCCATGAAGCTGGGGAGCAGTTTGTCACCAGCTCATCTAGGAGCTGGGGGTTCATTCGTTAGTGCACGGGGCTTGTTAAGGTGCCCCCACCAAGGGTCATCAGCATCTTCCCAGGCAGTGTCCTCACCACGGCTACTGGGAGTAATGTCCTGGGGGGGTGGCCATGTCCCACACCTTGCCAGCCTTGAAGGTTTTGAAATAAGTCTTTGGATAAACAGCGGGGTTGTGAGCCTCTTCTAAAGCTCCAACACATGGCAAAAGGATGAAGCAAGCTCCCAGGGGGTGGGTCTGGAGGCTTGCAGAGCACGCAGAGACCCAGCTCACAGGGCTGAGCCCCCTGGGCTTGGGGAGAGCCGCGCTTCCCCCCTTGCCTGGTACCCATCGCTGTGACAATGCTCCTCTGTATCACGTGTGTCCTTCTGCTTTCTTTTACAGAGCGACTTGTGGTCTTTGGGGATAACGGCCATTGAAATGGCAGAAGGTGCTCCCCGTAAGTAGATACGTTGCTCTGCTTTAATTAACCCTGGGTTATAATATGTTGGGGTTTGCTGAACCAGCCGGCACTTGCTTCTGTGCAAGAAACGCCATGCAAAGGTTTTCCCAAGCAACCTGGGCTCACTGAGATGGAGCTTGCAGGGTCCCACGGGGAAAAAGCTGCCAGGGCAGCGTGACCTGGGGGGACAGGATGGGTGTTCAGCAAAGGCACACAACCCTGTATAACTCTGATATGTCTGCTCGAGCACTCTGGGACTCCGTTTCCTTAAATAAAATACAGACGAGGACTGGAAGCAGGTAAAGAGCTGCTCCACTGACCTCTGTAGTGACACAGGTAGTGGCATGCTGGGCTCAGCTGGTGCGTCTGCACCCATCATCCTGCCATGGTTTTTCAGAGGTATCCTGGGACTGTCCCTGTGTGCTGGTAAATGCAAGTAAATAAAGCAGAGCAGAGCGGCACGTGGTGCAGCCGTACCCTGCTCGGGGCCCGTCGCTGTCAGCACCTGGCAGGGTGCTGAGGACACGCAGCTGCAGGAGTGCAGGTGTCCCCAGCCAGCCTCTGCTGCTCAGCCCTGTGGTGCTGGGGACACACACACTGCTTGGCTGGGGACATCAGCTCTCACCTGAGCTCCAGGCAGCTGCTGGGCCAGGGGCTGTCGCCGCAAATCCTCCTGCCGTTGTGAGTCTTGTAGCTTCAGAGGAAACTTGGGTCTCCCCAGCTGGGTGCGTAGCTTCTCTTTAGGAAAGCCGGGGGCTCTGCGAGATGCCGTGCCGTGTTTAATGCCTCTTCTTGCAAATTGCAGCTCTCTGTGACATGCATCCCATGAGAGCCCTCTTCCTCATCCCCCGCAACCCGGCCCCGAGGTTGAAATCAAAGAAGTGGTGAGTGTCTCTCTCAATCTTCAATGACTGGGGAAAAAAATCTCTGGAGCAACTTGTTTCTGCAGCCCAGGCACACCGCAGACTCGGCGTTTGCATTGTGTAGATTCGGGGCCAGTGGCAGTCTCCAGCATCACAGCGGTGGGCACAGGTTTGGGTCTTGATCTATGGAGATCTGTGGAGAGGTGGTTTGGTGTGAAGGAGCTGCTGACCGTGGG
Source organism: Falco cherrug (assembly GCF_023634085.1). Taxonomy (NCBI): domain Eukaryota; kingdom Metazoa; phylum Chordata; class Aves; order Falconiformes; family Falconidae; genus Falco; species Falco cherrug. The sequence goes on from NC_073707.1 coordinate 28,120,707, forward strand.
ACGGGGGGTGTCCTAGGCGGGCAGAGCGGGGAGCGCGCTCTAACACTGCCATTTCGCACTGCGGAGCCGCTTCTCCAAGGCAGTTCGTGCAGCCTGAAGCCAGATGACGCTTCGCTTGGCTACTGTTTCTTTCCAGTCAGGTTCCATTTTCAAGTGGAAACATGAATCCACGCCAAAAAAAAAAGATAGTTTATCTTGAAGGCCCAGGAATGCAGGCATTTGTTCTTAGTTGGGGTTTTATTTTAAAATTTTGCAGGAAAGAATACATCACTCTTTTGGGGGGGGGGGGGGGGGGGGGGGGGGGAAAGGAAAAAAAAATCAGGGCATGCCAATAAAAACCCGTAGGAAAAACATTCCTGAAGCCCAACAGATGTTGTTTTGTTACTGTATGTTCTGTACTGATGGAGCTGGAGTCCTGAAAAACACTCATCTCTGGTTCATGCTGTTTGCCTACCCCGGGTCCAGCAGTGGTTTGGTCAGGAAAGATCTGCCAGGTGTTAGAGACAGCGCTGCCCCTTGCTCCCACGTAGGCTGAGCTTGCAGAAGGAAGTTTTGCCTTATTCATTGAAATTATGGTTATCATCTTGTTGAAGACACACACACACAAAAAAAAAAAAAAGAAGAGGAGCAACCAGTAGGTATTGAAAACACTTGATGCCACAGCAGCAGGTATTTTGTTGCTGGAAGTGGAATGAGAGGGGCTTGGAGTCCTCTGACACATGGTGTTGGGGTTTTAGGACCAGCCCCTAAAACCTTACCCAGGCTTTGGCAGCAGGCATCTTAATTTTGTCAGCCTTTATTAATTAAAAAATAAAAATCAATTTTTTAATGATTGCATCAGCTGCCCCAGTACCAAACCGGGAGGAGAAGGACCTTTCCCAGCTGGCTCTGCAGAGGGTGGCAAAGATGTTCACTTTCCTTGCACAGCCTTTTGAGGATACCATTAGTCAGCTGAGAAGATAGTTTATACCCTTGTTTTCTGCCAGATCACCAGTCTCCTACTTCATTATCCTCACTGCTACAGCACAAAATGCATTGTAAGACCTTTATTTTTCATCTGAGAGTGCTGTTTATTCAGCAATGGCTTCCTCAGCCTCCAGGCAGAGGGGAGCTGTTGAAAGCTGGTGTTGAGCAGAACATTTCCCCACCTCCTTAAGGTACAAACAGAGCTGGGGTGGAACGTGTATGTTCGTCCCTGCTCTGAGATCCTAGGATGTGCTTTCTGCGAGCTGGGATTATTCCCTGGCACCACCTTCCCCTCGCGTGTCCGGTGGCTGTCCCAGCCGTGCACAGCTCGCGGTGGGCAATGCCTGGGGTCAGCTGGGCTCTCCAGGGCTGTGCTCTGCCCATCCCAGGGTCGGCATTCCGGGTGCTTTGAGAGAGAGATCTCCTGGGAAGTCGTAGGGTAATGGAACTCCAGCTTCAGCCTGGGGGAGCACGTGCTCACCTGGCCTCTGCTACCCCTCCGTAAGCCAGCAGGGATCTCTGGGGTCCAGCAGAGCAGGGACACGTGTACCCCGGGCAGCTCAAACCTCTGTCCATCTTCTTCATTGCAGTGGGAAGTTCCAAAGGATGCAGAAAAAGCTTCACCTTAAGAGCAATTTTTTTCAGCATTTTCAGTGGGACACCAGGCACACTTGCTGTCCTTGGCTCATTTCGCAGCTGGAGGTTTTGGGGCTGCCCAGGGTGGGTCCTGGAGCTCTGCAAGCCCAGCCCAAGAGGGCAGGAGGTACCTGGCCAGGCTTGCACGGTGGCTCTCTGGCAGTCTGGGCTGGTTTTCACAAGCAGGGATCACAAGAGAAAAGCAAAATGAGGAAACGTTCAACTTGAACTTTGAGTTTGTCCTTGTGTGTGGCAACACATAAAAAGTACGCGGAGTGGGCAGGCCATCTTTTTCCTTATGTGAAAGAAATATGAAGTGACTCCAGCACCTTTGAGGGTAAGTAAGGGAAAGCCAGGAGGGAACGCAGGCGTGGGAGCTGCCCTGAATCGAAAATCTCAGAGAGGAAAGTATTTTTGTTGCTTACTAAATCCTTGAACTCGCTTTAAAACAGTGCTGTGTTCCTATGAAATTAAAGAGCCTGTGGTATCGTTTTCTTTCCCAATTAAAGCCAGCCAGCAGCAAAGCTTTATTTTCTTCCCGCGTTTTGCAGGCAAAATGAACTTGAACTTCAGTGATGTCGTTACCATGAACGCTCCCTAGCCCTGCTTGTAAGAGGTGACAAAACCTCTTTGTTAATGAGGTGATATTTGCACTGTGATACCACTTTTCATCCAAGCGGCTGCAAAGACTTTGCAAACATTGATTTAAGCTTTACAAACTCCCGGGAGCTGGAGGAGCCCATGTTTCGTGCAGGTGGGCTGACCTGCACCCGGGGAGGAGATGAGGTGTGTGATGGTGTCCTTCTGGATCACAGCCAGGGAGAAAGCCTGTGTCTTCTGCTCCCGCTCCAGTGAGGGCTGAACTGTGCCACTGGACAGGTTTGGGGTTTTGTAGAGTAGATTTCAGGGAAACCAGAGGCCTGAGCTGGTCCCCGTCCATAGCTCCTCAGCCAGCTCAAGGATGCACAGGTGTCTTGGGGCACCGCAGGGCACCAGGGCACCCATCCCCGAGAGGACAGACAAACCCATCACTTTCTGGAGGATAACTTTTTAGCTGCTTCAACTTGACCGTATCTGTGGGTGCTCTGGACCACGCATCCAGGACTGAAGTCTCTCCGGCTTCACACCAGAAGGGGAGAACCATACTTTAAAAGCAGATTTTTTTTTGAGTATTGCATGGGTTTTCCCTTCTGGATACACTGAGACGCTGCGTTTCTTGAGGCAAGGTGGAGAAGGAAGATTTGCTCGTTAATAAAGCTGGATGGAGGATTTAATTGGATCCAGTAGCGTATTTTATTTTTGCATCTCAATTTGTATGGATTAGCACTTATAAGATAAATCACTTTTAGTCTGACAGCTTAAAAGTAAAATCCCTGAAAGCTTATTGTTTTACTTCTAATGCAATTTTATAGTATCTGTTGGCTTCTGACATTAATTTACACTCATTTTCCTATTTGCTAAAGCAACATAGACTATAGTGGCCTGTCAACATCTTTCTTGTAAATCCCTGTTCTCTTGGGTTTATAATGTGGCGGAATTAGTTCCAGGAGAACTTTTGATATGCATCACTTGACTAAGAGAAATCTGTTTATTAAAGATTTGGCTGAAATTGTTTTAGCTGAGATTGAATTTAACTGTTTGTGGGAAGGCAGGCTGTGAGGAGGGGCTGCATTCTGCCACCCACCACCGTGTTCCCACCTCTGCCCAAGCCGTGCTGCCCAAAGAGCCTGTCCCGTTCACCTGGATCCATGGTCAGGGAGGCTGGGGGCATGGTGGCCTCCAGGAGCTGGAGGGTCAGTAATGCTGCTGGGTCTCCCTGAGAGAGCAGGGAAGGGCTGCAAGGCAGCGAGCATTGCCCAGAGGCTGTCTGAGCTTTAACAAGCCATGTAATGTTGGGTAGTTAAATCTAAAATAAATTAAAAAAAATCAACCTAGCTTGTCCCAGTCATCTTCAGAAAGGTAAATCTCTTGAAACGTAACTTGGGGCCATAAAATATGAGAAACAATCCATTAAGGAATTGCATTTGTATCTGTATGTGTTGTCTCTCGTTTCTACCTGCAGTTTCACAGGTCAGAGGGAAGGGAGGAGGAACACTCCCTTGCATTTTCTTGGTTCCCAACTTTCTCCAGCCTCTGTAGAATGGTGGTTTCTCCTAATCGTACCAGGAAGGCATAGACAGGAGTATGCATGGGAAGCGTAGGAGAGGGTGAAGTGATAAGAGGGCACCTGTGATGGTGCCACTTTGAGATGGTGCTAAGCATCAACAGCGAGGTCATGGGAATCCTCTTGGAGGGCTGCATCTGCACAAGGACTGTGTAGCAGCCAAGTAATCTTCTCAAATACCCACACATTTCTCACTTTCTAGTAGGAGACTCTGTATATTTACCTGTTCCTTCTGTACCTTCTTTTTCTGTCCTTGGCCAGGTCTAAAAAGTTTCAGTCCTTCATTGAGAGCTGCCTAGTGAAGAACCACAGCCAGAGACCAACCACGGAGCAGCTGATGAAGCACCCCTTTATCCGAGACCAGCCCAACGAAAGGCAGGTCCGCATCCAGCTCAAGGACCACATCGACAGGACTAAAAAGAAGCGAGGCGAGAAAGGTTAGTGGAGAAGCAGGACTCTGGGCGATCCTTGACCTCTGCCACGTGCTTGGAGATCCCCGGCGTAGACCAAGGTGCATCCGTGTAGGTGAAGCGTTATGGGTAGAAGAGGGAGGGTGAAGAGGACTGGGTTGCTCGTGGTCTCAGCACCATTCGGATGGCTGAGTTTGTACCCAAACTGGTTGAGTTAAATAGGTGTGGTCCTTCTGTGTGACCACACTTCTTATGCTTTTGAGGTCAGATTATTTTGTTTGATTTAATTCCTCTCAGTCACTGAAATAAATATCCACCACAAAACAATCGGCGTTCCTATGAAGCCTACAGGTGACTGTCATTAGAGCTAATCAGGTTTTTTAAAGCTTTTTTGTCCCCTGATGAAAAATGCTGTCTTTTTTTGTCCAGGTGGTAATTTCCACATGGAACATTTAAGCTTTGATTCATTAAAATGTGTGTATAAATTTTACATCTGCATATATACATACTGGCATGTGGGAGGGAGAAGCTGCTAAGATGAATTTTTCCCAGCTCACGTATTTCATGCCAAGTCTGTTGATCTACGTGACATTCATGCAGCGCCAGCGATGAGCAGACGAACGTCTAGATAAGACCCTTGCCCCAAAGCAATTCCATTGACGAGGAATAACCTATTAATCCAAGTGATTTCAGTGAACTTTCCAGGCCCCTATCAAAGTCCTCTGAAAGGAAGATCAGATAACTGAAGAAACTTGTTAAAGTATTCAACTGCTTGTGAACTGAATTTTAATTTGAAAGCTCATTTGTAGAACCCAGCAAATTAATACGTTGCTATTTCTCTTCCTATTGGTAGTGGTATTAATTTTTCATGCGTACCTTCCAGCCCCTTGTAATAGATTTCACTACAATCAAAACAATAAAATGGGATCCCAGTGAAGTATTAAATGTGTTTAGTCTGGCAAATGAAGGTTGGACCCTAGAGATGGAGAGTAATTGGATAAATGCAAGCCTTTCTTTTACTGTAATTCCCTTCATCCGATAAAGATGATATCCCAATAGAAATCACAGTATGCAGCACAACATTGCGGTTGGGCTTTTATGTAGATGTCTTCATTGCCTGGAAAATACATGGATTTGCATAGGAAGAGCGTATGTTTAGGGAGAGAGGGGTTGTTGCCTTCAGAGCCGTAGCTGAATCCCACCTTCCAGTGCATATGGCTTCAATAGCTTGTGGTGCACCTCCCTGTGAAGAACCCTTCTGAAGAAGGGGGTCACTCCCTGACTTACGAGGATAAATTATTTTTTTATGGACATCCCCTACCTTTATGTTGGGTGCCTGGGGTTGCTGGGGCATTGCCTGCTGTGCTGCCCGTGGGACTGCAGCCCTCTTCCCAGCCAGCGTGGGCATGCCAGGTGCCAGCACCCAGGGAGACCGCCCATGCTTCCCTGGCCTTGCAGCCCCCCCCGAAAACAGAAAATACAGAGAAATAATGCTGCATGTTCTTTGTCCTGTGAGAAAAAGAGAGTTGCCTGTTCTGCCTTCAGACTTCTGGGGTTTTTCGACCACTGGAAAAATAAATGAGCCCAGCAAAGGGCACTGATGAGCAATTCTCTTCCTAGATGAGACAGAGTACGAGTACAGTGGAAGTGAGGAGGAGGAGGAGGAAAATGACTCCGGAGAGCCCAGGTAAGAATCAGCATTTCATTTCTGCCCTTAACGTCTCTTTAACTCTGTATAAAATCAGCTTGGGTTACAGGCTGCTAGAAACTAGACATGGAAAAAGGATAGTCTGAGCACTGAGTCCCCCTTCGCTGGCAGAACAGAGTGTGTCCCCTCTGCTGGATGGTGCCTGGCTATAAACTGGTGCTACAGGTCACCTTAGCCAGGAGCTGGGGAAGGAGACTGAGGTACCCCATTGCCCGTGGGTTCTGCAGCACAGTGCGCTGCTGTCATGGGACTGTTGTATTTAGGCATGGGAATTTAATCCAACAGGCAGCTAAACACCACACAGCTGCTCGCTCACCCCCCCCCCACAGTGGGATGGAGGGCAGAATCGGGGGGGGGGGGGGGGGGGGGGGGGGGGGGGGAAGTAAAATTTGTGTGTTGAGATAAAGACAATTTAATAGGACAGAAAAGGAAGGGAAAATAATAATGATAAAGTAATTAGAATATACATAACAAGTGATGGACAATGCAGTTGCTCACCACCCACTGACCGATGGCCAGCCTGTTCCCAAGCAGTGGCCCCCGGCCAGCTTCCCCCTGGTTTATATGGAGAATGACATCATATGGTATGGGATACCCCTTGGGTCAGCTGGGGTCTGCTGTCCCAGCTGTGTCCCCTCCCAGCTCCTGGTGCCCCCAGCCTGCTCGCCGGGTGGGGTGAGAAGTTGAGAAGTCCTTGACTTTGTGCAAGCAGTGCTTGTCAACAGCTAAAACGCCAATGTGTTATCAATATTATCCTCATCCTAAATCCAAAGCACAGCACTATGCCAGCTGCTAGGAAGAAAATCAACTCTGTCCCAGGCAAAACCAGAACAGATGTGGAAAAACTGTGAGGTGAAATTGGAGAAGGCTCTTTGAAATGCAGTTCCTTACATCCAAGTGTAACTCCCGATTTCCATGTAACTTTTCACCATGAAACCTCCCTGGTGCTTCTGCAAGCGTGACGGGGCTGGAACTTTCTTTGGTGAAATTTTTCAGAGCCGTTGTAATTAGTATCAGGTTATTCCATTATTTCACTGAGATAATGTAGTATTTTAATAGCTGGCAATGATTCATGCTAAATGTGCTTTGTGCACAGCTAAATATAGTGTGTGCCACTGCAGCACAAGAGGCTTTGGGTAGAAACTTCATGTAAAGGAGTCCTTTAGCAAATAAATTACTGGTGAGCCATGAACAGAGCGCTGTGTCGGCTGCTCTGCCCTCACACTAGTGGTCCCCGCATCCCTCCCTCTGCTGCTGCCCAAGCTCTGTTGGGATGCTGTTGGGATGAAGGGAAGAGGGGTCAACGCTGGAAAATGACGCAGAACTCCCCCTGGCAAGAGGTTTAAGGATGCAGGGAGGGAATCTTCTCTGATGTTTCTGTGCTGTGCAGCTCCATCCTAAACCTGCCCGGGGAGTCGACGCTGAGACGGGATTTCTTGAGGCTGCAGCTGGCAAACAAGGAGCGGTCGGAGGCGCTGCGCCGGCAGCAGCTGGAGCAGCAGCAGCGGGGAGAACGAGGAGCACAAGCGGCAGTTGCTGGCTGAGCGGCAGAAGCGGATCGAGGAGCAGAAAGAGCAGAGGCGAAGGCTGGAGGAGGTAACTGGCCAGAGCCGAGCAATGGGCTGGCAAGGCCTGTTTTCGGGTGGAACAGCAGGATTTCTGGTAGCAGGTCCCAAGTGACTGTTCCCAGCCTGGTTTAGGAATCATGTCCCTAACCTCTCTAGTCGGTAACCCAAAGGTTTTGTTACACTGGTCAAACCCTCCTGCTCATCGTTTTTGCACACCTGCCTCCAGGCACTCCCCTCACCATAGTAAGTGTTGCCAGCTCTTGTGAAAGGTAACTGAGCTGGTTTGCTGTAAATAAACGCTTGAAGTATCGCACTTAAAGGGGTCCCTGGAACTGCTGAGCAGAGTTAGCCCATTATTGGGGTGATGGCTGTATTCAGTTGAGGTAAGCAAAACTCACTGGTCCAAGCATCTGACAGGTTCATTATTGTTATTTGCTGCTGTGGACTGTTAGAGTTGATAAGAAGCTGAAGAGCTCCGTTTGCCATTTCCCCAGATCCATGTGCCACTTGTGTCCCTTTAATCCCTAATTTCAACTTCAGTCCTTCCAGTCCCTGCCAATTACAATTTCTCTTGCAGGGGAGGGGCAGATGCCTCTCTGACTTGTGCAATGATCCATATGTGCCCCGAAGGATAAGATTTCATTATCCTTGTCTTAACATACCAGCTACAAATGCGATCGGTCATAAAATTATCCACCCCATTTAAAATCCAGCTGCAGGATTTGACCGGGTGACTTTGGGTGTCCCTGAGCTGCTCAGCCTGGCTGCGTGCTCTGTAGGAAGCGCTTACTTTTGGTTTAGCTCCTGGTTCTTCAGCTGCAGAAGCCCACCAAAAAGTAAGGGAGCTTTTCTCCAGCTCTTAGGATTTTGATGGGGTTTTGCACAGACACCCATTGCCACACACTGAACCAACTCATCCTGAGTGTCTGATTGAAGGGTTCGTATGTTAAAGGTAATTAAATTAGCTTTCTGAAGAGGTCACAGATATGTCTGAAAAAAGGATTTGCAGTAAGTGAACTATTAAGACCCCCCTTAATTTGCATGAGCCAGAGTGTCTGTTACATTTAAGCTGACTCTCCCCACCCCCCCACCCCCTCCCCCCCCCCCCCACCCCCACCCCCCCTTGCGATGGGTAATGCCCCCGGGCCAGGGGCACAGACCAGAAGGAATTTCAGGCAGGTGATGATGGTGGTGATACGGCCCCTCTCTGAGGTGGTCCTCTGAGCTCCTCCGGGGCAAAAAACCAACACAGGCAGATCCCAGGCAAAGCATTTTTTCAGTCTAGTAAATATGTAGGTCTGACATGTTGTCAGAGCGCAGAGCTTTGCGTGTTCAGTACACTGTAGGTCAGGCTTTGCTTGCGTCCTGCACCATTCCCAGAGCTGGTGAGCTGCTGGGAGAGAGGGCGAGGTTTGCACGTGGGTGCATCCTGAAATCCCCTGCCCCAATGGATGTTTGTCTGAGGACTGTCATAAGGAAGCCAGGCTCTGCCTTTGTCCCAGTCTGCTAGCTGCAAGCGGTACAGGAGCAGAACAACAGCACAATAAAAGCAGACACCAGATTAGCTGCAATCCTGTAATGAATACAATGCTTGCTGCTGTATTAGTATGTTCTCTTCACATAGAAGCAAATTGTTCTCTCTCTCTCTGCTGCTTCCCAGGCAGGTTTTGAATGGAGGACTAATCCCCTTGCTAAGCTGGCGAGCTCTGCCCTGAGCTACAGGGGCACTGCCCTTGCGGGGGTCGGGCTGTGCGCAGCTTTCCCTGGGCTTTGCTGGTTCCCCCCATTCTGTCCCCCATGTCATCAAAAGCTAATGTCACCATAGCCAGGATTTAAAATCAATGCCTCTGTTTCTGGTGGCTCTAACAGCCGCCCTGGGTGCTTCACCCATTGCCTTCTTCCAGCCGCCTTACAGTTTTCAGACCTGAACTGGAAGGGAGCAAAGCCGGCAAAGAGGTGTTTTCATGCTCCTTCATGTTGGAGAAGTTGGGGAGGACAAGTGGGACCGTACCAAGGGACATGCTCAGTCCGCCCCGGCATGGGGCCACCGGCGTGATGAGCCCTGTGGGCTCAGCCAGGATCAAGGCAGAGCGGGCAGCCGCGTGCTGGCGGCTGCGATGGCCCCAGCATCTTCTCGGGCCCATCTAGCCAGGTTTAGCTTCACCTGCATCTCCAGACATGGAGTAAAATGAGCTCTCCTCTCTGTTAGACACTGTTTGCATGGTGAGCAAGAAACATAGCCAAATCGTTATGGTGAGGATTAAAACAGGAGTCCTTGAAGACGTACAAACCTTCTGTTGCAAATGTGGTGGATTGTGGCAGCAGTTAGGAGGGATGCTCCCCAGCGTGGCGGGCTGTGGCTTTGCCGGCTGCAAGGTGGTGTGAATCTGCCATGGGCTGCTGTAGAAAACCAGAAAAATAGTAGAGGCAGAGATTAGCAAAGTTTCATCAGTGCTGCAGGGGGTAGGCTAGGGGAGCTGCACAAGTAGCTTTGAGCATCCTCCCTTGGAGCTTCCTGCTCATGGAGGTGTTCACCCTGGGGAGGGATGCTGCCTCTGCCTGGGGACACAGGGAGAGGTTTGTACCCCCAGGCTCTCCCGGGATTTCTAGCACAGCCAGCCAGCGGTGGATATAGTTTGGTCTTTGTTCTTCCCAGATCCTTAGGGGCAGGAGGCATCTGATGGCCAGACAGAGGTACCAAAATGTTGCTGCCCGGAGGCACCCAGCACCCTCCATCCATGTCACTGCAGTTTTGCTCCAGAGAGCAGCACCTCCTACCCACCACAACAGCACAAAAGCTGTTGCCTTTTGGCCTCTCTGCTTTTTCTTATGCTAGCTTCTGTTGTTGACTCTTGGCTCTGGATTTATTTGGCTTGATGGGAACAGGGTTTCTTCTGTGCTGCTTTATGGTCTGACTAAGACAGGGTGTGCCTCCAGTAGGCAGCACTGTACCAGCAGCCCTCTGGGAGGGGAGTCCAGGGGGAAGACTCAGATTACTGCATTTTCAAAATAAAAGTTGACCTTTAAAACCCAATAGAGCATCCAGGACAAATAAACACTTGGAGCTGGTGGCTTTTGGGGCTCCTAAGTCAGCCTGTTCAGTACTGCCAGGGGTATTACTGTGTTCATAAAGAGAGCTCTGACGACTCCTAAGATGCTGTGAAGGTGGCCAGGCTGAGCGAGTGCGTTGGCAGGGCCCAACTGCAGAACCAAAAGGACTGACTTAGGAGGATGCCCAGCTCAAAAATGCTTGGAGTTAACTTTTACTGGAGATGCACAGCAAAAGAGCTGGAGAAAGGCCTGCTAGTGGGATAACTACTCCATTCCTCCGTCAGTGCAGACCTTCAGTAGATTTTGTTTGGTTGGTTGTTTTCCTGTCTTGTCTTTAAATACTGCCAGGGATAGAGCTCCTAGCATTTCTGTTTCCTTACCCAGTAGAGCTCAAAATGAAGGAATCTCATTTTTTCTGTCATCTTGATCTTCCTAAACCAAGATTTCTGAACCTCTCACAAAAAGTACCTCTCATTTTAGGGCCTTTGGGGGGAAATCCACTGTCTCATAATGTTGCTCCAACGATAACATCAAATGCATATATGAAAAAGTCAAGTGAGGAAGTCTTCTGGTTGTCTCTCGATGCACTCCATGGTGCCCCCAAGAGCTGCTGCCATCCTTAGGATGCCTCCTTGCATCTGTTGGACATTTGGGTCTCCTTTTCCAACAGCTGACCAGTTTCCTTCTTTAAAGCTCAATTTTCTTCCAGGCAGCCAAGGAGGTATAGATTTGCAGCTGTCTTTAATTGCAGTGGAAGTAAACTGGGACCTTCGTGGGAGCTTTCTGCATGACGGCATGCAGAAAGTTGGTCTCATGAGTTCAAAATGTGCATGCAAATCCCCCCCCTCCAAATTAGAGAATTAAATATCAATAGATCAAATAGCAGTAAGGAAAATATTTGTGTAATGCAGAAGGGTGAATAGGCTTGAATATATTTTAATTTTTCCCTGTATATACATATATTAGATATATATAGCTCCCTAATAAACCCTTCATTTGTTGCTGGCACAGAACGAGCCTTGCTGTGCCAGTTTAACCACCAAAACTCCAAGCGAGCTGTAGGAATAACACATCTCCCTGTGTGAGTGTGAGGGATCCAGCGAGACAGTGCTCTGTGCAGACCCCTTGGCAGCAGTGGGCAGCTGTGGTCAGAGAGGGCTTTACATAATCTCATTTTTCTGCCGTGTTGTGGATTATTTTCCTTTCTAGGTATAAAATAAAGGTCAAATCATTACAGGGGATGTAGAAGGCAAATCTAAGCATTTTTGCTGTTTGCATGTGACATTTCATTCCACACAGTTACAGAGCTGGATGTTCAAGGGATAAAAAAATCACAGCAGCTCCTTTATATGATAACCAGCAGAAGACCGTCTGCTGGAATCTCTTATAAAGCAATGCAAAAATTGCCAGTAAATAGTTCTAGATAAACTTAGGTTAGCAAAAATGGTGGCTGTTACTGCATATGAAGCCTCCTTGCAGTAATATGGTACATGGTGCTGCTGCAGCGGTCCCCAGCAGCAGTTCTGTACCCATTTCCAAGAAGAGCTGCATTACAGCAGTTCCTGTAGGACAAAAGCGTGTGCTAAAAGCCTTTTCTTTGGTTAGAAAGCACCTAGAACTGATAGTTTCTGAAGCATGAGCCTTTTCCTGCATGGAGCATCCCGTCATGATGATCCCACCTAAAAGCTCCTGCAGTGGTGCAGAGTGTACCTGATCCCTGTTTGCCATGGTGGGAAGTTCTGCCCCAGTTTCTGTACCAGTGGGAAACACTGCTCCGTGCTCCAGTTCTTGGTGTGTCAGGAAAGATGATGATGTTCCAGCCACAGTCACTCTTTCCCTGGTGGCTCAGATAAATGAGCCTGTCGCAACAACGCAACCGCCTAGAATATTTGTTTTCTTTTGTCACTTGGAATTCCCCTTCCACTTCTTTTTTGGCTGATGCTTGTGTTTGGGAGCAGCAGCCAGGGTTTCCAGGAGCCTGTCCTTGCAAGTGTTGGTGCCTCTCTGAGCTCAGCGGGTTCATGGGGCGGCGGCAGCTCTCCGATTGCTCGTAGCCCCGAATGCATCTGATCTAGCAAAGTGAGCTTGCTCCTTTGAAGTCCTTGTTTCATGCCAGGCCTCCAAGGACCTTCCCACCAGAGGTTTTGACTTCGTGTGTCTTCCCTCATCAATATTTAAAACCTGTCATTTCTAGTGCAGCGCAAATAAGATCCCGTTCTGGCTTACAAGCAGCTACATATAGCTTTACCTGCAGAGTTATATAAATGCAGTCCTAATTAATTGGTGCTCTCGCCTTGCATACATAATAGATCTGGATAGTGTAAATATACACAGTAGTTTCAGGCTTGGAGAAATGTGGGAAGTGTGCATTCGCAGTGGGAGAGGGAGGGCAGAAAACGGAGGGAAGGAGGCAAACTGAGATCTTTTGACTTTTTTTTTTTTTTTTTCCTTTCTACACACACTTTTCACATGCTGTTTTCAGCTGCATCTTGCTGAGCTCAATCCCTGCTTTAAGCAGGGTCCCCATCATCCTGGCGCCGCTCAGCAGCGGCATGAGTCATGATGGAGGGGAGATGGGGGCAGAGCTGGAGGCTTTGCCCACCGCAGTGCCAGGTCCTCTCCAGATGTTTGCCAGCTGCCGAAGCGGGGCCGTATGGGGAAGGCAGCTGAGCGGCTGTGCCACTGCTGTTTCAGGCCCACTCTGCTGAGACGGCGGTGCAGTGTTTAGCTGAAGGTGCTCATAACGCAACCATGACAAATGACTTGCTTATAATGTGACCTGACAAAACCGCTGTTGAGCTGGAGGGGAGCGCTGTGCTCCTGGCCTCGATAAATGTATATATTGCATCCCACTCACAGCCTCAGCCCGAAGAGCCCGGCTGCCGCAGGGCGCAGGGGTCCTTTAGATATCCAGGAGAGCATCAGGCCTGGCTTTGAAAAAACGCTCTGCCTGGGGGGCTCGATTCCCAACTCCCAGGGTTGAGCAGGCTTTTAGGTGTGGAGGAGGCTGATGGTTAGATGCTGCCTTGCAGGAGAGCAGCCAGAAGTAGAGCAAGCTCGCCGGGGCCGCTGGGCTCATGAAGCCCTGGAAGGATGGTGGTACACTGCTCCCTCCCTGGGAAAAAGGCTTTTGTCCCCTTCCTTGGGGGGGCTGGCTTTGTTCACCTGCTGCATTGGACCAATTGGGTGATTTTTATTAAAGAAATAGCTGTGGCATTCAGGGCCTCGCCTCCTGCCAGCCAAGCCCAGCCTACACAAGCATTATGTGCTTTATTCAGCAGCGTGCTATTTCAACTGAAAGAAACCACATTAAACCCCACCCCAAAACGAGTGTGACACACGCTGTCATTGGAAGCTCAGGGTAGCCTGTGTTCAACCTGTTATCCGTGCTCCTGAGTGCATGGGAGCAGTGACCCAGCACTGACAGCACTCATCTGAGGAGGTCAGGGAGTGCTAGCGAAGGCAAGAAATCCCGCGTATTGCCGTACTGCTGCAGTTACTGTGTCCCGGTGGCGTATCCTCTGCAGTTTCTAGTATGGAGTCCAGACAACTACACACAGCCCTACGTGTGCGTTGCGCGCTGCAGGACAGGCATATGCGCCGAGTAACACATGCATCCCCAGCTTACGTGGGCAGTGCGAGTGACTGCGCCTGGCGTGGGACACGCCGGAGTCTGGAGCTGGCAGGTTATTTCAGGTTTGATGCGATTTTCCTTCCCTGAGGCGAGTGGAACAGCAGTGATAAATATGGCTATAGGTGGCACTAAATCTGTGCTGCAGCTCGAACGTGAAGCTAGAGGAAATCATCAGAGTCCCCGTGCTGCGTGGCTGTGGATGTTACCTGTGGGTGAGGAGGCAGCAGCAAGACAGGCAGTGGCTCCTCCGTGTATGGAAATGTGGGGGTGTCTTTAAATGTTTGTTAAAACATCTGTATCTCTATCTGTAGACATATCTTATCTTTATACGTATTCTCCCTATAAAGGTATCTGTAGATAATCTGTCGAGAGAGGTAGAGATAGAGTAGGTATAGAATTGTACCTATAATAGATACCAATCTGATAGAGTAGATCTATATATTAGATAGATATCTATTATAAATATACATGAGATTGATCTATTGTATATCTATTCTAGAGATAGATCTATATAATATCTTTATATCTGTATAATAGGTATCTGTTGTCAGTATATAAGCTAGATCTATTGTATTAGATATCTGTTCTAGAGATAAATCTATGTAATAGCTATGGAATATATAATATCTCTATAGACAGATATCTAGAATAGGGTTAGGTATCTATATAGAAAATACAGATATCTGCTACAGAGATAGATCTATGTAATATCTATATAATATCTCTATAGACAGATATCTAGAATAGGGTTAGATATTTATATAGAAAATACAGATATCTGTTATAGAGGTAGATTTATGTATTATCTATGTGATATCTCTATAGACAGATCCTTATGATAGGGATAGATACCTATATGGGAAATATCTATACAGATACCTGTCTATAGAGAGATGCAGATTTCAGATCCCATCTGTATGTACAGCGCAGGTTTACTGCAGAGCAGCAGTTTGGCCTGGATGCATCTGTGTCTGCGGGCAGCTCAGCCAGCTCCTTGGGCAGAGCTGCCGTAGTCAGCTGCCGGCCCCAGCCCTCCACGTGATGGAGCGAACGCATGGCACTGCCAGCCCTGCCGCACCTGCCTTCCCACTGCAGCCTGCTCAGCCGCTCTCTGTCGGCAACAGGGGAGAAAAAAGGACCAGCTTTATCGGCTTGATGCTTCGGGTCGCCTCCCTGTTAGCGCTGCACGCGTGCTGCTGCAGCCAGCCCACATGGAGCCATGGCAGGCTGCGGCGCCCGCCAGCCAGTGCTGGCATGTCAGTGCCCTCTGCCGATGTGCTGCCCGCGGGGCTGCCTGCGCCCCGCTGTGTGCAGGCACCGGCTCCCCAGGGTGGGGGAGCGGCGCTTTGGGTAGCTGGAGGAGTTTCGCCGGGTTAAAAGCGGGGGGGTGGGGGCTGCGGGTGTCACCTAGGTGCCCTGGGCACCCTGGACGGCTCACAGCAGGCTGTAGGTTGTCATTGCCCTAAAACGCCCTGGGTTGCTGTCAGCAAAGATGCTACAGGGCAGAGCAAGCAGGGATGTGACCCAGGAGGCAGAGGTGGCCTGAGGATGGCAAGGGAATCCCCCCAGCCTGCTCATTTTGTGTTTCAAAAAGGAAAAACCTTTAGGGTTTGGGTCTTCTGTGTTAGCTTCTGGTCTCAGCAAACATCAAGAGGGATGAATTCCCCCGTTGGCAGGCAGTAGCTTCCCCGGCGCCCTCCCTTATCCTCACGGATGGGTTTGGGGCTGGGGTATGTGTTCCCCATAGGTGACGGGCTTGTGCAGGTGCAGTGCCTGCATGGCTGAGGCTTGGTTAACCCACTGGCTGGGTGCACTGCCAAGCGGGTACCGTGCGCTGCCCGCATGCCTTCATCTGCCAGTGGGAGAAGAAGTGGGGTTGCGCGCGTGGTCCCACGCTGGCTGGGAGGATGCTGGGGGTTCTCCATAGCCAGTGCCAGAAACTGGAGCGTGTGAGGTTGGGGTGGGATTGACGAGCCCCTCTACCACCCCTGTCTGCTGGCAAGGCACCTCCTCGGGTGGGTGGGAACGTTGTGGCTGGGCGAGGTGGCTCCCCAAAAATGGTGACAAAAAGGACTTTGAGCCTCTCGGGGAGAGGAGGGGGGTGTTGACCTGTGCCTCCTGCCCCCACAGCAGCAGAGGCGGGAGAAGGAGCTGCGGAAGCAGCAGGAGCGGGAGCAGCGGCGGCACTATGAGGAACAGATGCGGCGGGAGGAGGAGCGGCGGCGCGCGGAGCATGAGCAGGTAACCCAGCGGGAATGGTACAATAGCCTTCGGTGCAGATTCCTCTTCCTCTAATCAGAGATTTTCTTGTAAGCACTCATATTTTTTGCTACTTGAGAGCAAATTGCTTAATTGTTAACGCTGCGTGTCGCTTTCCACTGCTGTCACTTACTTCCATGTGGATCCACTTGCTGGCCTGCAGGTGTAGAGACACTTGACACAGATTTTTCCCACCCACTTGTTCCTGGGGTGGGATCCCGTGGTGTTTCCAGTTAACGTTTGCTGTTTCCCATTGGTTTTCACTCTTTACCCTTGGAGGTCCCCTGTAGAGTGGTGGACACCCTGGGCTCTTCGGGCAGGGACGGAGGGGGCTGTTTGACCAGTGCCAGCTCTCGGGTGGGGTGGATGCGGGTGCCCACCTCATTCTCCTTCCTCCTGGGACATACTGGCTCTTTTACCTTCTCTCTCTTTTTCCTTTGACCCTTGCTGCCCATGCCTCCAGGAGTACATCAGGCGACAGTTAGAGGAGGAGCAGAGACAGTTAGAGATCCTGCAGCAGCAGTTGTTGCAGGAGCAAGCGCTACTTCTGGTAAATGGGAGGCCCCGGCCACGCTTGCTGCTTTCTGCCCGTGTCGCGTCCGCATGCACCCGCGTGCACCCACGTCCCCGAGTGCCTCCTGCCATGCCGAGACGTGGGGGACACACTGTCATCGCCGGACCTGGAGCCTCCTGTCCCGCTCCGTGGCCGCCAGCATGCCTCGATTCCCCCACCGCCGCTTCGGGCTGGGTCCGCTCGCGGTGCACGGCTCCTCGTTGCATCCCTCCCAAAGCACCATCGGCATGCTTGTTGCCTTCGCGAGAGGAGCAGCCCTGTTTGTTGCTGCGTAGTTTTAAGGCTGTTTGCAGCATGTTGGAGTGTGGTCAAGGTGTTGCATGCCTGCACCCGGCAAACCCACTCTGCCATGCGGGTTTTCATATTTTGAGTGAAGGCTTTCATTTTAATTTCCTTGCAGAAACACTGTATGTTTCCCTCTTGTGCTGTTTGCATTCTACATGTCCTCTTTTTTTTTTTATTTAACTCGGTTTTGAGTTATGCTTTTTAATGCTGATAGCTGTTACTCTCACTGCGTTTTCTTTCAATCTGCAAGGATTATTCCTTTTTGCCCTTGCTGTTAATTTTATTTAGGGAAAAGAAAAACCCTCACGCAAGCCCTTGCCTTTTAAAAAGGCCCTTTCAGAATGATTTACTCATTAAACCTCGTAGAGCCGTAGGGATGCAGAAAGATCATAGAGCTGGCTCTGCTGTGTGGCTCTTCCCACCAACAGTGAATTGGTCCTACAGAGGAGTTGGCCTCAGCTGGGTTTTGTCTGACCCAGTGATGTTTGGCACCTCGTTGGATTGATCCTTCATTCTTCCCAGCCAGAAAAATCTGGGCAAAGTCCATGGCAGCTCCTAAGTGGACATCAGCCCTCGGGGGGGTTTGCAGGGTCTCTGGGGCGAGGCAGCGCTAACACCCCCCGTTCCCAGCAGACAGGGCTGTTCGCCAGCTGCAAAGTGTTGACGCCGGGGTCCCGGCTCTGAATCTGTTGGCTCTGTCCTCCCAGCGGTCTCTCCTCTGGGATGCTTTACAGCTCAGTCCCCAAAGTCTTCCAAATAGATGAGCTTTGCCAGAAAACAGCTTTTCAGATGTTCAGGCCCCATTTTCCACCCAAACAGATAAGTCTGCAGTTTGCAGCCCTGCGTTTGCAGCCTGGCCGGGCACCCGTGTCACTGTGTTTTTTTCTGGGTAGGAGTATAAGCGCAAGCAGCTGGAGGAGCAGCGGCAAGCGGAGAGGCTGCAGAGGCAGCTCCAGCAGGAGCGGGACTACCTGGTGTCCCTGCAGCAGCAGCAGCAGCAGCAGCGGCAGGACCAGAGGCCGGCAGAGAAGAAACCCCTCTACCATTACAAAGAAGGGATAAATGCCAGCGAGAAACCGGCGTGGGCCAAGGAGGTAGGCGAGAGCAAGGAGCATGGTGGTGCTTGTCTGCATCCGCAGAGCTGGGCGCACGGTTCGGTCTGAAACACATCGAGCAGATTGCGCTCTGCTGGGTTGGCTTCCAGCAGATGCCATTAGCTGTGCTGGAAACACTCCCAGTTCAATGCAATGCGTGTGCATGTACATGTACGTTTGAGCAAGCAAAGAGAGTGGAGGAAGGAGGTTTTGCCATGAGGGCAGCCAAGGAGGAGGATGGACCCCTCCTGGAGGGGTTCAGCCGTAGCTGGGGACTTGTGGATGTGCCAGGAGCTCCTGGTGCTCCTTCCTGGTGTGTCCGCAAATCTGCTGGGGGTAGGGGTGAATGCAGAGGGTGGTTGTAGCAGGGTTCCTTGCTGAGCACTAATTCAGTTCCCCATAGTCAAACAGGTCTTGGACAGCTTTTCTTCCCATGCTCAGGGCTGTATCTCTTGACATTGCTCTTTCATGATTTTCAGGCAGGTGAGCCACATCACCAATTTTCTGGTTCTCTCCAGCAAAAAGAGGGAATTGTTGTAACAGTTGTGAGATCTTGAATAGTAATTATTGCCTGGCTGAATAGTCTTGACAAGATGAAGACATGCATTGTCTGCAGTGTAGTTTCAGGATCATGTGCAACTCTTTCTCCTTTATCTCTTTGTGGTAGCTCCGGTAAGGCTGGTGCCCACTCTCGCTATTAATTTTTCTAAAGCTCTTTGTGTTTAATTTGTTTCATTTTGTAACCCTGCTCCTGGGCAGAAAGATCTTTTGGTAACTTGTCTATTCTTTCTACTAAGCAGGGTCACTGCCTTGCTGCCGAATGTCTGGCACCCTTTAGTTCTGGCAGAGATGCGACGTGCATCCAACACATAGCTGTCTCCTGGTCTTTCCTTTCGACAGCCTTCAGCTGCATCCGCAGTATGTGCAAACATCAAATGCTCAAAAAATTCAATCAGCAAAGGCCAATAATACGATCAATTCTTAGCCTTCCAGTGTCAAAAACTCTTCTCACCTCTTTATACCCCCTTGGGTTTCTCCTTTGTTCCCTTCCAATTTATTCTTAAGAGTCTTTCGGTGGCGATGCACCAGACGACCTATTTTCGTGGAGCTGCAGTGTCGTTCTCCAGCCCTTCCAGTGGAAGAAGAGGTTTGGAAGTGGGTCTGTGGATGAGACGTTCCAGATGTGCTGAGCCACCTCTGGCAGGAGAGGCTTCCACCTGGGTGGTGCCCCTGCAGCTTTGTGCAGAACTGGGTCTCTTGTCCGTCTGCAGAAGCGTTGAGACTAGGTAGCAGGCAGGAAAAAGGGAGTAAACTCTGTCTTTCATTGCCTGCTTCTAAATAAATCCTCTAGAATGTTGGTAAAGTACCTCTGGCACAGTCTTCAAAACTATAACAAAGATACATGAAAAGGAATCTTTTTCTTTATCTGAGGTAAAGGAGAAAAGTGCTGGATTTAGCTTTGCATTTCAAACACAAAGGCTCATTTCTTCTATCCCGTGGGGGAGGCATCTTTTTTTTTTGATGCCGTCAACTGGAAGCGGGGTGTTGGGAATTGTGCAGTGTGAATAAGAGCAGCAGAATGTGGCCTCGTAACCTTTGCTGAAATCATAAGGAAGATGAGGTTTTCTGTTGTTGGGGAACATCTCCAGCTTCCACCAATTAGCCCTCCAAACCATTTGGTCTTTACCTGTGTCACTCTGTCTGGTTTCTCATTAAATGCTCGAAGCAGTGACTGTGGCATCTTTCTGCTCTCGGGAGCAGTAGTTTGATGGACTGCCTTGACACAACACCCTCGGGAATTTCCCAAAACTACTCCTCTTGCCTCCATCCACTGTTTTATCTACTGTGTAGTCCCACTTTTAGCACAATTCAACTATTTTGCTGTGTATATCGAAGTACAATCCATGCTGGCTATGCAGATAGATTTGCGCTCCGTGGTTCTTGCTATATTTCAGCATTTTCCATACCCAACCCATGCATGCTAATTTAACAGAAGTATTGAGTCTTTGTTTTCCTTTGGAAACAAAGAAAAAAATAAGTCTGATGCTCAGCCAACAATTTCTGGAGGCTCTACAGAGTTTATTGGGATATTTCCCGAGTGTTTTGCATGATACCCTATACCGTCCTTGGTTTTATGCTCTTTGGTCTCAAGTCTTTTCTCTCAGGAGCTTGATTGCCACAGCACCCATGCTGTGCCCCTCTCTGTTTTTCATGCCTCTCCTTTATGCAATTATTTTCCCACCTCACTTGTCTCCCCGTGGTGGCTTCCAGCCCCTGCACATGTGGGGTGAAGCATACGCGTGAGGCTGTGGCACTGGAAGCAGTAGTACCATAACTAGCAGCTCGCTCTGTTCCTGACTCTTCTGTTGCGGACCTGTATCTGCTGAAGAAAACGATGCAGATAGCCGGGTCTGACTTGGTCAGCTGAAGGACGGGTTTGGGCAGGTAGATGCCATACATGACCATGTATGACAGAGGGGACAGGTTTAATCGGACGTTTTCCATACCATAGCCGGGCCCTGCAGTGCTTTCCCGCAGCTCAGAGCTTCCCAGGGGCTCAGGACTTGGCTGTGCGTCACGAGCCGCGCTGTTCTCTGCAGCAGCCAGCGCACACATCAGCTTCTCCTTCAGACCCCGTGGCTTTTATCCTTCTCTTGCTTTGAAGTGATATATTAAAACATTAGCGGCCTTCCACTGGGACCTGCACAGAAGCTGCTAAGGATGTTTCCTGTTTGAGGGGAATCTTGAGTTCAATTAGAGATGGCTTGAACTGGAGCGATGATGAATTCCTGCAGGCTTTTGCTGCTTTCCCCTCCTCTCTTTGCCTAATGGCGGAGTTAGTAAGGCTCCACAAAGAACAGCTGGAGAGTCCCAAGAGCATCCTTTACTGCGCTGGTGCAACGCAGTGCTAGCAAGGAGATGCTGGCGGTGGGAAACCAAGCGCCTTCCTCCTTCCCAGTACACAGACATCCTCATTTCATCACTCTCCTGCCCTCTCCTCCACGCAAGCTTTGAAGTCCTCCATAATTAGCTGCGCATTAGGGTTTGGCAGCGTGCCGGAGAGTGCCTGCAAACAGCCGGAGGACTTGGCGGCAGCACTGTCTCTGCCTGCTGCCGTTCATGCCAAGGTTTGGCTGACACGGAGATGTACTGGACCAGGCCGGTGACCCAGCACTCGTGCTGCTGCTCCCTTGTTCAGGGAGAGTTCTCCTTCCCTTCCTTGCAGGATGCTCCCGTGGGCATCGCTAAACTGAGCTCTGCACGGCCTCTGCTAGCCAGTGGGCAGCACCTGGGGAGGGTGTGGTGACCTCTTAGGATGCAGCGGTGGCCCACGTAGTCCCTCATGAGCTAGAAAGAGTCCATGACACAGATCTCTTACCTAAATTTTACTCAGACTTCAGCTCAGTATCTGAAAGAGGAAGAAGATTCATTTTTGTTAATGTAATGACTCTCGTGTTTTATGAGTATTTATTTACTTAAACAAGAGCTGTGGTTCTTTCCAAGCAAACCTGTTTTAAAGATTGCCTTTCAACGTGCCATTGTCCGTGGCAGAGTCAAGACACGCTAAGGGTATTTAACACGTTAATGATACGTAAATGAAAATATACGTCAGATCTCGAGGTATCAAAAATTCTGCATAGTGTATGCTGCGTGAATACCAATGCATACAGCCTAACTGCAGGAGCACCCAGACTGCACATATGTCTGGATTAGCTGAAACCACGGTATTTCGATCAAGGGTAGCTGAAAGCAGTGGGCTTTGGGTTTGTTTCTCTATCAGTAATAGAGACTTTTCCCCCTCCGTACATGACAAGGTGCCAGCCTCACTAAATCTAGATCAAAGCCAGCCATTTTCTGGCTGCCATGTTTACTCTTTTATTCAGATCAAACAAAGGCACTCCTCGCGGTGCTTATAGGAGTGAAGGAGAAGGATCTTGCTTAAAGATACATTTGAGAAGAAGCAAGGGCTTCTCGGGAGTCGTATTCTAGAAAGGCATGTTGCCTTTTCTTTATTTTTCCATTTCATATTCAGAAATTAATTGCACACATAAACACAAATAGTCCTTTTGGTTCTTTAAAAGGCATTTATTGCACAGTCTGCCAGGTAGCTTGGATTCCGTGATCATACAAACCCCATGATATACCTAAAAAGAAAAAGAGCTTCCTCTCTCGCTCCCTCCCTCTCTCTCTCAATCTCTCTCTCTCTCTCTCTCTCTATATATATATATATATATGTATACATGCCTTTGTTTTCAATTGGAAATGGCTTTTTGTGGGGCGTTCACCCCTCCCCCTCTCCCCGCAGGTGGAGGAGCGCTCCCGGCTCAATCGGCAGAGCTCACCGGCCATGCCCCACAAGGTGGCCAACAGGATTTCTGACCCCAACTTGCCTCCTCGGTCAGAGTCTTTCAGCATCAGCGGTGTGCAGCCAGCCCGGACCCCTCCTCTGCTCCGACCCGTGGACCCGCAGGTAATGGTCCTTCCCCGGCAGGCTCACCTACCGGAGCCAGGATGCTGGGGTGCTGGTAAGGCAACAAGGAAAAGAGCAGATTAAAGGGAAATAGTGTCTTGCTCCCTGGTTTCTCAGCCTTAAGCATATTCGTGAGTAAGAGCAGCATCTACATTCATGAGCGGATTCCTCTTGTCACCTCCATGTGTCAGAAACATCACGCTGGTTTATACCTTCCTTTGAAGCATCGCATACTGGTTACTGCCAGAAACAAGCTAGAGGACCAAGAGGAACTGCTGGTCTGGTCTAGTGCGGCAGTTGCTCTGTTCCTCTTTGGATCTGGTTTGTGTAAAGGACTGAAACCACGGTGCCTGGTACAAAAGACCCAGGATGCTCTGATGCTGAGGATCATCAGAAAGAGGTTTTGCTTTCTTTGCAGCTTTAATTCAAGGTTTTGTTTTGGTTTTCCATTGAGTTGACATCAGTCACAAACACATCTGGAGAGGGCATAGATCACCATGACCGTCACAGAGGAGGGGCATCGTTATTTTAAAAGTTCTTCTCAGCCGTGAGGTCTGTAAGTAAATACTCTGCCACCGAAAGCTGTAGGAATGTTGGTGCTGGCTCTGGTCCAGCCCCTGCAATTGCTTCCGCAGATCCACAGGCTCCAGCAGGGATTTCAGAGGGGAGTGCAAAGCCTTTGCTCCCGGTCCAGCTGGGCTTTCTATGGGAAAATGGCCCAAATAAATGCCACCGATGCGTGGCACGCGCATCTGTAGGACAGCAGTACAATGCCAGCTTTAAATAAAATACGTGCAGGAAAGCCCTTCAACATACAGCTCTGGTTTTTGCCCGCTGTACGTGGTGTCTCTATATATTGGGAAGTAGATGAAGCCCCACTTCACTGTAATCTCTCTGATGGACCAAATATTTTTCAGTGTCCTTTTTAGCAGCCTCCGTCATCAACAACTAGAAAGACTTTCGTTTGGCAGTGAAATACTAATGAAAAAATCGCTTGAAGCCCAGAGACCCATGTAAATGCATGCATGCGTACACCTATATGCATGATTCGTGCACATGCATACATAGACGTGTATGTAGAAATGTCAAATAAAACTTACAGCCCTTCTGGATAAAGGAGTGCAGCTTCACAGGGTCCTTGGAAGAAGCTCTGATTTCACAAACTAACTTACTGAATTTCCGAGATGTCCCAAAACAGAAAGTCAGTATTCCTTTCACTCGTAAACTTTAGATCTGTAGGGCTGATCCATGGCATAGGGGCTACCTAGACCTGTAGAAACTCATGCCTCAAGATATTTTTTTAAGCCATCTATGCCTCAGAATTCCTGACAATTTTTTTTTATTACTTATTATTTATTACGGTTTCCTTATTTTTTTCATTTTTAACAGGGAAAATCCATGCCAAACCTCATTAGCACAGCCATAGAGGTGCAGGCGTGGGAGCTGGAAGCGCGGCCAGCGTCAGGCAGCGCCTGGGGCGGGCACGGTGCGTGCGGGGCTGGCAGAGGGAGCAGCCTGCCCCGCCGGGGTGGTACCCGCAGGATGCCGGGGTGGTACCTGCAGGATGCTGGGGTGGTACCCGCAGGACGGCGCGGGGCTGGCATACGAGCTGTGTCACCCTGTGCACGCAGGAGCAGTCAGCACTGGAGCATGACGTTGCCTGATTTTAAAAGGCTGAGCTGTGCGAGCGTGATTTTTCCTAGACATTGTGTTGAAGCGATGTAAGTCAGAAGTTCCTGAAACCAAGGCAGTGCTGATCAAAAAACCGGAGGGGGCTTTTTAGTGCATCCAAAGTGCTAACCAAATTTAAAAAAAAAATAAAAATCTAAATTTAATATTTTTTTTATTATTCCTTTTTTTTTTTTTTCTTTTTTTCATTTTGTACTGATAGTTCTGTTTTGACTTGGTGCTTAGATTCCACATCTGGTCACTGTGAAATCCCAAGGAAGCTCCTTGTCTGGGTCTCAGTCACTGCATGAACAGCCTGCAAAGGGACTGGCTGGGTTTCAGGAGGCTCTGACGGTGACCTCTCACCGCACTGAGATGCCAAGGCAGAACTCGGACCCCACCTCAGAAAACCCTCCTCTGCCCCCTCGCATTGAAAAGTTTGACCGAAGTTCTTGGTTACGGCAGGAGGAAGACATTCCACCAAAGGTAACACTATCGCTCCTCACTTTCAGCACGTCAAAGTGGCAATCCCAGAGCTAAGCCCCTGCAGGACGGTGCTGCGCGCAGCACCTCCAGCAAAGCAGAGTGGGCAGGACCGAGCCCATCCCCGTGGCTCCACGGTGGGTACCCACCTGCCCAGGGGCTGCGTTTCCCAAGGCAGGTTTTGCGCAAGATGCTGGGAGCTGCTCTCGGGTGCACAGACAGCGCTGCAGAATAGCCTTGCCCTCCAGCAGAGAAGGTTCTCGAGCCCAGACAGAGGCCAAAATAAATTAATATCTCCTTTCCCCAGGATAAAAAACAACCTTCTGTTTAAATAGAATTATAGGAACATAAGATTTGTCATACTCAATAAGAGAGGTCCTTTTTAGTCCGGTACCGTGCCTCCAGTTGAAATCAATATTTGATGGAAGACTTGTAAGGGCTCCAGAAGCTTTATTCATTCATTGACATTTTGGCAGCGTCTGGCAGTACCTCTTTAATTAAGACTCTTCTGGACCAGTATTTCGATTGCGTTGTTTATACACCTTCATTTGGGAAGAATTATCACTTGGCCATTAAAGTCCCCCTTACAGCGAATCAGTGCTCAGCCTGGGAGGATTTTTGCAGAGAATAAATGATTACAAATTGATTAGTGACAGTGAGGCAGTATTTGGCCCTGATTGAGAGGCAGTTTTTCTATGTGTTAACAAAGTAAGTGACTTGCCTTCTCAAGAGCAAAATACCAGCTACCAGGTAAGCTTGCCTCCTGTGCGAGGCATCTGTGGTGGCCCCTCACATGGGTGAATAATGCCCCTATTTCTGCTACCACCAAGCAAGAGGAGACATTGCTGCTCACCTACAAGGGAAAAGAAGCCAACAGCTCCTGGAGCTGTTCATGTGCTTTGCTCTTCAGTAGTGCGGGAGGGCGGCTGCCTGGCTGTAACCTAATTTTGAAAAAACCCTTGCAATGTAACGTTGGGTTTTGCCTTGAGTCCTTTGAGAAGGGCATCTCGTAACAGCAGTGATGCACTATGCAGTGAGACCACAGCACCTGCTCCTTGGGAAAAAGCTGTTTTCCAGCACTGTGGGGTATTTTCCCCCTTGGCTGAGGGAACACGAGCTGTGGAAGGGGTCGCCACCAGATCGCATTTAAGCCTGTCGTGTAATACCCATGAGGAGTCTGACTTTGCGTTTTAGTGCCCGAAGTGGGTTGGATGTGTTTGTAAGCGGGAGCTAAAGGACTGCCCCGTGAGGCAGGGCCAGCTGTCTCTGTGGTCCGGGGTCTTGTTTCTGCCAGTGCTTATGGCTGGATGCTTCAGAGGAAGGTAAAAAAACTCCCCAAGTCCTGACTGCAGAGTACCCTGCCTGGAGGTGAGATGGCTTTTTAATGAGACAAGCTGTAGCTAGCGATGCCGCAGGGTATAAAGCTCACTCGCTCTCTAAATCTTTTCATCTTGCCTAACAGAACTGTGTGTTTATTCTCAAAAAAACCAACAAAGCCTAATCATTTTTTCACTAATCCCGCCAAGCCCTTGGCCGCTCTGTTACCTGGTGCAAGGTATTGCATGGTGAGTATCGTCGTGCCTCTCCACGTCAGCCTGCGCTGCCGGAGGGTGAGACCTCCGCACCTGCAGCCACACAGCGATGCCTGTGCTCCCACGGGATGGGGCTCCAGGGTTACCTGCCATGGTTGGCTTTGGGTTTCTGCTGGTGGCAGTGCTGGGGAGCCATACGAAGCAGCAGCATCTGAAGCTTAATGACAGTCATAGTGTTTAATGCGAGTGTTAGGTGGATGGGTCTGGATCTTTCCACTGTCAACGCTCTTGTTTGCCCACCTTGACCACAGTCAGCACCACCTCCCTGCTGGCAGCCTTATATCCAAACTAGAGATGCTAAAAACTCCACCTTGGCTGCTGAAATGGCACTTGAGTCTGAATTTTACTTGAAAAATTACATGTCTGGGTTTTGTTAGATCTAAATTATGTGTATGTTTGCGTGTGTATGCATACATTCATTTTTGGAAAAGTAAATGTCCTGCCTGATGGTAGCGGGGCTGCGCTGGGTGTTGCTCGGGGCTGTTCTGCCGGGAGCATCCCTGAATGTACCTTTGCAGCTCGTTTCTGTCTCGCATTTGGGCGATTCCTTCTAAAAGCCAAGAGCGTTGTGGTTTATAATTGCTGTAAACATTGCCCATCTCTCAGTGGGAAATCAATTGGAAATCCAGTCTTAAGGCAGTGCTGGAAGGTGATCTCTCAGATGGGCGAACGGCTGGCTGATGTGGTGGGGCAGACTGGGTGACGGCAACCGTCTGCTTGGTTTTTTTCCAGGTGCCTCAACGAACCACTTCCATATCCCCTGCTCTGGCGAGGAAGAACTCCCCGGGCAACGGCAGCGCCCTGGGGCCCCGGCTGGGCTCCCAGCCCATTCGGGCAAGGTACGGACACCGAGGGGGATGGGCAGGAGCGATCCCGGTGCGCTACCGCCTGCACGCCTCCCAGCATCGCCCAGCTGGGGAGCCCCAGCATGGGCTGGAGTTTAGCCCTGCTTTAGCTGGCTGGTGGAACCACCAGCTTTGCAATGCTTCTCTTGTCGCTGGGGTGAACTTTTGCACCTCTTAGTATTTTGTACCAAGGGCTGTGAGTGCTTGGATCCCTGGAGGTTTTGCTCCCTGGGCTGGATACGTTCCTGGGCATTGCAGGGTTTGGAGGTGGCTAGTGTCTCCTGCTGTGGGGCCAAACAGGAATTTGGGTGCTCCCTTTAGCGGAATTAGGTTCTGGTTCCCCCATTGTCACCCCTTGCATGTAAGGGCACCCATGTAAGCCAGCGGGGAGATCTCAGTGATGCATACCATACATTTCCTATGCATCAGAGCAGCTTTTCACAGATAAGGACCAAGGAATGTGCTGGGAGACAGACACTGTGGTACAGCTTGGTGAGATCTTCCTTAGATGTAGATCAAGGATTAAATTCCTTTTGGCTTCCTAGGACTAAGGCCTTTAGCTTAGCCAGATCCAGCTCTCCAGCAGGGCGCAGGGTGTGCTTATAGCACCCCGAGGGAGGACGCTGCACCACAGCAGCGGCCCGATCCTGCCATGTCGGAGCTATGCCTGGGCATGCTTAAAACAAGCAGGGAAGTTGACAGGCTTTGCTCAGAGCTGGATGGAAAAAAACAGGGCTTAGTCATGCGAGAGCTTGTGGCTGGTTTGCAGAGCATCATGAGCAAATCTAGACCTCAGACAGGCAAATCTCGGGGTTCCACATAGCCTTGTGTGATGGAGCTCCTTGGTTTCTTCTTCCTGCCTTGTCCTTTCAGGATGAGGTCAAAAAGCAAAGGCTGGGATGTTCATAGCCATGTGTTGTCACCAGTTTCAGCATATGGCTGCCTTTCCAGCTCAGTTCCCCAGCCATGCATCGGCAAACTCACTCACAGTGGGCAGCAGCTTGGAGTAGCTGGCAGGGGTAGCAGGAGGACAAGTAGTTGTTGTTGTTGTTGGTTTTTTTAATTAGAGGGGAAAAAAATTGTATCGTGCTTTGTTCTTTATTGCTCAAGGCTGAAGCATTTTGAATCCTTGGAAACATTGTTCTTTTAATTAGCTGTTGCTTGAAGGACAACTTAAAATGCAGGGGGATATTGGACTGCGTAGTCCTAGTAAGGGATGGTACAGAAAGTAAAAAGGGTAATGGGAGTCTGGGGTTCAAGGTGAAGGTTGCCCAGTGTTTCCTGCAGCCTCCTGGTCCCAGTCTTGGCCAGTACAGGTAAATACATTAATTGCCAACGTTTTCAAGTACATTTCATGAGTTAATTTAGCTAAGGACATGTCAGCCGTACAACACAAGATGGAGGCCTTCAGTTTGATGAAAATCGGAGATGATTAGGATGCTCCCATATCCATTAAACTTAAGCGTTCAGTGAAATGATTTTATATTTTGTTTCTCTCACAGTAATGTAACATTTTTCCAGTTTTCCTGTTTAACCATCTCCCCTATTGGTTCTTGATTCCCCCCATGCATAAATCGGAATATTATAAAAATACGCTTGCTTTTATTTGTCACCCCGTTGTACCAAATGGGGGGATATATTTCCTTGCACACAGAAAGCCACTGTCTCGCTCTCATCATTTCACTACCCACCTGTGTCAGTAACAGTAGGCAGGGATTTTACATCATGCCCATGCTAGGCAGTGTCCGGATGGTTCTGCCAACGAGCCTGTTATGCCAATGGGCCTTCGCACAGTTTGCACCATCGTGGTGGTTCTGAGGGATGCACCATACATACCCCGCAGACCTTGCACTTCATGTGCCCGGCCTCCGACTGCAACTGCATTATGTCATGTGGCACTAATACCGCATCAGCTTTAAGTACGCGATGTCCTAATTGAACTTGAGCGAGAAAGCTTTCTATACATTTTTAACAGGACTTTGAATAATAAGATCAATTAACAGAAGTATTGTATAAAGCCAAATTGGATAACTCTGCGTGAACATGTCTTCTGATGTCATTTCAGTGCCAAATAAGAATTAATTTCCTAAAAGCATCTGATACCCAGAGAGATATTAGTCATTCTTTGCGTATCGAGGATGCTTTTTATTCTAGATTTATGCATGTTCACAAGGGTGAGAGAACTCAAGGAAGAAAAGTGGATATCTGATGCAAGTTTGAAGAGAAGCCATAAAAATTGGGAAGTGTGAATAAGTGGTAAAAGTGATCTGCAGCCTTCTTGCAAACCTGAGATCCTTTCTTCACTGAAATACTTCTCTAACTGCTATTTGCAAATTCCTGCTTTTATGATGAATATTGGTGGTTAGTTAGGTAACACCAGCATTGCGCATCTACAGGCTGAAAGGGAGTTCTGAGCAAATAATCTTTTAATTTTTGCCTAATTTGCCAAAGTAAGCAGTAGTTTCTCTAGCAGAAAGTTTCTCTAGCCCATTTTTCATCATGGTTGTGATGCGATGTTCAGCGTCCAACCCTGCATCATCCATCAGTGGGGCTTGCAGGCTCAATAGCTTCAGAAGAGAGGACCTCAGCCCTGTCTTCTCCAGCAGGGGAGGTGTCCCCTCACCCTTGCAACTGTCCCTGCCACTGTGGGAAGGGGTCTGAAGCCCCAGAGGTGTGTGTGACACAGGCTGATGGTGACCCTGTTTTGTGCTCCCGCAGCAACCCGGACCTGAGGAGGACGGAGCCCATTGTGGAGAGCCCGCTGCAGAGGACCAGCAGTGGCAGCTCCTCCAGCTCCAGCACTCCCAGCTCCCAGCCCAGCTCCCAGGGCGGCTCCCAGCCCGGCTCCCAAGCTGGCTCCAGCGAGCGCAACCGAGTCAGAGGTGAGATTCTGGAAAATATCCCCTAGCACCAGGCACGCTTCCTCAGGCTTGCTTGGTAAGCAGGAGGGGCAAGAGGTCTGTGATTTGTTTTTTAAAAAATTTAAAAGAATCAAAGGATTCATCATTTCTGGTGTATTTCTGTGACCAGCCGGCCTCCTTGCAAACGGAGATGCCGACATTCCTTTTGCCTGGATGTGGATGTAGGATGCCCAGGGCATCATGCGCTGCTCCAGCGCTTGGCATCACAGTGCCAAGGAGCTGGTACGGAAGGAGGTGGGGATTATGCTTTAGGGTGAACAAAAAAAATACCGCTGTGCTGCCTGTCGTCATCAACCCAAGCTCGCTTCTTCTATGATGGTTTCTTTGGGAGTGATTTTCACTTTTGGTGGCTATATAATACGATTTTTGGAGCTTTGTCTTTGTGGAAAGCCTGAGATGGGAGCGGAAGAGTGAATTAGCCCCTAAGAAGTTTTCTCTTAAAATGTGTTCGCCAGGCAGCCGTGCTGACACTGGGTTTATGTTCCTAGCCAAATTGTTTCCTCTCATCCTAGAGCCACTCTGAAAGATGCTCCATTCCCCATTTAATAGCAGTAGGAGTTGCTAAAGCACATACAACCAATCCATCTGCATTTCTGGCGCAGCCTCGCAGTATAAATCCCCAGGGCTGAAGCACATTAAAACAAATGTTGCCTCCATGCTTTGAATTTTTTATGGCTTGGCCGTAAGATGACGTGTCTGTTGTTGAAATCATCGCTCCAGGTAGACAGTAAAAGGGGTTTATCACCAGTTGTCCTTTTTGGTATAGTTTTGTTTTTACTAATGAGGAAGCCTGTGACAAATAATGTCCTAGCAATGTCAGATGCTGCAGAGCTTTTAATTTATCACACGCCCTGCTCTTTAGCAAAGTGAATTTGTTTCTTGAGTAGAAAAAAGGGCAGTAACGCTGCGAGAGGGCAGCTGTCAGTGGGGGCCGGGCTGGATTGTGGCTTCTGTTGCTGTATTGATGGAGACTTGTTGCAGTGACAGTCAAGCACAGAGGAGCAGGAGGGCTTTTCGAGACAACAGAAGGAAAATGATGATGAAACCCCCACGCCCACCTGTCCCAGGCGACAGGATGGAGCGACAGCTTTCAGCATTTTAATTCCCACTCTCTCCACTTGCCTTTTGCCCAGGGAACGCCAAGCCCGAAGGGTCCCCTGTGCTCTCCCATGAGCCCGCCAAGGTAAAGCAGGAAGACAACAGGGACGTGACGCGACCAAGCCGACCCGCTGTGAGTCTTAAATTATTTCCCAGGGGAATGTTGCCAGCCGGCTTGGCCATGTTTCCCTTCGGTGCGGTAGCACAGCCGCGGGGACCCCGAGAAAGTGGCTAAGTACTGTTGCTCTTCCAGCAGCGAGACTGCAGAGCAGCAGTACGGCGAGAGCCCGTGGGAGAACTGAATGCTTAAGAGAGTGCATGGGTTTTTATCAGGAGCCCAAGTCTAGGGGAAAGCGCTTAAGCCTGTGTTTTCACATGAAGCAGATGCTTAAGAGCTTTGCTAGCTTGGGCACGGTGGTTGCCGATGGCACATTGTTGTGTTCCGTGGTGCATGTCCCCCCGCAGCAGCCCAGCGGAGGGATGCTCTGCTCGGGAAGGCTGGGCGACCGGCCCCCGACAGCCTTCACAGCTTAAACCCAAACCCGGTAGCGGTCTCTGTACGCTCCCGCTTTTTTATTCTGAGCAAAATCTCATCCAAAATGTTTTCTCCATGTTTAATGCTGTTGACATTTGTATTTGAAAACTGCAGTGTTGGCCTAATAACGAAATGAATTTCCACTGCTGCTCTTTTTTAATGTGTATTAATGTTTTGTTGATGTTGTTTTTCTTCTCTACACTCCACAGCGTTGAGCTAACAATTCTAATTTTATTTCTAACCTGCTTGCCCTTCCTCTGGCTTTTTCCTGTCCCGATCTGTTTCCTCTGATGCTGATTATTCTTCCTTTACCCACAGAGCTATAAGAAAGCTATAGATGAGGTTAGTGATATCTTTTCTCAGTGGGTCATGCCTATGCAAGGTTGACGAGATAGCACTTAATGTCAAACCGGGTTTTCTTGGTGCTGACATTGAAAAAGGCGGCGATGCAATCTCGGGTCAGACGGGCGACCGAACGATTGCGTTGCAGCGTAGGGAGCGTGCCGGCGGGGAGGGGAGCAGCAGCACCGCTGTGTTCTGCTCAGCCGTGGGCTGCCTGAGACCCCCTGGCCGTGCCACTCGCGTGGCGGCCGTGGCAGGCAGCAGCCCAGCGTCCATACACGGAGCAAACGGTGCTGCCCTGTTCGGTGTGTTTGCAGGAGGAGCGAGAGCGGAGGTTGCTGGTGCCGGTGGAGGTGTTGCGGGCAGCCTGCACCGCTCACCGCATTCTGCTCGCAGCGACAGCCCCCGGCTGCCCGCTGATTTCAGTGGGGCCATCGAGCACTGTTTGAAATGCGTTTTAACCTAAATTTGGATAAAGGCCTTGGCAAATAGAGGAAAACAGAGTGGTGGAATACCGTGGGTAATTAATTCTCAGGGACCAGACCATCAGCTGCAAAGCCAGAGTCAGCAGAGCCGTCTCGCATGTCAATGGGCGATGCTACTCTGTCCATCCTCTTAAAAAAATAAGAAACCTAAATGACACCTTTTTCACCGTATGGTAATATTTTAAATGCACATGCATCTGGCAGCAGTGAATGTTTAAATGATTATGGGAAAAGACAAACACTCCTGATGTAGCATTTCACCTGCCTCACACGTGCATCGCTGTGCACATGCTGCCGATACTGGTGCCTGCGGGGCTGCAATGGGAAGCACCGCTGTTGGCAGCCTCTGCTGCAGCCTCTTTCCTCTAAAAATAGAAGATATGAAAGAAGGAGGGTGTGCCAGTTAGTTAACTTGTTCTCTTGGATAAAACATGAGCAAAGCATTTTGTTTAATGTGGTGCTTTGTTAAGAAAAAAGCACATAAATCAGTGTCTAAATAGAGGCAGCGTGTGTGCTAAATTCAAGGTCAATGAGCTACGTGATTGTTGGAAACCAGTCTGATTCCAGCAAATACTAAATCTAAAGAAGTTTTTGTAATTAAAAGTAATTAAAGAGCACTGATACTGCTAACTTATGTGTTATGTCACCCTTAGTAGTAACGTTTCAAATGTTCAAACACATGGAACTACAGAGCACTTTCTTTCTAGTTGTCAGATTGTTTTTGGTCCAAGAGCAACTCAGCGAAGCCATTTAATCCTACAAAGTGCTCGTTATTTAGAGAAAACGATAGCATCAAAGAATCAACCATCCCGAGGCCAAGCTATAACTAGGGAATATGACTTAACTGTCATATGAATATGATACTGTCTGGGAGTGTTATTGCTGTTATAATTTCCAAATTAGTTATTAAAAACTATTTAAGCTGGGGTTGAAAACACTTGACTGTCTTCTAGTGACGACCAGAGAAGGCTGGTGGGGTGCCTTGAAGCATGTTAGAAATGGAAGGTGCGAACCAGAAGTAATTTTCACGGTCCATCCCTGTGATAGGGAAGGGTTCGGTCCTAGCCCCACGCTGCAGCAAGTCCAGCTGCAATTTTAAAAGACTCTTACACAGTCCTGAAGTCTTTTTTAAAGTTGAGAAGGCTCTAATCCAACTCCAAGGCAAGTGCTCAATGAAGAGCATATTTTATATACTCTTAAATGGAAAAAGCATTGTTAAGCTGTTGAAATTGTCATTGATTCTTATTTAGGAAAAAACGCAATCACATCATAGAAGCTGCTACAGCGCTAATTAAAATAATTAGTTGTCGTGACTGCAGATTTGACTGTATTTCAATCCCAAACGTGTTGGCATCAAAAATAAACTCTTGAAATACCACATTCTCTCTTTAATCATGATAAAGAGTCCTTCTTTAAAGGTACAGAGAGCATCTGGAGAGGGATATGTAATACCCATCACAGGTACCTGCTAGGAAGCAGGTATTGATCTTTTTCTTTTAAAAAAAAAAAAAAAAGCTTTTTTTTGGCATACCAACATTTATGGGTCTGATGCAAAGTGCTCTGACACCCATGGGCGCATCTCCCCTCCGTCAGAGGCCGGGCAGGGCAGACCTGGGAGCAGAATGTGGGGCTGTCCGCCGGTGGGAGCCCGCCGGGAGGTGTGGGTCAGCAATAACCACAGTACAAACGGCTTGCAAAATATTCCTGCTTCACGGTTAAAAAATAAACCGGGTTTGCATCTCAGCCATAGAGGTTTTCCATCCTTTTCTTCACGTGTCGACGGGATAGATTTTAAGAGCTTTCCTTTGCAACCGTAATTAATATTGCCGTAGTCGCCCTGCTGGAACGGTAAACTGGAAGTGCAGTAAATGAGAGTATGGCCGTAAGACAATTGTGGAATTTAGTCTTTTTCAATGAGTTTCTTTCTCCCTAATCCTTTATCTCTGACCGAATGCGCTGATGCCTACCTCGGTCACTAATATAGGGAGAAATGGTAAGACTGACAATTGCGATGCTTTGTTCGTCATGTGCATGTCTTGTGCAACAGAGTTCTCTAACCCATTCTAATTCGAGCTCTCATGCTTTTCTGCCCTACTGCTTCCCCCTGCATTGCTATAAAAGCATGTAAGATAACAAAAAGTCTCTTTTCTACACGGTGCCTGCCATGTTCCTTGTTTTGAAATAGCAGTGTCTATTTTATATGACTGTCGGGTCTGAGACCTCATCAAAGTCATGGTAAACTGAAAAATTATTACTAGGCTTTGGGACTGCTCCTATCATTTTTTTCTTGTTTCGAGGCTTTTTTGTTTTTTTCCCCCTTAGCTTGTAGGCTGCCACATTTCACATAAAGTGCTTAATGGGTCCCGCTGAGGGAAATTTTTTTTATTATTTATTTATTTATTATCGTGTGGCTGACTCAGAGCTGTGACTCCAAAGTCTGGCTGAGCTGGGCGCTTCTCCTCGTGCTCCTCACCGCCTCTCGGCAGCCACCCGACAGCGGAGACTCACCACGGAAGCAGCTCTTGACTTGGTGGGGATTGCACCACTCCATGGGAGACGCTGTCATTGCTTCCTTCCCAAATGCATTTATTACAGAATAAATACAGTTACGGGGTCTCTTTGAGAAGTCTGAAAGAAGAGAAAACCCTGCAGGAGAAATTCTCCGAGCCAATCTTTGAAATGACATTGTTTTCCAGTTTACTATGATGGTGACTGAACTTCACCTTTTCCAACAAATATAATTTTGTCGTGTATATACATATAAGTGTGTGTATATATATGCACATACACGTTCCAAACAGAAAAAGAAGAGGTTGGCTATTGATTTTTCAGTGAGCGTAAATCAGTTTTGTTTTGTTTAATAAATGCTACATGCTACAAACATTGTCTTAACGTTCGTCTCATGTTTGTAATGACTCTGTAAAGCTCTTTCTTGTTGCTCGTGCTGTTAGCATTGGCTTTTGAAGAGATGTATGTGACGTTCTCCTCGCTTTAAATATAATAGCCATCGCTTTCTTGTTTTCTTGCCCCCATCCCCCTTAGGATCTGACGGCCTTAGCCAAAGAGTTGAGGGAGCTGCGCATTGAAGAAACCAATCGCCCTCTGAAGAAGGTGACGGACTACTCCTCCTCCAGCGAGGAGTCAGAAAGCAGCGAAGAGGAGGAGGAGGATGGGGAAAATGAGACACATGATGGGACTGTGCCTGTCAGTGACATCCCACGACTTATGTAAGAAGCACTTTCTTTCAGGGGAGCAAACCGTGAAACCGCGGTGTGTCTTGGTCTGGAGGAGCGGTAGCTGTGATATGGGGCGTGTTCACAGCGTGTTTGGTGGCTGGTGTTGGGAACAGTGTCACGGTTGCAAGGGGTAATGTACTCAGATGAGCCTTTTTCCTGGTCCAAACTAGAGATATTTAACGGGCAAAACTGAACTATTTCCACTGCACATTCAGTGAACTTGGACTCCAGGCTGATGGACCTGGTCCTGCTGATGAGCAAGGCGGGTGTTTGGCCGGGGTGGACGTGCCTGACCTCATCCACACCTTGAGTCCTGCCCGTGGGGTTGGCATGCTGAAGCTCTGCCTGCTCTTGAGCCTGGTCTTGCCCCAAATTGAGCTGTGCTGACATACAGTACCCGGTGGCCTGCCCAATGCCAACTGGTAGAGCCAGGATTAGAAAAATTCTGAATCTTTCTATTCGGTTTTTGTCCTAGCATAGTCACTGTGCAGGCAGCAAAATGTGCTGGGCTAAAACATTGAAACAAAGTCATCAGGTTGTACTGGAGTGTCCCCATTACAGGTCATGGGACATACGTGCTGTTGAGTATCTCTGGATGAGGGAGGAGGGCAGCATAGCTACAACAGGCACAAAACAGCTGCCACCACGCCGAGCTCGCCCGCGGAGCATCCCTGCCTGGGCTCCCCACCCCGTGCTCTGCAGCACCAGCACCGCACGGGCACTCGGGGGGCTCTGCCTGGCCGTGGGGCCTGGCTCCTGCCCCTTTGAATTCACAGGGGAGTTGTGAGAAGGCTTTGAGGGATTATTTGCATTTTAGTCAGTTCATTGCCATTCTTCCTGCTAAACGAGTGATAGTGGATCCAGGTGTATCTGGCTTCATAGTGGTGGGGCATGGAGCGGCAGGCAAGGAGAGCTAGGGGGTCCACGTTACGCAGAGTGCCAGGCTCCGGGGCTGGAGCTTCCTTCCAGCAGCAGAAGAAGAATGAGAGCTCTTGGAATTTGTTGGAGAAAGTCAGGAGACAGAAGGGTGGCTGTGAATATGCAGCAGTCAGATGGGCGGTGTTGAAAAGCGATGGTAGGCAGGTGTGAGCTCCTCACATGAAAGGTGCGGCAGAAGTACAGCACGCTGTTCGGAGCGCTTTGGTGATGCCTGTCCCATCGTTTGATAGGATGTAGGTGAGGATCCGTCATCGAGCCAGTCCCTCCTTAGGGTCCCTGGGGCTCACATCTTTCGTTGGACCTGTAACCCCCTTGACCAACGCAGGCTTGCTTTGGCTTTTCACACTGCCCGGCTCTCTCGGGAGCCTCCGGGCATCGACAAGTGGGTGGGCACGGGGGTGACGTGCTAAAGGGTGGATTGCCTCATCCCGGTGGAAAGCAACCGGTCTGTATGGCTTTTGGATGCAAAGTAAGGGGTCTCATCAGCAACATCTTCATAACCACCCTTGGCATTCTCCAGCGCGTGGGCAGGGCTTGGGTAATCCAGAGGCACTTTGCCATTTGCTTTTGGTTTTGTTGGAATTATATTTAAGCAGCTGGTCTGCCAAGAGCCATAGTAAAGTAACGGTGGCTGCTCACCACCTGTGACAGCCGCTCTCAGGCACTCCTAAAATTTAATGTGTGTGAGAATAATTTCCAGCCTCTCTCTTGAGACAGGAGCCCAGAAATAAACTCAAGGCAGCATCACGGGTCAGGGCTCCGTTTTCAGCTGGAAGACAGCGGAGAGCTACAGGAGACAACTTGTACTCCTGCCTGCACCTCCTCCAGACCCCATCCCCTCCCTGGTCATCTTTTGTCATCGGATGCTCTTATGTACTGTTCCCTGTTCAGGGCTTGAGATGGGGAATAAAGGGAGTGAATTATTAAACTTTCTTAAGCAGAAAAAATGATGTAAGGTAGAGCGGGACTGCAGCTCCTCGTTCCCTGTTTGTCAATGCTCCTCTCGGGATACCTTGGGATGTGAAAGGCCTTTCAGGTTGGTCTCTGTGCTGTATCTGCAGTGGATCAGCCTGACCCCGGTCCTGTATTTCTGGCAACATACATAATTTCTCCGTATATTTAAGTGGATTTATTTTCTAATTTTTTTTTCCTGTGAGATACAAAGCCTTACCCTTACTGAAATAATACTGTATTAGAGGCTTTTCCATGTAGCTTAGCAAAGGAAATAATCATCATTAATGTTGCTCCATTCTGTCCCCAGACCAACAGGAATTCCTGGAAGCAATGAGCCGTACAACCTGGGAATGGTGACAACCCACGGGCTAGAGACTTCCCACGCAGATACGTTTAGCAATATTTCAAGGGAAGGGACTTTAATGGTGAGGGAGGTAAGTTGTAAAACAAATATTTCCATGGAGCATCTTCAGGAGGTTTTGCCCATGTAAGCACAAAAACTAACAGTGCTGTGTGTCCGGAACACAAAATGACTGAGTAAATTGTGCTCGTTAGCGCTCTCGTTAATACAATTTACACTCGGAGCAAATGTGACAAGTGCAAATGTTTCTCAGAACTACAAACAGCAGTGAATAGTAATGCCAGGGCACGGCAGGGAGGATGCTGATACAAATGACTCTACCATAATCCCACAGTAGCTCCAGGCGACAGAAGTTATCTTCAATTTACGGCATTTAGTTAATACACTTGGAACCTGGCCCAAAGTTTCCCCTCTTCTTCCCGACCTTTTCCACCGTGTCACTGTCAGAGGCGTGAGGTGTTTGTAGAGCATTTGGAGGCTTTTAGCAGGTCCTGTGCTCACCCAGCGAGCCGGCTGCGGGGACACGGGGCATCCCCCGCGGATGCGAGCCCCCATCCCGCACTCCAGCGCTGCAGAGGTAAGGCTGCGGTGGGAGCAGTCCTGGGTGAGGCAGAGCAGGCACGTTCAGTTGGCTGTGGAACATC
The DNA here is from genome assembly GCF_023634085.1 of Falco cherrug. Taxonomy (NCBI): domain Eukaryota; kingdom Metazoa; phylum Chordata; class Aves; order Falconiformes; family Falconidae; genus Falco; species Falco cherrug. The sequence goes on from NC_073707.1 coordinate 28,159,630, forward strand.
TGCCCCATGTTTCTCGGTTTCCCGGTTGCTGGAATGGGCTGGTGATGCTGCTGGAGGCGCAGGCGGGTAGCAGGTCTCCTGGTTAGGTGCAGGGGGCTCTGGCAGGGCAGTTAGTAAAATAGGGGAGTCACTCTCCTGGCAGCATGTAAAGGCAGTGGATGGGAGAGGAGGAGGAGGGAGGGGAGTTTGGAGTGAGCAGTCATAAAGGAGGGATGTTCAGGTCAAATGCAAACTAGACTTGAGCAGCATGGTAAGTCTTAATTCCGTTCATGTAAAATGTTCACATATGAAGGGGAAAAAAATGAACGCAACTTTGAGAGAGAAGGAGTAGTTAGCAAAAGAAGTTGCAGCACATTTGCTGCCTTTCTCCACGAGTTTTGGAGGTGGGCAGCAACACACAGCTCACCTCACCCCTCACTGGCGTGGAGCTGATTGCAGCCGGGACCCCCGCAGCCTGGGCAGCCCTCTGAGCATCCTTGTAGCAGGGAGGCTGATGTGGTTGACTGGGAAAACAAGTCGCTGCTGTAACAGGCAGCCGTTTCTGAAAGCAGCTTGGTGTTAAGCAGCTCTACTGTAGAACACGTGTTGTGCCAGCAAGGCCGTATGAGAAAGCCAGAAGGGTTCAAAAGCCACGGGCAAGACAAGCAGCTGGGAGGTGCCTTCGGGAGGAGGGAGCACGATAAGAAAGCCCCAGTGCAGCCTTGTGCTGGGTGCTCGCTGTCTGCTCCCCACCACCGCTGTGGCCATCAGGGGACAGTCCCACTGAGGTCAGCGGGCTTTGGCAAAGGGCTTTTTGCTCTTTGGCGGGATGGCAAGGTGGTTGAGGGTGATGGTAGTGAGCAGTCAAAAGATAGATCTTGTCAGGACTGGTCAGAGACTTTGGTGAGCCTGTTCAGAGGGAGTTTTCCACTAATGGGCAAGTCTCTGTGACAGCCTCATCGATGTGCTCCAGGTAGGTGAGATTCATCAAAATGGCAAAAATCTCAAAATGGTAAGTGGGGAAGGGAGAAGCTTCCCAGCACTTGCCTTGCACGAGGTGGGGATGGGGTGGAAGGGAGCCCCCGGGAAGCCCCGGGAACCTTGTGCACAGAGCGAGATGCCAGTTGTGCTGCCAATGTCCTGCCGATGCTGCCGCTGTTCACTGCTGGTTTGGGTTACAGAAACATGCAATGGGGCTGTGTTGGCATTTGCAGTCAGGCTACTCACTGGCGTAGCTGTGCAAAGCTGTTCAGGCTAACGCTGATCAAGGAGTCAGATTCTGCCATCGCTGGTGGCCAGTAGTCATGTGGGAAGAGAGCTGGCCATGGGGTTTGCACCCATGGTGGCAAGAGCGGAATCTGTCCTACGTTCCTTGTCTCAAAACAACAGTGATCAGGCTTCTCTCGCTGTAATGTGGCTAATTACTCTGCATTGACTTTGTGATTAATCCTGTCTTTATTTCTCCTGGGGTGGGGGGATGGTTTGCTGCTTGCCCGATTGCATGGGGATGGAAAGAGAGAGGGTCCTTCTCCTGTGCTTGCTCTGGGAACTGGGGGACTAGCAACGACTTGGTTTTGTTTGGATTTTTTTTCTCTTCTTTTTCTCTTCCCCTCCCCCCCCCCCCCCCCCCCCTTCTCTTTCTTCCTCATGCCTTGTGTCTCTGCAGACCTCTGGTGAAAAAAAGCGTTCTGGCCACACAGCCAGCAATGGCTTTGCAGGTCACATCAATCTGCCTGACCTGGTGCAGCAAAGCCACTCGCCTGCAGGCACGCCGACCGAGGCCCTGGGGCGAGTCTCCACGCATGCGCAGGACATGGACTCGGTGCCTGAAGTAGGTGGTGGGGGGCTCCTCTTTTCTCCTTTGCATCGCTTTAAACAAGTATTAACATCTCTGCCCCGTGAAGGGGGTTTTCCTGCTTTCCTCCCTGGCTTTCTTGTCTCTGTCTCTGTTTCTGGTCCTCGTGGATGAGTGTAGTGGAGATGCAAGGGAATCTGGTGGCTTATTGTTGTATGGGTCTATATTAGGTCTCCTGTCATGCCCACCAGCTGGAATTTCGGTGGCGATGGCTTGAACGCTGCTAAATGATGTGAAAGCCCCATCTTTTTTTTGTACTTGGAAATACAAGGCAGTTACGAGAGCCAGCGATGCCATTGATTTCAGCCGGGCCCAACTTCCACCTGTGCAATCCCTGATACTTGATGTGACTCAGAAGGTTAGCAAGAAACAAAGCCAACAGAACTCTGGATGGTTCTTCAGACTAGAAAAAAATCTGCACATCTTTAAAATTGTGTGTTTCCTGTCATGGCAAAGTATTCCCTCCTGGTAGCGGTTTTACAGGGACATGATAGAACATTAACATTGTATAAGGTGTAAAAAGTCTTAGAAATAAGACAATTGTTGTGTCCTGCTTACCATCACCAGCTATGGGAACCAGGCACGGTTCTCTGTTTCCCCACGAGAAGTCAAGCCATTTGGTGCTAAACAAACTATTTAATTTAGTTTTTTCTTGTCATTTTGTTGGTTATACATCAAAACTTCTGTCATCATATTCTCTCTCATAGAAAGGGTATACTCATTTTATGGTGTACTTTTACTACCAGTATAAAACCAGAAATTGCTTGGAATTGGGCATTGATAAAATGTAAGAACAGATGGTGCGTGACTTGACCTCAAGGTTTTACCCATTTCCTCGTTGCCTTTAAAAGCGGCGATGAGCGAGTTGATCCTCGAAGTGACACCTTCCACGGTCATCCTGGGACTGCTTAAATGCAGGCAAGGGTTGGCTTTAAATATATGCATTTTTAGAATACCAACCAAGAAGATCTTTTCCATTTCTAAAACTGCATTTTTAGGGCTGAGCCGGGAGTGGGTGTAAGTGGAAACTTGGGGATTTAGTTCGCAGGCTTCCAGGTGACTCATGGTGCTGCGAGCAAAAGGAAGAGAGCAAGCACAACCTCACCCTGCAGCTTGATGCTGTCTGTAAGCCACCGTGGAGGTTTATAGGCAGTTGAACAGGACCTGAGGGAAGATGAGGCCTTAGTATTTAAATAACAGACTTGGAAGTTATTAAAATGCCAGCTTCTTAGGAGAATAGCTAAATCTGAGCAAAGAAAAGAACTGCTCGGTGCATTGGGATGAGGGGTCTCTTTGTAATTCATTTGTCGGAAAGCGCCTGGCTCACAGCTGGAAAGCATCCCTGTAAATGCTAAAATTTTTCGCTTTCTTGAATTGTTGGTGTTTTATGGAAAAGACATCCAGCACAGGGAAAAAAATGTGTTGTTTCTTGGGTATGAAAGAAGCACAAAGTAGCAAGTGTATCTGACATGCGCACACAAATACGGCCATACTGTGTATGTAAACGGGTGTCTGTTCCTGCAGCCGTCCCTGCCGCAGGCTGTTAACTCCTTCCATGGGTCTCGGTTACCATGTACTTTTTGGAAATCCATCCCGTTTCTATGGAAACCGGTGGGCTGTCAGGGGAATAGAGACAGGAGGGAGGCGGGATGTGCAGCCTGGTTTTGGCAGGCGCAGGGCATGGATGCCTGCTCACCCATGGATGCCAGCTCCAGATTGCTTGGAAAGTCCCAAGCCACAAGGGTGCTCCCACAACCGATGGGTTTTTTTGCCCCTAAATCTTTTTGTGGCCCGCTGGAGGGCAGGTCCGAGCCCAGCCCCGTTTGGGTACGGATGTGCCGGGGTGGTGGCATTCCCTATGGCACACCTTCCCGGGGCACTTGTCAGCACCGGGGCTGCGGCAGTGATGTGCATGGGGAGCAGCCTGGGCTCTGGTGGCTCGGTGACATGGAAGCTGAGGAAGATTTATTTCAGGGAAGGAAGATGTCCTGAGGAAGAAAAACGTAAGCAGTGCTGCTGCTGCAGCGTGACTTGGGGTTTGCTGCTGTTACAGCTCTTAACGGAGCTCATACATAGAGCACAGCCTGGGTGAATACTGGAGCAGGAAAAATAAGCTTCTTGACAAGTGGGGAAAATCACATCACTTCAACTCTCAAGGCAAGGATTTCCTTTTGCCTGGGAGAAGGTCTTAACCTCATTTTCTGCCTTAACAAAGCAATGGCTTTAAAAAGAAAGCAACGCGATGTTGCGGTTTGTTCCTCCCCAAATGCCCTTGGCAAAGTGTTGGCCCTGATGTTCCCTGCGAATACCTTCAGGTTAAGTTTTGGCACCTTAGAAGTGGCCCTGTCTGCAGTCCCACCTGAGATGCTGCAGACAATTTAAAACACTTCACTGAAATGGCAAGCAACCGTACGTGTTAGCCCCGTGAGGTGTGCTGAAGACCAGACCGGGGGGTGCAGGGGATGCAGCGATGTCAGGGATGCCCTCTGATGAGCCTGAGTATCCGAGGCATCTTCAGGCACCCCCTGTTGAAATGCCCTCCCTAAAGCACTGCACAGCTCACCCCGAGCCTTCCCCACCTCCACCGCTTAAAGATCCTCCCAAAACTGGAGCAGCCAGACGTAGTCGAGCGTTGCTGGGTCCTGTCTCAGCAGTAGGTGTGAAGATCAGCGATAACAGCCTAGCAGAATGAAAAACAGGTGTTTTCCTTTTCCTAGAGAGCTGACTTTTCCTACTTTCCCAGGGGCACCGATATTTTGGGCTTAGCCCAACAAACTCCTAGATAACAGGCAGTAAAAGCAGAGTGATATTACGGCTGCATGAGCTCTCCTGCTTTACAGGTCCTAAAACAGATTTCCACGACTTGTTCGAATAAAATCTTTGTTTGGACTGTGCTAGTTAGCGTCTGGCTTTGGCACAAGGAAAGCAACGGTCCCACCTTTCCCAGCTCCCTGAATTACTCTGGTGGGTCATGGGTGCCTGTCAGCTGCCTTCCTGGGGCTCCCAGCGTCCTGCCAACCTTGGCTGCACGGTGGGCCAGTGGGAAAAGCAAACCCTCGCCTGCCCGGCCCCCAGAGCGGGCTTTTTAAGGCAGGTGTGTTAGATGCAGACAAGTTGTTTTTTACCTGCACTGACTTTTGCCTCTGGCCCTGCGGCTTCTCCGCTAACCGGTCTCATGGCTGGGCTGTGCTTCTGCCTGCGAGGAGGGCAGAGCCGAGTCCTGCTCCTCTCGCTTTCTGTTGCTCGTGGACACTCACAAATCCAGTGTAATGTTTTTCCTGATTAGTTATGGGGAAGGAGGAGCAAATGTTCACAGAGGGCTCGGAAAGGGCACCGCAGGGGCAGGCACTGTGCCTGCGCAATTAGAAACTCTGACATGTACACACACGCACAAAATGATTGGTTTTTTCTGTGCTCTGAGCTCTCTTCGCTGTTTATTTTCCAGTATGGTATGGGAAGTAGCACCAAAGCCTCTTTTACCCCATTTGTGGACACCAGAGTGTATCAGACCTCACCTACTGATGAAGATGAAGATGAGGACGAAGAGTCATCTGCTACTGGTAGGAGACAATGTGGCAGGTTTAGGAGGGGAGGGCTTCATGGAAACCGGGTTGTGGAGCCTGGATAACCCCACTGAATGTCTTCCACGTTTCACTTGCCCTTGTCTGCACATTGCTCGTGTCAGCAGCCTTGTGCTTTCCAGTTTCCATCCAGCTTCTTCTCCCCACCAAGTGAAATGCCACCAGAAAGGTCAGGGAGAAAGCCTGGAGCAGCAGCAATCCACCCACCCACCTACCTGTGCAGCTGGGAGAAATGTTACTGGCAGAACCAGGTGGCAATCGCTCCAAAAAGCTGGCAGCTGCTCCAGAGTTGTTGAAAGTGGCTGGATGTAGGCAGGCTGCCCAGCGCGGTAGGCAGGGCTGGAGGCATCACCTGCTGGCAGCTTTGGCGTTGGTTCCAACCCACGAGAAAACCCTGATGATCCCTCTCCCAACTAGTAGCTTGTAACGTAGTGGTGCCTTCCCCCATCAGGAATTAAAGCAAGTATGGTCATCCTGTCCCCAAAAAGAAGTGACAGGAGAGTCAATCCATCACACCTCCCTGTTTTGTTGTGTTTCCTTGCAAGCCCTGTTCACCAGCGAGCTGCTCAGACAGGAGCAGGCCAAGCTGAACGAAGCCCGGAAGATCTCGGTGGTGAACGTTAACCCCACCAACATCCGTCCCCACAGTGACACCCCGGAGATACGGAAATACAAGAAGCGCTTCAACTCGGAGATACTCTGTGCCGCTTTATGGGGTGAGCCCTCGGCATGCTCCCGGCAGAGCTCCCCGAGCCTGGGGCTGGTGAAACCGAGCCCCTGCCGCTGGCTGGCCCCTTCTCCATCCCGGGCAAAGGCAATGTCCTCGAGTCCCTGTGCTGTAAGGGTGACCCTTGGTGGGAAGATCCAGCCGACGCTGGGATCAGTCGCTCTCTGGGTGGCAGCAGAGGCAGCTCCGGGTGTCGTCCGCGGGCACAGCCGTGGCTCCTGGTGCCCATTGCGCTCTCCTCTTCAGGTGTGAATCTGCTGGTGGGCACGGAAAACGGCCTGATGCTGCTGGATCGAAGTGGGCAGGGGAAGGTCTACAACCTTATCAACAGACGGCGATTTCAACAGATGGACGTACTCGAGGGCCTTAATGTCCTCGTGACAATATCAGGTATGCCTCTCATGCTCGCACCCCATCAGTCACCTTCTCAGCCGTGTGCCTTGAGCAGTTCCAGCTCGGACAAAACCTGCACGCTAGTGTCAGAGGGAAGCTCCCAGGCGAGCTGGAGGTGGTTTATTCCAGAATCAAAGGCATTAGACCTGCAAGAATGCCTCCAAGAGCAGTTTGCTCCCATCACCTGCTGGATCCACTTCATCTGCAACACTCCATGCTCCTTTAGCAGGGAAGGGGAGGTGCAGGGTCCCGGCAGATACCCCAGCAGGGCAGGTAGGCACAGCTTGAGGGGGCAGCGAGCTCTGCTTTTGGGTCTGTTCAGCTCTAGCCGGGGCAGCCGTGAACCTGGCCTCAGGGCTCCACCTCGAACTGTGGCTGTGCTTGGGGGGCCCCAAGCGTTATGAGGGCCACGGGCTTGTCACTGTCCCCAGGTCCAGCTGGGAGCTCTGTAACTCTCAAATCAGGGTGTTTTCTGGCAAAAAAGCAAAAATTCTGTAGTCAGTCTCCCAGGAGAGCACCCAGCGTCCTCCCTGCAGAGCAGCCCTGTGAAGCACACGGATGGCGGAGCTGGGGCAGAGCTTTCTCCTGCTGATGATACCCGCCCCGCGAAGCTCACAGAGGACAGCAAGAGAAATGCTTGTTGGGGAAACTGCTTGTTCTCATCCTTCTGTTTTCACGTTGTTCAACACCCCCCTGGGCTCGCTCTGCATTTGCTTGCAGATTCCTGCTCCCTCCATTCAGACAGAGCCCTTTAAAACCGCCGTGCCATTTACCTCGCCCTGCAGCTCCCCTGTGCTCTCGGGGGTACAGCTGTAGGAGTAAGGGGGTTAGTACAGCTGGAAGGTGGAGTGGGGGAGCGCTCCCCAGAGAGCACTGGCCCCCAAGACAGTGCTGAGAAGAAGCCCTGGGAACTTGTGGAAAACCTGTGAGCAGACAGAGCCCCTGGTTTATGGTTTGGGTCCTCTCCCAGCGGGCTGGGTGCGAGCTGTGCCCTGTCCCTGCAGCAGGGGCTTCGCAGCACCAGGGAGGTTTGTAGCCAGGTCACAGCCGCCCGAGAGCAGGCAGGAGTGCAGAGCTTTGGCAGCCCCTCAGCCTCGCAGAGCCCAGCACCAGGCTTTGTGGCGAATAGCGGTGTCTGTTGCAGGCTGAGGAGCTCGTGTCTCAGCTCCAGGGTGGAATCAATGTTGCATGAAGGAGAAGGGAGGAAGGCAACCAGGTATTGCACGGGTGCGTAAGCTCTGAGTTGCAAGAGAGCTGGGGTCGTGGCCCCGCTGTGCCCAACTGTTCCTCCACGAACACTGATTTATAGGAAGAGGAGCATTTCCAGCCTGTGCGAAGAAAGAGCCCGGCTCTTCCAGTACCCACCTGCAATCTGGGGGACAGAGGTCTGGGCTCTGCTTTCCATACGCTTTTTCCCCAAGGGAAAAAACCCAGCACAACAGCTGAATTACTGTTTTCACCTTCATTGTGAAATGAACTTTAATTTTATCATCTTGTGGGTGAAAATAAGCACCGAAGTCTCAAAGATGTCCAGTGCGCACAGGCTCTGCTCTGACAGGGAGGTTTCCTTTGCCCACAGGAAAGAAGAACAAGCTGCGCGTGTACTATCTCTCCTGGCTGAGAAACAGGATTTTACACAACGACCCTGAAGTGGAGAAGAAGCAGGGCTGGATCACGGTCGGGGACCTGGAGGGATGCATCCACTACAAAGTTGGTGAGTGGCCTCTCTGAAAAAAAATGCCTGAAGAGGTGCATTTTTGTTCTCTAGTCGTAGATCTGACCTGACGATTTATTTTAAAAGTATGGGTAGACCATAACCACAAATAGATTTGGAATTCATCTCTGTGTGTCAGGCGGACACTTTACCAAACGAGAACCACCAGAGAGACAGCCTGAGAAGCTGTTCCCATAGATGAGTTGTTCAGTCTTGTTGGAAAGACAGTGAAGTTTTTTAAAAACAGTTTTATTTTCATTTTAGTGAAATACGAAAGGATCAAGTTCTTGGTGATTGCCTTAAAGAACGCTGTAGAGATCTACGCTTGGGCTCCTAAACCATATCACAAGTTTATGGCATTTAAGGTATGCTTATCTTTTAACCGAGATACACTCAGTAATTGTAAATACACAAGATTTCTGTGCTACGTGGCGCTGAAAAGCTGCTTGCTTACGTAGTTGAGCTCCTCAGGGTGCCTGGCAGGCGTGAGAGATGGGATACGTTCCGTCTGGAGGGACGGGGTACGTTCTGCTTGTGGCTAACACTTAGACATTAATATTAGTTTGTGCTGGCAGGCTTTACTTGGTAAGTTTGCAGAAAGCTGACCAAATGCCCATGAATAAAATTGAGTTGGGGTTTTTATGGTGGTTTGGGTGTTTGTTTGGTTTTTTTAAAGCTCTGACTAATTTTTCACGTACAGTATGAAAACAGGTTGGCATTATTTTCCATTTTTACTTTGCAAGTTACTCTCCCCTTCTGCAATGTGGATTCTGTTTCAAGACAGAAAGTCTGAGAGAATGACCCACTCTTTCTCTCTTTTGCTTTCCCTTTGTATCTACCTCAGTTTCCTTCAGTGAGAACTTTCTCCTCCGTAACCTGCCAACGGGTATTTTGTACTTAGTCCTTTAAAGCACTTTTCATCCTAAGCTCTGTGCAGAGACAAGTCACAAGGGGCAATGCCTTCTGGAGACGTTCGTGCTGAGTAATCTCATTTTGCATCCTTCCAGCACAAATGGGCTTATTCAGTACTAGGTCACATTTGCTTTTCCTGAACAAAAGCCAGAATAAATGGTCTCAGTGACATGGAGAGCTCAGCAGCACTCAAATGGCCTGGGATCCAGCTCTGGTGAGGATGCTGGTTAGTGCTGCTGGTGCTGCTTCTCCAGTCTGGGGGGGGGGTCTGGGCATCCTTTCCTCGCCTCGTAGGCAGGGATCTGCTGGGAAAGTGGGAAATCCCACCCACTGATTTTCCCTGTCAGAGTCAGAGCGGTCCTTGCACAGAGAGCCAGGAGCCCTCTTCTCTCCCTGGGGGTGTTTCACCCTCCTGCAGGGTGCTGAAGCCATGGAGAGACACTCTGTCCTGGCTCCATCCGTGCCAGGGAGCTGGTTCCAGTCTGCCTCCAGCAGGTTAGATCAGACAGAGAAAAGTAGGTCTTTGCTAATCTGACTCGTTTCAGCTGCCCAGACCAGAGCAGTGGTCCCTGCCCAGAGGGGAGGTGGGTAGCTGCAGCTCTCTGCGGACTTCGCTCACTACCTGGGGCAGCGCCGGCGTGGGGGTCCCTGTGTGCTGGCTGTGTGCACGCTCATGGGAGATCCAGCTGTTGCCTTCCTTTGGAGACCAAATCCTCAGGCTGGCCTCGGGCTCCTGGGGGGGGAAAGAGCTGTGCGTGGCAAGGGTGAGCGCTTATCTGCTGGGATGGCTGGAGCGAGCGGGTAGTACCCTCTGAGGCATCTGACATAGGAACAGAGAGACAGGAATATAAATAACCGCGCATTTAGCGAGAAACACAGTCAAGCAAACACGATTTCAAAACCGTATCGGGCTGCTCCTACGGGGATTTGTTGGTTTTCCATGAGACTCACTGAAGGGATTATAAAAGTCTTTTGCAGATCTCCAGCACAAGCCGTTGCTCGTGGATCTCACTGTAGAAGAGGGTCAGAGACTGAAGGTTATCTTTGGATCACACACTGGTTTCCATGTGATTGATGTAGATTCTGGGAACTCTTACGATATCTATATACCATCTCACGTGAGTACATGGGGGAGTGCTGCTGCATGACTAACGTAGGTCACCAGCGAGGTCTGGACAGGTTCTTGGTGGCTCAGAAATGGTGACCGGTCAGGTGACATCTTGCCATGGGTATGACATTCTCCAGTGCCGTCCTCATTGATACTCACTTAAAGAGGACTCGGAGGTATCACGTACTTCATGTTCGTTATTCGCACGGGCTGTTTGTGTCCTCGTGCCCGAGCAGTCAGGTTTAAGGTTGCCATGTCCCACAGAGAAGAGAATCTGTCATACGCTGCGTGGAGCAGTAATGGAGCTCTCTGCAGGGCTAGATACTGTGAAACCAGGTTCTTGGTTGTTGAACAACATAGACCCACCCAGAGGTGGATGCCCAGTGCACTGTCCCATTGCGTGGTGTCCCAGATGTGCTCACCAACACTTGATCCTGCTGAGGCAGCACAGTTTGCCCAGGTGAATGTTGCAGGGTAGCCCGAATCTCAGTAAGCCTGCTTCTCAAACCTCCCACCCCCCCTGACAGCAGGGACTCGCCACAGGACCTCTCTCAAGTCCATCAGCTGTTTCAAGAGAGAACCAGTGCTACAGAAAATACTGTAAATGAGGATTTTCTCGTTGGCTTATTTGAGCTCCATCCGTGCTGCTGGCCCAAGCAGCATGAGAAGCTGGTCTAGAAGAGACCGTGTCACTAATGAATGCAGGAACTGCTGAATCTGATCCGAGCAGCAGAGCCTCGCCTGCAAGAGGTGGCAAGAAGAGTAGGGAGAAACACTGGAGCAGTTTGGGATGGTTTTGTTGTCTTAGCCATGGAAGGGCAGACACGGGTGGAATGTCACTGTAGCTGCCCGTGGAGCTAGGGACTGATTGTTAAAAAATGGGAATATTTCCTCCCTAGGGCTACCTGTAAAATTCTGGGTTTATTTGCCTTAATTTGATCAGGAGATGGATTCATCAAGTGAGCAGTTGCTTATTTGTGTTACAGCCAAGTGTCAGCCATCAGTCTTGGGGGCGTATATGTTGTGATCTCTCTATAATTGCTCAACCTGTTTATCCTTGACATATCAGACAGCTTTGATGGTAGGGTAAACATGACAGTTTATTCCCCTTCAAGCTTATCTGTGAAAGCCAATGCCTGTTTGGTGAATGAAGGGAGGGCTTTGTTCTCGGGTTGGTTTGGGGTTTTGTTTTTCTAAGGTTGTGCTCCCTTCCCCCTACCTCTTCCTCCATTCAATGTAATTCTGACTTTTAGGGTTTATTTTAACTGCAGATTCAGGGCAATATTACTCCTCACGCCATTGTCATCCTGCCTAAAACAGACGGGATGGAGATGCTTGTGTGCTATGAGGATGAAGGCGTATATGTGAACACCTACGGACGGATAACTAAAGATGTGGTGCTCCAGTGGGGAGAAATGCCTACTTCCGTGGGTAGGTCAACCCTTCCTCTTCACCTGCTTAGAATACAAGTGGCAAGAAAGATGAGGAGTCGAGAATGCTGAGATGGAGTCATTTGGGCTTTTGGTTATCAAAGGAGATTCCTCTCAGCCAGCTATGAGTTGCGGTTGACTATATTTCTGCACTTTGGTCCTCCATAATAAAAGCGAGTGAGTTCTTGAAAATTTGATCTCTGGTTTATCTCAAGTGTAGGATAATATAAGCTGTTGCCCTGGTGGGATACTGCGTTGAGCGGGAGAGGGGCTGGGTGCGGAGCTGGGAGCACCACTTGGGTTGCTCTCCTGGCTCTGTTGCTCAGCAGCTCCACGACCCCCAGAGGCACGCCACTGCCCAGCTCCTCACCCACAGAAATCGGAAGAAGTGATGCTTTTTCCGTTTAAATTACTCAGCAATTTCTGGATGAAAGGTGCTCCATAAAGGCTACTAACCCTGGGGGCACGGGCCAGGCGGAGCTCTGCCATTGATCTACATAGGCTTTGAGTAACAGCTGATGAGAGCTTTTCTGCCCGTTGCATAATATTTAGCTCAACGCGCATTGTAACACCTACCAAACACTTCTTTTGACAGCCTACATTCATTCCAATCAAATAATGGGCTGGGGAGAGAAAGCTATTGAAATCCGGTCAGTGGAGACGGGACATTTGGATGGAGTATTTATGCACAAGCGAGCTCAAAGGTTAAAGTTTCTATGTGAAAGAAATGATAAGGTAAGTTCACTCAAAGCTTGCATCCGTGCTTTAAGCTGCAAGCTACTTTTAGACTTTAAGTCTGGCTTATCTTGAGGTTAATAAGAATTAATCTGAAGGTTCTGTTTAATAAGCAGTGCCCAGAAGTCCACTGCCAATTAATTCTCTCCAGTGGATGCAGACCTTCAGCCTGCGGTGGGAAGATCTGCAAGATCTCTTCCACCTCTAGCTTTGGTCAGCACTGACTTGGCTTGACTTTCTCCCAAGTCTTGCATCTGGACATTAACTATTGAGACTGCGAAGTAAACTCTGTAGAAGTTGAGAAATGCTAGCGGTAAGGATGTATGGAGTGACCTTGATTTGAGCTTTGGTGCAGAAATATTTTGATGCGGTTTTAGATGCATTTTGAAGCATCATGAACTCTTTCTGTCCTTGGAGCCCTATCTTTTTCGTGGGCAGTACTGTTAAATACTGCTCTGGAGGGTCACCAGCACTGCACGGGGGATGCGGCTGGCAGGTGGATGACCCCTGCCGCACGTGCTGCTGCTGGGCGAGGGGTGCAGGGAATGAGGGAAGCAGAAATGGCTGCAGGAAGAGGAATATCAGCATGGAAGAGACGGTTGAATGCTGAGGTCTGTTTCTGCTACGGCTATTTCCTCATCCACAAAGTTTCACCAAGACGAATCAGGACCACGCAGCGGGGAGTTCTTTAGTAATGAGCACGAGCACAAAATGTGTGAAGAAACTGATTGCCCTGTCCACAAAGCAGGGTTTAATAACATGGGATAAATAAGGTTTGAGGCCATGACCAGTTTGTTGGAGAGCTGCTCGTTAGTCGAGCGTTGCCCTGTCTGTTGCATGGAGTTGGGATGAAGCTCTGCAGGGACAGTGTATCCTGCCCTTGCAATTGAGTGTACCATGGGAAGCTGCCCAAGAAGGTGAATTTTACTTGCCTAAATACCCCTAGTTTGCTTTTTTCCTAACTTTTGAGTCCTTGACTCTGCAGGTTTTATACTGTTGGGGTTTTTTTTAACAATTGTTTTTCTGGTTTGCTCATTTTTTTCCCCCTTTTCTAAGAAAACCGTAAAAAACCCACCTCGGTCTTTCTGAACTACTGAAACCAACTGATCACCGGTGGGTTTGAAATACTGAAACCAGATGTTTCTGGATAAATGGTTAATGATGAAAGTCATGTGAAGATTGAATAATTTTTGGTTTAAAAAGGACAGGGGCTTCAGATTGTCTCCTTCAATATTTGCAAATTATAACTTACTTTTTTTTTTTTTTAAGACTTCCATTGGGGTCAAATGCTGGTGGATCCTGGCAGAAGCACCAAAAACTGTATTCTTCGTAGAGAGTCCTGATACGATTCTGTGCTTTGAGCATATTGAAGGAGAAGTAGTTTAGTTTTATCAAGCTTTAATTTGCGGAACAGCTGAAGTGCCAGGACTAACTGTTCTGAAGAAAACCATTGCAAAGCGAGGCAGACGTTGACCCGAATGGTTAACATTTAGCAAGGTGCAAACCACTGCCAGCAGTCGCATTAATACTGCGTAATAAATGGCGCTGTGGCACTATAATGTGATAAACTTGCTACTTTCAAGGTGTCCCAAACCTCCCTCTCTTTGATAATGATGGAGAGGGAGGTGTTACTACTGTGTTTACCAATAAGCGGTTCGATTTGATGCGAGTCTGGCATGGGTTTGCTCCGGACCCTTAGCTCCACAGAAAACTGGGAACTGGGCAGCAGGTCTGTGTAAAATTCCTGCGGTCAGCTGGAGAAAAGGAGCCGGGAGGGAGGGTTGGGAACCATGGGGTGTGGGGCAGCTCCTGCTTGCCTCGCTCACCGAGACAATTAACAAACTTTTTCTTGTACAAGTTATTAATAAGTGGGTTTTTTTGCTTTCGAACAGGTATTTTTTGCATCGGTGAGATCTGGAGGAAGCAGCCAAGTGTTTTTCATGACCCTCAACAGAAACTCCATGATGAACTGGTAACAGAGGAGCACTTGGCACTCACCGCCATGGCATTATTTCTAATTTAAAGGACATTTAAACACGTGGACTAACACTGTAGAGGCAGATGCGGAGCGCGCCGAGGATCACCGCTCCCCATGCTCCCCTGGCACCGACAGCCCCAGGGCGGGGGCTGCGGGCAGGGATGGACTTTCGCGCTTGGACCCCCCGAGGTCTCCTGATTACGCTGTGTTATAGTGGGTTATGAGTTTTCCTTTTTCCTTTTTTTTTTTTTTTTTTTTTTTCAATTTTACTTTTTCTTTGTCCCCTACTTTGTAAGAACGGGGAAAAAAACAGTGTCAAGAAGTCTGTTTTTAATTCTGTCTGCCTGCTAGCATCAAATATATAGTATGTTGTAAAGTTACCAATTAAATCTGGTGAGAGACAGCACAATAAATGTACCTTTTATCTTTGTGATGAAGGCCATAACCATATAGCTGGGTAATTTTAGAAATCTTTTGCCTTCACCAACATTTACATGTTGCTTTTGGCAGCAACGGCTTAATGGATTTTTAAAGAAGAGAAAAAATAATAGGTTTTTTTCCCCTCTTTTGGGAAATGGATTTTAAATGGCTAAACTACTAGCCTTAGACTAATAAAAATCAGCTACCATTTTTGTCAAGTCTGTCAATCCATATTTCTATATGGATCTTCACATAATGGTGTGTCTTGATAGGGACAGAGGTGCCATTTGTTGTTGCTCCGGAGGTGCCCGCCTGCCCCGGGGCTTGGCCGCGGGCGCCGGGACGGGGGGATCGGAGGAGGAGAGGACGGCGGAGCGGTCGGAGGAGCCCCGCGCTCGCCCATGAGGCGGGATTTGCGGCCGCAGATGGCTCCCGGGATGCCGCGGGCGCCGGACCCCGATGCTGAAGCCGGCGCCAGCTGTGGGTGCTCAGTCCCCCCCCAAGCCCGGAGCCGGGCGCTGGCGTGTGGAGGCAGCCGGCGTGGGGGCAGGGACCATGAAACGAGCTGCCCGTCCCCCGCGTTGCTGGATTGGGCTTGTAAAGAGCTTAAAACAATATATATATGTGTGGTTTCTTCAGCCGAGGGTCTGAATCTCTACTTGTTTTCCGCCCCCTCCGCTCCCTAGGAATTACCCGACATACAGTGGAAGACAACATCTGTGCCGAACCGTGTGTGTGTGTTTAGTTCAGGTTGAATCGTGTCCTTATAAACTCTGCTCAGTTGATTTCCGTTTTCGGTGCGTATCTGGGGTTTTCTTTCTCAGTAGCTGCAAGCATGGCCGCCTGTGGTGTTGGGGTGTCGCATAACAAGGTCTGTGTTGCTGGTTTTAACCTACCTCGTTTCAGTTGGGGTTTGTTTTTTGGTTTGGTTTCTTTTTTTTTTTTTTTTTTTTTTTTTCCGTTCCGCTGTCGATCACAGCGCTGTTACCTCCAGCGACATATAGAGAGCTTAACTGGCAATCTTGGTGTACTCAGTAACGATGGCTTTATTAAAAAATGATTAAATCAACAGGACTTGGTCCAACTTGAATCTTTATCAAGGGTAGAGGCGATGCGGGGTGGCGGGGATGGGACGGGACGGGAAACCCTCTCCCGGAGCATCCCGTGGGCAGGGCTGCATGGCAGTGGTACCCACACGGGCAGGGCATCGCGGTTTGGTACCGGCAGGGATTGCCTGCGCTGGGACTCCCCGGCAGGATGCGGTGTCCGGAGGAGCACAGGCAAGAGGTGCTTTGTGGATGCTCTCTTCACCCACTGTGCACCCTCCGACTGAGCCGGTGCAGCCTGCCCAGTGCCTGGCTAAGCACCCTGCACAGTGTAGGGAGGGCTGTGAGACCACAATACTGGAACTAAAACCCCGTACAAGTCCGATCACAGGCACTGATTGCCACCAGCTCTTTATATTTTCACTGTGGTTAAAACATAAGTAAAATAAAGCCCAGAGCTTTTTATTATGTTGCAAACTGATAACTGGTTTGGGGTTTTTTTGTCCCCCTTGAAGTGACAGATACACAGCTTTGGACGATTATTTTTTTTTTTATTGTGGGGTTTTGAGTACAGTGATGACGTAGAAGGGAATCGTTGTGTTTAAGCATAAGGTAGTTTGTGGATGTATTTTTTAAAATCTTAGAGTCATTTGAAACAAAAATAATGAGAAACCAATATTAACGCAGTCTTGTCTACAGAGTGTGTATATGGAAGTAGCATAGAGCAAACGCATTTCTGGTGCCAACCACAATAAAACACAAAGCTTCAACATTCAGCCATGCCTTTTATGTTTGGGTAAATAAAACCTGGGGTGTTAACCATTAGCAGGTCATGGGGGTAAGTGGTTTTTCAGGGCTCTGAGTCGCGATGCCCTTGGCCTGGAGGGTCTCGGGAAAGCAGCAGGTTTGGGCAGGATGAGCGCGGGGGGACGGGGTATGTCCCCTGCGATGTTGCCCAGCAGTGAGCAGTGGCTGAGGGATGTCTCCATGGACCATCACCACCTGAAAACTTCTGCTTTTCTACAAAATCCACCTGCGATTATTGTAAAGACATGCTTTCCCCTCCAAATATTCCTAGCTTTGATTTATTTGTCTTTTGTTGTGAGTAAAATATGCTTGTAGTTGATCTATGCTATCAGAAACTACTTAATTTTAGTGTTTAAAGAAATAAAACCTGGGGCTCCTTTTAAAGCCCTGTTTCTGGGAGTTTTTACCCAGGAAAGGAGATGTATTTGTTCAGCTGAGCAGTGCTGCAGGAGGAAGAAGAGAAATAATAATGTCTGTGCCTGCCGGAGTCATTTGAGCCTGTTGCAGATCCAGTTATTTACAGAGCTGCTGTGAAATACTGCAAGAACTTCAGGGACGAGTCGTACCCTCCATGGTAAATGAAAGAAAAGCCCTGAGAGCTGGCGTGAGGCTGTGCTCGGCCACTGGTTACCCCCCAGCACACTGCATGCACTGGGGAGGCGCTGGGTACCATTCCCAAGGTAAAGGATGCTCAGAGGTAAGGCCGTAGCAGCTACTCGTGGGCATTCAGTGTCTTCAAACCTATTTAGAATGGTTCTCAAACAGAATTTTTCTTGTTGTGAGATGGTTTTGGGGTTGATCACGTATTTTGGGACAGAAAGGGGATGTTCGAGACGACCCTGGCGCAGGTCCCAGAGCTGGGCTGGTTGCTGAAAATGGTTGAAGTTGTCGTGCTGCAATTCCTTGTCTCAACACGAGCCCACACGGGTCAGTTGCTGCTCACGCAACAATTTGCACGTTGATGCTACGTGACTGGGGCCAACGTGAGCAGCGGGGACTGAATCTGCCTGTTCCTGAAGGTGCGGGGTAGACCTCCGTACTATACTGTGCCTGTGCCCAGGATGGCAGCACAGCTTCTCTAAGGAGATCCAGCAGAGATGCTCTCAGCAGTAAGGATGCAGTTCAAGGCATAGGATGCTTGTTGCAACCGCTGCACCCCTGCAGCATCTCTTTATTGCCCTGGGTACCGCTGCAGAGCTGCTGCTTCCCGTCTTGGCTGTCACTACCTACTGCAGAAGAGGTCTGTGGGTTTGCTTCCCAGTTTTTCTGTTTCGGGAGATACTGCACCACCCCGAGCTGGGGGAGTGGGAAGGGGCCCATTAACCTCCCCTGGTTGAATGCCACTAGTTTTTGCTGGAAGGGTATAAGGCAAACACACCCCTCTCTTTACAACAGTGCTGTAAATGCACCAAATTCTTCCTCTCAAATGTGTTTTGTCAGCCTGAAGCCCCCATCCCATGGGTGGCCCCAGCAATCCTGCCTGCCCTGGCTGCTGTGCACATAGCAAAAATGATCATTTGTTGTGTTCTTTTTGTGCCAGCCTCTGATGTGCTGCATCAGCCTGCTCTTACCTGGAAAGCCACAGCCTTACGGTCGGGATCTTCCATTTTTTTCCTTTTTGTTTTTGTTTTGGTTTATGTTTTCTTTTTTTTCCTTTGTTTTGTTTGTTTGTTTGTTTGTCTTTTAACATCAAAGCTCCTTCAGAATGACTCAGAGGCAGTCAAATGGGTGTGCAAATTACCCCAGCCACAGAGAAAGCCTCACTGTCCTGGAATCTTTACATTCCTTCTGCTGATGTGACAGCATGTTCAGTTGTTCAAAAGCAAAGCCCAGCCTTAAACTTCAACCCATTGCTTTGATCACATAGCATTAGATTTAGCAACACCACCAATAACAGCAGACACAATATATATAGTAGGCAATAAGCATGGTAATTCTGCATAACAGTAACATACATAGTTCTTCTACTTCATTATTAAAATAAAGCATTAACAGCAATGCAAGCAGTTGTTTGCAAATAATGTAAATTATCTTTTCCAGCCTAAATGATTCTATGATGCCCTTCACAAAACATGAAAGATTCATGTCACAAGGTGCAGTCACCCAGGGCAAGGAGCTGGATACTCTTTGGGATTCTTGGCATTTGCCTATTGTGCACGCTTGGGCAAGGAGAAGATAACAGTTTGGAGCAGCTTCTTTCTGGGAGCCCTGAAAAAAAGCCACAAAACGCTACAGCACTGGCCAAAGTACTAACCGGGGCTGTGGTGTGTGCTGCTGTCCTGAAAATAGTGAAATATGTATTTCTGCAGCACTGCACCTGGGAACGGCAGTGATGCCCTCAGTCCGGGGTCACCTGGACCCACGGCAGCACTCAGCCACATGCGTGGAAACCCACATTTGTCACCTGCATGTTTCACCTCTGCATCACACCATGTTCCCTGAATAACTGTGGGATGAATCCATCTGGCTGAGCAGCTCCGTTTGCCCTGGCCAGGAAAGCCCTGTGAGTAGAAGGGGACAGCCTTTGTGCAAGGCAGCATCCGAGCTGACCCAACACTCTCATCACCTTCAAACATCTGGGGTTTTTTTCCAGGGTTTTGGTTTTTTTTTTCATTATTCTGAGGGGCCCTGAAGTTTTGTGCATCACTTTTTTTCCAGCATCTGTAGGAACTGGCTGGCAAGCTGAGCAGCTCTGCGGGCAGCAGCCTGCCAGGTAGTCATGTGGCTGCTGCAGCTGGGGCTCAGGCAGCTCGGGCTAGCACATGAGGCGTAAATGGGGTGCTGAGGGTCCCCTGCAGCTGCATGAAGCACATATGCTCTTGTCACCCTCAGACACATCCAAACATCATCTGAACACCGCCAAGAGAAAGTACAAACAAGCCCCAGGGCTGGCAAACCTGGGTTCCCGGCAGTGAGGATGAGGATGGCAGGGCTGCACCTCCCCTTTGCCCCTGTGCTCTCTGTGCCCTTGGTCAAATCATTTACCTGCTGCCTGGTGGGGCTCACCAGCTGTGGGACGGGTTGGGATTGCTCCTGAGCTGCACTGCGCTGGTACCCACACCCGCCGGTCTGTGGTCTCACAACCGGCTGTCAAACATGCGAGAGATTCGATGGCCTGATCATTCATCCCGGTGGAGTCGAGCCCAGTGCTGTAGCATGTAGGAATGTTGCACTTCAGTTTTCCAAGCTAACAGTGAAGGTGTGATGCTCCGACAGTCCCTTTGGGAAGTGACTGCAGTGGGAGGCAGATACACACACTGACCTTTCCCATCTGTTAGCCTTGGGACCTCGAGCTGGCCTCTGCTGACCAGCACGCTGCCTCCAAACCCCTGCTCAGAAAAACACAGGAGCTTGAATCTGGCGGTGTTGCTGGCAGCAAAATGTGTGCTTCCACTGCCCAGGGGCAAGGCTCTGGAGGAGCACACCACAGCCCAGCCGGCATCAGCTGGTGGCTGTACACCAGAGGTGAGGCGAGGCAGCATCCAGCCCGGCAGGGAGGGTAAGAAGGGCCAGGGAGGGATGGGAGAGCCCCAGGATAACTTGGTGTCTTTTGCCGGCGGACCTGGCCGAGGGAGGCTGGTGGCCATAGGGCTTCCAGCCTTTGGCATCCAAGGTTTCCATGGAAGTCTCTGGGCTGCTCCTGGGGAGGTGACTGATGCTCACCCATGCTGCCCCAGCCGCTCCGCACCCCCTCCCTGGGAAGCCGGATTAAGGGAGGGTTCTGCTCTGTAAGCAGCAGCGGGGGGGACAAGACAGGCCGCAAGCCCCAGAAAGGCCACCTTGCTCTCTTCTTCTGGTATGTAGGTGGCCTTTGCCCCTCAACCGCCTCCCAGCTGGGAAAAGCATCACCCTCCCTCGGCCAGGCAGCCGCAACAGCATGGGGACCCCGGGGGGGCCACTGGTCCTGGCCAGGAGTTTCACAGTGCCGGCAGGTTTCAGTTTGGGATGTGGGGTCAGGGCTTTTACTGTTTTCTGAGTCAAACTTGAGCACCCTGTTAATTGTCTAATCCTGCCAGCCCCCAGCGTGGAGGCATTTAACCTCAGTGCAGAGAAACGGTGCTTGTAAATGCCTAGGTATCCACACAGCACAAGCAAACAAATGCCACGGGCAAAGACCTCCGCTGGAAGGACAAATATTGGGGCAGCCTCAGGGTCCTCCCACTTGCAGCTACCCCAGCCTGAGAGGAGAATGCAGGTGTTTGGAATCAATGCCTGCATGAATGCAATGAACTCTTCTCCTCCAGTTAAAGTTTTACTTTACTGGAGGAGACCAGTGCAAAGATTAGTGGTCTTACACTCATCTCTTCTTTTTTTTTTTTTTTTTTTTTCCTTCCTCTTCCTCTGTAGAAAGTACATTTTGTGCCCATTTGAAGCCTGGCTGACTGAGAGCATCACTCAATGAGTCGCTGTAACTTGACTTTCGGACCCACCAGGGGCTTTTCTGGAAGGTAATGGCATTAATCACCTTCTCGGCCGATTCAGATTCTGGCATGTCTGCGATGGATGCCACCATCCGCCCTGGCCCTGCATCTCCTCTTGCCAACGACATCAAAGACAGCAAAGCCCAAGCCTGAGCAAGACCAGCTCAGACCAGCTTTTGTAGATGTGCAAAGTTCATGGCTACGAGTGAGCCAAGCCAGGGCTGCAATATTTGGCAGCATCAGTAGGATTTGCTAGCACCGGCAATATTTGCTAGCATCAGTGATAGTTGACAGCACAGCAATCAGCTGGGGGTCTGGAAGGCTCAGCATTCGCGCCGTGTGGGCTTTGTAACAAAAATGTGTTATCATAATATTCTGGGTAATTTTGCTCTATCTTCACACACACCCCGACATCTCCTCTGAATGCCCAGGGTACATACATACAGGCGTGCACTAGGGTAATACATACAGATGTGTACTAGCGTTGCAGCTGCGTGTTGATGGGGCTTTGTGCGTGCGGGTATGTATGTGGGTATGTATAGAGAAACCTGTGTACATCTGTATTTATATATGTTTGGCTGTGTATGTTATATACACACATAAATATATTTAAAACAGGTGCCAAATGCTATCTAAATAAAACACTCTTAGTCATTTTCTAGCTTCTTTGCTACATATGCTGAGAAGGTTTCTTCTTGCTAATTCAGCAAGAGCTTTGTAACGTAGCACATAAACCCAGCACAGAAGCCAAGAAAGGTGTTGAACATCCCTAAATAGTCTGTAGCATGTTCCCAGGTCCCTGGCATGTCACATTGCAGACTGTTCAGCTGAGGGCCAGCCCCGAACCAGCCTTTCAGCTGGATCATTTGAATTTCCCAGGTCCACTCCATGTCTGTGCAGATCTCCCATTGTTTCATTTGTCCCCCCAAATGCCAGGATTGGTAGTGGCTGCTCTGAGCCGTGCAGTGGCCAAAGAACGCACGGAAGGCTTGGGTTTCTCATTAACTCCAGAGTTGATATAGTCCCATCTCTCAGAGCACCAGCCAGTTTTGCTGCCTCCATCCCAGTCCTGCTGTCCCTCTTTCCCTGTCCAAGCTCTCACCTCACCCTGCAGCCCAGGACGGTGACCGCTCCCGGGAGGACAGCGGCGGAGCTGTGGGATGGACGAGAAAAGCAAAATGCAAGCAGAGAAGGTAACCGTGGCTTGGTGGTATTTTTGCACTAGAATTTCTGTAGGAGCCCAGCAATAAGCATTGGTATTTTTCACTTGCCAGCACTGAAACTAACTATAAAATTTCCCTCCTCCAATTAATTGCTCTTTGATGTCTGTATACTGAGTGCAGGGGCAAAGGGGTGAAGAGATTATTTTTTATTTTTAAGAGCTCTGGCAGCTCGTTGGATAATTGTAGCTGCGATGGAAGGATATAAAACTTAAAACAGCCCTGCTGAAAAGCACCGTTTTGGTCATTTTTTCCTAGCTGTTCTGCTTCACTGGTGGTGCTGCCCGTGTGCTGGGGATGGGGCAGGGCACGTCGCTGCTGCTGCTGCCTGCGCTGCTGTACCAGGCAGAGCTGCCGCCTGCATGAGCACTGGGACAAGGACGGGCAGCGCAGCAGGGAGAGCCCTGGCACACATTGCTCTGTGTGGGGCAAAGCTGCTCTGCCCCTGGGGGCCTGATCCTGCCTACCCCCAGGGGCTTTCCCTTCTCTTTTGGAGTCAGCCAAAGCGCCCGTGCTGCTGCAACAGCATCCCTGGATGCCGCTGTCCCAGCCAGCTGGGCAGTGGGGTCCCTTGGGATAGGAATGGGGTGCAGCCCCCCAGGTTTGGGCAGGACTAGGACAGCGGGGTGAGGCTGTTCTCTGCTTCCTCCCCCAGCACCTCACAGGAACACTGGTCCTCTCCGTCTTCACTGCAGTGTTGGGCTTTTTCCAGTACGGCTACAGCCTGGGTGTCATTAATGCCCCCCAGAAGGTAAGCTGAGCCCCCAGTCTGCACATGGCCAAGTGACAAGGGCTTCAGGGCAGCCAGGGCTGGTCTGTCCCTTGCAGAAGCCCTCAGGAGAGCTCCGTCCCTTCCCCAGCTGCTATCTCCTGCAGTTCAAAGTCCCTGCAATAAGGCAGTGGGGTGAGAAAATGGCGAGGACCCCCCCCTGCCACCTTACTAGTGAAAGGAGTAGGGCTCCGCACCTCGTGGTGCCGTCCCCACTGCAACGCAGTCCCCGTGCCCAGACCGAGGGACAGCACCTCTCCGTGGGTGCCGAATCCGGACACCACACTCACCCCATCCCTGAGAGATGGCACTGGATGAGGGGGGATGCTCTGCGCCTGCCCCTGCGGTCCCTTCCCTCTGAGAGTCTGGGTGCTGGGGAGCTGTGGGGGACCCCAAGATTTCACCCCTGCAGAGCCTGTGAAGAAAAGCTTCTCCTGGGGCAGGAAAAAAAACCAAAACAGGGGTTGATGGTGGCTATAGATTTGAGCTGATGGCATTTTTCCTCTTTGCCTATCACAGGTGATAGAAGCCCACTATGGGCGTGTGCTGGGCATCGTCCGCCTGGACAGACATGCCACCAACACTTCTAGGGAGGATGGCACCATCCCTGTCCCTGGCACAGAGCCCTGGGGTGGCACCGAGGGCACATTTGCACCCCCAGCCAACATCAACGATGACCTTGCCACCTCCCTGCACATGCTCACTATGTACTGGTCCCTCTCCGTCTCCGTGTTCGCTGTCGGCGGCATGGTCTCCTCCTTCACCGTGGGGTGGATCGGTGACCGGCTGGGGAGGTGAGAGGACCTTGTGTGCTACAGCCCAAGCTTTTTTCTTTGATTTTTCCTCTAGAGTCATTTCCTCTTCATAGAAATAAAATTTGCATTATTTCCCCCTAATTTAATGAAAACACTCCCCCTCAAATCTCCAAAATACTGTTCCAACCATCACAGAGGTCTGGCTTATTAAAATCTTCAATTATAAATCAGACATTTTGTTGCAACTTTTAGCGCTTCAGACAAGCAGCTAATGAGCAGCCTTGATTAACTTCCGAATTCCCCTCGCTCTTTCTTTCCATGGCAAAAGGAAGACGAGAGCATCTGAACAGCATTTGCACAGGATGTATAACATACTTTTAGCTACCCTGACTGCACCTCTGCCTGGTATTTTTCAGTGCCTACATTCATTCTTTTTTCCCCTGTAGTGCTAATTAAGTCACTTAATAGCTCTGACTGTATGTCGCGATGGCTGCTTTGGCTGAAGAGGTGCCAGAGCAAGCTGTGCTGCTGCTGCCTTGCAGGGTGAAAGCCATGCTGGTGGTGAATGTCCTCTCCATCGCTGGGAACCTTCTCATGGGGCTGGCAAAATTTGGGCCATCTCACATACTCATCATTGCCGGGAGAGCAGTCACGGGGCTGTACTGTGGTAAGTCCAGGCAACGTCAAGCATTGCAAACTAGTCCCTCAGCAGGGTGCTGAGTGCTCCAGGGCTGTCATTAAGAGTTTCCTATATTTTTTCATTAATTTTTTTTTTATTTTTTTTTTTAATTCAGAAGGGGTTTCACAGGTTGGAGTTTCCCTCATCTCCCTCTGTCTGTCCTTCTCGATCCAGGATCTTTCCCAGAAATATTTGGGTTGGCTCTATCATGAAATCAGTTTATTTTGTGTATCCTAGAAAGGAGCAAGTCCCTCCTCTTTATCTCAAGGCTTAATCTTGCTGGTGGCAGTTGTAACAGTGCGTTATTAGCCATGCTGTTGAACAGGTTCCCTAGACAACAGTACTATCTAGCAGATAGTACAGGAGCATTGTACCTAGAGAGGATAAAAGAGTAGGCAAATAATATGGAATTACATTAGAATTAGCTTAGAAATAACAGCTCATTATCACTGTTACTGGTATGCAAATACAGTACAAACACTAAAGGCACGTTTTAAGAAAGCTCTTTACTCTGTGATAACTTCTCCTAGCAGATGATCTCTGCTCCATGCTCGCTAGTGTGTGTTCAAGCAAAAAGGCTTCCTGGCTTGGGGCTCTGAATCCAGGGATATCCGAGCCCCTTTGCAAGGTGCAGGTGGCTCCCAGCCAGGCACGGGGGTCTTGGTGGGATGTGGGATGCAGCACACAGGCTCCATCCTCCTTTCCTGTTCAGGAAGTGGTTTCTGCTGGTTGCGGAGCTGTGGTCTGGAAGAGGTAACGCCCGTATGTTCTTGGTGCAGGGCTCTCCTCCGGACTCGTGCCCATGTACGTCAGTGAGGTCTCTCCCACGGCCCTTCGAGGAGCGCTGGGAACATTGCACCAGCTTGCTATTGTCACGGGTATCCTCATCAGCCAGGTAAAAAGGAAAGTGCTTGAGTCCAGAGAAGCTATTTCAGACATGAGGGATACCCCAGTGATACGCTGGGGTGTCACTCACCATTCCACCCAAAAGCTGAAGGGCAGTGCAAAGCAATCTGCTCTGATGGGGTTAAACTCCCTCCCACCTTGAGTCAGAGGTGTCTTAACAAAGATGACTTCTCATGAACTAAAAAGTACTTCTGCAAACAAATTCTCTCCTCTCCTAGCAAGTTTTTGTTAGCATCTCGTCAGAGTCAGGCTGGATCCTGAACACGAGATCCTTGATATTCAGGTACTCAAAAGTGGCTTCATCACAGAAGTAGGGAGCCCAACGTGCCCGTCAGCATTGCCCACCGTGGCAGGAGTCCCAACTACATGACAGATGAGCACATAAATGTACCAAAACCCAACACATCCAGAAAAACTTAATGCAGCCACAAGGTTCATCTAATCTGATTTAGCCACAGACTATGGGCAGACCATGGGGAAAAACACGCACAAGGCAGATCCTGCCAGCTTCACTGGCTGTGGGCATACCAAAAATGCTTTGCAAATTATGGAAGGAAAAAGGTTGCAAGTACTCACAGCCTCTCTGGAGCACCTTGTCCAATACCATAATCACACGCTGAAGCAAAGCTCGAGTTAGCTTGCTTGCTGAGCCTCATGCTGCACTGCAGCCCCAGTGCTCAGGCTGTGCTGGTTAACAACTGGGCATCTGGGGCATCCTGCACTGCGTGGACCTCCATCCACACTTTGCTCCTTTGTAGTTGCTTAGGTCACATATGCCCATAAAATCCCACACCCTAGAAACCCACTGTAGCAAGGTCTGAGGAGAAAACATTTCATCATCGTGCCTGTATTTGCTGAGCTGTTTATGCTGTGGTTCTGGCCAGGCACAGGTCTGCTGGTGGCACATCCCAAGGAGGACTGAGTCACCCCAGGGTGGGGAGCAGGCTCGCAGAGGATTGTCCCATGGCATCTGTAAGCCAAAGTCTTGCTCATGACATTTTATACCATCTGTTCGTTCCCTCCTTGTAAATGTGCATCACAGTTAAAGAAATCTAATTGCTAGGACTGAGAATTGGTATTTGCTTCTAGTTCTCTTCCAGGTTGTCACTTTGAAATGCCACGGTGGTCAATTGCTCTCATTTTCTAGGGTATAAACTAAGCCATTCAAACATGCCTCAATTATTCCAGGTTCTCGGACTAGAGTTTCTCCTGGGTAACGACAAGTTGTGGCCCCTGCTCCTCGGTCTGTCTGGTGTGGCTGCCCTCCTGCAGTTCTTCCTGCTTTTGCTGTGCCCCGAGAGCCCCCGATACCTTTACATCAAACTGGGGAAGGTGGAGGAAGCTAAAAAAAGTAAGATAAACATTCTGGGCTTGCTTGGAGTTGGTTTTATACTATACATAGTATTAAACACAGATGGAAAAGCCCAGCTGAGGGCTCACATGAGTAACTGGGTATAGTTGCTCCGTCCCACAGAGCACATTTGCAGGAGGGATTTCAGACACCTGATACAGTCTCTGCCTAAGGCACGCTTGCTTCTGTGTTGCTGAGGGTGGTGTGAGCCTTAGCATGTTAGTCCTTTCCATCAGAGATATCGAATCTAACAGATGCTCCCCCCAAAAAAAACCCCGTTCAGTTGGAAGGGATTTCAACCAGGTGTATGAAGGACATCACCTAAGGGCAGCTGATCCCTTTGTCCTTGGTGCTATTTGCAACTACACAGCAAATCCACAGCAGTTACTGCAACCTCCTTGGCTGGTTCCAGCCATCTCTACAAGGAGTAAGAGCTGCCAGTGGTAGGACACAGCTGAAACTGAGGTGAAAACCCGTGGTTGAGTAAAACAGAGCATGTCCACGTGCTTGGGGGCAGAGTTGCATGCCCATGCTCCGAGGTGCTGCAGCATAAATTAGCTGTGGACCAGAAACTGTTGAGATGTGTTTGCATGGGATTAATCAGCATTGCTGAGGGATGAGGCTCAAGCCGGGTGTCTCAGAGCTTTCGCAGAACTAATGTGCTGCTGCCTCTTGCCAAGCAGACACACCTTTGATCCTTGATGTGCCATAGGAGTCCTCAGAGTAAGAGGACACTGCTGTCCATGTGGCTGGCTTACCCTGAGTTTTGGCTAGACAGATTCTTGTCCTTGCTCTGCTCCCTATCTACCATTGAAAATAAAATGTCAATCTTTTTTTTTCTTCAGGTTTGAAAAGGCTTAGAGGAAACTGTGACCCCATGAAAGAGATCGCTGAGATGGAAAAGGAAAAGCAAGAAGCTGCTAGTGAAAAGAAAGTCTCCATAAGACAGCTTTTCACTTCTTCAAAGTACAGGCAGGCTGTCCTTGTGGCGCTGATGGTGCAAATATCTCAGCAGTTCTCAGGCATCAACGCGGTGAGTCTCCCCAAAATGTTTGTCTTTAAAGAAATGCGTGCTGAGCATGAAAAGGCAATGCTGGCTCTGTCCAAGCCATGTAGGGGTGAAAAGAAGGTTTTCCTGGGATTGCAGTAGCCTCCTCGGCCACCGCCATCCATGTTGAAGGTGGACTTCGCTGCCAAGCTGGGCTGCAGGAGGGGAGAAGGTGCAAGGGAATTCCGCACAAAACCAGTGGGCACAGCAGGTCCACAATGAGGTCTCCCATGACCCTCCGCCTATCTGAGTTCATCAGCTGTTTGCTCTCTTTAATGATTACGTGCTCACCCCAGGAACCACAGAATCACTACCTTCTAGCTATTTTTAGCTAAATAGGTTGTGCATCACCTCCTGAGATACCAGAAATCACCATTTTACACCCAGGAGAACAGAGCCTCCTTTTCAAAATCAGCTAAGATGCAAATTTTTCAAAGTCTGGTGGCAACTTTACAAAGGTTGAGGCCTCTGTCACACCAGCTTTTAAAATTCAAAGAGCATTTCCACATCTCAAGGCACAGCAGCACTCAGGGATGCTCAGCCTCAAGGGGCTGAACTGGGGTGAGCATCCCACGGAGCCCAGCTGCCCTGGCTCAAGGCCATGCCCAGCCCCAACCACCAGCCACAGGGTCAGCCACCCATTTACCTCCTCTCCTTAACTTCCACTGGATAGGAATTGTCTTATTTTTGGACAGAAGGGAGAAATTGGAGTCATTCCAATGTAGTGATAATATTTTAAAATTAATGTAAAACTCAGTCATATTAAAGTATTTGTCTTCAGCATGCAGTGCTGGTGATCTGACTTTCAAGATTAAACACGGGCCTACATAGGAGAAAACAGTTTTAAATGTGCAAATGCAGTAGCTCAGGAGGGGAATTACAATGAGCTTTTTAGCTCCCTCAGGCTCCTTTGAAAGTTTCAGCTTTAATTATTATAATAAGCCATTAAAAGTTGAAAAACTAATCATAATTAAATTACTTCACATCTCAGCCAAGCAAACGCAACTCTTCCCTCAAGAGAACAAAAAGTTCCACCAGCCCTGTTGCCTAATCCTTCATCCTAATGTATTTTGATAGATCTTTTACTACTCTACAAACATTTTTGAGAGAGCTGGAGTTGACCAACCAGTTTACGCAACCATTGGTGTTGGAGTGGTGAACACAGTCTTCACTGTTATCTCCGTAAGTAAATATTTCTGCCCCCCAGACTACAAAAATACATAAGCTACAATGTCATTTTGAAAGGTAGTTTTATCCTCGAGCTGGGGCTGGGATTTGCAGTTTTGCAGGGCTGACCCTGCACATCTTAGAGTAAAACTCATTCCCTGGGCAAGTCTCGTTTGAAAAATCAAGCCTTGAAACGCAGCCTGTCACTACCAAACAGCACTGCTAACTGCCTTATGAGTGAAAACTGCAACACATTGTTCAGGGAAGCTTTGGTAGCTCAGCATTTCCCCCCAGAATAAAAGTTGTCTTTGAGACCAAAATCCTGTAGGTCCTGTTTCCCTTGGGGAGCAGGCAGGGGACTGGGGGTGTGATGGGGAAGGCAGCAGCTCACAGTCTCCTTCTTACCTGTTATATTTCAGATTGTTTTCTGTATGCACATAGCACCTGCAGAAGCGGTATCCAAAGGCTGTTCCGCAGAAACAGAAGTAATCTAGCACCTAGCCTCATTGTAGCTGTGCAGTGCTCTGCAGCAACGAAGGGATGGTTCTGTTTTCACAGCCTTTCCCTTCGTTTGTCCCTCTCCTGAGAGTATTAACACAATTCCTATCAGCAGGCAACTCTTTTTTAATGTGGCCATTAATATAAAAAGATCAGAAAATGCCAAGCCCATTTCCCTCACACCTCTAGAGGGACTTAGGGAGCAAAGGACTTACACCCACCACGAAGCAGGACCAGCTGCAAGGCAGAAATACAAGCTCTAAGAGATCTTCGTACAGTGTGCATGAGATAGGAGGGCTTGGGGTGAACCTGCTTTAGAGGAACTCTGTCACAGGTCCCATACAGAGGAAACAACATGAATATTTATTGGGAAATGAGGCACGGAGGTGTGTGGCTGGGAGGGGTCTTTCGCCAGCTTGGAGGGTCTCCTGAAGTTTGATCTCAACCCCAGGGCTCTGGTACTTGCAGCCTGCGGCATTTGCTCTTTGCTTCTTTTGGCCACAAGCACTTAAAAATTACCTGCATTTGTCAATAAATGACAGACCCTGATCAAAAGGCAGAAGCACTGACAGCCGGGTGGACCTTGGCAAGGGGAGCAAGGAGTGCAGGGGCTCACCCTCTGCAGCTTCATGAGGCAGCAGGAGGAACTGCCTCCAGCCAAAGAGGTGGTCTCTTGGAAGCATAAATGGCTCACTGCAGTAGCAGGAAAGGTTTTGCTGATGGCCAAAAGTGTCCTTTCGAGCAGAGGGGAAGAAGCAGGCAGCCTCAGAGGCTAGTGCACAGTATCTTAGAGCAGGCCAGATGCACCGTGCTCTGGAGCTACCTACATCTCCCCATGGGGTGAAGTGATTGGTACAGACTCAGATGTCAAAAGTTGGGTGAGATGACCAAGAGGAGCTGAGAAGGAGCAAACTAAGCCTTGTGGCCTAACAGGGAAGCAAAAGGTGTCTGGGAGCAATCGGAGGAAAAATCCTGACTCCAGCTACTACACGACTATCCCTGCCATAGGACAGGCAAGGTGCAATGGCCCGTGATGTGACTTGAATCATGCTACATTTTGAAGGCTGCTTCCAAATTAATGCAGACCTAGTAAGTTTGTTCTTCCCGGGGAAAAGAGGGAGAGAGAAATCCCAGAGTCAGTAATACATGTGTAAGAACAGTGGGAAGTCCTGAGAGCTTGGGATTGCACGAGTTCTGAGTATCCGAGGTTTTGCCTCACCCTCAGTCTGGCTCCCCCCCCAGCCACCAGCTGAGTTTCTGGCACTTGGAAATCAGGACATAAATCTCTGCCACAACAGCTAAAAGAGCAGGAGTGTGGCGTGGTTGTTCACGGCTAATGGACCTGATTGAACCTCCTGGGAGCAGCGGTGCTGGAGACTGAGCTGCTACATGTGTTTCTACAGGTCTTTCTGGTGGAGAAGGCGGGCAGGCGGTCCCTGTTCCTGGCTGGTTTGATGGGCATGTTAATAAGTGCCGTGGCCATGACAGTTGGACTTGTGCTCCTGGTAAGGATTTCTCTCCATTTTTCCTCCATGGTTTTCAAACAAGAGAAGAGAACCCACCCCTTTAAAGTGAATGTTTGCATTTTCATCTCAAGTTTAGAAAACATTTGTCCTTAGAAGGGACAGTTCAAATAGCTGGAGCCACCTCTGGTTACAGCAGTGCCGGAGGACATTGCACTCTTTGGCCCCCGAGATACACCCAAGGCTGCTAGAAAGGACGTGTGTCCCCTGTCCCCTCCCTGAGCCCGCTGAGAACCTCAGCTCCTTACACTGTGCCATTCCCACAGCATAATCCCATGCCTGCTAAGAAAACCTAGGAATACCTCCACGTGCAAACAGTGTGCCCTAAACCCTCAACCTGCATCTCCCTGGTTTGGTGCAGGGATGCTAGTCTAGTATCTTCTCATAAAAAAGGGACAAATTATTCCTTCCGACATCCAGCAGAGGGGTCAGGCTGTGAGACACGGGGCAGAACAGGCAGAGGATGGAGCTGGCCCCCATCGTAGTCAGTCCAAACCACTGGTGCAAGCTTCTGTCAAGATGTAAAACCAAGCGAGGGGTGGCCTCCTTTACTGAACACCCTGGTTATTAAAGACAACAGCATTTTGCCTCTTCCTGGCTGGACTGCAGGCAAGGAGAGGGCTTGAAGGCACAGCTGAGCTGATAGCTGTGAGCTCCACCATCCCTCTGCAAGCGGCCAAGGTGGCACCACACACCTAGCTGGCACCTTGCACAAGAGTTTAGAGCTTTAACTATTCATGTCCAGTCCCCACTTGTCTGAATAGAAAGAAGTTTCTGAAATAGAAGCCTAATTAAAATTATTAGTGGTAATTAATGAGAGTCGCGTTGGGACCACAACACCGAGTGCACCCCCTTACAGAGCCAGTTTGCCTGGATGAGCTATGTCAGCATGGTCGCGATCTTCCTCTTCGTCATCTTCTTTGAAGTTGGGCCCGGGCCCATCCCCTGGTTCATCGTAGCCGAACTGTTCAGCCAAGGCCCGCGCCCTGCTGCCATCGCTGTTGCCGGCTTCTGCAACTGGGCCTGCAACTTCATCGTGGGAATGTGTTTCCAGTATATAGCGGTAAGAAATCCCTCTAAACCCACACAAATCAATGACACTTGGGCACGACCAATGACAATTGGGACACAATGACAATGGGCACGACCCCACTGCTGGGCTCCCGAAGCAGCCCAGTGGGACATGGCCGTGCCTCCCAGATCTCCGCCCCCAAGTCCCGTGGGGCACCTCAGCCACCCAGGGTAGGAAGGGGAAGCTGTCCCTGCGGCGCTGATGGTGGTGTCCCCTGTTCCCACTTCCCCCACTGCAGGATCTCTGTGGACCGTACGTGTTTGCGATCTTTGCGGCTCTGCTTCTAGTCTTCTTTCTGTTTGCATACTTCAAAGTACCCGAGACGAAAGGAAAGTCCTTTGAGGAGATCGCAGCCGTGTTCCGCCGCAAGAGGCTCTCAGCCAAAGCTATGACTGAGCTGCAAGACCTGCGAGGCAGCGAGGAGGCCTAGACATTGCCATGCACCCGGAAAGGAAGGACCAAGCACGGACCTTCAGGCACTGCGGAAAGAACATTGGGCAAAAGTCTCATTTCACATAAACCTTGCAGCTGGCAGACCAGGAGGACCCCTCCAGCAGATGCCTTCTGGCTGCTGTGGCTCACACCTCTGAGCTGCAGGTGCTAACCTGGCATTTTACGCTGAAATACTCGGTACAACTGTGCTGCAGGAGAGCCAGGGAAAGGACAGGAGGAGTATGTTACATGTGTGTCTCCATGACCCACTGGAAGAGCCCAGTGGGATGACGATGTTACTAGTTGACAAAGCATTACATTGAGCGGGGTCATCACTCACGTGGAGCTAAGGACAGAGGGGCTGGCTGATGCTGTAGCCTCATGTTTTCACCTTTTTGTCCCATGCTTGCTGCCTCCTGCTGAGTGATCTGATGCCTTTGAGAAACCAACTACTAGTGCAGTTGTGCCACCAGCACACAGCGCTGATCACCCGAGGCGCTAAGGAAAATGGACTGAGCAAACTCCCCCTTACTCTTGCCCGTGCAGAGGATCAAGGTGGATCCCACCTGCATCAGTTGGGATGCACATCACTTGCTTTTCTCTCCAGGCATCATGGAAAGGCTGTCCGATCTCATAAGGATTTCTCAAGTCACAACATTTTTAGGAGATTCTTGGAAACTCTGGCTGGGCTGATGTGCATTTTTTTTCTTCTGTTTCAGCCCGAATATTTACCTCCTCTTTCCTCCTAGGAAGCCTCTCCTCCCTCCCTTATCCCTGCTGCAGCACAAGACACAGCACATCACTGACCACACGACAGGCCCAGGCACTCCTGGCCACCAGGTCAGGACACTCAAGTCCTGCTGCCGTTCCTCCCATGGCGTGACCATGGCCAGGTCACCTCCCCTCACTGCTCCTCCTTCCCCACCCTCTGCATCTCCCTTCCCTCCCTTCTGCCCCGTGCTTTGACCCACAGGCTCTGGCCTGAGGCGAGGCCTCGGGCTGCCCATACCGTGCCCTTACAATTAATGACAGCCCCAAGGGGAAATGGGTATTGCAGCATTAACTGGAAGGTGCCCCACTGACCTGACCCCCACTTTGCACCACTTACAGTTTTGCTGGCTGGACGTGTTTCAACCATGACAGTGTGCAAGCAGGAGGTTGTGTTGTTTCTATAGCCTTGTTTGTGCTCTTTGCTTTACGAGATACCTTTATGTGACAAAATCAGACTGCAAGGATTTTTCTTCCTTTTTTAGGGCATATGTTGGACTAATTGTAAAAGCCTGCTCTCTGCTTGACTTTTAAGATTTGCATGTTCCTTGTTGTGATACCAGGTTACCTTCTAGCAACTTTCTCAGGACAGAAACCCATTATTTACTGAGAGATGAAACACCAGCATTGCTCGGTCACTGCAAGCTCATCACGACTGCCAGTGAAGCAGTGACCATAACCTAAGAGGATCAAGTATAATGAAAAGCATGAGAATAGATGGGCCAAGGAGGATCATAGGTGCTGCTCTGGTTTTAGTTTTAGGGAAAGTTCATGCTCTTTTTCATGTGCCTGAACTTCTTTCCTTTATAGACTTTACTTTCTTGGTATTAAGACCCTAAAGCAAATTCTGGTCCCTTCCAAGTGATTGGAAGTGTAGCCACGAGGTCCCCTGGGACCAGGATGTGCACCGAGGCAGTAAGATTGCACCAAAGGCTTTCCTGAAGTGACTGCTGGTATTTAACTAGAGGAGAACTGGATCAATGCTGTCATGTGCTACAGAGGTGGGGGACCTGGGACTGACGTGGGACACGCAGTGCATGTGGGAACCAGGGCCCAAGCTGCAGTGCACGGAAGTGAGCAGCAGAGCTGGGACACAAGCTCTGGGTTGAACCATCAGTCTGTGTGCTGCAAACAGGTCTCCCCAGGTGAGACTAGCAGAGACGGCAGGCTCAGAAGCTCTCCCTGTCTACCGCAGATAGTTAAATATTATAATGGCTTGTCTGAATGCAAAAAAAGGGGGGAAAAAAAGAGACCGGTTCTTGCTTTCAGCAATGTTATCTATGACTGTTACATAAAAGTGACAATGAACAACATCTATGGCATGTTTTGGCTTGCGCTGTTGTTTTTTTTCTCCCCTCTGTACATCTCAGACATATGTCCAGCTCCAGATGGGAGGTATTTTCCTGGCAGGACACATTTGCTCCATGGGTGGTAATTGCTGTGCAAGCCCTCAGCTAAATCCCTTTGAAATGGATGGTCCAGAGCGGGGCTGGGAGGCAGCCCTGGAGCTGGTAGGAGCTGGCTCTGCATCACGATGAACCCTTACCAGAGGAGTGCCCTAACCTAGCTCCAGCTGTCCCCACTGCCCACCTGCAAAACCCCACTGTGAAGCACACCTCTGCTTGCATGGACACTGGTGCAGCTCCAACTTGGTCCTGGGGCCTCTCTAGGCACAATAAGCAGGAGGAGCATTTGGGGAGTGATGGGGTTCAAAGCAGACTTGTCCCTGCTCTGAGGGCAAAGCCAGGCTGGGTTCCCCCCAGGAAGGAGAGGATGGGACTGCAGAGGCAGGGCGGCAGTGTGGGTGCTGGCACCGGGCTCCCAGATGTCCCTGCTCTGTCCATGTGAGCTGACCAGTCTGTACAAACAGAACGGCTCGAGCTATAGCTGCCCAGTGCTCACACAGGTGGTTTAACATGAGAAAGGCTATCCGAAACCGCTTCGCTGAACTTCTGCTGAGCTTTGTCCTAATGCTTGAGGGGCATCAGTCAGTGACACTGTCGGTAACTCAGCAGGGAAAGGTCATTTATTTAGGAACACTCTGAGCAGCCAGTCTTTGCTTTCCTGTGTGTTACTAGGGGAATGATAACAGAAAGCCTGATCGATTACAGTAGCACAGCCCATAAATTAGTTTAACAAAGCCCACAGCATTAACAATTAACATAACCCATAGCTATATCACTGAACTTGCAGGAAGATCTGCCTGGGATTCAGAGGCATTTAAGTAAAACTAGTCGGTGCCAAGTTTCAGGCTGTGCTTCCCCGCAGCAGCTGCTCTATGGAAGGGAAGCAAGCGAGAGTCTTTTCCTTCCAGGTTGGGACCTCCCACTGGGGACCCTCTCAGACCTTCTTGGGCCACAACTGGACAAGGTGTCTTCATGCATTTTACTGTTATCATTCAATTTCTTTGTATATTCCCCTGGAAATGATGCTTCTCTCATCCTGGGATGTTTCAATTCTGTTAATGGTTGCTGTGGGGCAGGCTGCAGCCTGGGACAGGTCATGCCGAGCTCAGCACCGCTGAAGGCTGCAGCAACCCCTGTCCTCACCAGGGCTGCGCTGGAAGGAATAAGATGATACACTGGGCTGAACTATCACGAGCACTTTTACCGTGTCTGACAATGCAGGAAGGGGTCATACGAGTTCGTTAAATCTGCCGATATGTTTACTTCTGTCCTGTCCCATCCGGCTGGTAATTAGGACTGTACACTTTAGCTATCCTGGCTACATGCAAGCTCCAGTTAAAACTTGTTCTTGAGAAACAGCTTGTTGAATTGTTATTTTTATCTCTCAGTGTTACAGTTTTACTAAGTTGCTAATCATTAAGAAAATTTAAAAGACGGAGTCATACCTATTAGCTAAATGGTCGTTGCATTTTAGTTAACATGCGAAGTATGTTCTTATACTGTGGCTGGCTAATAACGCAATGTAATTAATAATCCCTGAGAAAGCATCTTGTCAGTAACAGCTTTGACAGGGTTCTCCTAATGTGCTGAGATGACAGCCATTAAGACTGTTCTGTTGTGTCAGATAAATGGCTAGTGATATCTAGTTTCCCGCTCTCTAGGCATAATTTTAAAATTAGTTTGACTTCCCTAATCCAATAACCTCTGGACATTTGGCCCCATTAACACTTTCCACACTAATTTATCACAGATTTTTCTGCCTCACTTCAACTTGTTTTTCATCACTGAGAAATGCTATCCTCTACTTCCCAAGTCAAACAGCTGATGAGGATGAAGCTTATCTAAGTGCTACATATGCAGGGACCCAGTCTTCGAGGCGATACATTTTCTGAGGTGCTCAATGACCTTATCTTTCACTGAAATCTATAGGAGCTGAGGAATTGCATGGCAGGACATCAGGTCTGGATCCAGCAGTATGTGGTGTAATTTAAGGTAATGGAGCCTGTGCTCGAGTGTTTCACTAAATCCCGAAGCAACCACTGGCAAATTTTGCCCAGAGGCACAGCCTGAATAGCTGTGCTGAAAGGGAAGGAATCTCCTTCCCAGCAGGGTGGCAATAAATCCTGGCTGTAGATCAGCAGTCCTTAAATTTTACCGGCTGTGGATATAACTGCAGATCCAAGACATGGGCAGAGCCTTGTGATTTTGCCTCCCTGCATTCTGCCCAGGAAAGAAATCAGCTCCCAGGACTATGAGAAGCATCAGGCCTCCCAGGCTGCGGGTGGGTATCGCTGTGCCAGCACCATTGCAGCCCCAGCAGGCAGGAACCGCTGCAGCTCCTGTTACCCCAAATCTGGGCTCTGCACCCCATGTGCGAGACCCCATCCACAGAGCGCAGACACCATTTATTGCCTGTCTGTGCAGAGAGGGGTGCAAGGTGGTTATCCACAAAGCTAGCTGGGAAGGGGGCTTTTAGTAGGGGCCTCTCTTTGCTCCAGGGTGGATCTTTTAGTATGCTAATTAGGATAGCTCACACATAGTTCCAGCAACTTTCTATTTAGTCTCATTAACCATTTGGCTCTCCTTAAGTCATCTTGTTGTGCCCCAGCTTGTCATACTGATGGTGCCCGTTCCTTCTCCCAAGGCCATGTTTTGTTAACTGTAAGGATTTAACTAACATCTCTGTTTTTCAAATTCTTTCTTGTTTTTCACTATAGATAATTACTTTTTTTTAGTTTCCCCCCTTTTTCTTTTTTTCTTTTTTAAAGTAAAAAATTCTTACATCATTACTACTTGCTTTCCCTCTTCCTAGTGGGAGTTACAGGTGGCTCCTGCTAGCTCGGTGTCCCTGCACTGCCACCGCTGGCCTCTGATCTCCAGTGTGTGCCCAGGGGAATTCAAGCAGCGTGGTGGTGTGCTCACGCCTCATCCAGCCGTGTTTGCCCCGCTGGGCGATTGCGTGGACCACAGAAAGGTCAGCATGACCACGGAGCAGGCACAGGCAGTACTGCAGCAATTTTTAAGCGTCCCAGGGCATGCAGCCCCTAATAGGAACCATGCAGCAGCCCCCAGTCCCTTCCTGAAGGCCGATGTAAGTGCATGGTGGCTCACAGGCACTGCACAGGAAGGAGAAAGCGAAGGGCAGGATTATAGCAGTGCCTGGAGCAGAGCGGGGCGCCTATGGCAAGGTCACTACAGAGGCTCTTTAATCTGGTTCATGCTACACGGAGAGTGTACGTCGGAGCTCAGAGGGTCTGCTGAGCATGGCACTGTCCTTTGGAGGTGGGGATCATTGGTCCCCAGCCTCTCTCATGTTGTCCTGCTCGAGGCTGCACCCAGAAGCCAGTGTGAACCCTCACCCCCAACAGTCAGGACACAGTGGTGGTTCCCAGGTAAGACAGCTCAGCAGTTGAAACAGAGAGACACTTGCTCAAGTAGGAATGGGGTTGTTTACACTGCTTTGCTCATGACCTGCCAGTTCTAATCTTTTGACTTGAACCAAGACTTGCTGAATGAGCCTCCCTCTCCTTTCCCGTGTTGCTTACCCAGCACTGAGGGGAGCAAGGCCGGGTAAACAGCTCACCGTGACTGGCCCTCTCTCAGTTAGCCTGCAGGACTTTCCTCCGGCACCCTCTGTGCGCCCAGGCCACCACCCCTGGATGTCCCGGGACAGGGCTGCCCTCCTTGTTGTTCCCCAGAGAGACTGCTCACAGAAAGCAGCAATGCACCAGGCAAGTGGCTGGAGCAAGGAGGCAGTGTAAGCTAGGCTGCACCCACAGCTCCTGTTGGTGTGACCACCACCTCCTGCATTCTGGTGGGTTTGCTTGGAAACAAGGTGGGATATTTACCCCAGCGCTGGCTACAATGCATACTCTTGAGGCTAGGCTTTAAAGAGATGCTTTAGGGCGTCAGACTTTTCTCCAGAACATAACTGAGAACAGATAATTTAAACATTCCAGAAGTTTTCTAATCCTTGATCAATTCTGTAATGTAATTCATATAAAGACTTAGATAGGAAAACCAAAGCTTGATAACATACTTGAGTCTACTAGAAAGATGTGTGCGTGATTCACCTGTGCAACACTGGAAATACATTTTAATGAGAAAGGCCAAGGTATTTACAAATACGATTTGAAATTGAACTGTTGCTGTTGTATAGAAAAGCAGGATCATCACATTAGTACTGCCAAGAAGTACACTTTAGAAAATAAACATTGATCCAGACAAAGGAATGATGCCTGCAAGCAATGGCTGATGGAGCTGATTTCCGTTTTTTTTTTTATTGAATCTCAAAATAAAGACTGCCTTGGAATACTTATTTTGTGTCTCAAAAATAAGTATCATCTACAGCTGTACTTCAGTAAAAAGTCTTGATTTAGTCGAGAAGATCTCTCAAGTCATCCAGAATGAATCTGTTACTTGTGGAAAACCAACCAAATTTATAATCTGCTACTTGAGGGAAAAAAATTTATCAGTAGCGCTTAGCCCCAGCCTGCTCCAGTTTGGCTTCAGAACAGTTGGTAATTCTCCCACAAAATATTTTATTAGCGGAAAAAAAAAAAAGCCCTATAGCACATGCAACTGGTCAGACACCTGCAGGTAAACAAACACTCACTCCAAATGTAAAAACACTTAACAGAACGCCCCAGACCCTGCTTATCAACTGGCACAGAAGAAAGATGGGCAGTTCCCCGGGGTAAAGCATATAATCTCCACAGCGGACTGGGTGAGGCACCATCTGCTGGAACCCTTGGTGACAGAAGAGAGTCACCATCTCGACCTGCTGGAGCATTACGAAGGGGCCCCGTGTAAACAGCCGAACCTATCTCCTCGGGTACAGGCGGCACCGTTTGGAGTGGAACCTATGTAACCAAGGGTGGGACCACAGGCGAACAGACCACACAGATTAACACGAATGAAATAAAAGATGGCAGGACGAACTATTTCAAAAGGTGACGTTCAACGTGACTCGTGTAGCAACCCCATTAGAGCACAGACGACAAACTCAGGATCTCCACACAGAAGGCCCAGGCCAGCACATGTGGCAGAGGCCAGCTCTGGCAACGCTGCCGCTGCATTTTCCTGCGTTTCCCTGTGTGGTTTAGAGGTGATTCGCATGGCACCCCCGCGGCTGGGCCCAGCCACTGGCAGCGCCACACAACAGTCAGTGGGTGAATTTGGTCCGAGAGCTACAAGTATTATAGTCTCTGACTTGGGAAGTTTTATCAAAAATAAAACGCTTGGGCTGCGTTTTGCCCAGGAGCCGGCTGCCTGGCTTCGGCACCGCGTTCATTGCCGTGGCTCCCCTCAGCGGGGCTGTGGGGGCGAAGGGGGCCCATGCCGCCAGCACTGCTGGCGAGGGGCAGGGCACGGAGCCACCCCGGCCTCACGGCGTTAATGGCAACCACCTCCCGCCACGGCTTCTTGGTGCTTTCAGGCCGTTTTGCCCGGTTACTGCGCCCTTGCAAAGCGTTCCTCCGGCTGTTCTGGAAGGGCAAACGTTAAGCAGTTGTGTTGACAGTCAAACATACCTCTCCGTGAAGCTTTCTCCCGCCAGGCTTTGGAAACACCCGTTTATTATTATTATTATTTTTCTTTAATTCGTTTAAAACCTAGTTTCGTGCCAGCGAAGCCACCTGGCCGCCCTCCAGGGGAAGCGGCCGCCAGAGCCGCCCACGCGCCAAGATGGCGGCGGGCGGGGCCGGTGAGGAGGCGCACGGCGCCGCCTGGCGGTCGAGGGGCGGCCCCGCGCCTGCGCCAGCGCCGGGGCGGGGTGGGGGGGACGTGCTTCCGCAGGGACGGCGCCGCGCTGCCGCGCTGGGCCCAACCGCGCTCCGTAGCGGCGGCGAGGGGCGGGGCGGGCGAACGCGGGAAGCGCCCCTGGCACGTGGTCGGGCGGCGGGCGGGCGGGGGAGCGGAGGCCGGCCCCGCCCACTCGGCGGGCGGGCGGGGGGGGGGTGTCGGGGCCGCGGGCCAATGAGCGCGGCGGGCGGCGGAAGCGGGAGGGCGGGGCCGGGCGGTGCGCGGTGCGCGCGCTCTCCGCCGCCCCTTCCCGCCGGCCGCCGCAGTGGTCGGGCGCGTGTGCGCGGCGCCGTGCCCCCGCCCCGCCCGGCCCGGCCCGCCCGGCCTCCCCCGCCGCCCTCGCAAGGTAAGGGGGGCCGCGCCGCCGCCCCGGGGTACGCGCGGCTGGGCCGCGCCGCCGAGTTGGGGCAGGGAGGAGAGCCCGGGGCCGGGCTACCGGAGGGAGGGAGGTGGGCGGGGGGGGATGGGGAGGCTGGGGGCCTCGGCACGTGGCGCGGCGGCGGCTCCCCGCCCGCCGGGCACGTGTGGCGGAGCGGGGCCTCCCCGCCCCGGGGCGCCGCCATGGCGCCTCCTTGCCCGGCGGTGGGGGGGGGGGGGGGGCAATGTGGTGCCCCCGGGCCGGCCCCTTCCCGCCGCCGCGGCTCCGCGCTGACGCTCCGCTTTGCGTGCAGCCCCCGCCGCCAGCCCCCCACCGCCATGGCTGACGAGCTCGACTTCACCACGGGCGATGCCGGCGCCTCCTTCACCTACCCCATGCAGTGCTCGGCGCTGCGGAAGAACGGCTTCGTGGTGCTCAAGGGCCGCCCCTGCAAGATCGTGGAGATGTCCACCTCCAAGACCGGCAAGCACGGCCACGCCAAGGTGAGCCCCGGCCCGCAGCGTGCGCCCGCGGGCTGCCCGGCCGCCGGGGACGGGTGTAGCGTTTCATCTGGCAGAGCCTGCTGGATCCTGCTGTGCTCTCCTCGCGGCAGCCTCTCGTGTGTCTCCCGGCTCCAGAGTTAGCGCCAGGGTTTCCAGTAACGTAAAGCGGGAAGGATCGAGGACAGGGGGTTGGGCGGAGGGTTGGTTTTTTTTCCTCCTAACTTGTTAAAAAGCTCTATGGCTGATCGAGATAAAACCTGTTTCTGTAGTGGGGGTAAGGTAAGTTCTGGAAGGGGGGCTGATGAAATCGCGAGGGCGTGGTTGGATTGGGCTGTCGCTACCCACCAAAGCACTTCTGTGCCTGCCTGTGCTAGCGGACTTTCACTATCGCAGCGGTCGACTTAAGCGCTTACTAGAAGTGCCCATATTCCATTACATAAGCCAGAAGAGCTCGGCAGACCGTCGTTACCTCTCTGGGCCTGCTCTGGCCCTATTTTGCTGGCTTGCCTCGCTGCTTCTTGCCTTTTTTCAGCACCGAGCGAGAAGTACCTTCCCCCTCCTGTGTCCCAGCAGGGACATTCTTAGCTGCTGTCTGGGGCTGCAGTCCTGCTGCCTAAGCAAGTTGGCTTATGCAGCTGTCCAGAGCTTGGACCGAGGCTAGACTCCCCCTTCATTCATTCAGCGACACTTTATGGTGGGTATACTAGAGTTTAGAGACAGATCCTTTACAAGCACCGATTAATTAATTTTTACATTTCCACAACCTTGTATGATAACCTGTAGGTGTGTAAGGTATTTAAGGTGTTGTCAAAGCTAGAATATACCGAGCCCTTGCCAGCTTTTCTCCTTCCCCTTGCTTTTTTTATGGCTTTTTTTATTAGACAGATCCAGTTTTCTTAAATAGTGGAACAGTTGTGAGAGTGAAAGGACCTGAGAAAAGCAGACGCTGAACTGGTAATCCCAAGTGCTAGCTGCAGCGGACAGCTGCGCTAGCATAAAGAGAGATGGGAGCTGCTTTTAATCTCTGTGCATAACTACCTCTTCTTTTCCTCTTAACCTTCACACTGTCACTGTGTTTCTCAGAACAGCTGGAAGTCAAAGTAAATGTTTCCTTAACTGCCGCAAACTGAGATCTAGTGTGCTGCTGTAAAACTACGGAAAGCTGTGGCTATGGAAGATAACAGTGGCTGATCTTTGTTTTCATGTAGTGTTTCTATAGCGTGCTATGAAAGGGTATGAGGCCTTCTTCCAGTGCTTGGGCTGCTCTCATGCTGCAGGCAGAGTCTAGGCAGAATCTGATATTGCACGTGATCTCTTAGAAACCTACGTGGAACCAGCAATACCGATGGCAATGGCTTCTCTAGGACCGATGGTAACTCATGTTACGATTTTTTCTCTTATAGGTCCATTTGGTTGGTATTGATATCTTCACTGGTAAAAAATACGAAGACATTTGCCCATCAACTCATAACATGGATGTTCCAAATATCAAGAGGAATGATTACCAGGTGAGTTTAACAGTCACTGTGTACTCACACACACTGAGAGGCTTTATACTCCTCATGCCATACATAAACCCTCTTCATCCCAAAACTTGCCTCTCCGTTAGTAAAGTACTGCTGTCACAATTAATGGAATTTGATTGTCTAGACACGGTATTGCTGAACTTGTAGCATTTACCGAACTGTTGAAACTGGCAGACCTTGCTGATGGAGAGCTCCTTACTATACTAACAACCTCATGTTACAGTAGCGATCTTTAGAAATGGCAGGTAATAGACGCAATTCAGAACTGCACTTTTTGTAGCTAGTGTTGTAAGGTCACTTTATTGTTTGTGATACTGGCATCCTTTAGATTCTGGAGAGGTGTTGTCCCTGCTGCAAGTTATTATTAAAGGATAATCAAAATCTCACTACAAGTAAATTTGAATCTAAGCATGTATTGTCAGTCACAATTTCACCCTTACATAGGATAGACAGATCAATAAGACAGTCTTAAACTGCATCTGATGCCACTTCTAACTTGCCACAGTGCTTTCTGCTCCTTGAATGGAAGCTGGCTTCGGTTGATCTCAAGTAATTTTGAATTTTGGTTCTCCTGAGCTCTGCTCTGAAATGGATGTAGGGAGGGGACTTGGCAGGCTTCTGTAACGCCTTCTGTGATACAGACAGCGAGCTCTTAAAAGCAGCACAATTCCGGTTCTGAATTATCAGCTATCTTCCTATTGTCTTGGGAGTAGTTCTGGTCAGGAACTGATACATAAACATCAGTTGGGAAGCTGCAAGTGCTTGACAAAGCCAGAGTTCAGCGTGTTAGCAACCCTTTAGCACAGCCAGTACTGACTGAATGAAGGGTGACTGGGCTTAGACCTTCCAAGAAATTCTTAACGTTATCTTGGGGATCTTTCTCTCATGTTCTTGGGTCCTTACTGCCACAGGAATTCTTGATGTTTATCAGACTTGGTAGGGCTGCCTTTTGGGTTTACTGTTATGTGTTCCAAGTTCCCTAAGCTGCTCTGTCAAAGTAGGTGTTCCCCTTAGCTCAGGTTTTTGGTTTGGCTGAAAACAGCATTGTGAAAGCAGTCCAGAGCTTGGTGGATGTAACCCAATTTATTCATTGGCTAATGTAAATGATAGTATCTCACTCTACAAATGAAGGTAGAGAAATGTACAGTTCAACCATTGTGTACTTTGCACACTTTATGGAATAGTGCTGTTCAGTGAACAGTGTTCCAGTTATGGTTTCTAATTCACAGATGTAAAAACACTGAACCAGTGACCTGGAAACCGTACATTTTCTAAATCACAAAGATGGGTTGTGCAGTGCCCCAGGTACAAGGAAATAACCAGCAGGGTTCTGGTGTTATTGATAGCAGACTGGCTTTTGCTACAGTTGCCCCAGCCCTCGGAACTGTTGCTGAAATTTGACTTAAATTAGGTTCCTAACTGTTACAAACACAGTACTATAGAATTAATGTAACAGGTAGAGTTCACTGCCTTTTGCTTATCTTCAGCTGCTGCCTACTAGTGACTCTGATGTTAGACTTCCTAAAAGTGAACTTCTCTTCACAGCTGATAGGTATTCAGGATGGGTATCTCTCCCTGCTGACAGAAAGTGGTGAAGTTCGTGAGGATCTAAAGTTGCCGGAAGGGGATCTTGGCAAAGAAATAGAAGGAAAATTCAATGCCAACGAAGATGTGCAGGTAAGTATAGAGGGCAGACAAGAAGAGTTATAGTTAATTACACTTGATTATACAATGAAGAAGGCTTACTTTGATACTGACCATTTGTATCTCTCAGTGAAGAGCGGGTTAGAAGTAATGGGAATCAGTTTTTAGAGATGTAGAAGGGCTTTTGTACTGGAGCACTGAGTATGGCACTGAAACCCAGCTCAGTTGACAGTAAGGTGATATGGGTG
The DNA here is from genome assembly GCF_023634085.1 of Falco cherrug. Classification (NCBI taxonomy): domain Eukaryota; kingdom Metazoa; phylum Chordata; class Aves; order Falconiformes; family Falconidae; genus Falco; species Falco cherrug. Next base: position 28,204,411 of record NC_073707.1, read on the forward strand.
TCTCTCAAATGTCTAGATAAATCCGTCTCTCAAGTGTCTAGATAAATCCTGTATTGTTGTCCCCACGGTATGGATAGGAGCCTCCAGGCTTTTTTAATCGGGAAGAAGTGAAGAATTTTGTGATGTAGTCTGAGTAGTTTAATTTGCTGTTAGCAAACCGGAGCTCTGCAGACTGCAGCCTGTAGTAGGCCCCAGCAGTTGCTGGTTCAGCTCTGTTGCAGGAGCTTGTTTGTCTACCTCTGTTGTGTGAACTTCAAGCTGTCAGCCAAGGTAAGACAGCAAAGAGGAGGCAGCAGAAGAGCAGACTGGTGTGGGAAGGGCATTAGTCTAATAATGACTGAATTCTACCAGCTTCAGCTTCCTTTTTTTCCTCTCTAGAAAGATACAGGATAGATACTAAGATGTGAAAGTCTGTAACTTCTAGGAGCACTTCCTCTGGTGTCAGTTGGAGCTCACCTGCCTGTCTTTTCTTCCAGATATCCGTCATAAGTGCAATGAATGAAGAATGTGCTGTAGCCATAAAGCCTTGCAAGTAGAGAGGATCGCCAGGCTCGGGCAACTGCTCAGGTCTGGACAAACCACAGATCTATAAATTTGGTTCTTATTGTCACCAAAGCTCTGGCCTTCACAAGCAACCTCATTTCTTTTTTGAATTGTTAAAAAGCAGTGCTGGATTCTGGATTAGTGTTGCAGGCTAACTGGCAGTTTTCAAAATCACTGAGATTTTAATTCCTTAATTGTAACTATTTTAACATTCCTGTGGGTTTCAGCTACGGATTGAAGAAACCAATCAGGTGTTACTAGTGGATATATTTTTATTTGCTTGAGCAAAACAGTGTTTGTCTGTATGAACAGACAAAATACAGTATTCAGGGGCTTTTAGATAAGCTGGTAGGTATCTAGGATTATAAAGTGACCTAGAGCACAAATAGTATTTTTCTTGACATGTTTAGGTAGAACTGACAATAAAAGTAGCTTATTTTTGGTTTTGTTTTTGGTTTTTTTAAAGCTTAAGTATTTTGTGGATTGGGACTCTTGCAGAACTGTAGGTGCCAATCGCAACTTTTAGACCAAGAAACTCAAGTGATCAAAAATGCCAGCTGGCTTGACCAAGCCCCAGTGGCCATGTGCAACTTAACTGTATTACCTCTTTACTCTTCTTTGCCAACTTGTTGGCTTATTGTAACGATAAAATTGTGTCAAAGCCTACCTGTGGTTTAGGCAGGCAGTTGGAATATTGGGTAGATAAAACATAGATAGGTCAAGGGGACACAAAGGTGAGAATGGATGTTAAAGCTATAGACTTTCACTCGAGGCCTTTGTCAGACTTGAAAAATAAAATAGAGAAATGCAGTTCAATTGCTTTCCTTTATTGTATTTATCTTAAAACTATTAAAGGGTGACAAACTCCATTGGAATCTGTTGCAGTGCTTCCAGCTTTAGGTTTTAAACTTCAGGTTCAGACCATATTTTTGTAGCACAGGGACCACATGTTTTTCAAAAAGTGGGACAAACTGTAGCATTGAGCCTAAACTAAATGCATGTGATTCTTTTTAGAAAAATAAAACTATTGTATTTTCAAGGTATAGACTTGACAAACAATACTGAACAACCATGGCTTAACTATAAAAGTAAATTGCTACATAGTTAGGAAAGCTAGCTCCTTTCCAAGGGAGTTCTGAGTCACTGAAACACGCATGCATGTCTCTTAACTATTTAGTAGCTTAACAGGCAAACACAAGGCTTCACAGCAATAGTTATGGAAGGATAACTAGCCTGCTCCTGTTTAAGGCGTTCAGCTTGAATTCTAAGACTTGATGACTCTTCACAAGTGGGAAACTCCCTTAGTCCGTGGTTCAGACCTCTCTTTGCAGTTGATAAATCGTTTAACGAACTTGCCTTAAGCTTCAGTGGCTGTTGGCTAATGGAGGACAACTTGTAAGCATGTGGCATGCTGCCCTGGACAGCGTGCACAATTCACACTCTATTGGCAGCAAGATCAGACTTCATGCTGCTAACTGCTTGAAATGTTTTCAGCTTAATAATATGTACTCTCTAACCCCCAGAGGGCTCACGGCAACGGTCCTGAACTGCCCTTGTACATACTGTGGCAGGGCTTAGGAAATCTTGGAGGTCTAACGTAGATGGCAAAACCATGCGTTTCTCACGGACTTCTCGTGAGAGGCAGAGCAGTACCAGTGAAGGTGAAGACAGCAATAAATATACTCTGGTAATAAAGCACAGTTACTTGCGACACCTGTCAGAAGTAGGATACTGCCACATGCTCTTGCCTAGCACAATACCCATTGCAGGTGAACTCTAAATAGCACCTTGACTGAAATGGCAAAACAGCTTTAGGAAAAAAAAAAAGGCTGTAGGTGCAAGAGATTGAAATGCGTTCAGAATACTTTTGAAGTGCATGCTAGTCTGCACTATGCTCCTTTCTGCCTCTCCGTTGAACTGGTACCTGAAAGACAGGTTTTGTCTTGGAGGTGGCTGTGAAACCGTTGATGGTGGTCTTGACAGCAAGCTGAGCTGTGTGATGTTGAATGGGAAGTCACAGGTTGCTATGCCAAACTAATGCAAGTTCTAATGTTATCACCATATTACAAATAACTACCTTGAAAACTACAAGACTTGGATTTGTCTTTGTTCTGGTAGTGCTTTAGTCTCAGGTGCCTGTCTGTCCTCTAAAACCTTGTTGGAAGACAGGTATTTGATGCCACTGGCCCACAATCTAGGCATTTGCTTGGACTGCAAGCTCTCTGGGGCTGGTTTATGTCCTGTCCCTACAAGTGGGGTCCTGGTCTGACTGGAGTTTTCAGGTACTACAGCAATCTAAAGATAGAGGTTTTATGACCTCCAGCTTGCTGGAAGAGCCCTCCTTGGGACTTAATGGGTGTCCTTCTATTGCAACCTTCAGTTCTGCAAGATTTAAATGATTAAGTACTTCATTATAGATTTGTTCTTATATACTTAGTTGTCTTTTGTGAAGCACTTCAGACACTGTGGAAGTGCAGAGCATTGGCTCATCATGCATGAAGTTTCCCATAGGTAATACATAAGCATGAGTCTTAAGCATAATCTCCAAGTTTCAGTAAGGTTAAAGGTTGCTTCTAAATTAGAACATGTATTTGAGGCATTTTTTTTTTCCAAAGTAAGATGTTTCAGTTTACTGTCAGAATCGTTTGCAGCGAACTTTGTTTGTGATCAATAGTCCATATAGATGCGTATTTTTAAGATCCCTAGCCACGTGCTTAGGGAAGGTCTCCTTTCATAACTTTACTTTAAAAACAAATATTACCAATGTGCTTGTTCTGTCGTACTGTCTTAACACTTAAATTGTGTCAAAACCGAGAACTATAAACTTCTAATAGCTGATGGCAATTGCTTAGAGTAAAGGCTGTGAAAACTAGAAGGTGAAGAAAAGTATTTCCACTCCAAATAATGCATATTTTTTTTACTGGCTCTGATTCATTGAGTTTCTCTTACTACTTTACAGAATTGGAAAGACTGCAGTGTTTCCTGCCTCAAACGTTGGCAAATAATACTTCTAAGATTTCAATAGATCCTTCTAATTTTTGCTTATAATGGTGGTTTTTCAACTAGGCTCTTGCTAGTTGAGCCATGTTCTCAGGGCTGTTTTTTTTAAGAAGTTAGCTGAATTTCATTGTTTTAACGTAACTGCTTTCAGGCCTCTTGCAGGTTTTTCTAATCCACAATGTACCCAGAAATGGTGCACAGTCTGTAGTTTCACAATACAGGTAATTTTACATGATCTGTAAAGAAGTCAAATTTGTTGACAGTTCAAACTCTTATGGTTACTGCAGGTCAGTGTCACGGAATTCAAAATTCAATAAATCCCTTTTATTTTTTATTTTTTTTTTGAGTAATTAGAATGTAGTATGTTACAGTAGAACTAAACTTCAGGATTTAAAAAAAAAAAAAAAAAGACCTTGTTAAGGATATTTCAAGTATCTCACTTATACACTGAGAATGTTAATGAAGGTGTAGATCCTGGAGACGGTGTGGTGGGAGCGCGGTGGAGCGTTCAGCACAGTACGCCGAGATGGTCAGAAGCCTCTCCAGCATCTGCAGCCTGGCCCTACGGTATTTGGCATCTGAGAGTTACTTGGTTTGTGAGCTGAAACCGGAATGTTTGCTATGTATCACTGTATCGCAGAAACCCCCTGTTGTCCTGTGCTGTATATTGTAAGCGTAACTGTTGTTCGGTGCGGCTTTCGAACGGTGGGGGGGGAAAGGAATAATGATGGCGATGGCTCGTTTTACTCATCGTGGCGAAAACCAAACCCTGTAAATCATACGAACCAGGCATGGTGGTCCTCGTGGTGCCGACGTGTATCTATTTTGGAAGCTGTATTGTTTTCAACACCACGCGAACGATCAGGAGAAAGATGTGTATGTGGTTTGTTTTTGTTTGTTTTTTATTTTTTTGCTCCAGAAATAATAAAAAGATGTCAGTGCTGTGGGGAGCCGGGTGCTCGTTCAGCGGAGGGGGTGGCGGGAGGGTCCCTGGCGCTCCGGTGAAGCCAGGGCAGCTCCGGGCCTGCCGCTGGCAGCGGGTGGGCCCTGCCCCGCTCTGCCGGCGCCCCCAGCTTCCCCCGGGAGAAACCCCTCGCCGGGCGCGCCTCGTACGAGAGCAACAGAGGCGCTTGTGGTTTATTTGTGTCGGTCAGAAAGAACACCGGAACGCAAAAGCACAACAAGACAGCCGCTCGCTCCTGCCCTCGCCGTGTGGCGCCTGCTACTGCCGCGGGGGCGGTGGGGCCTCCCGCTTCCCGGCATGCCCCGGGCCGCGCAGGCGCCGTGCACCGCGCGTGCGTGACGACGTCACCGCGGGTATAAAAGCGTGGCGTGCAGCGCGAGGCGCCCTTTTTGCGGGAGCGGCGGGCGGGCAGCATGCCGCCGGTAAGCGCCGTCGGGCCGCGGGGCTGGGGGCCCGGGGCGGGGAGCTGCGGGGGGCGAGGGGGAGCTGGCGGCCTTCCTGCAACCGGTGGCGAGCGGGCCTCTCGCCCCAGAGGGCCGCGGGCGGGGGGCGGGCGGCCGGGGCCCGGCCCGGGCCCAGGCGGCTGCAGTGAGCCCCGCTCTCCAGGCGGTGTCGGCCTGGGCCGGCCGCGGGACGCGCGCTGCCCTGTGCCCCTCGGCCGGTAAAAGCTTGTCGGGTGTGGGTTGTTGTTAATGCTGGGGGTTTTGGTGTGTTGCAGCAAAAAGACAGAAAATCTAAAAAGTCGACCTGGAAGTTTTGCCTTGATTTGACCCATCCTGTGGAAGATGGAATCTTTGATTCTGGGAATTTTGTAAGTCGTGGTTTTGCTTGTATTTCAGGTGCATAGTATAATAAAAGCCTTGGTACGGTACGATAACTGAATTAACAGCCGAAAGGTTACATTCTAAACTAGTAAAATCAATAGCTGTTCTTTAAGTTACCAGCACTTTTTGAAACTTTCTTGCGTTTAGATGTCTGTCGTAAACAAGATGATTCATACCTGTCCTATGAATGCAACTATTTTAAATTGCATCCTGTTTTAGCACGGGAGTGATTTTTTTTAATTACCTGCTGTAAAACTTTACTGTGTTGTAAATGCTTGCTATCGGGATGTAAGTAAACAGTGATTTTTAAACATCGCTATATGGCTAGGGTCCCTTCCCTAGTTCATACCTAGGGTGCCATTCCCTAGTGTTCTATTTCTTTAATGTTGAAACAGGAACAGTTCCTAAAGGAGAAGGTTAAGGTCAATGGAAAAACTGGAAACTTGGGCAACACCGTTCACATTGAACGTCTGAAGAACAAGATAACAGTGACGTCAGAGAAGCAATTTTCTAAAAGGTTGGCACAGGTTTCCCTCTGCTGTATTTGTGGTGGTGGAATTTGAACTGTGGTATGCTGAACATGATGCACCTCTCATAGGTATGGAGAAGGTGTTAGCTCTAGCCTTCGTAGCAGTTGTAAATATTAGTGAAAGGTGTAATTCAGGCAAATTTATGACATTAGATACATAAAAACCTGCTCTTTAAAACTCAAAGACTTGATGGAAAATTAATGCTCCCTTTAATATAAAAATGTAAGAGAGAGGTGCTTTGTACAGGTTGTTAGAAGTGAATCAAGGAAAGATAGGCTTTCACCAGCCATACTGAATTCACATCACAAGTGGCTGTTTAATTACTTAATTGGTTGTGTTAAAATGTGTGTGTACACAATATGTGTTGTGTCAAAAGAGCCCCTTAAAGCCAAATGAAGTCTTAAGCCTCATAGCATGTTAGGGCACGCAGCTGATGAGTATGCTGATAAGAGGTGTGTGAGTTCGTTCCTTGCATCTCCCCCTTCAGTTGCTGATACAGATGCACCAGTATCTCTTATGGTAGAACAGGGTTTAGAAGCACTTCTCGGTGCTTCTGAGTTACTGGCATTGTGCTGTGTAGCCAAAAAGCATCAAATAATAGTTTCTTGTGTATCTTGAATGAAAATATATTTTTAGTTGTCTGTTATATATGGTAATTTGTTGTTTCGGGATATAATTAGTGTGTCGTTGCCCTGCTAGAGCCATGTCTTGGGTGGAGCGCACACAGAAGTAAGGGTTGTTAAAATGAGAAGGTTCTAACTTCTGACTAAGGTTCTAACAATGTAACTACTGTTTTCAAGGTACCTAAAATACCTCACAAAGAAGTACCTCAAGAAGAACAATCTGCGTGACTGGCTTCGTGTTGTTGCATCTGACAAGGAGACATATGAACTACGCTACTTCCAAATCAGTCAAGATGAAGAGGGATCAGAGTCTGAGGAATAATTCAAGCTTAGCTTTATACTCGATGTGGTGTACAAAAGACTACAACATCTATTTATAAGAACACTTAACTTATTGGTGAATAAAGATTTCGTACCCTGTTTGACAGAGCATGGTTAGTTTTCTGGTTTGTTCTTAAATTCTAATTCGAAACCAGTATGGGGAATCATTTGATTTAAGTTCAGCATGACATCAGTGAAAGTCCAAGTAGAAAAGAACGGAGCCCTTCGCCCCGTACTAGTGTAGGACAGTTACATCAGTGTTTTACTCATATTGGTACAAATGCTAGAGCTTTTTGTGACTCAAAAGTACCGGCTCCTGCTAATTTACTAAATACTGTTATCATTTGCTCCACATAAAAGTTTACTTTTAATTATTTTAGTTGAAAAACAGGCTTAGATATTTTGAAATAATTTGTGTGATTTATCTATGTCAATTGGTTGTAGTATTCCTGTGTATAACCACAAGTCAAATGATTATAACATGGCAACAATGTATATTTAAAAACAGTAATATAGCAATGATATGTTAGCCAGGTTTATATTTGGTTGACAAGTAAGAAGGTAGAGATCTCATTGCCAGTGTCTGTCTACAGGTATTTTTTTGGTACAAGAGGTGGGTTCTTCATTAAAACACAAATCACTCCAGTTCAAATAAACTACTTTTGTTCATGTAATACCAATAGAAGTTTGATTAGTTTACACTATGAAAAAGCATTTGTGAGCTTGCAGTAGCTGTTGCGTGCTTATGCATTTCAGTACCATATTCTGTCAAGCTGGTAGTATACTCTGCATCTGATTAATTAGAATATTTACTGTCCAGTTCCAGTGCAGTGGTGAACTTTGGAATAGACAGCAATGTGCATAGGCTCTGATACTGAGCTTTATGCTTGAACAAATCTGCTAATTTAGGCTGAAGTGTGCTTACTAAATTGTCTAATTTCCTGATTTTTTTAAATTAGTATTATTTCAGCATTGTTTCTGCTGGCAAACCTCTTGAGAGACTATTTAGAAGGTTGCCGAAGCACAAAGCAATGCATTAACAGTCGCATGACGCCCACTTGTGCTTACCTAAATGAAGAGTACAGAAAGGGAGATGAATGTTGTCAGCAGCCTTAGGGTCTCATTTGTCATTTTTCAGCGTGCTTCAGTAGCTGTTCCTGGAGATGAGTGAAAGCAGCAGTGGAACAACAGCTACTTGTATGATCTCTGCCTTGCTGATTTGTTTCATTTTGCTGTTTCGGAGCTAGCCAGAGGAGTGGAGCAGCATGTGTAACTGGCTGCAAGGCCAAGGAGTATTGCCCAGTTCATGTATGTTGAGCTTTATATGCTTCCAGTGTTGCCCCCTGCTTTACGGTGCTGGATAATGCTGGAGTGCTGCTTCAGAATTTCCTTTTTGAGAAAAAAATCAGGCACTTCTGAAGCAGTAATTGATGGAGATCATGTTCTTCCTTTTCTGGAAATCCAAAAGATTGCTAATGTTTTAATACTACCGATACCGTAACTAATCTTTTAACTACTGTGTTGAACAAGCAACATTGTTTTTCACAGTAAAGCTACAAATATTTGACCACCTCTGGTCTGTTTTCTTTGCTGCACTAAATTAAGCAGAGGGCACAACTTAACAGTTGTATTTCAAAATACATCCCCACCATTTTTTTTTTTTTTCAGAGCTGTGCTTTTATGCAACAATACATCCTTTACACTAGGCTGACACAACAGAACTGTTCCAATTAAATGGAACAAACCCAAATGAAATCAGCTAATAGGATCTGCTGCCTTGTGATCCTTCCTTTTGAAGCAGGCTGGCAGCTACATGTGTGGTTGTGGAGCCTAGCAGATACAGATTGTCACTAGTCAAAAGACAGGAAAACAAGGCCTGGGATTTCAAGCAGAGCAACTTACTTCATAGCTGGGTTTGGAGGAAAACTGCCAAAAGTGCTCGTGTGAGTTGTATTACTCACTGAGCTTCATTCACAGCAGTGAGGATGGAGCCTATGAGTTCCTTTCTCCGATGTTTGAAAACATAGTAACCTGTAAAACCAAAACTCCCAAGTTTCTGGTAAGTATAAGAAGTGTGAAACTGTAGAGTGCTTAATAAATTCAGGAAAAATTTCCATCCTGTTCAGATAGCAGCCAGATATTTTTGTTCTATTCCTGTGCTGCTGCCTCAGCTCTGCTGGCTGTACCCAGAGCCCCGGCCCGGCTCTGCCCTGCAGAGCATGCAGGCTGTTGCCGCTCTCATGCGGTTCGGAGCTTTGTTGGGTCAGTGGAATCTGTCAAGGTGCATATGTGTGTGTTATGCACAGAAACCACAAAGAGCAGGGGGGTAAATTTAAATGGAGTGTTGGTTTTTCACTGCTGGTTGTTAGTTTCATGGAGAAAACTAGCTGGAGTACACAGATGAGAAGCCAACCTCGGACAAAGCTTCGGAAAAGCGGAGATTCTTTCATACTTCCCCATATTCCACAGCTGAAGAGGCCAGGTGCAATCAGGCAGCAGGCAGGAGACAGCCTGTTACTCTTCACATAAGGTAATCAATACGAATTATCCAGATCAGAATCAAGGCAAGCTTTTTTAAAAGCCAGAGGTCAGTGTTTCTCTGATCTTTGACGGGGTCTAACTCACTGAGATAGCAGCTCTGCTGCGCTGGGAGCTGCCAGGTACCTTCATCGGGGGACCTGGCATGCCGGTTGTTTTTTTCCAACTAGAATCTGCTGTAAAATAAACAGTTGCATTCATCTTTGTTTTTAAAGTTCAAAAGTCCCCAACAGCTTCAAAACGGACAGGATTGACTGCTGGAATTTTCCATATTTAGTGCTGGACACGAGCCCAGAAAAGCCCTGCTGGAGGGAGGGACGGGCTCTCCTTGGAGCTGCAGAGACACACGCTCCTGCGTCAGCCGGGCGATGAAGCTGCTGGGAAAAATAACGTGCCCACAGTGCGAAGACTTCACAGGTGGCCAGGGCTGCTGCCGGGGTCGGTCCCTGTGCCTCCACAGTAACATCAGACGATGCTCAGGGTGCTTTAGCATTTCCAGAAGGCACAAGCACAAAATCCAGCAGGAGTTAGTGCTTCAGGAGCACCGCTTTGCCTCCACCCAGCTGAGAGCCCTGGGCCATCGAGCCAGGAGTTTAATGTGGAAAGAGGAATAATCATTGCAAAGCACCAGTTGTGCTGGTAGCACAGCAGATGGGCCAGGGCCAGCCCCTGTGGGCTCGGGGCTCAGGGGACAACGGCACTGTAGCTCTGACAAGGCTTTAATATAGCCAAAATTGTGTGTGTGTTATATATATTCTCCCCCTTTTATTTTTTCAATAAATGTTTCTCCCCTTCATTTCTCAAAAAAAACCTTTTCACTGCTGTCTTCCAAATAAAATCCATTTATGAGAGACCTCCCACACATGGAAGATTTCAATGTCTGGCAAATAATAAAAAATTAAAAAAAAAAAAAAAGAAACAAAGATTTCTAAGCGCATGAGCTACACAACTGTTGCCAGAGCAGCAGCATCACCACACAGGCTATTTATACGTGAGCATACAGACATATTTTTCTGCACTATCAGTCCCTTATTGCCTTTACTGCAGCAAAACTCTCACTGATGTCTATTAAAAAAAGAACAACAAAAGCCACAAAATTCCACCAACTGTAACCACCGGTAGTAAAAGTTACTTGTAGATGTCCCTGTGTACCAGCGCGCTTTCTGTCCACTTGGCCTTCTGGCTTATAGCCCCATCAGAAAACAGCTTTATCATATATGCAATAGTAGTAATATCAGCAATAGAGAGGTAAATAATAGCAGGAAATACCTGAGAAATGTGTTGGAGTACTAATGTACGCAACAGACCCAGCATGTGGCAGGTATTAAAGGCAACGCAGACTCAACATATTCACATAGCATCAGCACAAAGTAATTGGAAACAGAGGGGCCCATGGAAAAATAAATAATAATAGCTTCAATGTACCCAACAGGAGGAGATGAGCTTCAGTGGTGGGAGTGATCTGATTACACCAAATTTAGACAAAAATAAGGAACATTTGTTTCTTTTTAAAGTCAAGAACCAAAACAAAGGCTTCTTACTGGGCACTTACAAGGGACTGAATGCCTCCTCACCCTGCCTGTGCCGTGATACCCTGCCAGGTTTCCACCTAGTCCCATCCCAGTGCCCTGAGCAACCCCCTTGCCCTGCCCTCGCAGGGGCACCCACACCAGTTTGAAAAGTTCTCAGACACGAGTGGTTTTCCTACTGATGCCCAGGTATGGTGACCGGCACCCCACAGCAGCAGGAAGGCAAGCAGCGACCTGGGCATCTATTGCCTTTGGAGATCTTTTCCACCTTCCCACTGTGGAATATATATATATGTAAAATACAGCCCCTGCTTCCCACTTAAGGCAAAAAAATACTGTTTATTTTATATGGACATGCTTGCTATTGGAAGTAGAGCCTTTGTCCCATGAACTTAAATATCTGTGCCAGGTGATGTGTCCTGGCATGAGCCCACTCCGTTGAGCAAGGGACTGCGGTCCCACTGCACGTTCAGACTTTCTTCCTGCTGATGCCTGTCCCAAGGGCCGCTCTCCAAGCCACCAATTTGTAGGCACAGGAGCCGTAACTCAACACGGTGCTGCCAAAGCCGGGAGAAGGAGAAGCAGGGAGTAAGTCAGAGGCACCAGGCAAGGGCTGGCTGGGAAACCTCCGGCCAGCAGCGTGCTTCTGCCTGTGATGGCAGGGAGGGCACTGGGGCTGCCCCCGGCAGGGTGACTCCCGCAGCCCCCTTATTACGCCAGCTTTACTATTAAATTTAAGTTGCCCCAGTGCTTGCTTCCAGGCCTGCCAGAGCCCTCTGACTTGGCTGGCAGGTTACAGCTCTGTGCCAAGAGGTTTTCACTAGCAGCACTGCGGCAGCAAAGTGGTTGAGAGATGTAGAAGGGCACCAAAATTTGTGGTATTGGCTTAGAAGTCACAACATTGAATAAAAAATTATTTTTTACTCTTCTGCAATTTAAGGCAGTTATTCACCTAAACACCATCCCATTTCATCATCTAGCTCCAACCGACACGTCCTGCTGCTAGCCTCCGGTTGCTGCCCAGCAGTCGTGCAGATGCATGAATATCTAAATTCCCATGGCACGAACATTTTTGGCCGGGTGCTGGCATAAAACCGCTGTTAGGCTTACCTTGGCGCCGCCGCCGCTGCTGTTTGAGCCCCATCTCATGCCAAAGCTGCTGCTTGAGGGAAATGCTGTTGCAGAGCACAAACCGTGGTGGGAGAGGTGACCTGGGGACAACAGAGTCAAGAGGCTACAAGGTGCCCCAAATCCCCCCCCAGCAGGAGCTGTGAAGCCCTCACCGAGGCAGTTGAGGGATGGGGGGGATGTTTCCAAGGCAGGTGCTTCCCTGACCCTTCCCAGCCTGGAAACTGCCCTTAAGCAGCTTTTTGCACCTGAAGCCCTTTGCTAATCAAGGGCTAATAAACTCACAACGTACCAAAGAGCCACCAGCTGGGAAAGATTTTTCCACTGCTGTCCATCCATGTTAGTTTTAAAAGAACAATTAAGAGACAAATACCTTAAGATTCTACTAACAAATCTTTTTTCTTTAATTAAGAACTTTAACTTGGCAAAGGCAGTTCAAACAGCCCACCCCTGTGGGTGTTTGAAGCATTAAGCATAATATAAGTCTCACGTTTGTTACAACATTCTTGTTGTCAGGTTAGGGTTTTGGCAGGGATATGAAATGAGGCAATGGGCATTTTTTTTCAGTAGCTCATTGCCCACACAGTGTCTTGATCACTGCACCAACGACTCCCCGCACGCCAATGGGATGCTCTGAGCACAACCTCTGGGTGCCAAAGCCAACAACAGCATCAGCATCTTCTTAATCCCTGGCACATGGGGCAGGGGGAAGAAAGAGAGCACCAAATAATCAATACAGCAAGCTGCACTGACAGCAGAAGTGAAAGCAGAAAACTAAAATGCTTCAGTTTGGTGCAGAAGGGCAAGGTGCTTCTGGGTGCAGGCTCCAGCAGGGACCCCCCAGCCGTGCCCCGCTCCAGGGCCAGGACCGATAACCAGTTCCCAAGTCAGTGACATTTTCCAGCAAAACTGCAATTGTCAGTATTCCTTCCAGCTCATTTAGAAAATATTTACACTGTTGGAAGATAACGGCCCTGAGATAGGGGTGGTGTTGCTGACACAGTGGGCTGGGAGTTGTAAAGCTTCCAAGCTTCTCCCCAGCAGCTGTTTCAGGGCTCTTTTTCCAGCCCCAGCCTGGGATGCTGAGCCCCCCCTGGGGGTAAAGACCCTCCCCATGGCACCCAGCTGCCATGGGGCACGGCATGGGGCTGGCAGAAATAATTGGCAGAGCCTGCCGAGGGTCAACAAGGGGTAGCTGAACTGGGGTGACTAGTCTTAAGCCCGAAGCAGGAGGGTCCTGCCATGACTTCTGGCTGCGCAGCACCCACCACACACCCCAGGGACCTGTGTTTTCCTCCTCGTGCAGGTTTTGGAGTAGATGGGTATATGCTGGAAGCAGGGATCAAGTCATCTTTTCTCTGGATAGCCTCAGGAACGCAGGACCGAGGATGCTGCTGTGGAACATCACAGGGAGCATTGGCCTTCTGGAGGTGAAGGGTGTGCTGCCATGGCTTCCGTGCTGCTGGGATGGGTGGGTGTTTCCATGAGAAGCCATACTGGAGCTGAAAAATACTAACAAAACCCAAACCCAGGAGCCCCCTTATTACGCCAGCTTTACTATTAAATTTAAGTTGCCCCAGTGCTTGCTTCCAGGCCTGCCAGAGCCCTCTGACTTGGCTGGCAGGTTACAGCTCTGTGCCAAGAGGTCTTCACTAGCAGCACTGCGGCAGCAAAGTGGTTGAGAGATGTAGAAGGGCACCAAAATTTGTGGTATTGGCTTAGAAGTCACAACATTGAATAAAAAATTATTTTTTACTCTTCTGCAATTTAAGCAGTAGTATTTCCCAACTCTTCTTGGTGGAACAGTTAGAAATTCATTTGCTTTTAAGTTAAAGTTTCAGGAAATCTAGTGATGCCTAGGGCTGAAGTTTTAAGCTAAATACGTGGAAAAAAGGTGTAGTGGGTCTGACCGAAGGTGCTGGACCCCAGTGCCCTTCCTTCAGTGGAGGTCAGGAACAGGAGGCAGCACTAGCCGTACCCACCAGCCTGCAGCAGTCAGGGACTTTTGCAGCCAGGGCTGGTGTCTGTGTGCTCAATAACCCTCGCTAGATTCCTTTCCTGCCATAAATGATGTCCAAGTATTTCTCCAAACACTAGTTATTGCCGGGCTTGCAGTTATACAAAAGCAGCGTACCTGTGAAGCCAGCAGAAGATGGAGCCAAATCAAGCAGGCGTGTTCTGAAGATGAGGTGGGTGCTGCTCTCCTAGGGGTGACCAGGGAGCAGGGTTATCTGCTGCAGTGCTGCTGGCTCTGCCTGCATCCTTCTGCTCCTCCTCCATAGGCAAAAGGACATCCATTCATTTAAGCAGAATTAAAACACGCACCACATTTCAGGCACAAAATGGGTCAGTTTGCCTACCTCCTGCAGCCCACTTGGCCCCTTGGAGGAAAAAGTCCTTAATTAATTTTTGCAGAGGATCAAGCCAAGCCCAAGTGCATGCTTAGAGCCCAGGGTTGGGCACAGGGACTGAACATGACCGTGCCACAGCTATAAAAAACCCGTATATATATTTTATATAATTATTCTATATAATAGCTATTATTCATAATAATAATATATAACACATGGAATACATAGGTAATGTGTGTGTGTATATATATATATATATGCAGATTATATGTATATATTATAGTATTATATATATGTATAATTCCCAGGGAAAGTACCTCTCGGAGGACAGGGATGACGGAGGCAGGGTGCTGACAGCACTGTACCACATCCCAGCCTGCAGCGAGTGCTGAGCCACCGCACAGCTCCAGACACCATCAGGGTACCTCCATAACTACATGCTGCACCCATACAAGTGTAACCGCGTACTTGGTGGCAATCCTGAGCCCCACCCCTTGGGTCTGGGACAAGCTGTATGGTGTTTGGAGGTTAGCAGAGAGAGGAAATCTGCTTTTTCTCAGTGACTTCTGACCATCAAACCCACCCTGGAAAGCTCAGGAGGGCTTTTTTCCTCTCCCTGCAAACACAATAAAGAGGCACAAAGTGAGCGGTGTTTTTGCAGGTGCAGGGTTATCTGTTGGGAGACCAAACTGCAGGGAAAGTGATATGAAGCTGCAACTCTTCTGTCCGTCTTTAGTGCTTCAAGCATGACTGATCACTCTTTTTACATTACTTTTAACAATAAAATAAAAAGCGAGGGAGAAGATCCAGGTCTTGCAGCAAGGAGTGGTACGATGAACGCCAGGCAAATACCCACACACAGTGTCTGGGGAAAACTCTGAACTGACGCCTGCAGGGAGCACTTGGATTGAAACCAAGGCACATGGGCATGCAGGGGAAGAAGCTTTCAAGGCTGTGACAACCCACCCCGACCTAAGTAACCACTGAAGTCTCTTCTTGGGCCTTTAGCAATCAACTCTGAGAGTTTTAGATTATATTGCACCTCTTGCAGCGCCTGCGTGGTGCGGAGCCATGGCTGGGGTTGTGTACAGCTCATGAGGCAGGTGTCCTGCTGGGTTGCGTAAAGCAGGATTATTTTGGGTTCTGTAACACTGCCTTGCAAATAATTTGAAATTTGAGTTTAGTAATTAAAAGTTCTAAGGTGAATCCAGGATTATGGAAAAGGGCTACTTGCTCAGCTGGTGCACAATATTTCAGACATGCACAATATACTTTTTCAGCTGTGTGCATTATCTATAACCAATTTTACATTTCCCTGGGTATTTTTTCCAACTAACTTCCAGAATTAACATGCTGGTATGTGCATGCACATCCACTTGTACTTTCAGATTCCTCCTTTACTCCTATTTGTAAGGAATTGCATTGCTTTCAGCATCTAGCATCGTTTACAATACCTTGAAGCCCAAATATTGAAACTAAAAAGCTTCAAGACCCTACTATTAATGAAATTACACTTTGATTCATTGCAGGTGCAAAAATGACGACCAAACAAAAACAACAGGCAAATGGGAAGCAGAACTAGGATGCAAGTTATCATCCACATCGTGGGATGTTGGTCTATTAACTGTGACAGCTCAGACTGACTCAGGCAGAACCACAATTACTTTATGCCAAGCCTTTAAAAACCAGAATCACGTGGAAGAGATGAGATATGGTAAAGCTAGATCCCAAGTGAAGCTGGAAACTCAGCCTAGATCCAAGCAAACTGCTTACTGAGAATAAAATAATGGGATGCTCCAACTTGCTTGCTGAAATAGCTGCCCAAAAGTATTGCATTTATGGGAAAGCATATGTTAGCACAGCCCAGGAGCAAATGATGGATCTCTAGGAGAAAGAGCTGGGGGGAATTGTTGACAGGCTGTTTTTTGGTTATTTAATGAAGATCAAACACTCCACGGATACTCCCCAGTTTTGGTGAAATGTTTACATAAGTTGGGAAGGTTTCCTCCTGTATCTATTTCCCTGGGCAGTTTATCTCACTGATTGAAAATTAATATTTTCCCTTAAATTTTAAGCAACCAGCAGATACAGGAGCCTTCCCAAGGCAGCTCCTGGGAACGAAGAGGAGGCAAGGGAAGAGCTGTGACCCAGAGAGGCTGGTCTGAGTCCAGCTGCATCCCAACAGTCCACTAGCCTCAAATACCCAGCCAAAATAACGCATGGGAGTTTTGTTGTCACGTTTGGCAGACTAATTAAATACCTTGGAACACCCCCACAGCCACAATCAGGTCACACCAGCTCTGTTTGCCACCTCGCCAGCAGAGACACCTCGCTTGCGTGCCATTCTATGCCGGCTGCTGCCTAAAAATGAGCACAGATGCCAAAAGATGCTTCATCGTCTACTGATAGGCAGCTCTTGCATCCCCGCCATCTGTTCCCTACCGCAGCCCAGGGACCAACACAATGCTGCGGTGCCACGCTACGGTGGCAGCAAGCACCCCTTACTGCGGTGGGCAGCAGCCTCAAGGGCAGCACCCGTTTGCTTTGCGGAGGTACCCAAGGACAGGGTCTCGTGTCCTCAGCCCGGTCCTTCTGACGCGGTGCAGAGGCTTCCTCGCACAGCTCCACGGTCGCTCCAGCAAACGCCATGACGTCCAGCTCCATGCCTGGAGCTTTCCAACTGCCTGGTGTCATGGAAGATGCACCAAGAAACCCCCTCGGCTTTCTGTTGGGAAATAGTTAAAACACCAGCTTTTGTTTACAACTGGGATATTTAAACAACATAGTGAATGTAAGCTGCTTAACCCTTTCCCTGAATGAGCTCCCCAAGCCTGGTTGGGGCCCGTCACAGGAAGGTGGAGGTGGCCTGGAGAGGCCGATGTGGTACCCACACGTACCCCTGGCTACAGCAGCACTCTGTATACACCAGTGTCATTGCTACAGCCAGACTATACTAAACCAGTTTCTCTAAGCTACGTGCTCACCACTGAGAGATGATTATGCCTCTCTCCTTTAATCCCGAATCCAAGGGACCAGGACAAATGAAAGATGGTTGATCACTCAGCAGACAAAATTCCCTAATGACAGTTTCACCCCTGTGACTGCCTCCAAGGTCTCTGCCAGCACAATTTAGGTGGATGCATAAACATGTACAAACAAAAATGCACCCCGATTCAAGAAGCGTTGCCCTGATGAGGGAATATTTGCTGTAATTTGTTTTGCAGGCACTTAGCAAAAGCAGAATAGGAAGAAATGGGGAAAGTGCCCAGCAAAGTAATATGAAAATGGAGCCTCTGGCAGCCTCTGAGCTGCACAATTTTAATACAGTTAGAGCAAGGAGTGGATGATGGACCTTGGACCTGAAGTAGCCAAACTCTAGTTGGTTTTTTGTTTGGTTTTTTTTTTTTTTACACTGTGGAAGAAGTACTGATGTGTCTGCACTTCTTAGCTCTTCTTCCAGCCAGGGAGTGCAATGAAAAACCAAAACGCAGAGATGAACACCCTCTTTGCCAGCAGTCACTGGCCACAAACGATGCCGGGTGCCGTAAGGGAGCTCTCCCGTGGTCCCCTGTGTGTGGCCTGGCCCCAGTGCTGTGCATCCCCAGGGAACACGCCCCAGGGCTGAGGCTCACCCTGCACCACCAGTCCCGGCAGTGGGAATGCTCACACTGGTCTGGAGCCAGCCACCTCTCCATGCCCAGCTCGGGCACATGTATCTGAGCCCATCGAGTTCAGGCGTCCCCCTGGGCACGAGGGCTTGCCTGCAGGTGCAATTACTCCTTAATAGCCATTCTGATCAGAAACCTTCATCAAAAAATGGCTTGTTCCCAAACAGCTTAATCTGTGTGGGATCTATTTGGACAGATGGCTCTCGGACAGGCTGTGCAGACAGGAGCTGACCTACCGTGCCCAGCTTCCCCGCCGGTGCTGCTGCAGCTCATCTCCTTGTACCTGCAGTGTCCCGGAGAGTCCGTGTCTGGGGCTTAGCCAGCTCAATTGACAACAGCCACGTGCACCACCTGTGAGGGCAGCTTTGCCTCATCATATCCCCAGAGAAGGAAGGGTCCCGAGTGGGACCACCCTGCTCGGCTGACTGCAAGACAGGAGCCCACCAGAGACACCTCCAGCACATCAACCACCACCCAAACCTACGGTGGAGTGCCTGAACTGCAGTGAGCGCTCGAATGCTTTGGAGTGAAAGGAATGACAACCCCACCCAAGAAATACAAAACTTGCTGCAGCCTGAACACACCACACCATGCCAGAGGAAGGAGAGCATCTACAGCGCAGCCTCCACCACCTCCATCCCTGTCTGAGCTGTGTCAGTGGTTAGAGCTGCAGGTCTGAGCACAATCTGTTCCACAAGTAACTGGAAAATACATTACAGCTGCGATGAAAATGGATTTTTCTTTTCTTCTTCACCTACTGTGAAATACGAATTGGGAATTCGTTAGCTATGAGCTGCTGCAAAATAACATTGCTCTTAAAATATTCAGTAGTCTCCTGGCTCCAAAGGACCTTGGTTAACTAGACAGAGCAGAGGGGTTTTTCATTTTTAAAATGTCTTGGAAAGGATCATTAGGAATTACTTACAGTTTCTTTCAGAGGCTTTTTAATTTCCATTTGCAGACTCTCAGCAGAGATGTGGAGAGTGAATCTGCAGCGGCGTTGAGTCATGAAGGCGAGAGTACCGCACGCTCTGCTGCTCACGGGGGCAGGAGTGGGGAGGCAGAAGGAAAAGCATTGGGGAAAGCCAGTTGCGGCTGTGGTTTAGCAACATCTCAGCACCCTCCTGTGGGATGCTCAGCAGCTTTAGACCTGCTCAGGTTCTTGCAGGTCCAGCCAAGGGTCAGTAGACCAAAGACTGTGTGAGGACAGGCACGGGCAGCCTGGATGTTGTTGGAGATGTGGGGCTGCTGCCCCAGGTGGGGACGGGTGTGTGGCCCTGCGTGGGCTGTGCTCCATCACTGCAACATCTGAGCAAGGTTTTGGAGGTACAGGGACCACCAAGATCCGCCAACAATAGGCACAGGCAGTAGGGGTGCGAGGGATGAGAGTCTGGGACTTTAAAGCCTTCTCAGTAGTAGAAGAGTTTGGTCTCCACGGCCTCGGCAATACTTGATATTGCTGCCAAGAAATCACTCATCATGCTCAAGTCTGTTTTTCAAGCAAATGATTAACAGTCCTGCTACTCCAAGGTCTACTCAGGGCCGGTGTAAGCCACCAAGCGTAGGTGGCTATACATCTATCTGCTTTACACAAAGCTGGGGCACAGTCTGGCTCCATGGCCAGGTCCCAGCTATGTTTTGGTTCCAAACAACCCAAAACTCCCAGGAGAACCAGGTCGATGGCTTAGACTCAGGCCCCCAACAATCACCGTGTTAAAGAGCTGCTGGGGTTGTTATCAAGTGAACCCAGTGGACCTGATGGGCATGCTTCCAACATCATCACAGAGTTGTAATTAAACAGCTGCATGATGAACTGGACCATGCCAGAGTAACTCAACACCACCAGAGCTGGAGCAGCCTTTGAAGTCAGCACTTGCCACCACCATCCACCACCCGCACAATTAAACCTTTTTTTTACAAAACAGCAGATGCCAACACAAACAGAACAAGCGTCCCCCGCGCTGCTCTGCCCACCACTGGACAAAGCCACGATGAAGGTGACCCCAAGCCCTTGCGGGGAGCAGGGATGGGGGCGCGCCGGGGCACGCGGGGTCTCAGAGGCAGGAGGACCGTGCTTGGGAATGGCAGCGTCATGCTCTGCAAATGAAGGGACGCAGAGGTCCTCCGGCATGCAGCAAGCAGGGCAGGGTACTCCCCCCTGCCCCAGCCTGCCCACCTCCCACCACACATCCCCTAAGGGCTTTTGGACCTGTTTGCCAGCGTTGTTCTGAATTTGATGTGACAGCAGAGCTCCCAGAGTGTTCCATGTGCTCAGATTTCAAGAAATTGGTGATTAAAGCAGGAACGAAAATGGGGAGAGGCAAAAGCACCTCCTGCCCACCCCGGCCCGATGGCACCACGGGACACAATGCGAGCACTGGGGACCAATGGACACCCCTGGGGACCTGGGGAGGGAGAGGTGGCAGGGCAGGGCAGGGGACCAGGCACACCAGAAGCTCTCAGCTTAGCTGCTCGGGGAACAATTCAGTTTTGAGGGCTTTGAACAAAAACTCAGAGGAGTAACACGATGATTTCACAAGTACCTAAAAGAGGAGCTGTAATATCCTTTCTTCTGGCTGCAGCTGAATAGATTTCCCTGAAGTTTGAGAGGCCAAACAGCTCCAGAAGTCCAACACCTCTCAACAGGCAAGAAGCGGCCGGCTGAGAATTAGGAAAAAGAAACATGTGAGGTCTTCTTCAAAGCCAGAAATATCTTCAGAGCTGTAAAGACAGATCTCTTTGAGCTGAAGAGTCACTCCCACCTCTGCTGTGACTTACCTGACCTTTTTGTTTGGCAAAACTCTGCCGCCTGGAGAGCTGATAAAAGCTGGTTAAAAAAAACTTGCTTACAGGTTTTTGGTAGAAACAATATGCTTCCCCCACAAAAAGTTTGAAACAAATCAGTTAAAAAGAAGTTTCAAATCAATTCAAAAGCAATTTGCAATTTGGTGGTTAAGTTTTTTCAGCTCATTCCAACTGGAAAATACCAAAAGAAGATGGTAACTCGTATAATTCTGGATGTGTATTTCTGCTGGCACGGTACCTTCATGTCAGTCTTTTGGAAATGGTGAATAAATTCCTGCCTGGAGAACTTGCAGTGAGGAAAGGGGGAGCCTAAAGGGAAAACTGACAGCAGAAAACAATAAAAACAATTTCTTTTTTTTTTTGGGGGGGGGGGCGGGGGGTAGGGAGGGAACTGACATTTTCCTGTGAAAATGTGAAGTGAAAAATGTCTTTTTCAGTGGGAAAGCAACTCAAGGCAGTCAGTCCCTGCCAAGAAGCCATCCCACCTGCCCTGGAGCGGGGCTGTGGGCTTTGCAGCAGGTGGAGGTGAGCTGCGCACCGTGATGCTCAGCCAGCCCAGCTCTGCTGCCTCCCCCTCCCTTCCCTCCTGCTGCCTCCCCCTCCCTTCCCTCCAGAGAGGCTTTCTTTGCCCACCTCCCCACCCCCTTTTTCTTCTTCTTTGCATTTGCCTGGGGCTCACCTCCCAGGAGGACTTATATTTTACACCAGCATGCTGATAGCTATTGAAGTCCCATCAAGTTCTCCCCTGCCAGCATCCATCAGGTCTCCATCAGGACCATCCTCGCGCACCCTGCAGTGCTCCTGCATGCCTTGGAGCTCCCTGAAGCCCCAGCACTAACACCCTGCTCTGCACCCAACTTTCCTGCATTTCCCCGCTGCCCTTTGCCACCACTGTTTGATTCCGTTTTCCCAGCGGTTTCACTCAGATGCGAAATGCTTAATTTCCCACCCTGCCTGTGCACCCACCCCCCTGCTGCCAGGCACCAGGGACCACCACCACCACCGCTGAGCTTCACCTCCCCTTTGGGCATCCTCCCTCCAGGTATCACGCATGTCTAGTAATGAAGAACTGGCATATTTTCAGTGAAAACCATCTCCCTCATATATATTCATAGCCACCAACCATGGCAGATGCTGCATCTCTCAAATGTGTATTCAGCGAAGGGAAAGTCTCAGCAGCAGCTTTGACTCTCCAGATGCCAGCGCAGAGGTGCCTCCTCCTGCTTTCTGGCCCCAGCGAAGAGGAATGATTGATTTTACAGTATCACAGCCAGATCTGCAGTCACAGATGACAGCCCTGGGGAAGGTTTTACTGCTGGCTCCTTGTGAGCTTTGAAAGATCCACAGTAATTATTTTTCCTTAAGAAAATAGATGAATTAATCCTTCTGCTAGGGTTGCGGTTAGTTTTGCTAAAACTAGTGTTTTCAAATGATTTCAGAAAGCAAATAAGACTGCCTGGCACAATTTTTCAAAATGATTCCCAGTCGTGTATTTCAAACACTCCATCAGATTTTCAGAAGAAAATAGATCAGATTTCTGAAGTGCTCTGTGGGTGCTGCTGGCTGCTAGAGAAAACAGGGATGTTGTCTTGGTGCCTCAAAGGAGAGCAGCAGATTTTGCACAGACCTAAGATATCGGAGATGGATGCCAAATACGTGCTCTCCCTGAGTTTTAGCTACATTTTCTTTTCTGCAATGATTCATTTATAGCTCCAAATATGAAATATGGATAAACCCAAGAAAGAGAACAGGAGAATCCAGCAACGGATGAAGAGTCATGACACGGGTTCTGTGCACGGCTGTGCTCCTGATGCCAGCAAACCAAACCGCTCTGCTCCAAGCCTCAGGAAAACATGTGAAAATGCTAGGTTTTGCAACATGCAAATCGCATGACACAACTAAGAAGGTTTGGCAAAGGGATTTGATGAGGGAGCTAAGGAAAAGCCTTACCTTTTCAGATGGAAATGCCTTCTGTGAAAGGCAAAAGGCACTGTAGAACGAGATCTCACAAAAATCACTCCAGTTTCCTACAATTTAGTGCCAATTAGTTTCATCAGTAACAGTTAAGCAGAAATGCAACCTGAAAGACCTCTAACCTTTCGATGTCAGACTTGGACATCAGCAATGCAGACGGCTCTTCTCTGCCACTGCTCTGCAGATCATCAACCAGGCTCACCACCTTTCTGTGGCTAGACATATATAACCCCATGTTTAGAAAGCAGTTTATTTATCAAGTGTCTCTGTTTGACTTTACAAGCACTTACATTTGGCAGGGGAAATCGTGGTCAAGTTAAACTCAGCAGAGGCTTGCTCAGCAGCTCCACGGGGCAGCGTTTCACCTGCTGAGCAGAGATAAACTGTTACAGGTCATCAGGATCCTGATCAGGTCTTCATTTATGGGTTTAATAATTTCATTGCTTGAAATAAGGGAGTACAACTTTACGAAGAGATTGGAAAGGTTTGACTTACTTAGCTCAAAAAATAGCAGGTTGAGAGAGAATACAACTGCCGTTTATAAATATATAAGGAATAACAGCAGGAAAAGAAAATAATTAAGCTAACAACACAAGAACTAGTGGGAATGAGCTGCCCATAAATTATTCAGGATGGAAATGAGAAGAAGTTTCAGACCATTAAAGGGAATCTCCATAAAACCATCAATTCTTGTCTCCAATTAGTCCAATTATCATGGGGCGGGGGTTGTTACATCTTCAAGCCATGACCTGAATTCCTCCTCCCAAGCTGCTGAGCACCGGGGGAGGACATACCCTGGAGACACCCTGGTCCTGTCTCAGCCTCCTCTGCATTAGCAAACTCTGGATGCAGCACGGGGAACCCTCCCTGGATTGCTTTTTCTAGGTTAGCCAGCCAAAGTCCGTTTGTCCATACATAGCAGCTGGCAAATATTTATATGTATTTTGTAATATATGTATGTCCTGGCATTTTTTTATTTCCCTTCTCCATCCCAATTTTACCGTCCCTTGAACTGACCTTGGGTTTTACCATCAAGGGTCCAGGCTGGCAGTGGAAATGAGTTCGTACCTCTACTTTTTGTATGTAAAACGGGTTTCAACTTTTGGCTCAGGCTTTTATGTAATTTATCCCCTACTCTGGCAAGCGGAGCTCCTCAGCACAGTAATGCAGCTATTTAAGACAAAACGAGCTGTCACCCAGCACGAAGACAACTTGGACACCTCTGATGTTTCTTGAGCAGGTCCCTGTTTTGGTGAGGGCTCAGTCCACCAGGAGTCAAAGCATGAATGTGCCCAAGTTCCCAGCGTCCCACTTCGTGACCCGGGGGTGGCCAGCCCCCCAGCACTGCAGGGAATGCCTCAGGCAGGATCAGACCCCAGCACCGCCTGGCAGTGAGCGGCAGCAGTAGCAGGGTAAAAGCCTCTTTAAACAAGGCAGCAAATACACGACCATGGCTCAGCCCACAAATACACATATTACGGACTAATGAACAGTCTTAGGGAAGAAATGGACACCATTCTTGGCTCCTCTTAGTTTATGATTTCTTTATTACTGCCATTAAGCATACTCAGGCATTTTCAGGGATGGTCTGAGAGCAAATTATGGGAAGGTCAGAGTAAAAATAGGTCCGTTAAATAAACTATTATTTTCTTAAACTTCCTTATGAAAAGAAATGTCTCTGAAAATTTAATAAGACAGCACTGCGGCCCTTGTCTAAACCCAAGGTCAGGGCACAAGAAAGACTGGTGTGGTTAACTGCAGTCTGAGTCTAATTTAAATGCCAAAAATGGAAGAAAGTGCTTGGGGAATGAAGGGTTCGTTAGTATTATTTCACTCTCGCCATCCTGAAAGCAGGCAATGCTGGTGACCTGCAATCTTCTGACCAGAAAAGATTCCTAGAGAGGAAAAACTAAACATAATTGGCAGGCAGAGGGTGGTTTTAAGCAACGTCCCTTCTGCGATAGCACTGTGGCCCCGACATTGTCCACTCCCAGTGGCAGCAGGCTTGAAGACAGCCCCCTCGCTCCCAGGGATCTGGATCCTACCAGAGGCATTAATAGATACATCTCCCTTTGCTCCTCAGAAATACATCGTCTGAGGGACAACTCCCAGCAACCTGCAATATATTCCCAAGCTGGTTGATTGCAATTCCTGGAATTTGCAAAGCATCTTTAATTGTAGCACTCATCAAGGCAGTTTTTAGATTCTCACAAAGCCTTCCTCAGAAGGCTGCTACACCCAGAGAGAGAGAAGCAGGCAGAGATTAACTGATTGGCACAGGGTATGTCACCGCTCAGCAGAAGGAGCCCTGCCTTGCCTCAAATCAATTGCATTGCTATTTTACAGCAAAACCATGCAAAACCACACCAGGCAGGCCTGGAAATCTGTGCCCCAGCAAAGTGCCGGGCTCTGGGCTTTGCTGTGCTGCTGGCTCGTGGGTACCGCCATCACTGCCTGCAGCTCCCACCCATCGCCCTGCTTCACAGCGGGTCATTGCAAAAGGCAGGGATGCAAGGACGGGAAAACTCAGCTGGAAAGGTTTGAAGCTTGTTGTGCGTCTTTCCAAGGTGGTTTGCTTCTAACAAGTCCTAACAATGAGCTCCTGGATTGGTCCTATTAAGTAATGGTGACCCTTGGGGTGTCCCTAAGGACCTGGGAGTCCTTCTGCGCATACGCTCCCCTCCTTGCCACCACCAGGAGCTCCCCTCTAAAACCAGATCCCCCCGTATAAGCCCCCCAGCTTCTCCATGCAGAACTCATGACATGACCAGAGTTTTCCACAGCCATCCCAAATCTTTTCTCTTTTAGCCACCCCAAACCCAGAAGGGTAAGGGCTTCAGGGCACACTCCCACTTCCACATGTCACTCAGCAGATGAAGCGCCAGTGTTTCACCATCAACTTTGCTGATGGCAAATCCCTTCTGGCACACTCAGATCATCCTTTAAAGAGCTGCTACGGATCAGCCCCTGTCTGGGGTCAGCCGGTGCCAGTTAAGCATGAGCTTGGCAGAGTCGCCTTCACCCACCCCCATGGAGGACCTGGTGCAGAAATGCCAGGTTTGCTTAGCTCAACATATCCCTTATCAACAAGGATGCTCCTCACAGTGCTTTTTTAAACAAGAAACATCTCTGTGCAAGCCAGGCACTGTGTCTGGGAGAGGCAATCCCAGCCCGGAGATAACATGGATACAGCCGCCTCTGTTCCCTGGGAAATCTGCTGACAGGAGAGAGGGTCTCACATGGGGGAGCTGCTGTTTGTGGCCATTCAAACCGATGTTGCTGATTATTTGATACGAGGCAGCGTGGGCCAGGCTTGCTTTCCCAGTGTGCAGGACAAGCGAGGTTGTGAGGAGTCCGTGTTCTGTACTGCTCCACGCAGGGTTTATCTAAGGAAAAGGCACCAAGGACGAGCTGCAGACACACAGTGGGTGGTGGGAGGAGAAAAGCCAAGCACAATGATATCATAAAATGCTCCCTGAGTCATTAGCTACAACTCATATCTTCACTGGGGCTAGAGAGACAAGGGTTTGCAAATAGATGCCGTGGATAAATGCCAGGAGAAAGAGTTTCAATTTTACTGACGAGGCTATTGCTGATTAACTACTTTGCAGCTTGGCCTGTACCAAGGGCTATATCTGGACACAAAAATCCTTAAATTGTTTCTACTTCAAGTGTGGGCAGCCAGGGAACCATAAACTGCACAGCAGACACCTCATCCCCTTCCGAGTCCATAGTGCCCAGATGCTGGCCCGCATCCCTCAGGGTTGGGATTGGATGGTTAGAAACATGCACAGTGGAGCAGGTAAAGGCATATATTACATGTCAACAGGAGCTAATTAGTGCCATAAATACATCCTCCTTCTGAAGATATCTGAACTGGTTAGTGATTTTTCATAGCTAAAAGGTTTTGACAGGTTTTTTCAAGATAATGAAAAACTGTTTAACTAAGGAGTAAACAGGTTTGTGTAGATCTAAGGACAGAAGAGCGAGAAAACACCTACAAGATGAGCTCCTCTGCAAACGCAAACCCTGAAAGTTCCAGAACCCATCAAGTAATGAACAATAAAGGAGTAAATAATAAAAGTAATAATCCATAGAGCAAAATGCTGCACTTCCTCTCCAAAATGACCCCAGCGCCCAGCTTGCTGTGCTACCGTACCTGAGCACACGTCCTGCTAACGCACACATTCCCTCCCTCTTAGGTATCACACACTGTGACTTTCCAAATCATTTTCCCTGAGCATTGCTTGGCAACTCATTTCTGATTATCAGTAACTCCAAGCAGTTCATCCTAATGACCATGCTGAGGTTTTTTTGGTTTTTTTGTTTTTTGGTTTTTTTTGGGGGTTTTTTTTTTCCCCAACACTTCCCATGCTGCTGCTTCTAGTGAGAAACAGCAAGTGGCAGCAATTGGAAAGCTCTGGACAGAGACCATGGTCTCTGCAGGCCAACCTGTTCCCTGCTCCTCTTGACCACCAGGATGCTCCTGGGCAGCCAGCACAGCTCCCCTGGCCCAAAGCACCCAAAAGGCTTCACACTCATTTAAGGCTCCATCATGACCCATCCAAACCTTTTCATAATTTTGAAAAACCATTTGAGCACCAAAGGCCAAAATGCCTTGTTCCCTTGCTGGGGCAATCACTGGCTGCAAAATGAGGTTGCTCTGTCCCCATCCCCAGCCAGCCCCAGGTGGTGGCAGAGCAGCCCTGAGTGCGTGCAGCAGGTCTTCACCTCCAAGGAAGGTCTGCAGTATAGACCGCCACACTGGCTTCTACAGTTTTCCATGCTACAGCAGGCATTAATTAACGTGCACATGCAAATTATGCTGGAGAATTGTATGAGAAGAGACTGTCATCCAAAACAGAAGGAAAAGTGGGAGATGTCTCTAATTACGTGCATTTATTCCTTCAAAGTGTGCTTCTGGTCAGATCATTAACTGCAAAGAGCCACTCAGACTGCAATCCAGTATGCAGAGGTTTCAAATGTCTCATGTCTTCTTGTGCCAAAGGAATATTTCAGCCCCTGCATCAATCTCTCTTTCACCTTCCTCACCACCACCACAATGACAAGTGCCTTTTCATGGTTTGTAGCATCTTGCCGGTCTCCTCAGGCAGAAAATTTCCCTTTCTGAGTCACCGTAGAACACCACAGGCTGCAGAGCAGCCAAAGCCTCCCCCTGCTTTCCAACTTGCTGTACGGTGTAAGAAAACCTTTGTCCCAGCCAGTGGACAGAGCTGCAGTCCCCTAAACAGCATAAACATCAAGAGATATCTGCTATACCCTGCGCTTTGCAAGCTGCAGGTGAATTTATCTCTATGCTGCTGGTCAAAAGTGTGGTACCTGCATGGGCAAAGGCAGGTCATGAGTGCTGTGGCCTCAGCTGCTGAGTTAAGGAGCAACGTGCATCTGATTTAGGTGGCCTGCAGGGAAATATGTGTGGAGGACACAATCATGGCTCCAGACAGACCAAACATTGAATCTCAGGATGGAACTAGGGTCTTCTGAAACATGAAGACACACTGAAACAGGTCGTCTGCATCCTGAAACTCAGCTACTCTGAAGCTTAGAGTCTGCACACAGATGTGTTGCTAAAATTTTATTTTACTGGGACAAACAGCTAAAACCCAACAAACCCTACTTATTTTTGAATGACCCAACCTGAAACCCTCTGAGATGCAGCAGATGAAACCTGACTTTCCTGAGCAGGAAGGCTGTGGCATCAAGGAAGCAAGGGCTACCCCAGCACTGCCATCCTGTCCAGGTTGTGTGATCCTGCTCCTGGCTGGGCAGTCTCAGCATCACATGGGAGCTTATGCCAGGCTACGCAATAATTGCTTGTTTAATGCAAAACCAGTGGCATATGGCTGATAAAATAACACTGGGAGCTTCCACACCACCCAGCACAGCATGACTTGAGTGATTAAAGCTGGAGATTTCCTACCTGTGTGTGATCTGGCTCCACTGTGGCCTAAAATCAGCATATAACAGGAAAGGGCGGGTGGGGGGATGGCAGCAGGGCAGCATCACCTGAGCGCTGCAGCTGGTGGTGCTCCTCTGCCCAGCCTTGACCTGCACCGCTGTTCAGCGGGGAGCGAGCCCGAGGCAGGATCTGTGCGCTAGTGGTATGGGTTGGGGCAAATGACTTGGGTTTCTTGTTTCTACCAGCCTGTAACACCAGCTTCTCATCTGTACCACAGAGCTGTTTTGAAGGTGAAGGTAAAGAAAAATATAAGGAAGAGTTTGGTATCCACCTCCCACTGATACTCAAGTACAGCTGGCATCTGGAGGTAGCAGAACTGAGGAAAATAACAGAAATAGAGCCATTATCCCTTTCTCCTTTAAACAGCATCTTCCTTTGTCTTTTTTTTTTCTGTTTTATTTTTGCACGTGGAATCTGAAGAAGACTGAGAGCATTAACGCCCTGTATGTGCTCGCTGAACTGTGTGCATGTACCTTGCAGCAGTGACCGCACCGTCCCGGCTGGCAGCGAGCAGCAGGTCACAGCCTACTCCAGGCTACAAACACCAGCCCCTAGAGAAGGGGGCCAAAATATGGGTAGAAAGTTGCAGCCATTTGGTGAGTAGCTGCGGTCTGTGGTTATTTCAGCTAATGAAACTGTAATGTTCTCAATGACTGGTCCAAAAATAGGTTATGATTTTGGAGACAGGCAAAAAGCATTCATCCTGCTTCTGGGGTCGTTCCCTGCCCCGCAGCTTTGCTCTGCTTTCTAAAATACCAAGCTTTGCTGGCAATGCATGGCTGCAAATGCTCAGCTCAAAGGTAATTAGAGCAGGAGATAAATATGTCCGGTGGCCATCGGTCCCCCACCATCAGGGGCATCCTGGGACAACACATCTTTTAGTGTAAAAATATTACTGCAATCTGTCCGATCTGCAGCTTAATGTAATAACGTCTCTCTCAAGCGGAGCACTGGCAGATGTACAGCAGCTAAATGGATTTTGTAGGCTGAACCAGCCACCCGAACAGCAAAAGGGAAAAGCAAAGTTTCCCCCGGTGGCACAGGACTGGCGGGGAAGCCAGCAGAGCCCAGCCTGGGAGGCTGGAGGTGCACAGGGAGCAATGGTGATCCCTGCTCCCTCCATCCCACACCCTGGGGTGGGGGTCCCCGGCCCCTCTGCAGCACAGCAAGCCAGCAGCTGCCCCCCTCGGTCAGCCCAGGCTCAGCTGCTGGATGCAGACAAAATATAACGCAAATGCTTTGCCCTGGTGAACTTACATTAAATTTCTGCAAACAGTAATCTCCAGCAGGATGAAGAGCATGACACAGACCCTGAGCACACAGCATGTTGCAGCATCACAGCATTTCCTACGCGTGGAGAGCGCAGACGCAGACCCTGCACCCCAGCTGCCCTTCGACCCCGCGCTGTGCAAGACCCGGATCTGCCTTTCACCCTTCTCATTGCCTCAGCCTTGAAAATGGCTCATCCAGTTTAAAGCCAGAGAATTGCTAAAAGCTTTAAGGCAAGCAGTGAGTATCTTGGAGAGACTCTGAAAATATTAATGCTATTCCATTATCCAACAATGTTAAATTCATTAGCTAATTAAATCATACTACAGAGTAATAACAGATTTTAAAGGCAGTGTCTGGATTCTCAAGTCAATACAACCTTCCCAGTCTCAAAACAAAACCTTTCTACAATAGATACTGGCATCAGACAGAATTTAAGACTATTCAAACTGCTGTTAAGAGCCTCCCATATTACCTCCCCCCCTTGCAAACACTATCCAGCTTTTGCATTTTAATTGGGGTCCATCAGTGCACAAGACTGATTTGTTTCCCTTCTGATCTTCAAAGCAGGCATGCATGGTTCAGGCACGAAATTGAAAAGGAAACCTGAGCACTGCCAGTATTTTGAGAGACACTGAAACAAGCAAAGATTGTGGGAGAGGAAAAAGTGTTACATACCATGCAAAGAAACTAAGCAAGAGCAGGAGCAGCAGATGCTCCCTGACAGTGGGTACAGAATAGTGACATGCAAAACTATGTTTGGAGCCAGAGTAGGGCAGTGAGTAGAGAAAACACACTTCTGACTGTAAAAGGAAACTCCCACCCCCTTTTTTCCTCTTACTCTAATAAAATTGTTTCCTCTGAGAGCTGCAGAAGTTGCAAGCACAGCCACCTTTCAGTGTCAGCTCCTCATCTACCCAAGCATGGAGGTGCTACTTGCTGGTTAGTTTTCCAGATTCCTTTGTGGGTCATGTTAAAGATTTCCTTTTGTTTTTTGGGAGGTTTTTTTTGTTTGTTTTTTTTTTTACACTAGCAGCAGAGCTGCTAATTACCTGCTGAAATTTATAGTGAGGATCCAATATCTGCTGTGCAGCTACCTCAGTGCTCATCAGCTTCCCAGGGTGACTGTGGTAGGGGTAGAGCAGAAGCAAGGATACAGAGAGAATGGTGGAAATATCCAGCAACTTTTGGAAATACTAATGGGTTGGGAGTGTTTCTAACCTGAATCTCACAGGAAGGAATGAAAAAAAGCCCCAAACATATATATAAAAATTGGATATCCGAAGTGGAGTGCGACCCAACCCCACCAAGCATTATCTCCTCTTTGCATCCTCTCCAAATGCTGGGTGGACCACTAGCATTTTTTCCGATTCTCCTGCAACTCTTTTGTAAAAATGAATAAAGAAAAAGCAATATCAGATGCTCTCCTTCTTTGCTAAAAGCACTTTTAGTTCCCCCTCCTCTCTGATGTGCTGGCAGACCCTGACACGGTGAAAGAGGGGAACACTTGTTTAGATGAAACTTGACGTGACATGACAGCCATCCTGCCCGCAAGTGATCCTGAAACCCTGGGGCCAGGATTCTTTATTTCTGATGCAAGGGTCTGCTCAATAACAAGATCCCTGTGGGAGTATAGGAAACACACATCAAATCCCTGTGGAGCATCGGAAAACGTACAATGGCAACTGGCCCCTCAAGATGTGCCAAATTTGTATGATTTGTGTTAATTTTCTGGTTTCATCTTGACTGGGCCTGGTCACCAGGAGAGGAGAGGGGCTGGGGGTAGCTAATAGCATATGAAGTGCTGTTGCTTGAGGAACATTTTGGGGAGAGCTTCAGCCAGGCTGGGAGATGCTTTTAATTAAACCATGTCCTTAAAAGGCTCTTCTTGATGAAATGCCAAAAGTTGGAGCACTAGGTAACGAAACAAGCGATTCAGGTGAGATGTACACTGTCTAACCACTGGAAATGACTCAGTGAACTGCCCTTAACTCATCAACAGAGCTACTGAGATAGTAGCTGCTACTGAGATAGTAGATACTACTGAGATACTGACGCAAGTGGAAAAGATGTTTGCACAAAAATTCTGGTTTTTCTTTTCTCCTGGCTCTGATGACCTCCTGGAAATCCCTGTGCAGCCTCCCCTGCAGGCTGAAGGACCAGGGCTATTGACAAACCTCCTTCTTGCTCCTTGGAGGCTGCCCCACTGCTGGGCTGGCTGCCCCTTGCTGCCAGGGAGAAGCCCTCCCTTTGGGAGATTCACACCTTTGTTTCCTGGTGCTCCTTGTGGGTACATTTCACAGGAGCTTAAAAAAAAAAATAAATTAGAAAATCTGACCACGGTTAATTAAATAATATCTGCCTGAGCAGAAACATGACTGTTCCACTGCATCCCTCCATAACTCAAGAAGAAACCCAGATGGTGCAGGTGAGTATGTATGGTGATGCTTCCTATGGGTCCTCCTCAGGGGACCCAGGGCTTCAGGGTGGTCTTTCAAGGCCAAAGGAAGCCTTTTCCTATGCACAGATTAGCTGAAGGTTTTAAACACACTATTCAGTTGGCTTCAGTCGTTGTTGCTGAGCTCTTACATGTTGTTTATGCTTTGCCCACTAAGTGGAGCTGGGGACTCTCCCATCCATCCCCTCCCGGGATGGTACCAACACATTTATTTTCCTCCATGGACAAGTGGCAGGTCACCTGCTGCCAGCGTGGCTGCAGCTCACACAGCCCCGCAGGCAGGCAAGGACGATGGTACTTCGCTTGCTTTCCATCATATAAGTTTGAGATCTTTCTCCTTTTCCTGCAAGGAGGACGTGGTTTTGAACCCAACCAACGTAGCCCTGTCCAAGCAGGACGGTGAGGAACGAGAAAAGGAGGGTGAGGAGTGCCAGAGGTTCCTGCTTTAACACTCTCCTGCTTCAGCTTTTCTCACAAATTCCATTAATCAACCTTTCCAATACCTACATATACTGAAAGACACATCTATTAACACAGAGTCTTTTCAGGCACCTCTTTGTAACTTGGTCCTCTGCCGTGTTTTTAAAATCTGTTTTATATAAACCACCTAAAAATACCTATAGCATGATATGGCAGGTCAGCTACAAAAGCATTGCTATCGTCTGCCACGAGGATCGATTCAACCATTAAGGCAGCCTGTTTGCTTTGCTAGAGACCATCCAACACCTGCACGAGTTTATACCTTCCCAGTGAGACTCCCCCAGGAATTTGGGAAAGCAGCTGATGATGAACTCATCCACACACCACCACCTTTCCTGCTGCCAAGGATCATATCAGAAATAACCTCAGAGGAGAACAGAGCATGTCTCCAGAGAAAATAGAGGACATGGAAACAAACCAGGATAAAATTACAGCTTTACAGAATTCATTGCTTTACCCTGCAATGGAAAGATAATTAGGAAATTGTTTTTGTACTAATGATTCATATCGAGTGGGGCAGGAGCTATGTCAGGAACATGACTTTAGTTTATCCTAACATTGATGTACCAAAAAATGGTTTGCAATATTTTTATGCCCAGGAATCAGATGTACTGCCCTTCCTCACCCTGCCCCTTCTCCCCAAATCACTCAGACAGGAGCATTTGGAGATTACCTCCACAACCTGAACAACAGCTAATTATTCTTAATGTTGTTTGCAATGATGCAGATTCAGATTGAAATAGTTGGGTTAGTAGGATTATTTTCCATGAACCTGATTATGATTTTTGAGACTCAGTTTGTTACAATATGAACTTCTGATTGGTAAAGCTGGAAAAAACCCTTAAGAGCACTGAAACCTTATATGCTGAGACTGGTCCACATAGTGCTCCTACC
The DNA here is from genome assembly GCF_023634085.1 of Falco cherrug. Classification (NCBI taxonomy): domain Eukaryota; kingdom Metazoa; phylum Chordata; class Aves; order Falconiformes; family Falconidae; genus Falco; species Falco cherrug. The sequence continues at coordinate 28,238,290 of NC_073707.1, forward strand.
TGGAGCAGTCTCTGAAAAAAAAATCCCTGATGTTACTTAAGATGTTGGAGTTTCCTCCTGAATGTCCCTTTCCTGGCAGTAAAGCTTGTAGTAAAACTCCAAGCCTTTCTATTCAGTTATACCAAACCTTGCCGTATATTAAAGGAAATAATTGCATCCAAATGTCAGCACGTTAACAATGTTGACTGAAATAATAATTTGTAAAACAAGTGTATTTATGCAGCACAAATATCTTATGGTTGCCTCTGCAAGGGTTTTCTTTGCAGACTAAATACTTGGCTGACAAAAATTTGTAATTCCTCATGGAAATGTTGTCCATGGAAACTGTACTGTTGATTTGCAATGAAACAGAAATATGTTACCCATTGCTGCATAGTAACCCGTGGGTGAGCAGTACATAGAGCAGATCGATGCATAGTTCAGCTTATGAAACAAAGTCGACTTGGTTTTCAGTGATCACTATAGTTATGTGGCAAACAATGAGTTCTTTTTAGTGTGTAATGACATTAATGAATTTAGAAGTGTTTAGTGACTAGTACATTTCATCTTTTTCCCTTCCTTTGCATCCCAGACTTTAGAGCAACTCAATGTCTCTTCCAAACTTGTAACGGGAGCTTCTTTCTCAGCGGTGGCCCAGACCAGCACACAAGGCACAAGGAATGCCTTGGAGGAAAGCAAGCTCATTGTAAACCAGGTCCACCCTAGAATGTAATAAACATATACTGAATATTGTGTATTTAAGTAAACTAAAACAAGAAATATCCTTGTAGTCAGCTCCTTTTAATCTAAGAAAAAAAGATTTCATAGCGTGGAAAATTTGCCAATATATTGAAACATATTGTCGTTATCGCTTTATTGCCAGTTATCGCAGGGGTCTTATCAGCACATCCACTTGGTAAATGAATAAACCCTTTCAAGATGCAGCTCTAGCACAGACACTGACTGCAGGATGGGATGATTGAGCAGAGCCCCAGGCAAGGCAGAGGATGCCTGTCCTGCCCACCGAGGACCCACCAGCAGGCACGTGTCCACCCGGGCAGCGCTGCTGTCCTTGGAGGCTTGACACAAAGCAAAGAGTTGGTGACTTAAAGACAAACAGGACCACATCCAACTACCGAACCCTCGACCTGCCCATTCCAGCCAAAACCATGGCAGGGGCTGGTGTCACACCAGTCGTTGCTGGGGGTGACAGAGAGGGGACCCATGCCACCAGCTCTGCTCTCGGGGCACAGATGTGGCTCCCTGGCTGCAGCAGGTGCGCACAAGTATGTTACTGGGTAGGGTTTGCCTTGAAGGGCTTAATTCAGTGGATGTCTCACTCCTGAGCAGCCTTTACACATTCCTGAGATAAAGCGCTTCAATCCTGATGAGAGGGACACCGTGTATAAAGGCACTGCTGCTGGTGGTGGGCTGTAGTTTGATGAATACATGGGGTTGAAAAAGAAACATTTCCGTGCACTTCCAAGATGCCTGAAGGGGATCCTCCCAGTTAAATCTAAGTCTCTCTCACTCATACACACACATATAAAAACATAACACCAGTCTAAACTTTCACATGAAGCCAGTTCTGTGCCAAGTGACTGAAAAAAATCCCTTCACTGCACCGATTTCCTATTTGTTTACATGCAGACCAGTGCTACCTTTCCTGTTAGATAGGGTTCCCATAGCAACGTTACTTTTATCACATAAGAGGATTCACCAGATTAAAACAGACACCTTCAGGTAATTAAAATACATGAAATTTATTTGTTATTTACATTTCTGCTAGTGGGGAACCACAATACTCGATTCAAACCAGGATGCTGAGGATCTTCGTGGCCGAACAAACAAGAAATAAAGCTGTCAGTGTTTGTCTAGTACAAAATGAGGACTTGCCAGCTGCAGGAGGCATTGCACACACAAAACCTCCCAGTCTGGAGCATGCAATGCAGAGAAGGGCAGGCTGTGCAACCTGGTATTTGCATTCGGAGCCGGTGCCAGAAGGTTGGGCTGAATGACTTGGTTTATTTTCTAGAGAGGCAGTTTTCAAGAGAAGACATAATGCATGGGATGCATAAGAGCTATCACCCTGGTGTCCTGGTCTGAATGATGGTGAGGGGTGGATTTGAGTGTGGTCACTGTTTCTCAGTTGATTTCAGCTGGACATGGTATTTGACACCTCTGCCTTGCATCAAACGTCCAGTTTACTGGAGGCTGTGCAAAATTCATTCTTCCTGAGACTGCAAAATTTGAGTTCCCATCAGAGGAGCTCAAAGATCCAAACCAATGAATTTAATCCTTTCCATCTTTGTCCAAAAGGTCTGCATTTTGGATTTTGCTTTGCCCCCTTAGCACTTCCAGAGGGAGGGTGCAGGGCTCGCTCCCAGCTTTACCCTTGCGATGCTCGTGGCTGCCCCAGCCTGCTGCAGGTGAAGGCGAGCGCAGGGCTCTGTCTCTCCCGTAAGGTCACATAGATCGGAGCAGCTCTGGGAATGCTACTGCTGCAGTTGAAGCAAAAAAGGAAAGTTAGCAGGGAAAGCTGGATCTGGAAAAGCAGCCTTCCTCTGGGCGCTGAAGGGCATTTTGCCTAGAGAGCAGGTTTCCTTCTGCTGGTTGCTATGGCCATCAGGTGCTGGGAGGCTGGAAGTAGGTGTTTGTCCTTGTCCTGCATGAACAGAATATCCAGCGAAAGGACTTCAGCTAGAGAGCTGAGTGAAACTGCTTGTTCCTCTCCATGGCAGGAACAGCAAAGACGAAGTCATTCAGAAAGCTGAATCTCAAGCTGCTTCACTGTGACACTAGATTTGGCACCACAGTATTTTGTACGTATTCCAGCAAACTGAAGCACTGAAAGCCCTTCTCGAACTAAACCCATCCTCGGTGTATTTGAAGATCTTTTTTTCTAGTGAATGTTCAGTTTGAGTGGCTGCTATGGAAAGCTTTCTTGTTTGGAAGTATCAGGAACATTAAATCCAATGTTGTTCTTAACTGCGTGCCTAACTACACCACTTCTTACTTACTCCACAGCTAGACACTGGAGGAGTGAGGACTTAAGTTGCACTACCTAAGAGGCAACTTTGGCTTCAACAGCAGAGACAGTTTGGGCTTCCAGCCTCCTTCATCCCTACTTCGAGATACAGTGTTTCAGCAGAGGTTTAGCATTTATTGTCCAACCTTTGGCAAGCCTCGGCTCCTCCCAGCAGCTACCACTACACAGACCAGTGGTGGATGAAAGATAGGGGTGTCCTCATCCTTTCCTCTGAGAGTCTTAACAGTTTGTCATGGAGATGAACAGAGCAGCTCACCCTCTCAGAAGCGAGATTCAAGGTCCCCACCATACAGAGTCACATTTCCAGCTTTTTTACCGGACATTACAACTAGGAACTTTTTTCTAAAGTTACAAAAGAAGAGATAACTTCCATTATTTGTGTTAAACACCACGTTCAACTTTGCCCAATATGGAACCGCAATTAAAACCTGACTGCTCTGATGACAGAAGCAACATGCAGCTGAAAGTACACCCGCCCCTGGAAATCCAGTTTAGTCCCTGGAAGGCCAATCTGATGCTGTCACAGATATTTCCATTGTAAATGGCCCATGAAGTCCATATGTGACATCACTGTGGCCTTGCGGTGTTCTTTTTATTGTCCTGGCATATCATCAAAAAGATACATTTGTTTTCGGGAAGATGAAATGGAAATAAATTGTAATGAAAAATGAGTGCAGAACTGATTACACACAAGGAAATTAAACCAACACTGTTATGTCTGGCAAGTCTCCTCCACCCTTTGAATAAGTCAGTCATCTCTTAATTAAAAAAAAAAAACAACCAAAAAAACCCCACACAGATAACTGGAAGACAGGACAGCATCCATAAAACAAAACTATAACCCCAGCCAACACTCTTCACTCATCTGGGAAAAAGAATGTTGATTTGGGGATATTTGGAGCAGGCTTAGATTGTACCATGGGGCTTTAATGGTGCTGACGCTGCAGCCCAACCCAGCAGGCTGCTCAGCGGCTGCTTGCAAGAGCCTTGTCGTTGCACGGGCTGGTGATCTCTCGGTGGTGAATCTACCTACTCCTTAGTGCAGCCTGACCTGCAGACTAAATCCAACACCAAAGCAAATGACTCACATGAAAAGATGGCAGCCTACAGGCTCAGATGACCATCTCAGTAGGGTTTTGAACTCATAAAACATTTATAAATTAACAGAAAGGAGTACAACTCTCTGCTTTTGGATGATGATGAGGAGCAGGATGCCAGGAACTGCATGTTCAGCTCCTCACTGCCCCCAGACCTTTGCCTCATCCATAAATTCTCTGAGCAGGCCCTGACGCCTTGTCACTCTCTTAGAGCAGAGCTATACAAGCCTAACGTCCAGTAGCTCCAACATGTAGTCATCACAAAAATAAGACACCACCTTCCTACCGACTTTGAGCACAGGATGCTCACAGACCCACTCAGACTCACAAGAGGCACTTGCTCTCTGCTCTAGAAGGTAAATAAACCAGCTGGCTTTGTGCAGAAGCAGCCACGTGTGCCCACACAGCAGTGGTGACCTGGCCACGGGGGCAGTAACCCCACGAAGGGGCACTAATCAGCCTCTGAGCCTCTTCAACGTGTTCCTAAAGCATTAATTTACTGAAGGGCTCAACCTTACCAGTCTTTACAATGCAAACCTTACCTGCTTGGAAATACTTGGATTAGACCTGAAACCCAGTTATTTTCTAGACATTTTTTAGTATAGAATTGCAAACCCCATTGTGAAAACTACCCATTCCCTACCACAGCTGAGCAGCGCACAGTAATGCTGCTGGCACACGCCTCTGCCAGGCTACACCTAATCATTGCACGCTGAGCCACAGCGCAACTACAAAAGCAGGAATTAACAGAGCTGGTGTAGATCATAAGTGTGTTCAACTGGAATCTTATTGAGATATGTGGCCATAAAACGTACGATTGTCAGAACATTTGAAAGAGGAGGTGCCTGTACCCTGGTAGTCCTCCCGCAGCTCATTACTGTTGCCTAGGTGGTCTTTGGACTTCAGTACACCTTGCCCCAGGCATTGCTCCCAGCCCTGTAACTGGTTTCATCTCTGCTTGGGCAAAGGACGGATGTAGAATCAGATCTGAATACATTTAGATTGGACCTTTAAGATCATCGAGTCCAACCGTAAATCTAACACTGTGAAGTCCACCAGCTTCAGGGTGGCATCATCTCATAACAGGATGAGACGCGGCTGCCTGAAAGGTTCCCATCTAGTCTAAGACCTTATCCTTGCCCTACACAGCCAGCCAGGGATGGTGGCGCTTCCTGATCATCTCACCTGCCCTGCACCGGCATGAACTCCAGGGTTTCCTCCAGAAATATCTTGGATTAGACATGACTCATGGAGTGATTCAGGCACCTGAACGTAAATGTCTAGTGACTCAGCTCTTGATTGATTATAATGTTCATAACCTATCTAGTAAAAGTTAACGTGAGGGTCGCTTTGAATGAAATAGGCGTCTTTCTAAGGATGGCTACTACCTCTGACACTTCCCTATATATTTTCTTATTTTGGAAAATGCAGTGACAACATACAGTATTGTTGAAACAAAGCCTGGCTCATCCATACAAACACGACGATCAGAGACAGAAGGTTAAACCAGAGTGGTTTCTTACTCTGCCATAGCATTTCCCTCAAGCTTAGGCATGGCCACTTTACTCCTGTTACCCTGCTTCTCGTGCCCATGGCTTGCATGCCTTCCTGCTGTCCTCTTAGCTGCCCGCACAACAGCTGCTTTATTTAAGTCCATTTTCAAGTCATACAGGTTTTCACCTTCCCTAATAATGGAGACTTCCCTACCTGGAAAAGGACATCCATTATAGGTTAATTAACAGTGGAGATGAAACCCCAGCATAACTTGGTGATAGCTTGCAGCAAGCAACACCACTGTCAGCAAGCAAAACATCACATGGTGGTCCTGAACATACTACAAATATTTTCTTTTTTTTTTTTTTTTTTTTTTAATTAAATCTGGACTCAAACCATCAATGTCCTAATTCTGAAAGAAACCCCTATAAACAACAGTTCAGCTGGGTCTTTGCTGAGAGATAACAACTAATTTTATGCTTCCTCAGAAAGAACACATTTCAGTCCCAAGAATAATTTTAATCCTGTTCCTAATTCACATACATTAACGCTCCAAAGTAATTAGAGTTGCACAACATAATCAAGTGTAAGCACTGCACACAACGCTCAGCAGTTTCTGCCCAAGGCAGAACATACCCTCAACAAATTTCTTTGCAGGGTTGCTCCTTTTGAGACTATCTGTGGATTTTTTGTTGACAAAAATATTTCCTTCATTTCCATGGTATTTGCCTAATGTGCTCCCTGGAACATCAAAAGAAAGAGGACAATAAAGAGGCTGCCTTCATAACTCTTCATACACAATTTATGGTATTTATGGTTTGTACAAGGCCCTCTGAGCCTTTCTTGCTTGGCTCTTTGACACATCTGAACTAATTTACTTTGGGTCAAATCCAGAAGTCTTCATTGTGGCAAAGATTTATTGCCTCCAAATGACCAAATCATGGAAGAATCTTCAGTCTCCAGACAGAAACCATCTATTCAATTAGGCTACCTCTCTACTAATAAATTAAATATGCTCAGGACCACTTTCTCAGATATTGGCCAGCTGGCACAGGATGAGCTGTGTCCATAATGCTCAACTCTCTCAACCTGCAAAACAAAAAGTTTGTGTGCAAATTTCCCGTGGGAGGTGTTGACCCATACTGACTCCTGCACAGTGGGATGGTACCAAGGACTGACCTGCTGCCCCAGGGAACGTGACCTCCAACACGAGGTCAAACTTAACCTCAAAGTCTAACTTGGGTCAACACTTGTTGCTAAGTTTGAACAATCCTTCATCAGGGAAGCTATCCGTGAATCCAAACATAGAAAGTGAGCCCAGGCTTCCGAGTTTAGCAAAATATTACAGTCTTTGGGTTAATCTTGGAAGCTTGAACTTGCAAAGTTTTCTGGTTATAATACCTTGTTGATGCAGTTGATAGGAAAACCTGATGAATTCTTGTGCAATCCACCATGCTATTGTATTTCTTCACTTAATCCCTCATGGATAAGAGCGAGAGGAAACATTAACAGAGTATGATAAATTGACACTGACTATTGACAAAACAATGTTGTGAAATAACCCAGCTGATTCAATATCCTCAGTGCTGAACATATTGCTGCCCCTGAGCAGCCACAAGGGAGATCTGGGCTTTGGCTGCCTTGGCACCACACAGAAACCATGGCATGGTGCCTTGCTCTGCTTGCCGCCTCCTCCTCAGGCACAGCTCTTGCCTAAGGAATGACTAATGCTGTATTCAATTTCCTTAATATGGCTTTGTATTCTTCATACTGCAATGGAAATTATATTTGAGTGTCAACAGAGAGAACCTGTACTGAAGACATGAGGAGGACAGCCAAAGCCAGAGGGACTCGGGCTCGCCATCAGCTTCTTGCTGGTGGCTCAGCAGTCACGCTCCCTGAAGGGCACCATGGCCCTGTTCAAGACAGCATCTTACGCTTAAATCAATTATTTCAAAGTATTTGCTCCTTGATCCAGTGTCTGCTCCCTCCAGAGGTCTCCCAACAAAGCCAAGGGGAGTGTTAAACACGGACTCCGAGCTGCGCTTTGCACCGTAACCTCTGTTTAGCACCGTCCCTCTGGTGCTCAGCTCAGCTTACTTGTCTAGTCCTTCACTCCTCCAGGCCAAGCAATATGTTAAAGGGTGTCTCAAAGCCTCAAAAACTCCAAAGATGGCTTTTCTTCTCTATTGCTTGAAGTACTTAAAAACCATTAAATAACTTCTATCGCCCGTGTGATACAGGCAGTATTGTACCACCCGAGTTTCACATTCAGGGAAAGAGAGGCAGCAAGCACACACCCAAGGAAAGGCCATCAATTTAAATAGTGCACTGGGGAGGGAAAGAAAAAAAAAAAAAATCCCGTAACCCACAGTTTTTGTTTCTACAGAGTTTAGGATGATATGGAAGTGAAACCACTTGATCAAAGAAAAGTTTCCAGGCTATTGTACAGCCAGTTGGGGTTTTCCTGGGTGCTGAGCCGTTTCCCAGTTCCTGCAGACATTTAACCTGCAAGCACTGCTACCGCAGCAGCCTCAGCAGAAGACTGGAATTGCCTGCAGGGGCCTTAAATGCCCAGCCACAACTTCACGTGTGTTCGCTGCCCTCCCACACAGCCCTGAGCATGTGCCCTGAGCCTGGCACAGCTCTGCACATCTGCAGGGACCAGGAAAGCCAACAGCACAGATCTCTTTTGGACAGAAATTAATTTTCCCCATGTTTGCTACATTTGTCATCCATTCTGATCTCCAGCACGAGCAAAATGGGAAAACAGAGGGAACACCCCCCCTTCACCAGGCAGTGGTGTCCATCGGCATGAGCTTGGTGGAGGGACCAGACCGCGGCTCCATTGCGATTTGGCCAGAGCACGGAAAGTGGAGGCAGGGAAATGGCTGTGGTAGTTTGGGGTAACAAGGGTCCCGATATCCTGATTTACCGAAGCTAACGTGCCTTCCCCCCCGTGCTCTCAGTTCTGCAAGCAAAGGCTGCTCCATGGCTGGGGCATGAACAGCAGCAATTCAATCCCTCACCCCTAGACACCACCACGGGATTACACAGTGTGTGCTGCAGCTTCAGCATTAAAACAAGGCACTAATCCACACCCAGCTCTTTTCAAACTTAAGAGAAAAAAAAAAACCCAAGACATTATGGAGCAGCAGGCTGGACTGGGAGAGCCATGAGCAACAATTTTTGACTCCATGCTGATGCTGTTAGGTATAAGGAAATGGTTCATTCTCTCCTTTTCCTACTTTAAGTTCTTTAGAGTTTTTCATACTTCTCACAGAAACTCTGAGTTATACCACCAGCCTCCAAAACAGTCTTCCCACAGCACAGCATGGTGTTAACACAGCACAGCAGTTCTGTGTGCATGCAAAGCAGGCAAGGTGCTGGTGGACACTGGTTCTCCCAGGCATTGGCAGAGCTTTGGCCAGGGTTGGCCTAGTTTGCAAAGCCTGAGATATTCTGCATTGACATCAGCCAGGTCTTTTACAATGTAAAATTGAAAAAGAAAAATAAAGAAAAATAACTGCACCAGAAGTCAGGGAAAACACATCTACTTTAACTCCAGGGGAGAAGAATGAGGCAGTGAAATATTCCATCCTAACAGCTCAAATGGTAAGTATTGACTACTTCTGAGAACAAAACTATTATTATCACTAAATTCGTATTATTATTTCAGGATGTTAACTCCAAGCTCAAAAACTGTCTCTGACAGGAGTCAATGGACTGCAAAGGGAATGATTAGGGCAGCAAAGTGTTTTGGAAAATGCCTTCTACCATCTGCCAGCCCCCATAGCCTTCCAGCACTTGGATAGCATTAATGCTTGTCCGTCTGCAAGCACACTACCTTGTCTCCAGCTGCTCCATAAACATTTCTTGGTTTCTACTGCCCTTTGGTCCTTCTGCATTTATAGTTACTCCTCCTGATTCAGCTATGTGCAATGATCTCCAACAGATCACCAAGCTGTAAAACATCAACACTCCCCCAGCCACCTCCAAGCCCTCGCATCAGCTAAATAACCTCAGGACAACACCCCCAACCCGTGTTGCTCTCTTCTAATCACTGTACATTTGTTGTCCCATGCCACAGGCTGCCCAATGGAGCCTTTACCAAAGCCCACAGGCTGGTCACAGTAATCAGCCGAGAGACGCAGCGGATGAAGCGCTGCAATCCTTACTGATAGTAGCAGGGTTTATTTGTCAGGGGATCTGGCCTCCTGGAGAGCTGGCAGTCACCGGTACCCACTTGCAGGAAAGCTTTAGGAGACAGGCACCACCAGGTGACAGGCACCTACCAGGTGACAGGGACACAGTGTTTTAACTCAAAGTCGTCCTTGACAGACACCGCCCAGCCCTCCTGTCCCAAGCCTGTGTTGCATACCAGACCTCAGCTCCAGAGCTGCCCAGCAAGGCCCTGCGTGAAGTAACGCTCAGCACAGCCCTGACTGAGGGATTCATCCAGCACAGAACTGAACAGGGATGGGAAGTAAAGCAATTACATTAGACAAGACAGACGGGAAATTTTCTTTTTTTTTTTTTTAGCTAACAACAACAACAAAAAGTAACAGCAGGGAGATACTGTGACGAGTGATGGGTTAGCAGCCTAGCAATATCTCCAGAAGAAATTCTGCATCATTTTGTTTTGCTCTCGAGAGCTGTGATGGACGAGCTCATCCTTCACATCTTCCCACTATTCGAGCAGACTCTGACTGAGCTGGATTTGGCTTGCTCCCTGTTTGTCTTGACCTTTTGGGAAGGAACAGGGTAAATCCCCCCCAAGGTTTCTCAGCAGGCTGTGCCATCAGACCCAGAGCTGCCGGTCTCTGCCCAAACAGCCTTTGGCCAGGCCAGCACAACCCAAGGGAATGGTCATCACTGCATCAACCACTTGAAGTCACTGTCCGTACCTCTGCAAGGTGGAGTCCCACCACCATCAGGCTCCAGGGTTACAGCCAGGGACCGCTGTGCCACCTGTGAGACGGGAGGCCAGCAATCTCTTTCTAATACAGAAATGTTCAGTTGAAAAACACAGATGCCAAAAATCAGAGAGGAAGGTGAGCATTAAAGATCCAAGCAAGAAAAAGCCATGTCAGGTTGTTACTCCATAGCACCAAACCTGAAAATGGGACAAAACATGTTCTGGTGCTCTGCTATTACACAGTGCAAATAAACTGTTTCTGCAAGAGAAATAGAGTTGGTTTTTTTCTTTTTTTTAATCAAAAGAAAAAGCAGAGTGAGCATCAATCCAGTTCTGTGTTCTTCAGCAATATAAAGCATTAGCTACTCCAATGTCATTCCAATCATTTGAAAACAAAAGTAAAACCTTTAACATATATTTTGCTTTCCTTGTAAATGTTTTAAAAATCACAGGGTCTCAGTACACTGGTATCACTCCACAAGTGTTACTGAACTCACCTCCAAAAGCCTCCTGGAAGCAATGGAGTAAAAGGTTAGTCACCAAGGTGGTTAATTATAAAGATGATGGTGCAGACCTAAAGGTCCAGGGTCAGTCTTGGTCTGGACCTCAGACATGTTGTGCACCCCCAGAGCAAAGTGTTGACTGCTCACTTGTTCCTTGCTGATACTGATGTAATGAAAAGCTGGTTGCTTTTGGTGCTGGAGAAAGCACGGTACCCCCTGCCAGCTGCGGGCAGGGAGCAGATGTGTTCAACTTAGGGAAAAGCAGAGATTTTAAAGTCTCACTTGATCAAATTCACTAAGCACTATGATAAATAAACAAACTTAGTGCCAGAGTTTATTTTTCTTATTTCCAATCTATACTTATTGCTTCTTTCCTTCATTTCTGCCCAATGTTTGGCTGATGTTTACTACGTCTGGACTGCACTCCTCCCCATGGGTCAGCCTCCCAGGGATGGGCGAGGCAGTGGAAAACATGCATCCAGACCCGGCTCAAGAATTTGCATACTCAAAAGCTTTGGGGGGGATCTCTTACATTTTTAGGGTATCTCTCACATGCACTGTTCAGACCTACCCTTCCCTTAGCCCATCCATTGGGTGCTCAGGTGGGAGGTCAGAGAGAGCATTCATCAAACATTAGGAAAATAAAAGAAACAGTGCAATAATGTGGAAATGCTGAAGCTGGGAGAAGAAAAACCAAACCAAACACTGTTCTCCTGCCCAGAAGCAATTTACCACTGACTAGCCATGTTTTAACTTTATAAATATCTGCTTGCCATTAAGCATTACTCATGCTGCCAAAAACAGACTTCTGTTTGCCAGCTCCTTCTTGTAAACTGCGACCTCCTTCCTCCTGTGGAAGCAAAGCTGTGATGAATAAAAGCACTGCAGATTTACCAGATAATTGAAATCATCACAGACAGTAGTGTTATACACTCTAGACTTTGCCTTGAAAGCATCAGAGACATGCATATTCACAGCATTAAAAAGTAAGCTTTTAAAAAAACATCTATTCACATCTTGGACTAGATATGGTTTTCAATTTTAAAACACAAATCAGCCCTTGGTCAATAGTGCTGGGCTGGCGCTGAGGGGGCTCTGACCCAGCTATAACAACAGAGCTTTTCTCCTACAGTTACAAATGGACCACAGGTCCCTTTTGGGAAGGTCTCCTCTACAAAGACAATGATTAAAAAAAAAAAAAAAAAAAAAAAGTTGATGAACCTCAGGTTCCTAAGTGCCAACAAAAGCACAAGCTTGAGCCATTTCCTCAGGTGGATTCGATGATGGCAATATCTACTCCCGAAGGAAGCCGCTGAGCTGCATCCCTTCCTGTAGCACATTTCATGCCAACCACAAAAGGGAGCATTTGCTTACAAAGCACTTGTTTTAAAGCCAAATCCTGACTTTCTAATTTATTGGATATTTGTTCCCCTTGACTGAAACTTCAGCAGTCTTTCTCTGCCAGAGCTAATATTTTAAATTGTGTATTTTAACACCATTTGCATAATGTTTTCAAAATATGTTATCACTATCTGTGTTCTCCTGTTTTACATCCTGCCTAATCCCAAGGTCAGGGAACTCAATAGGAGCCCCTTGATTTTTCTGGGCTTTGAACAAGAATTTACAGACCCAACAAGAGAAGTCTGCCAGCGATGTGCTGCATTCACCACGGCCTCTCCCCTCTTTCCTGCATGCACTGGACACTTGACAGCAGGACTGTTCTGTGTTTGTTTTTATTCACTCTGTGCCATGTATTTTAAACTTTTATCCTTGCTCAAAAAGCCAACAACTATGCTTGCAACACTCTTTTGCAAGGTCTTTCACAGTTACAACAAAGACTTCAGTTAAAACCCGAGTAACAGTTAAAATTAGTTTTTTTCCAAAACACTCTTTCACAGGAATAAGGATGCTAAGGAGAGGGTGTCTACAAACTCAACACCCTCAACACCTTTTGAAAAGCTGCAGGTAATTAAGACTATGCAAGCAGGAGTCACTCACCTGTGAGCCACAAAAGCAGAGATGTGCCAAGGGGGATCCTGACCTGAAGTGTGGCAGAGTTAATGGAAACGCTCCGTCTGGCTCCTCTGAGCCAAAGCCCATCCTGGCTCAGAGCAAGAAGGTCTCATCCTCACCCTGCTCTGTCAAAACTCAGTGGGCTTCTTTTCACCCATCCCCACAACCTGGGCTTCCACCTCCTGCTTACCCCCAGGACTTTTAGGCAAGGGCACATGTTCGTTCCCGTTATATCTTTGCTAAGGTAGGCCAAGCTGGAAGAGCAAGGAGAACATGGCCATTTTGGGTGCTTCAAACCAACATCCCTTCCATGTCGGCACTTAGCTTTGGGTATTATCATTATGAAAAAGGCTGGCTTTGGTGCACATGGCCCACACAACCCAATAGCAACTTTTGTCAAGACATCAAATTGATTTTTGGGGGGTTTATGAGGTGCCCTTTTGCAATCTGTGCTATAAATAACACCATTTTTAATTAAGGATATATAAGCAGATGGTTGACAAGAATAGTTACCACTGGGCAGGTATATATGAAGCTACTTTGTATACCATGTTAGGGAACGATGATAGACCTGTTGTATATATACTACTATTATTCAACAGTTCTACTCTGTCCTTGCACTCCCTCCACATAAGAGTCTCTTGGTTTTCAGTTCAGGATGGGAACAGAACTGAGACTGTTTCCCAACACCAGTCAAACAGCCCATTTGACAACCAACCCAACACAAATCTGATGGCAATTCTGCTTCTATATTAGTACACAAAAATTATTTTGCATGGGTGATAGTTTTTAGACAGGTCATCCAGCAGTTATTTTCCAAGTCACATCCCACCTCCCACACAAGAAAGTGGGATGAGCCCATGCCAAAGGAGAGCACACCACTCCCTAGATGCCTTTTATTCAGTGGGTCTTTAACCCATCAGAAGCAATTTCTTCAGGAGAAGATTATTGACTCTGAATTGCATCATCCATAGGATGCAGCAATCTGACATGATTGAGAGGATGTGAAGGAGGATACAGTAGCCAGCCAAAAGAACAAGGAAAATTAAGGTGTGAGTGGACCAAATATCTTGAATGAACTGAAAATCAACAGCAACACCAGGGACAAAAAAAAAACCCAAACCAGAAATCCTTCTTATGCTCTCAACAAAGCAATGGCAGGAAACACGTTTTACTTGCTTTCCCCCACATTTCTGACTGGCATCCTCATCTTTAACACTTATAGAGAAAATAAGCCTTATAGATACCATTTTTATTCCTCTAAAGCAAGACATTTAGAACTGAAAAAGAGAAGAGACTTGCTGCAAGCCCTCACCAGCCCAACCTACCATGCTGCTGGACAAGGAGGAATCCCCACATCTTGCTGGGACAATACTGGTCTGCAGCTGCACGAAGGGAGGTTTCCTCTGCTGCTTCCCCAGGGCTTGAGTATCCCCTACACACCTCTTGTGGGGTGGTACCTACAGCTGGGTGAAGCATCACCTCCTGTGGGGTAAAATGCAACTCCAGCTAGCACCAAAGCAACCAGACACAAAGGGTAATCAGGCCATTGCTTTCATGCATGACTCCTATTTAAGAAGATCAAGATCAGGCCAAATCCTGTTTCACTGGCTTCATTTGAAAACCAGCAGACCAGAGCTGCTGGGCTGCAGGCTGTGCGCTTGCTTTTGTCTGATGCTGCCTGGAAATACCCCTGTGCCCTCACTGCAGAAAGCTGATGAGGGTTTTGTTAACAGAGAAATATTTTTTCCACTCCTTCCCATCCACTTGAGCAGGATGATATTTTCATTTCTGTCCATCACAACTGACTCAATGATAATTTGTATCTCTCAGATCAGCTGCCCCGTATTGATGGTGTTTACCCAGCACAGCCCGTGGGTGGGTGGGATTGCTGTGGGAAGCAACGGACCCTCCACCGGCTGAATCAGCCCAGCTGAGCCAACTTGCAAGGCCGTCAGCTGATTCCTGCCAGCTGAGCCTCTGCCTTCGCCTCCTGTGACTCATCCTCCTCTGAATTAAACAAAGAGCCCCCAGACTGCAGGCTGAGTCACATCTGTTTTGAAGGTGGTAGCAGGGTGGCTTTTGTGTCACCCCCTCCCCGCCTTGGGAGGGAGTACCAGGGAGGAGGTTGTCTTTGTGGCAGTGAACCTCAAGTCAGAGATCTAAAAATAAAAGCGGGAGGAAGAAGAAAGGCCTCTAAGAACAGGACCCCCTTTTCAGCCACCTTCCATAATAGCACTTCAATCTACTCCTGCAGGGGCAAGGGGGGACGGTGGATGTGTGATGGAGGGGATGACCGAGTTCCTGAGGACTGTAATTGCATGGGATTAAAATGCACAGCTCTGCAGTTACATCTTGACAGAGAATTACAACCTCAACAAGGGAAAATGTCAGGAAAGGGCACCAATAAAACAGAACAAGCAGGGCAAATTCAGCTCTGACTTAAGCTGCTGGATTTGGCTGCTTGGCACCTACCGACAGCTGTGTATTACCCAGCGGTCCTTCCTACCGGAAGCAAAATCCCAAATTTCCTTAGAGATGGTGTAGCTCTGGCCCTAGATTTCTGCTTCAGTGTTTCTTTCCTCCCTGCAGACACCAGCTGGCTCTCCTGCGGAGAGGAGCTGGTGATGGGTTCCTGGGCTGGGCACAGCCTGCCAGGGACATCCCTCCCCTCCTGCTCTCCCCTGGCCAACAGCAACCCGGGCTGCCCATCCCCTGCTGCCTGCCTTCAGAATCGTTAATTATCATAAGGAGGAACATCTCCTTTAACTGAACAATGTCAAATGACTCTTCAATTTAAGCACTCATTTGTTTTCATCAATCCAGAGCCAAGCTGTTGTGCTGCTGTGTGATGAGACTGACTGGTAGCATTCCACTTGTGAACATGCTCAGGCTTGGAAATACTCAGACAACCCACTGCCAGCAGGAAATCACATCGATAAGTAATGGAAAACCCAGAAAAAATGGAGGATAGGCTTGGATAAGTGCTACGAATAGGGAATTGGGAGGGTGGGTAGGGGCTGTCACTGGGTATCTTTGAGGAATCCATTAGGCTGAATGCCTGCATTTCCAAGAAGACTAAATCATCCATGAGGAGGTTGGGTTTGCTCAGATGTTGCTTTAACGTTCAATTTATTCAGAGTAATTTAGCTTCATTTGGGGAGTTGCAAATGAACTGTTACTTACTCTGTGTCAACAAAACACTGGGGTTTCTTGCTTCAAACGAAAAAAGGAAAACATGCATCTTGTCAAGCTAGTGTTCCCTGTTCATCACCCCCCTCTCGAAAGACCAGGTGGTGGAGAAGAACCTGGGACAAGTCACCCAGCAGCGGCCAGTGATGCTTTACAGCAACTTCCAGACCAGTGCCCAGCAGAAAAAGGGCAATTAGTCTGCTAAACAGCTATTTCCAAAGTGGACAGTGGAGTCAAACACCCAGCAAACTGCATCTTCTTGCATCCCCTCCTGTATGCTGCAGCACCAGAAAATTCCCAGAAACCCCAGGATAAATTGGCTTTGTGATTTGGTGTGGGCACAAGAGGATAAAAATTGCCTGCAGGCATGCACGTCTGTAACATATCTAAGGAGCCGGTGTTGTCAGGCACCACGTGCCCTGTGTGCAGCGTGGGGCATCAGGCAGCTCATGCTCCCCGGTGAGCAGGAAAGGAAAGTGGGAATTCAAGCTGGGTGAAGCCTGTTTATACATACGTTAGTCAGCAGGGTGGGAGGGGGGTTAAATAACTGTTACACACTATAATATGTGCTATCCTACAGCAAAATTTCATTATGTGTAACTCTCTTTACTCCTATCTGTGTAATAAAAAACACCCCAGGAAATTCTGTTATGCTAAAATTAGGAGTTAAGTCACCATTCAGATCTCAAACTAGAAATAATCCTGTATCAGCATAATAAAGTTGTTAATCGTAGAAACAGAATCATTTAGGTCAGAGAAGACCTCTAAGATCAAGTCCAACCATTAAGTCCCCCAGGAAACTGTGTCCCTCAGTGCCACATCTACACACCTTTTAAACACTTCCAGTGATCGTGATCTTACCGCATCCCTGGCCAGCCTGTTCCGATGCTCAACAGCCCTTTCAGTGAAGATGTTTTTCCTAAGATCCAATCTAAACCTCCCCTGGTGCAAGAACAGAAGACCAATTCTAATTTCTCCTTAAATCATAGATCTGCTATGAAAAGCATATCAGTCTTAATCCCTCTGGCAGCCGTTGGTGGTCCTGTTCCTCCTGCCTGAGCTCAGCCCCACTGTGGAGCTGCTCCTGTGCAGGCAGCGGGTAGCAGTGAACGCTGGGCAGGTCCCCACTGTCCCCTGGGGTGACCGGTGCCACTGCACAGGAGCAGCTTCTGGGTCAGCAATAGCTGGCTGCCATTTCCACGAAGCACATGGCAGCTTCATCCCTGGTCCTCCAGCTCGATGCTCCCCAGCAGGAAGGACTCAGTGACCAGCCCCAGTTACCCAGGCTGCAGAACAGCCAGCGCTGCAGCCGTCAGCTCAGCACCCAGCTGTCGGCCAAAGCAAAGGGAACAGCAGTAAGAAACTGGGGTTTAAAACCTTTTTATTAGGCCAGTGGGAAAACACTAAAGCATTAGCATTTTTTAATTGCTTGTGATACTGCGTATGCAAAAGATGCAGATGAACACTAAGCAGAGGGCTTTTCCTCCTTCCCTTTGTAGCGCTACATAATCATTTTGCTGTTCAGGTTTGTTTGCTTGCTTTCTCATGCTCCTGTATGGTTAAAAACTACTTGTTGTTAGCTTTGCCCACCCTGCCAAGCCCCCAGCACATGCCATGTGTCCCCCACCTGGCCGGGGCACCTGGGGTCCCAGCTGTCCCCAGGGGAAGCCATTGAGCTGTGGCACAGCACCTTTCCTGGCAGCAAGGCATCCAGCCCGCAGCCCTGCGCCCTGGTTTGATGCAGGTTGTCAAAACACAGTTCAAATATTGTATTTTTCACAGGCCAAGTCAAACGCAATACCCAAACAAGACAACGGTGGGCAAGGGCAACTGCACTGGGCGGATCCAGGCTGTAAATGCCATCTTGAGTGCTGGGCGGTGAGGACCACCGACGGCTTACAACCCCTCGAGGGGATGGAGAGGGGATGGAAGGGAGGGACTTCCCTTTGCCTCCTCCCCTGCCTGCAGCGGGGATCATTTTCTAACCAGGAGTTGTATAAGCCATGAGAAACGTGATTGAATCATACGCTTCGGAGTCCTCGCCAATCTCTGTTCTCATAAATCAAGGAGGTAAATATAGATCGGTTATCGGCTGGGCTTATCAGGGCATATATGAGCAGAAGCCAGGCTGTCGATGCATTACGTGGACAGTGAGGATGCACCCCTAGCATTAATCTGGTTTGTCTAATTGATGTGTTTGTTTCTCTTTTGCTGACTGCATACATTAAGAAATTACTCACTCAGTCCTCCTGGTTTTTAATTGAAATCTACTTCACTGTACCCAAAAGCAGGAAACAAAGCAAAACTCTTTGTTTTCCCACATGCTCTGCACAGTGGAGATAGAAACAGCTCCTTCTTCAGTACTCGTTTCCACTCTGTTCAGTGCTGGTTTCATGAGACTGAAAACATCACCTCAGATTAGGTAAACCTTTCCATAAAAACCATTAACTCCCCTGTGGAAAAGCCCAGTGGATTTTTCCTTGAGATGTAATTTCTAAAAGCCTGTCTTCATGAAAGTGTAAAGTGAAGGGTAAGGAAATAACAACAAATTAAAAAAATAGCAGAATGGGTCAACATAAACAGCATTTCATTTATGTACAAACCCCCTGATTTCAAGAGCTACATCACGTCTATACCCAGCCCACTCCAAACCCCATTCCTCAAAACGTGTATCTTTTAGCATTAGATCTAACTCAGTTAGAAGCAATGCTATTATATGTTTTGCATTCTGGATCGGCCCTTTTTTTCTGTCTACAAACTAGTGGAAAAATGTATTTTTTCTTTAATTTTCCAATCCTTTCCCTGCATTGTAAGGGCAGAATCTTTTTGCATGCTAGCTGGCACATCAGTGATGAAAAACATACTGTCCTAATATTCTCCCCCAGCAGTGCAGAAGCTTGCTTGAAACCTATTTACTGCTAAGTTGTGCATATTAATGTCTTGTCTTATTTGCCTCAACAAACAGAAAGGAGGCTATTTTAAGTTACTAGAAGATACACAAACTAACTGAAAATCCAATCTTCATTTTCTAGAGAAGCCATCTGGGTCATGTTCCTTCTTTTGAATTAGATTTAAAACATCTTTGGGGTACTCTTATGGACAGCACACCCCAAGTATCAAAGGAGGGCCATGAAAGGACGGTCGCTCATGCCATGGGTCCCTATGGCAGAGACCCGCAGGCAGCAAGCCATCGCACCAAAGCCAGCGGAGCCAGCAGCCACGCAGCTCAAGATCCCATCAGCAGCTCGTATGGGAGCCAGGACCCTGATCGCTGATAATGGTATAATGAATACCAAATTAAAACCTAAAACTATGCTACCACAGGCTGCGATCTTATCAGCCTCCCCTGAAAGCTGAGCTGCATCCAGCCCTGTGGCTCTTGAACACGAGATTTCAAGTAATATGCTTCAGGTAATTCAACCCGTGCCGCTCGGCTCTTTCAGGTAGCGCTCAGCCAGGGCTACATTACAATATTAAATCCATGGTGACTTCAGAGGTGTAGGCTTTGGCACATCGTCCTTCAGCTGAAATACAAAATCAGGTTGAAGAGAGCTGGAATGACCTAGCTGAAATACCTTGGCTGAGCTTCAACTGAGAAATTGCGTTTAGTCCAAGGAAAACTGCACCATGGTTTCATCTGGGTAACATTTTCGCCTTCAGTGCTGACCCTTCCCAACACTGCCCTTTGGCTTTAGCTATGAGAAATCATCAGGGAATAGTAGATCAATAGAAATGTCAATGACGACAAACTATCAGATCGATATAGTCCTTTTTTTCTGCAGAGCTGCCAGTTCTGGAGCAGACGTGCAGTGCTCTCCTGCTGAATAGCTAATGCTACTTAGCTTCAGTCCACGGGATGTTCACAAACCTTTCCTTTCCTGCAAGGCCTGCAGTTATTCTGGACACGCAAAAAGCTACACTTCTGTGCAAAACGAACAACAGACAATAAAACATCTTATTTGCATGCAAAGCAAATACACTCACATGAACAGCAGCCTCTCTTCAAACCTTGGGATGGGCAAAGCCCTGTCCATTATTAGCAGCAAGATGGATAAACCAAGCAGCCAGTTAAAATGCCCTGAAAGCATTCACTTCTATTTCTTGCCCCCTGCCAGAAAAAAAATGTTTGGGTTTTGTGGTTTTGTGGTTTGGGTTTTTTTAATTCAAGCAGAAATAGTTCAGTCTCTGGGTAAATATGGCATGTAAATGCTAAAATAGCCTGAAGACCACTAATTTTAACCTGACTCTCTGAGCAGTAGCAAGCAAGCTATTTGTGTTTAAAATCCAAATGAATACCGTAGCCTAATGCTGCTTTTACTGAGGACAACAGAAACAGCTCCTCCAGTGCGCAGGCAGCCCAGCAGTGTGAGCTGGACCTGTCACCCTAGTGGGTCACAGTGGAGACAAAGGGCTCGTGGATGCTCCCAGCCCTGTGTGCAGCTCGGGGGGTAGCACTGCCCACCCAGCGCCCAGCTCTGCCAGCCACATACAATAAGGTGCAGGTGATGAGGAGCTGAAATGATTCTGGAATAGGGACCATGAGAGGCAACAGGGGAAAGCAATGGCTATAAACACAGCCTGGTGTGTGCAGCACCACAGCAGAGCCAGTCAGCCCCCCAGCAGCTGCCCAGAACCAGCAGCCCTGCAGCAACACATCTTTCCTGCCCCCTGCTCATTGCAGGTGAACCGGGCTGCGGGCCCTCTTGCCAAAGCCTTGCCCTCAAAGCATTACCACACTTTGAACAAAAGTATTTACAGCACCTGCTCCTATAGCAAAGAAAAAATGTTCTCTCGGCTTTTTACTGATAGAGTTTCTGCCTACAACTAGCCTTGCATGGTTCCTGCTAGACCCACAGCTGTATTAAGATGAGTAGATGGTCAAACCAAGCCATCCTCTTCAGAAGCGTCTCTTTACAGAGCACATGAGAGGTGGCAAACACCACAACTCACCGCCTCAAACTAAACACGGAACCACCACAATGGGTCGGTGCCAGCAGATACAGACATCATGTCGTACATCACATCAAACCCAAGGTGGCTGGGAGCTTTGGGAATGCTTAAAGACATCAGGTAGGTGCTTCCCTTCTGACGAGCACCCAACGGGTGTCAAACTCATGCCTAACACAGTCCAAGATGTTACCCTGTTGCACCCTGCGCACAATCTGCCAACAAATCCATCAAACATTCCTGCGCTGGTATCATTTTTGTGCTATGGTACTTCTCCTGTTACTCTCAGAACAGATAACTAAGACCAAATCCTGCCACCAGCTGCACCCCCATTGCCTTAGCTGCAATCCAGAAGAGTTAAACCCACCTGCAGGACAGCAGGCACTGACACTCAGCTATGCACCCAGTTCCACTTGATTAAGACATAACCATCACAGCATACATGGTGTGACCTGGGTGGACAGGTCACACTTAACGGCTACACAGTGGCCCAAAACATTCATGTTAAACCATAGGATGAAGAAAGTGAGAAGGCAACACACTTCTGCCTGGTTTTGTTGTTAAAAGCAGTCTTCTCTGGATAAGAAAAAAAAGAGTGTGTGGTCCTTTAAATAACACAGCAGCCTCCAAACAGTGACTCATTTAATCCCCTCTCGCTGGCAGCTGCTTTATCCCAGCATCCCCCAAAGGCCCTGCAGCTCCTGGCCCCCAAGGTGGGGTGTCGCCACATGTCCCCCCTCCTCATGCAGCCCCCAGCCCCATCATATAGGTTTTTATCTGCCCATGGCCGAGGTTAACGCATCTGGTTTGGTGCCAGTGGGACGTCCCCACTGGGGATGGCGGCAGCACAACCAAAAGGCATCGCTGCTTTGGCAGGCACCGGCGACAGCCTCCAGCCAGGGGAGAGACCACAGCTCATGCTGGAACTAGACTTGGGCTGTACTTTCACACACAGCTTTGAAAGGGATTTCTTTGATGCTCCTTCGTGCCATCTTTATCTGAACAGGAAACATGTCTGGTGGATGTATTACCCACCTTCTCCACTCAGCCTGGCATGGAGGATATGAGGCAAGAAAGAAAGAGGCTGGGAGAAATCTTAGCTGGATAAAATCAAATGGCAAATCATCCTTGGGCTTCTGTACTGGGATTTTACCCCAATTTCTGTTTATACCCACAGCCACTGAGGTTCTCCTCCCGCAGAGCGAGGAAGCACCCTGATATGGGTTTATGAGAATCAACCACACACTATTTTCTTTTCACCCATCCAAGATGCTGCTTAGCAGGGCAGAATAACCCTCTTGGTTGCCCTAAGTACAAACCAAGCCCATGGCCAGTCCCACTACAGACACAGCTTAAATAATGACGAGTGGGCTGCATGAGTGCTGGGCTCATTCCCTGCCCAGCTGTGTCAGGGCAGCAGCACCTGTGCATCAGGGTGAGACCCCGTGGGGTCAGGGAGGAAGGAGGTGCAGCTCGGCGCTCCAGGCATGTTCTTCTGTCTGCCCAGCTAATTGCATCTGCCCAGTGAGGTCTGGATCCCATAAAGCACGTAGAGACAGTCCCTCACCCAAAGAAATTACAGCCCATGCAGCCAAGACACCACCTGAGCCTAGGCAATACGTTGACTATTGTTTCTTGGGACTACAAAGAACAATGAAGCTCACCCAGGAAACCTGTTGCAGAGCCAATGACCTGAGTGAAGTTTTCTAAGTCTCAAGTCAAGGCTTTAATGACAGGACTATCCTTCCTCATGCTGGCATGCATCATAGCACTCACTAGTCGTGAACAGGACATGAGAAAGCAAGATTAATGCCTTTTCTTACCCTCCTACACTAATGCCTCCATCACTTTGACCCCTATAGGGTATTCACTGAGGTTCCAACTCATGCAAAAGAAAGAAAAGGAGTGGCCAAACATTCTGGCCACACTTCTAAGAATATCAGCGCTTTTGCAGGGCTCTATATGGTCTCTGCTCAGAGACACTGTCAACTGAACTTCGCAGTGGATGTCCAGCAGGCAGTGCTGTTCAGGGAGTTGTCTTGTGATGCCCCAGGCCAAGTCGGAGCAAGAACACCTGCCAAAGCCATGGACTTGAGTTACCAGACATGCGGAGTGAGCAAGTGGAGGTCTAACTGGCTCCCTTCACTACATCCCAGTGGCTGCCTAACAGGATGCCCCTGTGCAGCCTGGTGCTTGCAGAAAGAAGTAGTGCTTTTCTGTGAAATATCAATTTTTCCTAAGAGCCAGCTGACACTCTCCAGCCGCCTTCACTAAATGATAAGTGTGCGATGGAGACTGTGCTTTCAGCCCTGCTCATCTAAGAGGAGCTGCTGGAGGGACCGCAGCCAGTGCATACGGACACAGCAATGGCAAAGGAAAGATGCTGCAGCTTCTCCCTGTTAGCGCCCAGTGGAGTTTAGTATCAAACATTTGAAAATACATAATAATTTTCAGTTCTCATGCTGACTTCAAATGTAAATTCTGACTGGAATTTGATTTGATCCCAAAATAGGTTTTCTTTTACAACTTTATTTGTTTCAAGTAGCTTTTTCTTTGGAAGCATAACCAAAATCAGCACACCTTTGCAAAACCAGCAAAAATGTGATGGGGCGACCAAGCACAGCCATGGGGAGCCTGGTGTCAGTCCAAGGGGAACCCAAGCTATTTCTCTTGAACAGCCCATTAGTCACATTTGATGATGTCAAAACATTTTGAGAAACAGCTCTAAGGAAAACTCATTAAAATAAAGGAAATGGAGATCAGCCTTTCCTTTCTGAGGAGGTCTTATGAAAGGAAAGACGGCCCACAAGGTGAGGATACTGGAAGCCCTAAAGGGATTTGGAGGCCAGCAGGCCAGAAGTATGTTGACTGTCCTAATAAAAAGCTTTGTAGGTAAAGAAATAGCCCAGAAAACAGCAGGAACCATGGTATTTAAATGGCACAATTAATTAGTCACAAATGAGACAAGTATGAGGGGATTATAAGAGGTAAACAAACGTTTTGATAAAAGGAAGACAGAAAATCAATTGGGCAGCTTCTACCCATGTATATTCAGAGTCACAGAAAAGAAAGTTACATCCCACGAAATTGGAAAGGCCGTATTTGATGCTGATAAGCAAAATAGCCAAGATAATGAGGTAGCAGCTGGTGGAGATCCCTGCTATAAGGTGTTATTGAGGCCAAAGCCTTGGTCATATTCAAAATAGGATTAAGTATTTAAATGACTAGTTAGGCAGCTGCTTGCTGTTACAGAAAAATGGACAGAAATTATTTTGATCTAGAAACTAGGCAGTGCCTGGGGACAGAGGAAATTCTGCTGCAAAATCTACCACTGTGTGCTTGGCTGCTTTGGGAACTTCCACCCTGATCTGAGGGTGATCTTGCTGATGGCACTTGTCTGGAGGGTAACTTGGCCTCATCCAGTTCTTTATCTAGATGACAGACTTGTGTTTAATCAACTTGAAGAGACTCATTAGAGGGGCAGCTTGCAGAAATTCATCTTCCTGCAATACTGGAAGTTGTAAAACTCATGAGAACAGGGTAAAGATTAAGGAGAAAGAGCTTAAGTGAGCCTCACTCCAGGTGGTAGCAGGCTGTTTCAGGTAGCTGGCAGTAGGTACCACTGGATAAAACAGAGGCAAGCCTATAAAAAGTAGATCAAGGTTGGACTGCAACAGGGTCTGGAAAATATTATACAGCAAAGTCTGCCAGAGCAAGAGGTCTGAGCAGCAGAGGGAAGGTGGAGGGCAGGGGTGGTATCATGGTACTGCAGAGTGATTTGTACAAATGTGGGTGCTACAGGTGTTTGCTAAGAGGACATAAAAGCTCCTCTCGGTTGATACCAACCAAACTGCCACAGGTCAGACACGTGCTGATAGCACCAGCCTGTGGTCAGCTCTCAGGGCATGCAGCCCCACACTCTGGTATACCAGCCCCAAGCAGTTAATATGACTCAAATGACTCCATAACCACACAGGCAAAGAAGTCCTGTTAAATCTTGGCTGCAGTGACAATCATTTCAGAAACACCCGCTCCCTGCCGTGGTCTTTACTCACACACTCTACAACCACAAAGGAGTCGGATGTGAGCACAAAAGGCTGGTGGTGCTGTCAGCGAGTCCACCACGGTCTTAAAACCACTGTGAAAAAAGATGCAATAACAAATGCAGAAGCTTTTCTCTTTTGCTCAGATTTAGCCAAAGGGAAGCTCCCGAGATCAGCCATCCACGGCTGCGCCTGGTGTCCACAGACTGAGCTACAGCAGCTGGGGGAAGCCTGTGAATGAGAAGAGAAACAACAACCAAATGGGAAGCATGGGTACTACAGACAGGGACAGGAGAGCAGCTGCAGCTCACAGTGTTGCTGTCAGACAATCAAAGAATAAGGAAAAGCATAAAAACAGGGTTTCAAAACTGCTGGTTGTGAGGGGGGTAATCAGCTGGCTGCACTTTGGCTCCAGCAAGGCTTTTTCTGCTGTGTGCTGTACGGTGTGATGTGTGCTGGCAAGAGTGGCAGGAAGGGAATGGAGCATCGTGTCATCCTGTGATGACACCTTCTGCTGACCAGCAGTAACCTGGAAGAGGTGTTTTCTATTCTTTTTCAGGAAGAGAAGGGCTGCAAAAAACCTGCTGTGAAGGAGGGAAGAGAGGGAAGTAAAGCTAAGCTGGAGAGAGGAAAGAATCTGGTAAGAAACTGGGAAAATGATGGTGCTCATCTGGAAAGCCACAAAAAATACCACAGAAATCAAGGCTGGAGAGGAAATCAGAGATGACATTATCCTGCCCAGAGACAGGAGCATGGACATCCTGGCCAGGTTTATCTGTGCAGTGTTGCTGTCTGCGTGTCCCCAGAAGGTCATTGCCACTGATGCAGTTCCTGTCGGGGTCACTCACATTAGGCAAACATTGGCTTCCCAAACTGCACTGAAACCGAAGGACCACGCGTTTCATTTTTACCAAAAGTCAACAAACACTTATTTCAGCATTTAGAGAATGAATAGCTTCTGTCCACTCAAGGCACACCCCACACCCCACGTCTGGGGATGGGTCCTGTCAGAAGTGACAGCACAAAGCTGTAATGGAGACTGGAATCTGACCCTCGCCAGACATCACTGGAGACAAAATCATTTTGGGTTCGGAATCAAAATGGTCCAGATATAGATACAGAGAGGGAGTGTTTCTAGAGGGAGCCCCATAGCAAGAATCAGGAAATAAAAATGCAGTAAGGAATAATCTTGCACATGAATTCCAGTTATCTTCAGAAGCAGCTATGGATATAAAAGATAAAATATATCCTGCACCTGATACCTAACTCTTCCCAGCCCGGCCATGCAGAGGGCTGGACAAGACGGCATGCTGCAATACAGGATGCATCCTAGCAGTCCTAATTCTGCCCGTTCCGGGGTGACAGCATCAGCACCCAAACCTCACAGTGCGGCTCAGGGAGAAGACAAGGGGGAGGGGGGGTGTCCCACCCTCTGTCCCGGGGGTGAGGAAACCCCTGCTCCGGAGCAGACAGCCAGGGGAGTTATTTTTCAGCAGCCAGCCAATTCGCAGGAGGCCCCCGGCAGCCGTGAGAACACTCGGGCAGGCAGCGCGCACTCGGTGCGTGGGGAGGGGGCGGTGGTGGCGCAGCCCCGCGCGGGGAGGTCCCCCGGGCCCGGCCCGGCTCGCCCGGTGGGTATCGCCGGGCGGTCACATGCGGCAGGCGGGGAGAACGCGGAGAGGGGGAAGCGCTGAATAATTGAGGAGCTGCAGCGCCCTCCTCCCTCCCTCCCTCCCTCCTCCCTCGCTCCATCCCTCCCTCCGCCCTGCGTGCGCGGCCGGGAGCCGGGGTCGGCGGTGCCCAGCGCAGCCCCCCCGCGCCGGCTGCAGCAGCGCAGCCGCCCCCGCCGGGGTGCGCGCCCGCGGCGGCTCCGCAGCATCGCCCGCCCGCTGCCCTCCGCGCCCGGCGGTGAGTGCCCGCGCCCCGGCGGGGAAGGGAAAGGGAGGGAGGCAGGGCGCGGGGGGGAAGGCGCTCCCCACGCTGCCACCCTCCTGCCCGGGGGGAGCCGCTCGGGGTGCGGGGGCCCGGCTGCGAGCCCGGGGGAGGGCTGGCCCGGCGCCCCGCGGGGGAGGGCGGCGCGGCCCCCTCTCTGCCCGCACACGGGGCCGGCTGCTGCCCCGCTCGGGGCCGCCGCAGCGAGGGGAAGCACCCCGGCCGCTCCGGGCCGCGGGGGAGGGACCCCGGCCCGCTTGGGCACCCCCTTGTCCCGGCCGGGCTGCGGCTCCGTGTTTACAAAGTGTCGGGGCACTCACCGGAGGAGGTGGGGGGGGGGGGGGGGGAAGGGGGAGCGTCGGGGGTGACAGCAGGGGATTGATAGGAAACGGGGGGAAACAGAGTGCGAGGAGAAATGCCGGGTGGCCTGAGCGGGCGACAGCTCTCGCTACAGGTCACCGCCGGCGCACGTGAGGGGCAGGCGGGGGGCTGCGGGCAGGGGCAGCAGCCGAGGGGCAGGGGCAGCAGCCGAGGGGCAGAAGCCCAGGGGCAGGCCGGAGCCGGGCAGAGCCGGGCGGGCGCTGTCCGCGGTGCTGAAGCCCCGACGGGGCGGCCCTGGCCCCCGCCGAGCCCCCCGCCCCCCGGGCCGCGTCTGGCCCACGCACACGGACCCGATTTACGGCTCCGTCCTCCCGCCGGCGCCTGCAAAACTCCCTCTGACTTGCAGGCTGGCAATGGAGTTAGCTTCCTTTTTACGTCACCCCCGACTCAGTGCTGTTTATCGATTCCACACGGGTATTTTTGAGCTGCCTAATACCAACCGTCTGCCCGCCTCAGCCCCGGGTAGGTGTGCTTCAGCATCACTGTATTGAAAAACCTAATCTCTTTTCTCGGAATTGCTTTCCAGCCTAGGTTTTGTGGCCTATTAAATGCTGGTTTATACAGATTGACTTAGTGCCTTTCTGTCACAGGCTGTACTGAGAGCGCTCTAAAATATAGGGCTTCCTAAATCAACACAGACTCTGGGGAGGAGGAGGAAGCAGTATTACTCCGGTCAACCCCAGAGAAGACTTTTGGCTCAAAAGGGCCATGTCTGATTTAATCTAGCATATTAACTAATTAATCCTCCCAGTGTCCCTAAGTAGTAGGCAAGTACATTTTAGCACGCCAAGGCATTTGTTTAATTGCCCAAAAACTGTCATGAGACTGAAAGTCTGATTGCTGAAGATATTTACATGTGTTCATTTTATTGGTACACATTGCTAAGGCGTATGACTTACCGTAGTTGAACAACATACTGCAAACAAACAAAAAAACCAGCCAAAACCAACACTAGGGCGAAGTCACCTAGATTAAAATAATTATCTGTTTTGAAAACGTACTGCTACGTGGGGAGCCTTTGTTGCTTGAGAACAGAGAAATGAGGGGTTCTTGCAGAGATCCAAGACTCAAGCACTATTCCCCTTTTTCATCTGTCAAAGGTGCTGAACTTTGCCAACAAAACAGAGACTGATGAGTAGCATGTGTGTAGTAGTAGGATGATGACAAAGAATCTTGGGTCCTCTCAAAGTAAAGTCAAATGTACAGCACATATCTGAGAAGACAGAAAGGAGGCAATATCTGAGATAGGACAAGACAGAGGGGGAAAAAAAGCCTTGTTCAATTGCTGCTTAGTAAGGGGAAATGTGGGAAGGAAATTCTGTCTCAGGCCTTGGAAACTGAGACTGCTAGGAATACAGTAGACATCAACAAAAATGACAATAAAATTTAAATTAAAAAAAAGCAAAAGCCTGTCAAGGACCAGAGAAGGGCCCTTTCAGTGGAGGAACTACAGCACCTGAGCAACTCACTTCATTAAAATTAAGGGTGGGAGGTGACTCAATTCTTGAATCTAAGAGCCTCTACCGAAAGAAATTACTAGGCACTAACTTATTCCTCCATCTGCCAAAGAAAGGCACAACATGAACCAGTGCCGAGATGCTAAAGCCAAAACATTCTGATTTAAGTGAGGGATCACATTTTTGAACAGTGGAGGGCTGATGACCTGATGAAGGAGCTATCAGAAAACCTGCTGGATTCTCCATCTGTTTATGTCAAGACTTGATGTCCTCCCAAAAGATGCAGCTTAGCCAAAGCAAGTCATGGGGCTCCCTGCAGGAGTAATTGCCTGGAATCTAATGGCCTGCAATTCAGACAAAATGAACTTGGTGGACTTAAAGGTATCTTTGATCCTTAATTCCCTAAGTTAGGCACAGGGATGTACAACTTTGCTCCCAGGTACCCCAGCCTCCCCTCTAGACAAGTACAACATTCCCAGCAGGTGGGATATCTGGCCACATACCGAAAGCAGAACAAATGAATGACCAACCTATATTTTGAATCCCCCAGTTTTCCAACTTGTTTCAGTAATTAACTCTCCCTACAAAGAGTATCTTTCTTTGTGCATATTGCATAAATTGAAGCAATTTAAAACACAAATCATTCTCCTTAGGGAGTCAGTGACAACTCCCAAGTCAAGATGGATCTTACTTTTCTCTAATTTTTAGGATCATATGATGAAAATTCATTCTTTGTGGAACTTCAGAGGCTCACATGGGATCATATCAGATAGGATTCCAGCTCAAAATATTTTAAAGGATATATTTATAGGCTGACTTGACACTACTTCCTTCTTGAATGCAAGACAGACTGTTTTCTCAGTTCTGAAATCATACAAATATAATAAGATTTCATCCATCTTCCCCTGAAAGCAACAGGAATTTTTCTAGAAAATTCAGTGAGAACAGGATAACCTCACAATGGTCAAATTAATAGTTTTCCTGTGAAGCCCTGCAACATTCAAGCAAATAGGACAGCAAGAACTTACAAAATGTAAATACAATCCTAGGCTCTTCGTGGGAAGGAAAAGAAAAAGAAGAAAAAAAAGAGGATAACAGAATAGTCTGTAACAGAATCTACTTAGTCTGTCAGACTTCTCAACCCTCAAATAATCAAAACATTGCTTTCAGAGCACCTGAGCTATTAAGAGCATCATAATGTATAAGTCTGAGCAACATGTTGTTGTTTGGATTATTAAGACATTTTAATAATAGGAATGTAAGAGTGTTAAAAAGAATCAGATACTTCTTCATCCATGTGAGGTAGTGGGATCCCTTTGCCACACAAAAAGGCATTAGCAGATGGGTAGCATTTGTCTTTTTTCACATCAGTTAAAAAAAAAATAAAAAAATCAGTCACAGATTGGTGCTCTCTACAAAGCCATGGTTCAGCCTGAACTTGTCACTCTTGTGAGAGACAGTAGAGCTAGGGATGCAGAAGGATCAGAGTCGAGAAATATAGTAGACGTTTTAAAGCTACTTCCTATGAATATGAAAACCTGGCCAGAGTCTCACCTCGGTTCAGGGTGAGTCTGCTTAACTCGTTGAACCACCCACAGTGTAAATGGAAAGATTCTAACTCAGATTCATGAGCTACAGAGATTCCTAAAACATTTTTCACTTACAAGCGATGAGATGTAGCTAAGCTGCTGTTGTCAACTGGAAACTGCCTTCTAGTACTGAGCAATTTTTCTTTTGTACATGTTTCCTTGGCTCATGGAATAGCAGCCCTGCCTCCAGACTATGCGGTCATCGGCGCAGGGCTGGGCTCCAGCTAGCGTTGACTCGGCCACCACAGCCCATCCCTTTCTGTCATCAGGCTGGAACATCGCTAGGAGAAAACTATTTTTTCCCACAATAAAACTGTCAGAGTGAAGCCCAGGCGCTTATGAAACAAAACCAGTGAGGTGGAGGCACACAGCACGTGACTCTATTGTTTCTGTTCCTCTGCGTGGTGACTGTATCAATAATTTACTGAAAGACATGACACCATAAATTAAATCCACCCGGCAGGTGAAGAGAAGAAGAGCTTCTGTAGCACAGGTCTTTCAAGCACCATGTCCTAATTCTGAGAGGACAGAGTTAAAGGATCAGGTGTTTTACTGCCTATAGGGAAATGGGTTACCCCACAAGTGTCCATGGGGGTATCTATGTCGAAACTTTAGCTAAATGTCTATAAAACCAAATGTGTGGGTTGGAGGGCAGCCCCTCTCAGCAGCCATTGACTCTTGCCTGTTGGTG
The DNA here is from genome assembly GCF_023634085.1 of Falco cherrug. Classification (NCBI taxonomy): domain Eukaryota; kingdom Metazoa; phylum Chordata; class Aves; order Falconiformes; family Falconidae; genus Falco; species Falco cherrug. Next base: position 28,269,575 of record NC_073707.1, read on the forward strand.
ACTGTGAGCTAAGTTGGTGCTTTGGTCCACTCCTCCGGCAGGCTGGGTTTTACTCAACAAAGTTTTTTGAACCTGAGGATGGAGACACCCCTTTGTGCTGAGACACCACTTGCACATCTGGGCACATTCCGCCCACAGCAGCACAATTAAAACTTAGCTTTAAACGCGTGCTTGTGCATTATTGAACCAGGTCTCATTAGGGCCTGTTGAGTGGTACTAAATGAGCAACTGCTCTGTGATGCTCAGCAATGCCAGGGTGGCCTGCAGGTAGGATCTGGACACTCTAGCCTGATAGCGAAAGAAATGAATGCTTCTCCTGGTCATCCTTCATCCTTAGCTGGGAACAGGCAGAGAGCGCTGGTGACAGGTCTCGTGCCACTCCAGCCCCACAGCAAGGCATTGGGGAAGCATCTGGGTACGCCAGTGCCTCCTCTAAGGCACCTGGGCAACAGCAGGTGTGTTCCACTCATTAACTGGCTACGGAAGCAACAGGGACCAGGAGATGTGCAATTAATAACTCGGGTCACCAGCTCTGCGCAAAGTAAATTAAGACAGAAAGAAGCAATATGTCAGGTTCCTTTGGCTGAGAGCTCTGGCACAAAGAACTACAGCGATTATATTTCAGCAACTCTGCTCTTAATTGCATGCAGGCACACCAGTGAAGTTATGCTTGCCAGGCAAGGCAGCACACCATGGGGAGACTCTGCCTGCTGTAGCTGGGAGACAAAAAGTGTTGCCTCAGTGAAAAGAGGTTGGGGTTTGGGGTCTCACCAGTAAGGGAGGCTAAGAGCAAGCATGCAAGTAGCTACCAGGGCTTCAATGGCAAGCAAATTTTAAGCTAAAGGTAATCGTGTTGGTTCATGCTGATTCCTTTGCTACACAAAGACATCTCCGGGCACTGTATGTGCATCACTCAGGAATATTATAATACCCTAGGTTTTATGCTATTAGCATTTTTAAAAACATATAATGCTTCATTTAATTCTGCCTCACCAATACCATCCTAGATGCCAATTTAGATATGCATTCGTAACTCACCGAGAAACGTCAAAAAGCCCTCATGCCACAACACCAGGCATTGCTCACACTACACACCACTTAGGTCTTACGCTGCATTTGCCTGACTGATGATGATAAATGACTAAACACAGAAGCTATTCTAAATCATCTTCTTTGATCAACTTGAGCTCACATTACTCATATAATCAGTTGTGTTGAAATGCAAGAAGATTGCTCATGTGAAGCAAGGATTATTTGTCCTAGTGAATAATAAGAATAAGCAGCCAAACATGTAATAAAAGCAGCAGGAGCTGCTATTTGCTTCCTTGAAGTGTGTTGAATCTACCTCACTTCTGTTGAGGAATTCAGTGACACAGGCTACAACCAGCCAAATTACCCCGCAGCTCTGGGCTCCCTTTTTGATATGCAAAAAAAATCCCCATTGATTTGCATATACTACTATTGCTTCTTCTGGAGCCTTTTGTAGGCTGGGGATTGAAGTATGTGTCTTTCCAGCTTCTTCTAAGGAAAGTAGTTCTTTGAGAACCTCTCCTGCATTCATTAGCTGATAGCCAAATCGTGGAAGTGGGGCAGCCAGGCATAATCAATTACATTTGTATAACCGCTGATGGAACACGATAACTAATTAATGAGACCATGTGCACACACAAAAGAGAAATGCATTCGAAACCCGGCAAAGGCTGAACCGTGTTTGTAAGCCTGATGTGTTTACAGTGTAAAAGACCAATTCAGGCTCCTACTAAATTATTACAGAAAGCCGGAAAGGCCGCTGGTGAGTGCGAGTCAGCATTGAGAGGGGGAAACAGTTTCTTAGTGGGGAATGAAGGAATTCTATAAAATCAGTAATCTTCAAAATGGAAAGTAGAGGCTTAAAAACAGTGAATTTTGAGATCCTCTTTTGATACACAGGTAATTTCGCTCCCCCCCCCCCCCAGTTTGGACAACAAAGCCAAAAGTGTTAAATTGGCATTTTACTGAAAGATTTGTGTTTTTGCCACTGAAATTCAAAATGCTACCCAGAAATGGAATAAGTTGTCATAATGATGCATCAGCCAGACTCTCACAACAGTAAAAATCCATTCTGTATAGAGAGCCTCACACATTAATAAATAAACTATTCTGTGAATTATGTCAAATGAAAACAGCTTTCATGGCTGGCCTGGAGCAAACCATAATGACTTTCATTCTGCGATGTAAAAGTATAGATCCACAGAGGAAAGAAAAAGGAAGCACAACCCAGTAATTACAGAGATTTCCTCCTGCATGTTGTTAAAGCAAAGACAGTTTTTAAATGAGTATTCTAGAAGAGACCGTCTGGTATCCCGGGTCTAAACATTTCAGTGATACAAAGGCAGCCTTTGTCCACTCTGACAGTGAGATTCATTACAGAAAATGTGTATCTCATCAAAGCAGTAATTACTGGAAGTATAATCCGCTACCCCAAAATAGGAAAAAGCCCAGAGTTGCAGGCACAAGGCTGCAACCACCCTGCTGATGCCAGCAGCAATCATACTGCCAGAACAACATATACCTAGCACTGCAGACAGGCAGCTCCCTACGACCTGGAGAAGACACCATACTATCAGGAAAATGCTTTTTCCTCTTGTGACAGCTCAGGCTCTGGAGCTGCTACCACCAAAACCAGAGGGAAGGTTGCAGGAGTATGTGCCAGCATATGCAACAAATCTCAATTCCCAGGCACCAGGCTTGCAGTGTTTCAAATGTCTGAATTTCAGAGGTCAACAGTCCTTGAAACAGCCTGAGCAGCCAGACCTGGGAGCTGAAACTTCCTTTAGGAGTTTCAGGTGTTTGACACTGCTGTGGCTCACGCCTGCAGGAGGGTGTGGGACACTGTGTCCCATAGCCATTGGCATTGGTATCAACATCTGCACTTCAAATGCAAAACGAGGGTTTGAAGGTACATAGTGCCACAAGGGTCCTTCTGCAGATGACCATGGACAGGTACAAAAGCAATATGGGTTTCAACAAGGCACAGCTCGGGGAGTGATAATAGTTTTTAGTGTGATTTCTCTTCCACTCCCTTCGAGAACCCAACTGAATTAACCACTCAGGCACTTCTGTAAGACAGCTACTTTCTCCATTTTACTGATGGAAGAACAAATTTACTAATTTCGTGTGGTTTCATCACTCTGTCAGAGGGAGGCTGTCAGAGCAGTTACAAGAAGTTCCTGGTTCCCCATCTCCCTGCTCAACTCACCCATCTATTGATTAGTCATTTCCCTGCATTAGCAGTATTGTTACATTTTTAAAGGCTTTTACTTTGCCATCTCAAGACAACAATGACAAACCAGACCTTTTTGAAAATGTGCAAATTGATTATACCTCTTTCTCTGCAATTCTTCCCCCCGCCCCCCCCCCCCCTTCTGCTGATTAAATAGCTTTTTTTCCAAACACAAATGGAGCACTTCATGCATATTGCATTACTTACAGCTCGGCACTCACAGACTGTTTGTTGTAAGTGCCTTGCACTCAGTCCTGTGCCACTCTGCACCACAAGGAATCACTGGTACCCATACAAAAAGGGCAGAAAACAGCGGAAAGCCAAAGTGCCAGGCATTGGACTGTCTTCTACAGGTGCAAGGGAGGAGGGCAGCAGAAAACCTGGTGTCTTGGGAGGGGATTTACTGTCTAAGGGGAGGGGATGCGGCTGCAGGGATGCAACAGGACAACAGGAAACGGCCTCAAGTTGTGCCAGGGGAGGTTTAGATTGGATATTAGGAAAAACTTGTTCATTGAAAGGCTGGTCAAGCATTGGAACAGGCTGCCCAGGGAGGCGTGGAATCACCATCCCTGGAGGTGTTTAAAAAACACATTGATGTGGTACTTAGGAATACAGTTTAGCCGTGGGCTTGGCAGTCCTGGGTTAACAGTTGGACTTGATGATCTCAAAAGTCTTTTTCAACTTAAATAATCTCAAAAGGGCAAATGGTGCATTTTGGTTTCCATCACCTGCAGGCTATAAGAGCTATAGGCGCTACCTCCAAACACATCCTGCCTCTAGGAAGGAAGAAAACACTGATCCCTCCAGCCTAAGAGCTATTTGTCACTAGCCTGATGCTCCAGAGGATCCCAAGGGACCCTGTCAGCCTGGACTAACTGCTTCTGAGGTTGACATGTAATTGACCCTGGCAAAGTTTAGAACCCAATATCAAGGGATCTGCTGGCCTTCACCATGACCAGCTCCGATTTCACCTCCGAATGTGTTACTTCAGGTCCCACCTATTCTGCATCCAGGCAAGAAGATGGACACTCAGCCACCTAAACATCCTCACTGCTCACCTGCCTGGACACACTGCCCAAAGATCAATGCTCAAATACTGAATTAGCTATTTAGTTTTGGAAATGGGACCCACCAGCTGCAAGGCAAAAAGGAGCATTGACATCTCACCCATCCTTCCCTCTGCCTTTTCACCCTGATTATTCGGGCAGTCCAGTCTCTCCCCAGAGAGAGCAGTGGTTAAACCAGCACACCATATCACCCCTCTGAAGGCTGGGGAGGGGAAAAAAGGGCAATCTCTATGTACCTGCTAATTATTTTACTGGATTACACATCTATGGTCTTTTGACTCTTGCACTAGAGACTAGAATACGAAGTTTGAGGACTCCTGGGTGCTGGCACTGCATCTGTGGCACCCTTGCCTTATGTTTTGGTCAAATTAAATATTTCTTATTTTATTTTGCTTATTTGTCAAAAGCAGGTAATGATGTTTAGACACCTCTACAGCAGAGCTAACATTGGTAAAGCACTTAATGTAACACAGGTGGAAGTAACATAGGAAAGTGCTGTTCAATCTCTCCACTCCCACGTTGCTATGAAGACACACACAAAATATCCATGAACCCATTTTTTTAGTGGATGCAACATACAAAGTTGGTCTTAAACCTGAAATATATTACTAGTTTAATTTAGCCAGCATTTTAATTTAAGTTAACCACAGCTCCACTTGAATTGCTCAAGCAGAAGTAAAAATGGAAAGATTAAAAATAAAAAGAGCCCAAATTTAACAGCAAAGGCACAAGGCCAGCTTACTGAAGCTGGACCCACGTGAGCAGCGCCGGGACTGGCAGGGACCAGTCCTCGCTCTCGGCTCTGTGCCTGGCTTTTAAATCCCTTTAAGGAGGGCCGATGATGGAGGTAGAGCCAGCTTTTACAGTGGCAGCCCAGCTGGGGATCAACACTGCAAAAACAAACATATAAAACTCCAAATCAAATTGCATTTGTAATGAAAACATTGCCGTGGCGAGCGGCCCCGGCAGAAGGCATCCCTCTGGTTGGCGGCCACCAGAGCTGCTGCCTGACTCCTGCTGCGCCGCATCGCGCCGCTGACGTCATTCCTCTCCCTGCTGTAGGAGCAGTAATGAAATTCAGTATCTTGTGTCTCTTCCTGCACTCGCCTCACCCTTACCAAGGTAGTAATTAAAAGAAAACGAGGAGGGGGAGCAGGGATGTCAGGCTAGCATGTTTCCTCCCCTTTCTCTTGTCCTTCATCTGGGATTGCAGCAGGTTTGCTGGCAGCAGCCACCCCTCACATCACCCCGAGCCTTTGGGGCTCCCTTTTCCCAGGGGCGATGCTGCAGCCCAGCTTGGCATGCAGCCCCCACACGGAGCGAGGAGGGGCTCGGGGGGGCTGTTGCTCCTGCACTATAAGCATCTGTGTGACTGTTTCTGATGTCCACAGCAGGCACCACCTCAGCGTTTGATAGGAACCTGCTTTGATCCTGCATTTCTGGGGCACATCTCCCCTGGGCAAGGAGGAAAGGCTTTCCCCATAACACCCCCTGCAGCAAGGTGGGCGCTGCTGTCCTGCATGCTGGGGCCAGAACCACACTGGCCCAGCTGCTGCTGGGGCATCAGCAAGTTTCTGTAATAATTACTTCTGAGCCGTGAAAACCGAAGAAATCCAACCTTTTCCTCTTAATGAGTACCCCTGTCTGGCTTTCCATCAATACACCAACAGGAGCTCTGTTTTTTCATTTATCATCATTGATGTTCTGTTTCTGTTCCCAGTATTTTTTAATAGAGGTCTTTGCTTAAAGGATACCCCTATGGACTCCTGGACAGAGGGGAGTCATTAACAGACAAATCAAATAAGCCATCCCAAAGCACAGACTAGGTAGGGGAAGCTCGCCTGGGGAAGCTGGAGCTGTGGGGGTGATGAGGATCCGTGATGCTGGGGGGCACTGTGCTGCATCTCACCAGCATGGGGCCACCAGCAGGAAAGAGCTTTACATCAGGAAGAATTCAGCGCCGACCCAGACGCTAAGGAAGATCCGTGCCTGTAGATACCTAGGCCTCTCCTTCTGACTTGATTGCTGTTTTAGTTAATTTACCCTAATGAAGAAGAGTGTTGCGGTACAAACAGCGGTTGCTAACAAGCACGTGGTGGCAGCAGCCAGCATCAGCTGGGGAGCACCAACCCAGGCTGCCTGGCGATGGAGAGCTGCACAGCTCCAAAACCCACCCGCAGCTCCCCGAGTCAGGCTCACCCCCTCCAAGCCACAGCTCCCTTCATCTTCCCAGGTTTACAATGAGGAGAACAAATACAAACCCACAAGTAAAAATTCCCTTTCCTTCCCACCGTGCGCTTCCAGCCAGCCAGGGCAAGCGGAGCAGAGCAAGAGTGAGCTGGCTGTGCCCCGCGTAAGTGGCTGCCACGCATGAGGTATTTTTTTATGGTTTTAAATGGAGTGAAAGGATGTTTTCCAAGCTACAGAGCACAATATGCTGATCTCACTTAAACATCTGGAATAGTTTCAAATGATTGCTTTATGTGAATATAGTGGCAATTATAGAGTTATTTTGTTTCAGATGTTTTGGAGGTTGTTTTGTTGGTTTCTTTTTTTTTTTTTTTTCTCCTTAGTGACTTAGGAGGGGGCATACAAATTGCAGGAGGACCTGGTCCCAGCCCCAGGCAGCTGGAACAGCTCAGCAGCCTAAATCTGGGCACATCACAGATCCACCAGCCAGTTCCTGCATTAAATTTAAACCATTTAAAATATTTAAGGTTTCTCGTTATTCTAGCAGTTTAACATCCCTGGACAAGGCTGCATGTCTTCCCCTGAAGTTCTTTACAATGCTGATGACAAAGTAATTTCTGTACCCTGATGTGCCTTGCAAGTGAACAGGGCTGTCTAGATCAGTCAGGCTCAACTCTCTTTGGTTTAGGGGACACACTAATTTTTCCAGGGTGGATGTGGATCCCTCCAGCAAGACCCGAGCATATGCCACCCTTCCCAACTCCTTCATCAGCCACTCATGGGCACCGCAGACAAGATTATTAAAAACTGCTGATATCAAACCACATCAGCCCCAACCCCCTTAACACACAGGCACGTCTTCCCATGCCAAAGCACAAAGCTGGGGATGGGACCAAGGACCAGCCTGCAGCCTCAGCACCTCCATCCCACACCATCCTGCATCTTCTAGTAGCTTCTGCGATGAGACAGCCTTCAGAAAAGCAAATGGAATGGTATAAAAACATCAAGAGACACAAATCAGCTCTTCCCAGTGTTCATCTCTTCCCATAGTTAATCCACCACTTTTATTTGAGGTTGGTCCCACCTCAGCTTCCAGCCATTGATTCTCAGCATGCTTTTCCTTACAAGACTTCAGAGCTGGCTCTTCAGTATTTATTATTTTCACTTTGCAGCAGGTTTTTGGCAGGAGTAAACCAAAGACGGGTTCACTTAGGAAAGGCGTTTTCTTACAGCACTAAGTACGCAAGAACATTGCGCTGAGATAGGAACATCCAAGTTGTAACAGTTCAAAACCAGACAGATGTCTGCCCTGTTTCTTGGCTAGTTTAAGTCAGTTTGGCACAAACCTAATTATAGTAACCTGAGTCTTTCACGTTCACCTAGAAGCATTCACAAAGTCCAAGAACAACAATTAAACAAAGGATGGGAAGTGGTTGGGTGAAGCAGAGCATGACCTCTTTGCCAGCCCGTGCTTCAGAGATGCTGTGCTTTCGATAAAAGGAAGATGAATTTTGGGTGGTTATCACTTTTCCTAGAGAATTTATTTTCCCCATGGCTGAAACACTGCCCTGGCAAAGCAGAGCCACCCTGGAGGTGCCAGCACATGTACACACTGCCCCAAGGACTGCGCTGCTTCATCCCCGCTGGCGCAGACCCACCGAGCTCTGGCCCAGCTGCCCCTTCCAACACAAACTTTTATTTCAACCAGAAAGCAGAACCTAACCTGAGATCCCACCATGCCACAAACCAGCTGACTCCTTGAGCAACCCAAAAGCCAAACCCAGTTTGTATTCTCAACCCAAAGATGTACGTATGCAGTAACAGGTTTTCCTTATTATTATTCCTTGTTAGAACATCCAGCCTTTCAGCTTCTGGTTGCTCAAGGTAAAAAACGAGCACAATTTGAACTGTGATCAACCAAAACATGAAATGAATGCTGTGTTTTATTTAATAAACTCCAGCCACACAAGGCTGCCTGACAGACACAATGTAATTTGTTTTGGATGTAAAGATGGAAAAATAATTGTTTTGTCATCAGGGCAATTAAAAGAATATTTCTGTAATAACAGGAAAGGAGCTGCCTGGTTAAAATTAATATTAATAAACTATGTTACCTGTTCCTTTATCTTAACATGCAGAGATTGTCAATTCTTGTTATTTTGCTCAAAATCAAGAGGTCATCACTTGTCACTAGGAAGTCACTGCTGCTGGTATCAGCAGCTCGCCTGAGAACTACACCGTTTGCTGAAGAACAGCAAAAAGGGAGGGGGGGAAGCAGCAGCAGGCAAGTAGTTCTTGAGAATATGGCTTAGAATGAAAAAGCACAGAGAAAGAGAAAACCAAGATATTTTCATATTTTTAAGACAACCCTAGAGCAGATGGGTTCAGGCAGGAGGATTCAGAAGTATTTAAAAACGGCTGCAGCTGGCTATGCTGTCGGCCACTGGCTCTCGAGGGGCTGCGGCACTGCTGCCGCCGCGCTCCTGTCCTGGCTCGCCCTAGCTATGCAGAAGCCAGACCCCAAAGCGTGTTGCCATTACATCATAAAAAACACATTTCTTAATTGGAAAAAAAAAAAAGTTCCTAAAATGTATTCCAATGACTACAAAAATGAAGCGATAAATTGAATGAAGAAACCACTCCAAGGGCTCATTTAACCCACACAATTCACTGGGACCTGAACAAGCAGCACCTTTAAAAACTTTCTCCTGCAGGGTTCACCAGGATGATGGCAGCATCCAAAAATTAAAAACAATCAGTTCAGAAGTTTATTCTTACAGCTCCCTGGCTATAGCACCAAAATAAACAACAAAAAAAATTATCACCTGTCCTTGTAAGGGCCAATCCATGGTGATCACAGCCCATAGCCAGGCACAGCCTGGCAGCGATCTCAACACACTGGATATAGGAGTGGAGCTAAGGTCCCAGATTTTTTACAGCGCAGGTGGAGCACAGTGATGTCCCACAGAAGGTCCCTGCATGGCCCAGCACAGTGATGGTGGGCTGACACGCAATGCCAGTGGGAGCATCCCTGCTGCTGGAACATGCTGTGATGGTGCTGAGCTTGGAGTTGGGCTTGGTCTCCACAAGGGCCCAATGTGCCACGGTGGCCACCAACACCTCACTGTTATACATAGCCATCATCGCTTTTGGTAGCACTTGAAGGATGTCATCTTCTTGCTCCTTATGGGGCTGTGTTTACTGGGGCTAAAACCACACAGACAAACAAAGGGGGGCAGAGCATCTCTGTTGTATAAAACAATTGGGATGGACAAAAATTTCTCCAGAGCAGCAGCGCTGGAGAAGGCAAAGCTCCCCTTGGCTACCAGGGCTCACCCAGCACTGGGATCCAGCCAGAAACTGGCTCAGGTGCCCTTTCCAGTTCCTCCACATGGAACACATCCCTCTTTGCTATTGCAGTTAAAAACTGTGTGCCCCTCTTTTGCAGCCAGGCCACCAGCGCAGGAGGGAGATGCAGCCGCAGCCCTGAGTGGGTGCTGCCAAAGCCATCTGTGACCCACCTCCACGGAGCCCAGCACCAGCCATGAGCAGCTTCTTCTCACGCCTGGACCCACGGCGGGTGCCCTGGGGGGTGGCGGGCCATGCCCTGCGTGCCCGCATCCTGCGCACCAAGCCCGTGGAGTCGATGCTGGAGGGCACGGGGACCACGGCTGCCCAGGGCACCCGGCTGGCCAAGGTCCTCACCACCCTTGACCTCATCTCCCTTGGCGTCGGGAGCTGCGTGGGCACCGGCATGTACGTGGTGTCCGGCCTGGTGGCCAAGGAGATGGCGGGGCCCGGGGTCATCGTTTCTTTCATCATCGCTGCTGTTGCCTCCATCTTGTCAGGTGAGTCATGTGGGTGGAGTTTGAGTAATGGGCCATCTCGTGCATCCTCTGGCTCCATTCATGGGTAAACACCTGGCAGGACCCACGCTCAGCAGCAGAAGCTACAAGAAAGTAACAACTTCTCCATAGACTAAAAATCCCTTTCACACTGGGCTTACCCAGCTGATGGGGTGCACTGTCCCTCGTTGCCCTAGTATCAGACCAAACCTTGTACTGGGAGCCACCAACCCAAGCATAATGACCCCAAAGAGCTGCTGATGGCTTCCCCACGGATGGAGCCTGTGGTCAATGTATTTTGAAACAGTTGAGAGTTTGGCAGACGGAGCCCCAGGCAAAGAGCACGGCCAAGCCACAGCACTGGAGCAAGAGCAAACGTGGCTTGTGGGAAACCCTGTTTTGACAGGAAAGATGCCGGTGGCTTGGGTAGCGCCAGGGCCGGCTTCTTCTCTTGTGACGTTGCTGACAGTTACAAGATTCCTCAATTAGTTTTGGAGTTGATTTTATTGGCTCCTATTCATGCAGGATCGCTCTCTGAATTTCCAAACAAAAGTCCCAACAAACAAAAGTGGAGAGAGGAATTACGTATTTTAGTGAAAAGCTGGTGAATTCCATCTCCTCCGTAGGAACCCAGCTGAGCATATGGCTCAAGCTGTGGTTTCCACATGAAGCCAGTACTGCTGGCATTTGTCCTTTCCAGATCAGTGCTAACACGGTGCTGTGATGTTCCTGCTCTCCCTGCTCGGAGGACTTTGCATGCTGTGTCAGTCTGGTATCCAGCTTTTATCCGTGGGCTGGATAAGAAAACTTGAGTAAATGGCAAAGGGCTTTGATAGACAACAGGAACAGCAAACACTGCTAAATGACCCAGCTCAGCCTTCCAGGTCTCTGGATTTTTGTAGGAGGAGGTGGAAGCACATCATGCTCTCTCCATAGAGGTTGCAGTGCTACTCCATGGAGCACCTCCATGGAGATCCTGCCAAAACATGTGCAAGTTTGAGCCTCCAAAACCCCTGCAGCCCAGAGGCACAGCCCTGGCACAGCACGAGGATGGGCCACACTCTCCAAAGCTGTGCCAGGGAAAGAGCCCAGTGATGCTGGCTGGGGACAGCCACACAGGCTGCCCTGCCTCCCTGTTCCTTAGTTGAACACCAGGCTGACAAGGCTGCTTGGACACATTCTACCACTGATTCAGCCCAGAACAAGAGCTGAGCAGGCGCAATAAGATCCAACGGTTATTTGAGATCCTAACACAACAGATGAAGCAAAACGTCCATTTTTAAACTGAGGCGGTAGATAGCATTAGTGACTATCCTTTCCCACTGCCTGCTTTCTCTCCTCTGCAAGGGTTTTGCTGCCCGTGATGCAAACCAAGAGCAAACGGAGCTTGGGTGGGTCTCATCTAACAAAAACACCCTGTCCTCCAAAAGGGGCTTTTTCACCCCAGACGCGATCCCTGCCCCACAGCAGGGACCTCCTCCTGCCTTCACCCACGGGAGCCTGCGCCGCTTCCCACTCAGCTTTCATCTCGCCTTGCTTTTGTAGTCTTGGGAAAGTGTTTTGCAAGGGATGGGGTATTTTGATAGTCTCTTTGGCTGCTTTCTCGCCTCATCATTGACACTGCTGTTGTTTATAACAGCAACACATTTTTGGCAAGTAAAACCAAGCATGGGTTTGGGAGCTGGATGGGCTATCAGACTCATCGGGGACGTGATCTCAGCTCTCACGTCATGGTCACTCCTGGCGTGTGGGGCAATGAGCTTGGGCAAACTTGCACAGACAGGTTTTAAGGAGCTTCTCACAGTTTTAAGGCCAGATGGGACCATTAGATCACTCATTCTCCCTTGGTGCATCACAGATCACCAAATCAGATCCCACTGCCTGCAAAGTGAGCTCAGGAGGGTTTTGGCTTTAAAAAAAAAACTTTTCCAGAAAGCAATTTAGCTCCCTTGGGAGATGGCCACGGGGAAGCCCTGCCAGACAGGTCCTGCTGGTGGAGAATCTCTTTGCAGTCTTTAGCCTGGTTTAGGACAGGGCTTTTTTCAGTTTCATCTACCCAACAAATTCCAGTTATGCCTTCCCTAGGTTTAAGCAACATGTGCCTCATCAGGGTACTTACTGACATATTAGAGACATTATAATCAATTAAACTGATAAATTAAGTGAGATCAATCACTGGAAGGCCTTTTATTCAGCTCTCAAACAGAAATGCTTGCCCAACTTCCCTCCACAAAGCCCCCAGCACAGGGGACACCGCAGGCTCCCTCCATCAGCTGTGACTGCTGGCATTCCTCGCTCCCACTCCCAAATCTCACCAAAGCCCTTCCTCAGCAAAAATCAGCAGCTTCCATCTTACCCAGCCCCATTACCTTCTCGACCAGCCACTGCTTCTCCCTTTGGTGATCTCCTTTCCTATACCGTGTTGATCACAGTGTGCAAACCCCTCACTGCCAGCTCAGGCAAGGGTCGGATCCTGCCCCACCATGGTCACCAGTATGGGATAGTTTCCCCCACCACACAAACCCGCAGTCTTTGGTGCCAGGCTGTGCAAGGGAAGAAGAGACTTTCTCTCTCCCATGGGAACAGCTCTGCAACAGCAGAAACTCTTAGCAGGGATTTGAAGCGCCAAGCCATGCCACGTTGGAGCGCATTGCCATACTCTTACCTGGTACCCACGTGGGAGCAGGCTCAGCAGCATCCAGGATGTGATGGAGCAGGGTAGAGCTGAGCACATGCCTCAGGTGCAGCCTGGCTGCAGGATAAGGGCTGGGATGAGGGGCTGCAGCTGCAGCTGATGATGACCTGCTTGGGTGGTGCTGCAGAGAGATAGGAGTCCTTTTTCTAAGGAAACTTTCTTTATTGAGCTGCCTTTTATATATCTGCACACAGTGGTCATGAAACACAGTGCATGGGCTCAGTGGCTTGCTGAAAATAGGATTTTGCTGTACATCTGCCTCAGTAAATTGGCTGCTCTTGGTTAACGAAGGACCATCCCTTTGGATTTCTTGTATGGTAGCATGAATTTACTGGCGCTACCTCCAGCGGTGCTGAAAGCCCTCCCCAAAGGCTTGTTTCACCTGAAACGTCACTCACACCGAGCCAGTGCCCTGTGGGATGTCTCATGGTCCCTGTGTGGCCTCATGCCAGGCAGCAGTGGGAGGTCAGCATCCACACCATGGCCACCACTGCACTGGGACACCAAAGCAAAGCAGCAGCCACGAGGGTGCCCCGAGCTGCGGTGCTTGCACCAGGTCCTCGTGCCACCGGTTGTGCTGCCCAGCAGCTGTTGCAGTGCTGGGGTTTGGGGGTTGAAGCCAGTGGGGACTTCACGGTCCCTGCCCCGCCGAGGCACTACTCACCAGCAAAAGCCCCCAGCAGGCAGGTCAGGGTGCCCAGTGTGACCCCAAGCCACCGCTAACACAGAAACATCAACACTAATCCTGACATACTGGCACTGTCTGCAAAGCTGCTGGTGACCTCACCTCCTACCTTCAGACAGCATAAACCAGAGAATGGAGAGGTCAATTAAATCTGACAAATGGAGTTTTGTAGATGGGATCTTGGAAGGGACAATGTCATGGACCAAACCACTCAGCTGTGTTTATGTCCTCCTGAATAAGGTCAATAACTATAATTACACCAGTGTAGTGACTGTCAAATCAATTACACAGTATAGCTGATATTCAAGGAAAAGAAATGGTTGTCTGAAAAGATTGCCTTCCACAGCAGCCACTGTGTTGGTTTATTTTCAACAGAAACTTGTGAACACTCTTTACTGGAGGCAAAAAAAGAAATTCATCTCCAAATTCAAAAAGTTATGTTGGGGAGGCTGTGCCTAGCCTCCGCCTGCAGCCCCGGAGCCGAAGCACCAGGAGAGATGCATCTCCCCGGCTGCCAGGGGGTGAGATGCTCGGGCACCAGGGACACCGAGAAGTAACTGGGTAACACAGTTTTGTGTTGCAGTTTTATTAAAACACCACTACCACCACCACCACTAACAATAATAATAGTAAAAATAAAAAATACACTACTGATGCAGCAGAAATTAGTGAGATAAAATCTGTGCCCTAATAAACTATTATTTGCACCCAGATAAAATTTGCACCCAAATAAATTATGATATTAACTTCCTCTTTAAGCAGAGAGGGAAGGGCTGTGAATCAGTTTCTGATGGAGGACTTGCAGCACCGCAAAGCAAAGTGATGTGATTAATGCTACCAAATACATCCACTTGCAGTCAGGGATGGACAGCAGGTCTTGCATCACATGCTATGATAAAAAGCAGTTTATTTTCTTAATATATGCTGATACCTAATGCAAATATCCACAACGTATTGCTGGACCTGATGCACAGTGGAAGATTACTCTTCTGTTCTGGGATCCTAATAGAGTAATTGAAAACACAAACATTTTATACATATTAATGTCTTTGGTCTGCCATTATCATCCTGTATCCTTATCTTGTCATTGGCTAAAAGCAGAGCTGCCTCCAAGAAAGATTATATGATTTTTAAGGCCATCAAAGAGAGAAACTAGATAATTGTCCCTATCAGAGCACCTGTTTCATAAATCATTCAGGCCTCTAGTTATCGGTGAATGTCTTGCCTTTGCCGAGCACATGCATTTTTCATCAGCTTTGAATAATGACTGTCTGTAGGGCTGGATGGTGGGGATGTCTTGCCGCTCCTGCAGTTGGGTCTGCTTTACAGAAATCGAGTTGTGAAGGGTCCTGTTGCAAAGCACTGCCAGCATCGTGCATGCAAGTTAGTGAACGGAATATGAGAAACCTCTAATACCAAGAAAAGAAGCACCACTAAATTCAGCCTAGGGGTTCAATAGTTCTGTGTTTGTGCTGTGTAAAAAACTGCACCTACAGTAAGAGTGGTGACCTTGTAACATTTCTTCTCTCTATACTGAACTGATCACAAATTTGAAGCAATTATTATCTTCTAAATAGAGAATAGCAGCTGATAAAGAACTCCATAATAATTACTGCGTGTTTACACAATGATAATAACAGCCCTAACCCATTAACTCCTATGAGCTGAACAGGGGTCTTTAGGGCAGGGGCTTAATCAGTGCTAAACACGCAGGACACAGCGCATCGTTCCAGCACTTGTTCTAATATTTGGGTAGTTTACCACTAAGTCCATCAGTTCCTCTTAAATAAAAGCTAATGGTTGTTTTAAGACAACAATGTGTCAGGGTCAGGGTTTTATTGAAAAGTATCCTGACACAGTAAGTACACAAGGAGTTTGGAAAGAAAGTCCACTGAAATCTCCTCCCAAACAGTTCCAGTTAAATACTTCTTGCTTTTCTTCTTCTACAAAGTCAGTTTTGCAAGTGCTCTTCAGAATGGGACTTCTATGTAATATTTTAAAGTGTTAAAATAACTTACATTCTCTATGTAAGATGGCTTCAAACTCTTCTTACAACAGTAGGAATGAGAGCAATGCCTGGTGCCTGAGTGCTGGTGCCTGGATCTGCACAGCAATGACCCGAGATAGGCATCTGGAGATTGCACAGCTGGGGCAGGGAGAGGTGTAGCCTTGTGTGAGCCCTCCTGTGGCATCTTGCATGGATCCCATGCAATGACTATAACCATTCCTGACCTCCTTGTGCCCCACGGTGCTTTGGAGAAACCCAAACACTGTTCCCTGGCAGGTCTCACTGTAACCACCTTTGCCTGGCAAACCCCAGGGCTGTGATGGTTTCTGCAGCCAAAAGTGCTGGGAGCTTGTCAAAATACTGATACCACAAACAAAGCATTCGATAAAATCCCAGGAAAAATGGCAAAAATCACATTATGGTGTCACTGTTGGATGGGGAAGGAGAGGTATCTATCACTGTCAAAGCTACTGCAAGGAAACAGGGCCCCAAGGACCGCACCACCGGCGCTGCCCAGTTCTGCTCCCTGTGCATGAATTCCCCCCAGCTTTGGTTTTTGGGGGCTGCAGCTGGCCATCAGAGGCATGCACCTGTGAGAAGGCTCTTCTACAACAGGCTGTAAAGGTTTGGCTAGTTTGAACTGCGTATCCTCAGGAAAAACAAACAAACAAACAATCACAGCTTCATCTTAATGGGAAAACGGGCTGGTTTTTAAGCCAAGCAACTGGAGAAGGAGGGTCACCATTGCCCCCTGCGATGTCTCTGGGCTCATGATGGTGGCCACAGCCCTAGGTACCCCCTGGCACCTCCAGGCAGGTGGGACCAAGGCAGTTTTACTTTTTCCTTTTCCAAGCACATTTTCCTTATGTTACTTTGTATTTTTCTAAACAGGTGTTTGCTACGCTGAGTTTGGCGTGCGGGTTCCCAAGACCACAGGCTCTGCCTACACCTACAGCTACGTGACAGTGGGGGAGTTCGTGGCGTTCTTCATCGGCTGGAACCTCATCCTGGAGTACCTGATCGGCACGGCCGCGGGTGCCAGCGCCCTCAGCAGCATGTTCGACTCGCTGGCCAACCACACCATCAGCCGCTGGATGATCAACAGCGTTGGGACGTTGAACGGGCTAGGTGCGTCATGCCATGTGTAGCTGCCTGCACTAATTAGGGCCTGAAAAGTAACTGGAAGCTCATAAAAAATCAGACATGAGTATTAAGCTTCATTCATTATTTACCATCCATCTGCCTCTGGTACTTTGCCTTTGCCGTCTGGTTCACAGACAGGATTAAGGGGGATGGGGTACACAATACCTTGGAACCCCGTCGGGATGAGCTGGTGTTTAGCAGAGTAAGCATCCAGAAAAACTAGTCGAATGTCAGAAGCTAACGACAGCATGGGGGCACTTCACCCAGTGCGGGTGCTCTGCTCGGTCCCAGTAAGGCACACGCAGAGCCTTGTTAGAGGGTACAAGCCGGTGCCTGCACTACTCCATGTAGGAACTCAGGGCTCTGGTGGTTCTGTATAACCAGCAGTTCCAGCAATACTTCATAGTTCCTACCAGTAAGGTAAACAGCTAGCTGTCCTGCACCCGTGGCATGAAAACTTACTGTTTAATTAATTTTTAATTACTACTTGGCAGATACATGTTTTGTAAATTGGGACCCGGTCATTTGTTTGCTGCCCTCCCCAGACTCCAAACAGTGTCTTGAGGCATCAAGATTTATCACCTTAATAAAACAATTTGAGCTAGCGGAGGCAGGGGCACCTGGACACCACCTTTGCAATGAGACCGAGCAGTTCTGCCAAGGTCCCCGCAGAGTTTCTGGGGTGCACAGCTGTGGTTGGAGAGTTAGACACCTCTTTTCTCTTACCTAGGGAAAGGAGAGGAGTCGTACCCTGACCTTCTTGCTCTGGTCATTGCTGTCGTCGTCACCATCATCGTGGCCATGGGGGTGAAGAACTCGGTGGGGCTGAACAACGTGCTCAACATCATTAACCTGGCAGTCTGGATCTTCATCATGATTGCCGGTCTCTTCTATGTCAAGGGTGACAACTGGTCTGAAGGGCAATTCCTGCCGTTTGGATGGCCGGGGGTAAGTCCTGGGTGCACGGAGGGACACACAGACCTAAGCGGTGCCACCCAGCTGCCACACACTCGTCTCTGCCCGTGCTATACGCACCCTACTTCCACAGCACTCCCCAAATCTCAACCCTGCTAAACCCAGCTGGACTTTGGCCGGGGACCTTCAGCTTCCAGCACTGCAGACTTGGATCCAGACCCCCTCACTCCACCAAACCAAACCCAAGGAGTATGGCAATGCTTTGCCTGTATCTCCTGCCACCTCTTAGAATAAACTTTTCCAAAACGTCCTCCTGGAGAGCCAAACTCCGCGTGGGTCCCTCCCCTAGGAAATGCCGCTCATTGCCGGGCAATGGAGCAAAATGCAGTGGCCACCCGAGACAGGGCGCTCAGGAGGAGCTCGCTCAGCCTCTGCGGAGGGGGAAATACTTGTGTTGGCTGGTTTTCAACAACAATGTTCTCAAGCATTTGTTTTGAGCACTTCATAATGCCACCTGCCAGTACTTATTTTATGGATGTTCCCTCAAAGCTTACTGAGAATTTGGACATATTTGGCTTTTTTAGCTTGCTTGCACTGGTTTTTATCCAAGGATGAACAGAGACTGAAAATATCTCAGCTGGCCTAAACCCAAGATAATTTCTCAGATTTACACTGCTTGACTCCATCGGGGTTTTGTGCAGAAAAATAAGCAAGAAAGTAAAGTAAACCAAGAATCCTGATTATCGAAAGGGTCCCGAGCTGCCATACAGTCCTTGCACCTCCCTTCAGTAAATCAGTAACTCTCTGCCAGGGAACAACAATGAGGAGAGGAGCACTGAGGCTTATTTGAGAGCAGAGGTTGTATTTACCTTTGGATTGTTCTTGGCTTTCTATGCCATACAATAGAAATGGAAAGGAGAAAGTAGAAAATAGCTGTTTTTCTCCAATTCAACTCACCAAATACCTCCTGGCAAAAAAACCCCCATGGTTTTAAAACATACATATCCAAAACACATCAAAACTGGTAGGGTCTTCCCATCATTTTCAGCTGCTTGTTCGTCTCCCAAATTGTTTGTAAAAGTAAATTCACCACACCACAGACATGAGCTCCCCAGAAGCATGGGGGATAATTAGAAAAGATAATTACAGGTAGTCCCCCAAAAGAGGTGAGTTTTACTGTGTGCTCCATCAGTAGACAGCTGAGATGACAGGTGTGATGGACACGTGGTACCCAGCTAGCTAGCTAGATGCATGCGAGTGTTTCACAACGGCAAATTAGCTCACTCAGCCACACAGTTTTTACCCTGCTTCAGTGTTTCTTTCATATTAATGTCCTTGCTAATATCGTATGTTTTAAAAAATCGCTTTAAAAAATAACTAAACAGTACAAATAAATCCTCATCCAAGTGCTCCAGCGTGTGCTCCTAACCTGTCGGCAGCTTCCAAGCAAAACAGAAGTTGTTTGGAAAGCGGCACACATCTGACTGTGGCTGCTCTCTTCTGCTTCCTCTGCTAGCGGATCTTGCTGCCACATGAGACATCTGGATAAGATGGAACGTGTAAACATGCTCCAGATCCCTACTAATATATAAACAGATTTGGGGCGGTGAATTGTGAAAGCAAACCTGAAACTGGCTGATTGTCTCCCCTGTTGCCACCAGGATCTCCCAGCAGATCGAGCACCGCGCAGGCACAGGGTCATGGTGCACCATGAGCAAGCTGCAGATGCCTCCAGTGACTCAGACCACACGTTAAAATCTTTTCCCAAGACCAGATCTCTGAGTTGTGGGTGCTCCCAGGGTCTGTCCCTAGGTGGGAATGCCCAGCTCTGTGTGTGCACCCCTGACCTGCCCCTGCTCACCCTTTAGCTCAGGCAAGGCAGAACTGGGCTCCTTCATGTTTTGTGGAGTTCCCCATCCCTGGCTGGGTGCCAGACCCCCTCCTGGCACTCAGGCACTCCATCTTCCACGCAGGTGCTCAAAGGGGCTGCAACGTGTTTCTATGCCTTCATCGGCTTCGACATCATCGCTACCACGGGAGAAGAAGCAAAGAACCCAAACACCTCCATCCCCTACGCCATCACGGCCTCCCTTGTCACATGCTTGACAGCATACGTGTCCGTAAGTACTGGTTATACATACATAAATGTACATAAATATATATTAATGCATATATATATATACACACACATATCTAAAAAATCAGTATCTATACATAGCACGTCCCTTCTGGGCATCTGCGTGGCTCCCCTGCCCCATGAGCCAGGGTGCCAGTCTGACGCTCAGATGCTTGGACAAGGGCCCTTTCTTTGGTGGGAGCCGAGACACCAGCTGTGCTTCGTGTGACCGCACCGTCCTGCCGAGGCTCCCCTCGGCCCCAGCCCAGCCTGTCCCCAGGCTCTGGTCACCCTGCCGAGATCCTTCTGCCGGCTGCAGGGGGGTGATGGCAGCTGGGTTTTGACTGATACCTCATGCCCACCCACACCTATTTTTACATCCAGCCTTGCAGCAACTTTTCTTTGTGTTTTTGGGAAAAGCAGCACTGCCTCTGCTGGAGATATGGGAGAGGGTCCATGTGAAAGGAAGGATGGGCAGGGGTGGCCATGCGAGATATTCAGCTGCTCTGCACCCCAATAAATGCACGCCTGTACTCAGGGATTTTCCCTGTAAAAGAGCAAAATTGAATCACAAAGGAGAAAAAAATTATTGTTGTGATTGTTCCAAAGAAACTCACTCACTGCCTCTCCTGCAGCGTGGTGGGCTCCCCTCGAAACCAGCATCTCTTTGGCTCAGATAGGATCAGGGTGTTGCCCTAAGCAATGCCATCTGGGAGTGTGGGTCTGTCCCATGGGGCGTGTGTGACTCAGGGCAGCACTGTCCCCACACAGGAACATGGCCAGCACGAGCATCCCTAACCCCACCGAGCCCCACAGCCTCCAGCATCACCACTGCAGCAAGGTGCAAGGTGCCACCTTCTTGCCTTTGGATGGCAGAGACCAAGGCCCCGCATTCCCCTGGATTAACCACCCCACAGCAAAGCATGTATGGACCTTACCTCCAGCACTTTATATGCCCTCCGCAGGGGACACAGAGATACAGTCCCAATCAAACATGACATTTTTTGGCTTTCTACCCTTCAGAAGCAGCCCCCGCACCCTGCAGGTCCCCAGCAGCCCCTGGAGCTGCTGCTGACACCTGTGTCCTGCTCCTCTCGCCTCCCCCAGGTGAGCATCATCCTCACGCTGATGGTGCCCTATGATGCCATCGACACTGAGTCTCCACTGATGGAAATGTTTGTGGCCCATGGCTTCCATGCAGCCAAGTTCATCGTTGCCATTGGGTCTGTGGCCGGCCTGACTGTCAGCTTGCTGGGCTCCCTCTTCCCAATGCCCAGAGTCATTTACGCCATGGCTGGTGACGGGTTGCTCTTCAGGTCAGTTGTGCCCCTGCTGGCATTTATTTTTGCCCCCTTGGGACCCAGAGGGGAGGTGTGCTGGGGGGATGGGGTCCGTGCTGTGCCTCGACAGCCCAGTACCATCACTGCAGGGAGCAGTGGGTGCCCACAGACTCCATGCTTGCAGAATGGGGCATGCACCAAAGCAAAATCCTGGAGGGAGAAAGTCAGGAGTGGCCTATGCAAAAGTGTCTCATTTGGTGCTGGCACCTAGGGGTCCAGCTCATGAAAGCATGGGTGTTTAATTCAAGAGTTATGTGCAAAGGAGAGCAGCTTACATGTGTAAACCCTTGGCACTTATTTGCAAGTGTCCAAGTGCCCATTCCAGAGCTGGTTAGACCTAGATTTAACTCCAGATCCAGCCTCAGCAGTATTTCCAGTCCCCAGCTGTCACGAGTCTAAGCTCCAAAAAGCAGTAAGAGCCGAAGGGATCACAGCTCTGAGCCTGGCCCCTCCAGCCAGGTAAGGGTTATTGCAACAGGGAACCACTGCGATCTGCAATTCTAACTTTCTGCGACTGTTTCACACTCCAGATTTTTGTCCCACGTCAGTTCTTACACGGAAACTCCCGTAGTGGCTTGTATTGTCTCTGGATTCCTCGCAGCTTTGCTCTCCTTGCTGGTCAGCCTGCGAGACCTGATAGAAATGATGTCCATCGGCACGCTGCTCGCCTACACGCTGGTCTCCGTCTGCGTCCTGCTCCTCCGATACCAGCCCGAGAGCGACATCGACGGCTTCGTCAAATTCCTTTCTGAGGAGCACACCAAGAAGAAGGAGGGCATCCTGGCCGACTGTGAGAAGGAAGCTTGCTCCCCAGGGAGCGAAGGAGAAGAGTTCACCGGTCCACCGACCAACACGTGTGGGGCCAAAAATCTGCCATCGCTGGGGGATAACGAGATGCTAATTGGGAAATCAGATAAATCCACCTACAACGTGAATCACCCCAATTACGGCACAGTCGACATGACCTCAGGGATAGAGGCAGATGAGTCTGAGAACATCTACCTCATCAAGCTGAAGAAGTTGATCGGCCCTCGCTACTACACCATGCGCATCCACCTCGGACTGCCGGGGAAAATGGACCGCCCCACGGCGGCCACCGGCCACACCGTCACCACCTGCGTGCTCCTGCTCTTCGTCCTGATGGTCATCTTCTGCTCCTTCATCATTTTCGGGGCAGACTACATCTCTGAACAGAGCTGGTGGGCTGTCCTCCTTGTCGTGCTGATGGTCCTGCTGATCGTCGTGCTGGTGTTTGTGATCTTGCAGCAGCCGGAAAACCCCAAGAAGCTGCCCTACATGGCACCTTGCCTGCCCTTCGTCCCTGCCTTCGCTATGCTGGTGAACATCTATCTCATGCTGAAGCTCTCCACAGTCACGTGGATCCGATTTGCCGTCTGGTGTTTTGTGGGTGAGTCCCAGATTCATTTATTTTAATTTTTTAACTGACACTCTTGCAAGGGTGTTAATAATAACTTCCCTAATTAGAGTGCTTAGGCTGATGCTTCTTCAGCTGGGACATACCCAGTCCTTTGTGTTTGCCCCTTGTCATCCTGAAGTTCTTGGAAACCTCGGTTATTCAAGCCCTCAAACCACAGCTAAATGGAAAATCACACCTCCAGAAAATGTCACTTTGATGAAAGTAAACTGCTCCTTGCAAAGGTGACTGTTTTGATGAGTCTTTTGATGCAAAGTAGGTGGGTTCTGGAAATTGCCTCACAGGCAGGTTTCCTACAGAAATGTGCCTGCTTTCCTGCTATTTCACCCACTTGAGCTCTTCAGCAGCCCACACCAAAATCTCAGCGCTGCGTTTCCAAAGCCCAGAGCTGCCCAACCCCAACAGCCCTGGGAGAGACAGAGCCAAGGGATCTGTGGACTCTATCTCCTTTTCTTGGTCTGAGCCCTTAGCTTTGTGGCAGGGAGATCTCAGGACTCACAGACTTAGTTGTGGACTTTTTTTTGGCCATATTTAGGCCAGGAGCCCGGCACACCCACAGTTTCCCTTTGCTTTACATTGCAACCTGCTTAGTCCACAAACCCAAGAGAAACAGAGAAGCTCTCATAGCTCCTCCTGAAGGCTCCCAAGTCTGGACTATAAAGAACTGAAGCAACAAGACAATACCAAAACCAAGGACTCTTCAGAGAAATAATAACCCTATGGGTAAACATATACATTGCAGCAGCCCACAGGAGCCCCAGTTGCAGACAACAGACACTGAGCATGGTGTCAGCACCCAAAAGGACCATTCCTGGCCAAATATCCCACCAGCAGCCCTTCCCTTTGAGAGCAGGCATCAGGGTCCTGGGTTGAGAGGCAGAAGGGTCTGAGGAAAGAGAATGAGGATTGATGCGAAGGTCACAGTCAGCTGCCACCTCCCGTAAAGGCAGGAATCACTCCTCCTGGAGCAGGGGTGGGCAGGCATGGGCCACCACACCGGCTCACCAGCCTTCATGCTTTTCTCAGGTGCCTTCTGCCATTTGTAGACGTTTGAGCTCAGTTGGAAGAGCCAGGAGATGACACAAACAGACCTTGGATCTCTCTCTGGTGTCTCAGAGAGTTTAGAGTAGTCTCACGGTTTCCTTTGTGGGGGCTGCTACCACATTTTTGCTCCATTTTACCATTCCTCCTTTTGCTTTGGGGTGAGGGCTGTAGTTATCCTGAGCCAGTCCTGCATGACTGAGGTCCCATAGCAAAACTCCAACTCTGCAACTCCCCAAACGCCAGGCCAACCTGTTGGGCAGTAGCTGCTATGTTCACTCTTGGGGCTGAAGAAGACACGCTTGGGGGTTTTTTTTGACCCTCAAAGGCAATAGGTGAAGCTGCAAATCCAGGGGAATCCTTCCCACCCACAAGCAAAGATGACTCCACAGCAGCAACTTTATCTGCTGTGATTAAATACTTTCTCCTGTGGGTGCATCTAATATCTCTTCAGCTGCCAGCAATTGCAATGACTCAATTAAGCTGCTCCATTAAGGTGTGATGGGCTCCACCAGCCCCATCCATGGCTGCTTGCCTGTTGGGGGAGGCACATCCCATTTATTTCTCTAGCAGACGTGTGTGGTCCTGCCACACAGACTCTGGATTTAACCTCACAAGTTCCTTGTGGCCAGTCCACGGGATGTGAAGTCTGGGTTTCTCTATGCACACCTCTGGGGTAGTTTAATCCCAGGACCCACTGGAAACGAGATGCATTTGCCTCTGGGGAAAGCGTTGGTGCAGGAGGGTGAGATCAGGTAGGGCTAGCGGGGGAAGATGAAACAAAAACCCCGCAGGGAGGAGAACAGGGTTTCAGAGCTGTTTTAGTACCGAGTACACTCATCCTTACAACCCCTGGGCACACGTGGCTGTGAACACCAGCAGGAGAGAGACTGAGAGCATGAGAAAACTTCAGAGAGAAAAGGGTAGCCGGGAGGGCAACCGGGTGGAAGCGTGGGGGCTGTTGGCACTCAGGAGCCTCCACACGTCTGTCTGCTGGGAGCCGCTGTCCCATGGAAGATGCAGATGGCACTGTCATGTGGCAGCAGCATCCCAGCTGATGTTTAAAACATATAGCCCTTGGGTCACAGCTGGCAGTCCGACAACACAAACTCAGCAGCTTCGAAGAGCAGACATCAACTGCACCGTGCACTAGCTTAAAAAATATGGGAATATTTACTTAGGCTTATCGCGCATCGGCTGAAGCCAGCCGGCGCTGGGTGGGAGGAGGCTGGCGCTGAGCTGGGCTGCATCCCCGACCCACGCCCGGCGTGGGCATCGCTGGGGCATGGCGTGTTTGTAGTGATGTTGTATGTGGGAACACGGGGCTGGTGCGGGTGGCTGGGGTCCAACACTCTCCCTCTCGCCCACCACAGGTCTGCTCATCTACTTTGGCTACGGGATGTGGAACAGCACGCTGGAGATCAGCGCCCGGGAGGAGGCCCTCCATCAGAGCACATACCAGCGCTATGACGTGGACGTCGACCCTTTCTCTGTGGACGACAGCTTCTCCTACGCCACTGAGGGTGAGGGCTACCCGGGCTGGGACCCCTCTGAGGACAAGGCCCTCTCGTACCAGCAAATGGCGGGAGCAAAGGAAAGCCATCGGACGAGTAGCAGGTCGAAAAGCAAAGGCAGGCACAAACCGCCGTCAGAGGCTCTCATCGCCAACGACGAGTTGGACTACTCGCCTGAGTAGTGGGGCAGGCAGCGGGGCACCGCACCACCCAGGCAATGAGGAAAGGTCCCTGTGGCTCCCCCGTCCTGCCCCATCCTCCCCGGGTCCTCCACCACCACCCCGCTCTCCTCTGGTTCTCGGGACACGCTCTGCAACTGCCGTTGACCCCAAACCAAACACACTCGTGGCCCGTCCCACTCCACCGGTCAGGTCTCGCTGTGCTGAATGCTGGCTGATGCCCCGGCGCAGGCTGATCTCCTGGCACCAGCCACACTGGTGGAGGTGGTGGAGTGGGAGATGTGCCAAACTGGGAGGGTGTTGGGAGGTGGAAGGAGCTGTGTGAGGGGATGACACAAGTTGTCCCTGGGGAACGTCCACCCAATGGCCACAACGGTGGGATGCCACTCTTAGATTTTTGGCACTTTCTTAGCATGTGTGTTTTTTTCCTTTGAACCACCTAGAAGTAACAGCTGAGCCAGAGGGACAGACAGGTAGGTAGGTACGAAATGGAGATGGACAAACCCCTTTTGAGGGAGTCACTCAGAGGTGGATCCAGAGATGCTGGTCCCATCACAGAGCATTTCCATGGCCCATTCTGGAGCAAAGGCACTTGGTGCACACAGCAGTGCTACCCCCCGTGTCCATCCCCAGGCAACCCAAATACTGTGATTCAAAATTAGTTCCTGTCTCAATCAAACCTTGAGGTCCCAGCATGGCCGAGCATCTGGAACCTGCAGTTGGGAGCGTGGTCCCAATGCTGGTCACAGCAAGAGCTGTGACCCACTCTTGGCCCAACCCACCTTGTGCAAGAGGTCAATGAGGACCACACACCGTTTCTCTGAGCATCTCTGAGGCTGGGCATTGTTTCCACCACATTGTGTCTTCTACAAAAGTGACTGTGCTGCAATTCCCTCACTGTGGTGGGCACATTCCAGTGCTCACTCTGGCCTGAGTGCTTCAGGAACGCATCCATAGCCCTGCAGAACCGCATCATCCACAGGTCAGCCGTGTCTCGGCAGGGCTGGGCCGTGTGTGGCAAAAGGAAAGGACTCAGCTGCTGAAATCTCCCTCCCTGCTGCTGTCTCCACCTTGTACCATTTTCTCTGCTTCTGACCCTGGCTTGGTGGATGCTGTATGAAAAACACTGAAACACTGCTTGTTCTATAAGTGTCGGTATTTCAGTTTGAAACCAAACAGAGCTGGTGGCTCGCAGGGAAGAGCCGGTCGGCAGGTGGGTGTTTCTCATAGTTAAACCTTTCAGTATAGCCCAAGCATGGCTCTGACCCCCAGCAGTGACGGAACGTTCCCTGCCACCAGCATCCCTGCAGCAGCATCGGTGGTGATGGGGTTTGGTGGCAGCCACCGTCTCCCGCAGCACAGAGGGCAGCTGTGCTGACAGCAGGTCCAGCTCTGGAGCCCATCACCAACATGCATAGTATAAAACACTGCAATGGAGGAACATCTTTTTAAATAAATAAATAATAATGAAGGGAAAACCCCATCAGACAGTGACACCCATCCTCCTCCAAAGGCTGCAGCTGGATCCATTCCCAGGGCTCCCCTGGAGCAGCCCAGACCAGCCCCCAATACCAGGGGCTGATGCTGGCGTTCTAGGGGACAATTTAACATTGGTAGGGGCATGAGGAAGGATTTGCAACATATGATGCTGAGAACCATTAACCCTTTGGTTCACTGGATGAGGCTCAGCTCCCCAAAACACAGCATGGAGCCTGCCTGGCATCCTCTGCAGGCAAGCGGGTTGCTGCGTGCTGAGAGTGCCTGGACCCATGCCTGTCCCCGTCGGTCCCGGCGCTCAAGGGCTCGACGGAGAGGCTCTGCCCGTGGCTGCAGAAGTTTCCCTGCAGCTCCTGTCCCAAATGATGACAAACTACAGTCCTTTTCCCAGTGGAAAAGAGCATCTGATTCTGCAGATTTTAATCCAGAGCACCCCAGGCAAGTCAAGGGAAGTTTGGCCTCTGCCAGGGCTTCAGGATGGGAGCAAGGATTTGGCAGAAGGACCTGGAAGCTTTGATCTAGCATCCCCTCCTGCTGCCTGCCCCTACCACACTTCTACAAGCAGAAATCCCAAGTATGTCCCACTGAAAAGCTGTTTGCAATGTGCACACCGCTGACGGGCCAGCTCAGGAAACCTTCCTGGCGGTGCCGAGTGCCTCTCGCGAAGGTCACCTCTCACTCACGCTTGGCCGCTCCCACCCTTGATGCCTTAGAAGTACCCAAGAGAGATGGCACCTCGCAGGTCTGGCTTTACATTTTCAGGGAGAAAGATTAACGCTAAATTCCTACCAGCTCTTGTACTTACCATAGCCAAGGTAGTCTTCGTTCTGCTTCTGCACGGTACTTGGGCATCTGCCGAACCACGACCTCCTGCCCCAGTACCCTGTCGAACCGAAGCCTGTTATTCCTTCTGCAGCCTTAATCTCTCGCTGCAGAGCAGTTACCAGTACCAGTGTCTGTTGTCATGTCTGCTCTAGTTATGCCGTATAATTTGACGAGGGCTTGATCCCTTGCTCTTTGGTGTCAGTAGGAACCTCTCAGTTGGAACCATGCATCAAATGAAGCCCTTTGGCTGCTCCTGTTCCCACCCTCCTTCCCCTTCCCACGGAAGTGCTGGGGCAGGGCGGCTGTGCCACGTCCCCAAGACCACTGGGAAACAGCATTTGATGCCACGGCACCATCTGATGCAGATGGGCTGCCATCAGCCCTCGCCGTGCTGGGGAGTGGGAGCCGGATCTTTCTCCCAAGGCCACCATATCCCACCTTTCAGAAGTGTGTAAGGAGAAGGTGGTTGAGCCACAGGTTGGGTCTTGCCTGGGTTTGCCGGTGGCCGGTGCCCAGGGAGGGGGCTTTGCAGCGGGGTGTCCCCACCCTGCGCCGGGTGGCAGTGCCTGGGGGACACGCGGGTTCAGCCTCCATCTGGGAGATGCACGCTTCCCTTGTAGCAGGTGTCAGGGTCTTCAACGGGCACAAGCAGAAGCTGCCAAAGCCAAAATGTTCTGGCGTGCCCACCGCCTCTGGGCACCGCTGGCCCCGGGGGGCAGCTTCGGATGCTGGGAGGAGGCACAAGTGCTTGTTTTGCTATAACCCCAAAATGCAACCTTTCCCCCTGGGTGCCCTCAGGGAGGTTCTCACACCCCTGAGCCATCGGGAGGACATGGGCAGAACGTGTCCATCCCGCTCCCGCCACCGGTGAGAGGCACAGAGCCCTTCAGCCTGACCGCCCTCCGCTGGGAGGGACCCCAGGGAGCCCAATGCATGATACAGACGGAGCGTCAATACCTCTGCCCTTCCAGCTGGACTCTGTACGGTCTCGGTCGCTCCACAGATTCACTCCGCACGGTTACAACCACTTGGTGTGAGGCCCAGCACGCCGGCATTCCTCCACACAGCAGAGAAATCACTCCCTGAACGACGTGGGATGTTGTAAATCCAGCTTGTAAATGATCTTCACTTTGTTTTGTTCAGTCTTTCTGATGTATATCTTGCTTTTTTTTGCAGATGGTACTTTCTGGTGTAACAATTCTCTGCAGTTCTGGTATGAAATCGGTGTATTTGTTAAAAAGTTTGTTCTATTGGGTTGTTTTGTTTTGGTTTTTGTTTGTGGTTTCCAGAAGCCCATTGGTGCACTGTACAATGGGATCTTGTAGTGTGTCATGAGAAAGAAAAAAATATGCAGATATGTTATGGAGTGATTTTTATTTTCAAATGATTGTGTTATTGACTACTATACATATTATATATATATTATCAAGATACTAAGAAAAAAAAATCTAAATTTACCAAAATCTGTATATTTTAATAAATGCATAAAGCTTTATTGTGTGCCTTTACATTTAAAAATCAAACAGGAACTAAGGGATTTCTAAAGAAAGCCAGAGACAGATGTGTCTTAGTATCAGTTTCCATAGTAATGTAAACCTTTGAAATGAAAGACCAAACCAAAAAAATAAACAGAAGAAAACTTTCCCATGTAAATTTTGTTAAGCCAATCAGTACCTGAAGGTCCGATATTTTTTCAATGCTAAATCAAAGCTAGAGATGAACAAACCTTGCCATAAGTGCTGCAAAATTTCCTTTGTAGAAGATCCTTTTCCGTGGGCTGACTTTGGTATTTACTTGCACTGTTGTGGAAAAAAAATGGTTATCAGTTTACACAATAAAAAAATACAAAGAAAACCCCAAACTAAAGCCAATGACCACAGGTTGACTGTTGCAGTGTGAAGCTCTAGGCAGCACCAACGTCTTCCCATCTGCTCGCAGTGCTGGTGGCACCCACCTTTCCGTGGGGTGACTGGGGTGTCACGGTGCTGTCACCCCCCTGCATGGGCACCGGGGCCACAGGGAGGCAGGCATTGCTCACGGGGCTGCAGCCACCTCTCCACTTCGGGGTGTGCATGGGCTCCCTCCTGTTATTCCTGTTATTTGGGGAGTGGGGAGGCTGCCAGCACGCTCCCCGTCACTGGGAGCAGTAGCTGGTCCTGGTAGAGCTGGGGAGAGCTCCACTGGGGCATCAGGGAGCACCACCTCCATGCCAGGGTGGCCACCAGAGCTCGCTCCCACCGCTCCATGGCTGACATTAGGCACAGCGTGGAACAGTTTTTCTGTTCAGGAGAACTATATTTGACTCTGTTTTGAGGCTTCAGATCAGCAAATGAGCACCAAAAGCCTTCAAGTGCCAACAGCACCATGGCCAGCCTGGCCCCGGAGAACCCCACGGGGGAGCGGGGTGTTTTGGGAGGGTGCAAAGCAGGTATTTCAGCTTTGATCCTTTAAAAACTAGAAAAGTTTAATATTCTTTGTGCTTCCTCCAAACACTTCCCCTCTGCGGTGCCAGCACTAATATCCTGTGACGTTCTTGGCCCCATCTCCTTGCACCCCGCGGGTGCACGTGTCTGTTTTCCCCGCCGCTGCAACTGGGGTTGTTTTGCTTTCTTTGGTTTTTTCTTCACTTCCCTGAAACACAGCTTCTTCCTTCCTCTGAGCAGCTTGTCCTGGGCCTTTCAAGGGCTGGATTTGGGCTCATGTGCTGGTAAGCTGTGACCATGGGCAGAGCAAGCAGAGCCCCAGCACTGTCCCCTGCCGAGGGTCCCCAGCCCCACATGCCTGAAGATGCCAAGATGCAGCCTCAAGGTTTGGGCAGCAAAAAAACCCGTTAAGTGCTGCCCAGCAGGGCTTATTCCCCACTGGGTCAGGCACCACTGCCCCAGCCCCTCCGGCAGCACCAGCACCTTGCCACCCCCACCACCACCACCCCCCTCAGGCATCTCAGACAGGTTTTGCTCTGCTTTTCCCTCCCAGTTTACTCCAGGGCCGTTGGCTGGGCAGTGTTCCAGCAGCTTTCTGCTTGGAGGTCTCCCCCGCCGCCGCTGGCCCCGGGGTTAACCAGCCAAAGCGGCAGGCAGCGGCGCACAATCCACAATCCCCGGGCAGCCTGCACAAGCTGGCACGCCTGTGCGCCGCCCCTTCGCCCATGGCACCCACACATCAATGGCAGCACTTATAGCGTCTCTCCAGCGCGTACAACAACTGCCTGTGCCCTGCCTGTGATGTAATGGGCACAAGTGTCCTGCCACCAGCCCCGCGCCGCTGCCCGCCTTGGGTGCATTGTATAGGATGGCAGCAATGCAAAGTTCACACAAGAGACGCCTTCAAGACTGCTCGGTATTAAAGGCAGATGCTAGCGCTGCTGCCCATCTCTTGTCCATGCAGGCAAAGGGTCGTCGTGGAGCACAGCCATCCTCCTTCTGACTCCTTTTAAATGCTCTGGCCTCAGCTTCCCACATGGAGGAGGCGAGGGGTGGGACCTGCAGCATCCTTGCCCATGGCTGCGTTGCCCAGCTTGGGTTCTCCAGCTGAAGTAGACCAAGACGAGAGGACAGTCCCTAATCCGCCGAGGCTTGACTAGCAGCCATGTTTTCAATTTCTTCTCCGTCACCCCAAACAATTTGGTCAGTCCTTTCCCCTGCTTGCTCAGTGCCCTCTCCTCCGGCACTCAACACCTGGGCTGTCCCCCTTGTCCATGTCTGCACAGCGGCTGTGCCTCTTTTCCTGTTCCTGCAGCCTGGCTTACACAAATTATTTGAACTGAGTTAACATCTCTGGGAACAGATGGGATTTTGTATCACCGTAATTAAATTGCTACAGCCTCTGGTAAGGGCAGAGCTAGATCCTGATCTTACATGGTTTTAATCAGAGTGATGACCCCAGATCAGACTCTTATTTTAGTTAAGAGCACTTCCAGCGACATGACTTCTCAACTTCAGCACGCCCGAGCAGCACGGGGGTACATCTCCACCCCCTCAGCGGGTTTCTAAGTCCCCCTTATATGAAGAGCACCAGAGCCGGTACCACTGGTGCAAGCTGCTACTGGGAACATTGAAAGAATGAATGGGTAAAGGCAGCGGTCAGTACCATGCAGGAAGATTACTTCTATTTTAAATATTTAAAAAAAAACCCACGAAAACAAAAGGCCCACTTAATTCTACAGCAGAGCAGAATCTCTTGTCCTGAACCACTATTAAAAAAAAATAATCTTCAAAATCATTGGGAAACCCCTGTCATGGAAAAGCTAGCTATGGAAACACACAGGAAGGAAGGAAAAGAAGCCAGTAGTTGCAGGTACTCTGTTATTTATTGTACAGTATTTCACTGAAAGTACAAAGGCATCATCAGTACTCACCAGAATTGTATTGTAACAGGTACATTATACTGCGTGTTAAAACGTGCTGCTTTAATGATGCAAGACAGAACGCAAATTGAGAGGAAGAAAGCAAGGAGTTTAAAAAAATGTAAAAATACATTTTTAGTAACTGATCTGTACAAAGGAAAAAAAAGAAAAGAAACCAGAGTGCGGGGATTAGAGCCCCCAAAGTCATTTAAAACTATATAAAAAGGCACCGTTATCTACCATGTAATTAGGACCTTTGGGTTCTGTTTCCTTCATACTGATGACTGTGGGGGTGGGGGAAATACTGTTACTAAAATGACCAAACTCATACAAAAGTATTTACAGAGAAAGGCAGAAAATAATTCCCCTACTCTTGTTCCAAAAGAGAAACATTTGCCCAGCTGGGGAGCAGAGCCTTCCTCCCTTCCCTCTCGCCCGAACCGTGCCGAAGCGGTGACCTTGAGCGGGGGAAAGCAAATAGCAGTGGGAGAAGCTGCCAGAGTCCTTCTAACAATGGGTAAGTGTCTCTCTCCTTTGTTTTATTGCTTTTAACTCTCCCATAATCAGGGGAGCTAGAAGATAAAATAAAAACGCTACACCCCACACAACAACCCCGAACCATCCGAGTCATCCTGGCTGCAAGAAGGTGGGGTAGGTGGTCAGGACAAAATGGGGGGACCAAGAGGTAGGGCTGGCTGGAGCTTTCGTTCTAGAGAAGGGGGAACAGATGGGGGGAATAATGCTTCAAACTACCAGACATTTGTGCTGCTTTTCTAAATCTTCCCCGGGGAGCCTGACAGCAGTGTGTGTCAGTAGAAGCAGGCCCAGGGCACACAAACCCACCAGCCAAAGCATCCGACGGCAGCCGTGGGACGTCCCTGGGGCGCTTACACGTGAGCGCTCTTCGCGTGTGTAGGGGAGCTGGATCCCGAGGCGTAGTAGAAACGGTTTTCACCGAACGTCTGGGCATCTCCCGAGCAGCAGACGATGACGCAGCCACCGAAGAGGCAGAGAGCAGAGCCGATCCAGCCCGTGTACAGGGAGTAGCCGAAGCTCATAATGGTGGTCTCACGGTGGGCACACACGGGAAACCAGATCGTCGCAACAACGCCGCACATGGCTGGGGAGAGATGGAAAGGACCGGTAAGGCCAGCACCTAACCCCACCATGGGGACACAAAGCACACCGAAGGGGAAGGAAGGGTCTGCAGGACAGGGGACAGTGAGGAAGCCCATCCCTCCTCCCTTGCAGCCCCACAGTGGGATGCAGAAGCATCAGCATCAGGGCCGAGAGATCCCCGAGCAGGAGGCAGCGTGGGAGCCTTGCGGGGAGAAAGATCAAGAGAGAACAGCCGTCTCTCCTGGGCATCAACAAACGAGAAGAAAAAACAACTGCTGCTCGACACAATCTGATATATTATTACAAGGGAAACAAATTTGTTTCCTAGAAATATCTTTAAGTGGGAAGAATGAAAGTCACCCTGAAACCGGTGCTCTGGAGAGCTGCAGAATTAGGAATATGTTAGGTATGAAGCAAGGCCACGAAAGCCATATGCATCGGTGAGACAGTAAAATCGGTGGCCCAGAGTCAATTGGTTTAAATCACTATTTCTGCACGAACTCACGTACTATGTCCTCAGCCCATGTCAATCAGCGTCGTTGGAGTTGCTCCACTGAATGGTCACATACACATTAACGAAACATCCCAGCCCTTAGAAGGGCAGAGTAGGGTTTACAGAACACAAGCAGAAGATGGGCAGGGACAGAATAATTAGCACTGCAGCACTGTTGTGTTGGTTTTTTTTTTATGGAGGAGGAAATGTCCCACAACTCTGGAAAGCAGATTGCACTTCCCTGTAGAAAATTTCTCTGTACAGAGTGACAAACCCAGTGAGGCTCCCCAGAAACCTATTGAATTCACTAGAAACTGAAGGGCCTTGCAGAAGGGAAAACAGGATTCTACCTGGAGTCTACAGCCGGTCAAAAAATGACCGCAGACTTCAAATTTTGCTTGAAATCCCATAGTTTTTTCCCCCCAAGACCAGGAAGGCTGCTGCAGTGGTGCTGCGAGGACCACTAGGCAGGTGATGCGGAGGAGGTGCCCTCACACAGTAAAGCGGGTTCAAATTCAGCACTTTGCAGGCAGCCAGGCTAGGGACCACAGGGTTTCAGTGTGCAGCACACACGCGTGGTTTGCTCCTAGCAGAGAGAAAACACGTGCCCTGTGTTCTCCTTGCGCTGCACAAGGTCACACTCGCTGCCCTCGCTAAGGGTCCTGCCTCCATCCTGCAAAGTCCTTGCATGCACCGAGGGCGACAGGAGTTGATGGCGTTAATCACCTCACAGGAGCAGGTCCTAAAACAATACTCCTTTATGGCCTGTACATCTGAGAAGAATTAATCTGTCAATATTTACTTGCCTCCGGGACAAGCTGTGCAGGACTCCATCCTTGTGGCTATCAGAGAATCAGAGCAAAACAATAACAGGACTGTGGCAGAGTTACAGATTTCCACCGACCGCGTTAAAAGGTATCTGGAGGCAGTGTCAAAAAGTTAAGGTTGCAAGAGGGAAAAAAAAAGGGGGTGAGATTAAAAATAAAATTGTTTAGTTAAAGCAGAGAACAAACCATAGCTCCTGGCCCGTGCAACAGAAAATCCATCCCCAATAGCTGCAGTTATTGTGAGAGAAAATATTTTCTTATGGAAAAGAGAAGAACATTGGAAGGATGCTAATAAAGCCAGTAATAATTTCAGGCCTTCTCAAAGCAAGGGCCCCACAGCTCTGGAAGGAATTTTTAGAGAAGGCAAGAAGGGGAGAACAGCATTTCTCCTGCGTGTGGATCAGTCCTGCAAACAGCTCATGAGCCTCTAACGCTTTAAAACAAAAATGTATCAGTTAGGAATCCACAAAGCATTCTAATGGGCTGGAAAAAACACTTCTTTGTTGTTCGGAAAAAGAAACAATCATCTTTTCTTTTTCTGTCAGCAGTAAATATATATATATATATATATATTTATGTCCATAGACTATAAGAGCCTTATCCATCCAGACCCTCCCCCACCACACAGGATCGAAGAAAACACTTGCACTGGGGTGAGAAGAGCTCTCAGGGATGCTAACACAATAGCATCTCTTGTGCGTGTGGCTCAGCTACATGTAAAACCACCTTATTTTAATGCTGACAGTACTAGAAAGCTGTGAAACACAAGCCAAGGACTTTGCACGGGTTAGCTTGACCTCTCTGCCTTCGGAGGCCACCAGCTGCCGTCAGTCACCGGTGACCCCTTCGCTCAGCCAGAGGAATGCCCTCAAACAGGGCTGGATTTCATCGCTCTGCGTAGATTAAATTGGGCTGTAAATCCTCCCAGAGGATGTGCAAAGGACAGTCTGCAACGGCAATATTTCTTGGTGAACTCAAATGCTGGTCTAGCTGTACCACAGAGAAAGGCTGAAAAAAAAAAAAGTTCATTTGCCAAGAAACTCAAAGGGACTGGAAAAGGCATTTTAAGGCAAGTTTCAAGTTTTAAAATAGCTGCCTACATGGAAAAGGTGTTTGAATAGAAATTAATAGCCCTTCCCTTTTGCGCTGCTGCTGAGAGACCCTTTGCCTTTCTCTAAATTAGAAAGTCTTCAGACAGTAGAGCTGCTGTAGTCAGTATAGTCCAGCAGAAAGGTAGGAGAAGGTCTGCAAACAGAATATTTCTATTAGACCAGCAGGGTTAGTTGGAAAAACAAGCGCGTTTGGGGACACACACGTGCTTTTTTGCAGCTCGAGCAGGCAGTCCTGCAAAAGCCACTGCCTCTACCCGGAAAAGTCATCTCAGTAACGCACGGTATGGTTGTCCTCGCTCCATCACGTCACTGCGAATCCACAGGGATACATCCCAGGCTCCCAGCATTTCTAAGTCCTTTTTGACTATGGACTTGCGGTAGCTCAGTCCACTGAGCTGAATCTCTTATTATTCTGCATTACAGGCCTGCTGGAACCAGATGAAGTGCCCGTAGACAAGAAGCACAGAAGGTGCCTGCGGAGGTGGGGCAGACAGAGCAGGATTACTCTAACTCAAGGGACAGCGAGTCCCTGCCAAATTCCTTAACAGCAAGTTCTGCAGAAGAAAGAATACTTTTTCTTTTGTGGCTAAATTTAATTATTCTGAGTTGCTGACTCAAAGTCACACAGATTTCTCTTTCAAAGCATTTGGTTGAAATACATTATCCATGATTTTCTCCCCCTCCCTGTGTTCAAGGCAATCTTTTTATCTTGATATCTATGGTCTTAGAAGTAAATCTCATGCAGTATCCAGAAAAACTCGTTAATATCCTTTGTTTAGTATACAATAGCCAATACG
Organism: Falco cherrug; assembly: GCF_023634085.1. Taxonomy (NCBI): domain Eukaryota; kingdom Metazoa; phylum Chordata; class Aves; order Falconiformes; family Falconidae; genus Falco; species Falco cherrug. The sequence goes on from NC_073707.1 coordinate 28,306,025, forward strand.
GTCATTTTGCAGTAGTAATCCACAGTAACTGATGTATTTTTCATCCGCGTTTTCCAGTGTCTCCAATCCCCCACTCCATTAGGAAAATGCCCGCTTGGTTCCCAGCAAGGGGTCCCCCGAATTAGTATCAACAACACAGGATGGGCCAGGGTTTTTCCATCAGCACTAGTGTATGAAATGTTTTCGTACTGGCTTAGAGCAAACTTCTGCTGACGATTGTTTTCAGCAATAAATCAATTCTCTCAGACAGATAGGATCAAGCAAAGACATAAATACATCAGCAGGCAGGATAGGAGGGTGTGCACACAGGTTGCACTCTGCAGCCTGCTATTATCAGTACACAGAAAAATCAATGGAATATCTGAGCCCATTGTTTTCCTGGCAAGTTTTCAACTTTTTCTTTTTTCTTTTTTTTCTTTTTTTTCTTTTTTTTTTTTTTGGCTCCACACTGTGTTTTAACCCCCGTTTTCCTTTTAAATAAATTTCAGTGACAATCTGCCACCCCTTCCCTGAGTTCAGCCCCTGTTTTCCTTCATAATAAATCTCAAACCGCCATCTCTTCCCTGATCAACAAGTGAGGTTTGCCATGGGGCCAGCTCCCCTGATCACATCTTCACTCCCTATTTCTGCTACGTTAGCGAGGGGTTTTGGCATTTGTTCTGTTTTACCAGAGCTCTGGGAGTTGGTCTCCACTTAGAGGAAAAGGCTGAAGCCCCTGCAGCTGGGGAAAACCATGAATGAGGGTTCAGTGGCCAGAGGGTAAATAAGAACAGTCCAGGGTGTATTACTTCTAAAATATAATCAATTTTAAGCCAGTATTCTGTGTTTCAAGGCCTGATTCATGCTTATTAAATGCTCTGGAATCATAACACCTCATTTTGCAAAGAACAGATCATTAATCAGCCTAAATAATGTGAAAGTCCCAAGCTCTGTATATTGTTCTTCTTCCAAAGGGACTGTAAAAATAAATGTGGGTTGGTTTGGTTTTTTTAAGAAAAAAGCAACTTAAGAGCAAAAGGAGCTTATTTATTTTTCATTTGTGATCCAACAAAAAGAGCATTATTGTAATTGTGACTAAAACATTGTGACCAGGCTGCTGCTGCCAGCCCAGATCATTCAGGACTTGAGCGACATGAGCAATCACTTCACCTGTAGATGCTTCAAAACTCACAGGGGCAAGAATCCGTAAGAAGTCTAAATCCAACCCAAAGAGCATTTGTCTGCCAGTGTCACTGTAAATAATTTCCTTGCCTCACAGGATCTACCTAGTGGGAAAACCATGTTCTAAGGCAGAGAGGAACCTGGCTTACAGAGCATCACAACTCCTCTCGATCACCCTCTGACATCTGTTCTCCTCCCTGGTGTCACAGCAGGGTGGCAGAGCGGCACACCAGACCCCAAACCCTGGTGCAACCATGCAAGACACGGGACTTCATGTGCTCTGATGCAGCATTACCCAACACTGTCACTGCAGTTTGATTGCTGCGTGTGTGTTGGTCCTGTAATCCTGTCACCCTTCGGGATTTAGGGGCAATGCTCTCGCCTCCACGTCTGCAGCCATGCAAACAGGGCTGAGCTACAGCACGGGTCTCAGTCGGAACCGAAAACTCACGCTTATTTGCGACAAAGCACAGCTCTGCTGGGCCTCCCCCATCCTGGCAGGGGAAATCCAGCAGAGCGGACCCCTCCGGCACTAAAATGTCATTCATACACAGAGAAAAACACTTTTCCTTTCACTTCGCCGAGCCCAAATACGTGACTCAAGGTTTCAGGACAGGGATGAAGGTCACATTCCAACAGCTCTCTAACATGACTGTTCACTATGGGGGTGTTCTAAACAGGCCCTATAAAGCTGATTTTAGGACTCCCAGCTGTGGCAACATGCTCTTAAACCCTTTTTTAAAAAATAAAGCCTTTAAAAAAAAAACAAAACCAAAAAAACCAACAGGCATTGAAAGGGTCCCTTGGTCCCAGTCCCTTAGATTTCAGATGTAGTGACTCGTACTGACTGCTTCTCACCGAGGCACTCGAGGAGGGATGGCTGGCAGGGAAGGGGCGCCCAGAGGGCAGCCCCTCTGTACAGCTATATCCAGTGCCCACTTGAAAAAAAATGTAAGGAGAAGAAGAAGAAGAAGAAAGAAGACGGGCATGATGTCAGCGCTGGCTGCCAGCGACCAACAGAGCCACACAAAGAGGCCACTTTCCCTCCCCCCTCCTCCCCTGCCACACAGACGGGTAAAAACAAGGCACCGCAGGCTGTTGCTGAGATGACGAGGCTTCAAGAACATGCAGGTGTTGTGGCGGGGACAATGAGCTCCACAGTCTGCCCTGCTCAAAACAATCTCCTCCACAGGCACTGAGGATGGGAAGAAATTCCCAGGGGAACTTGGAGGCCAAGGGCAAGGCTGGCCAGAGGGGCTGGGAGGCACAGGGGACATACCATCCCTCTTCTCAGGTCCATGCCACCCAGCGGGCTTCCCTTCCCCCACCCCTCAGCTTACTTTGACCCTACTGCATCAGCGATGCCCGGGGAAAATCCAGAGGCTATCCATTCCCTGTAAGCAGCTTGAAAGTTTAGACCCTTTTCCAAAAATAACATCACTTCCATGGCGAACCAGCAAAACCAGTGCCTGCAGGCAGCTGCCTATGCGCAGCCGCTGTCACCCTCCTGCAGACATGGGCAGTGGCTGTGCCCGAGGACGCCGCAAGGCAACACACCGGAGGGGTTTGCAGCCCTCCCTTCCTCACCCTGCTTTGCTCCCTGCCTCCTGTCTTTGTCCTCCCGCTCCCCTTCGTGCCCCCCCAGACGGCAGCGCTGCTGGAGAGCCGCAGGGTCAGCCCAGCCCGGCCAGCAGCTGCCCAGGTGCGTGTGCTCAACCAGCTCGCAACGTGCCACCCTGCAGCAGAGCCTCCGGCTCTCCGCGCCTTACCCAAGAGGATGATGAGGATCCCTCCCAGCTGGGACCGCCGGTACTTGGCAGCTCCAGGCTCGTGGCCCATCCGGATACAGGGCAAGACCGTTATCAGCAAGAAGATAGCGGGAAGACCCAGGACAGAGGCGGCGATCATCAGTGCTCGACATGCTTGGACATACCCTGTTGGCAAGGCAAGGAAAGAGGATTTTGATTATTTGGCACAAAAGAAGGAGACCTTTGGACAAAGGTTCCTCTTCGATTAGCTCCCAAGAATTGCGTGGAGTATGGGAGACAGGTTCAACCCTTTGTGTAAACGTTAAATCTTCACCAGGCACGAGAGAGTGAGACGGCAGTACAGTGGGTAGCGCCTGAACACAGGGTGTGCAGGCTCAACATTTTCCAGTGAAGAAATAGCACTGCCCGGAAAACATGGGCTCTTCCCAGCAAGACACTGAGAAATCATGGAGGTGGAAAACATGGGAAGAGAAAGTAGGAGAAACAGCTAGGAAGGAGTGTTCCTGTATCTTTTCCTAGGGAGAGTTTTGATTAAATAACAAGATTTTTAAGTCCTGAAGAGCAGCTTGCTGTGAGCAGGGGAGGTCCACAGTCAGCCAGAGCAGGGCTGAAGAGCTGAAGACCCGTTACTGAAGCATGGGCGTCCACGAGATACGGCCACCGGCCGCCCTGAGGAGCTGAGGGCCGTTGACCTGGGAGGAGGAGGGATGCCCACCAGCCCCAGCCACCTCCCGATGCTGCACCGCGGTGTCCAGCCTGGTAGTGGGTTTCAGGGGAGACCCGTGGCTCCAGCTGACCGCCGGCACAGCTCTTCCTTAGCGAGCAGAAATGACCGCACTTTGCAGAGCTGCTTGAGTTGCCATAACCAAGGGCCGCGTTATCCCTCTGGGTCCCTACAGACATCATGGCATTCCCCGGTGTTTCGTCAGTGGCCATCCCTCTCCTGCCTGTCCCTTGCGCTGAACACAAGGCAGCGAGGAACAACTGGGGCCGGGGACTGTGGGTGTGCTGGGCAGGGCTGTGACATTTCTACCACTCTGTGATGGTCTATGTATAATAATGTATCCATTTTTATATATTCAGATAGATATAAGGTATATATAATTGTATACAGATTTTAATATCAATTTATATACACTATATAAAATGTATATATAAATAACTAAAAATAGGTCACTACCTGCATGCAAAAGAAAAAGAACAAGTGTCAGATTTGCTCTAGTGCCGGGTGAGCCTCCACCGGCTCTTGGAACGGTCTCAGCCGAGCAAGCATGCTGGCTTTCTTTCCCCTCTTATTAACAAAGTGAAGCTGCCACATGCAGATACGGAATTTTATGACGCCTCAAACAATACCAGCAAACAGGAGCCTCAAGCAAGTCCTGTTGACAGACAGGTAAGACACCGGGAATGAGGACTTTACTGTTCCTGGGAATGCAGACTGTGTGTATACTGAATATTTGCTTGATTTTTTTCAAGAGGAAACTTAACCAAAGAGTTACCTGAGGAGTTCAGAGCGAAAAAGCAACCCTAAACAAAGGAGACGGCAGTGCCCAGTGTGGTTTCTGTGTGCAATCAGTCCCAATTAAACGAGAATACAATCACATTCATTTCAAAGACTTGACTCCAGCAATGAAAGACTAAATACATTTCAGCTATCGGGCACACCAGGATAAATTTCCCTCTCATTGAAAGCTGTGGCTACCATATAGGTTACAAGCAGAAGCATCTTCTTTTGTGATTTGTTTCTGCTGGAGACAAGCATTGCTTTCTGCTGCCGAAAGACCTCTTTACCTATTTATTAAATTTCATTTGAAAATGTTTCTTCTGGGCAAGCCTTTTCTCTGTCTTCTGGACTGGATCATATTGAAAAAGAGCAGCAATAAGGAAGGTAAGCCTACTGAAATAAAAGTCTGCACACAGAGAAAGGGAGAATAGGAGCTAGTCTGAGAGATTCAATATTGCTCAGCACTATGTGGGACAGACTAGGCTCTGTAACAGAGAAATTCATGAATAATCTTTCTAACCTCTTGTGAATTTATTTTCACAACAGCTTAAACAAATTAATAAGGAAACATGAAAGAAAACTACTAGGAATGGTTACTTCTACCCTGTCGGCTTTGGAAGAGGCATCTCTGACATGCTAGAGGATGTAAAATCTAAACCACAGAAGAATGAAGAAGTGCTACAGAGTTAACAGTGATTGAAACGGGTGAGATCATTAGCTTAACTTACAGGGACAAGACCACACAAGACTTTGACAGCTCTAATTAGCTCAAAAGATGTATTAATACTGATTAAACACCTTGCTTAATTTTTGCTTTGCAGCAAACTAATGAAAATTACTATATAATTAGAAAACACCAAGTTGAATATAGTGACATCTGTTTGCCGTGTAAAAGTTCTGTCTTGCCTTAGAAAATGTGGGAAGCATCAGGACCGTCAAGACTAATGACGATCTTTCAAAAGATTAAAAGCCATAGCAGCATTAATAATAGATGCTGAAAGATTCATTATACTCAAAATCATCTTAAGGAATAGAACCTTCACATTTGTAATAGCTCATCATCATCTCAAAGCAAAACTCGAAGTACGCTGTTATACCTCACTACACTATCCATGTTTTGCAATGCAATCTAGATACAAGACGTGAAAGGAACAGCGAGTGCTTACCATGAACAATGATTAAACATTAAGTGGACTTTAACAGCCACAGATAACACATGATACCTGGGTATGACTACAACCAGGTATAATTTATGAGAATCATGTTCAGAGCTGTCATTCATATTCTTTAGCCTATTTACTGGATCATCTCCTGCGCTGGTGAAGACGAAGCTCCCTCATCAACCCATCTTCATCAACCCCCCCAGAAGCAGGACCGGTGCTGCTTGGAGCAAGGCGTCACTCCTCGCCGAGCGGGAAGGGGAGGACGGGGCACACGTACCTGGCAGGATGAGGATGTCCACGAGGGGCTTGCAGTGATAGAGACCTGTTGCCATGACGCAGTCTGCCCACAGCCCCTTGGATCCCAGCTCATCCATTTTCCTGCAGGTGGTAATGGTGTAGCCGCAAGTCACCACCCAGTCATTGGTGGCCGTCGCCACAACCACCCCGATCCACCCTATGAAACTGCAGACAAACCCGGCCAGGTGCAGGCAGGTGGCCACCATGGCGCTGCCTTGGTGGGGCGAGCTGGGCAGGAGAGCGCCTGCAGGGCTTCAGCCGGCCAGGGACCTGCCGGCTGCGAGCGGGAGGGATGGGGTCTGCTGGGATGGGTCCCTGGGCAGGCACTGCTGCAGGAGCTCGGCTGCCTCTGCCCAGCTCCCTCCCTGGGAGGGGTCAGAGCTGCCTCCAGCCCCATAGCGCATGGGAGGAGCGAGCCGGGAGCCCCAACTTCTGCCAGTTCACCCAGAGAGTCGGAGGGGAAGGACAGCGCGGAGAGGAGGAGATGCAGTTACACCCACCCGTGCATGAAAAACAAACCGCACTGCTTCAGTCACACGCAAACAGCCCGGCTGTTCAAAATGCAGCATCGAGGGAGAAACATTGAGGCAGTGTTTTCGAGCTGGAGGCAAATGATCACACTGATACCTCCACATGGAAAGACAGGGCAAGAAACACGGTGGCCAGAGTTACTCAAGAGGTGGAATCGGACACCTCGTCAAAGCCATCAGCGCAGCTGCAGGGAAAGGACATAATCCGTCTCGCTTCTTTCGTGCCGTTTTCAGTAACTGCAAAAACATAAAAGACCCATCGCTGCACTCTCTGCTTGCGCCTCGGTTTTCAGAAGTATCACCTAGCACTCCCGGAGTCTCAAATACGTGTTTACCAGCACCTTTTGAATGCTAAAATTAAAAGGAGCAGCTTTTTACTCAGACTCATTACGGGTGTAAATTTTAGTCTGCTTGACAGAAGCAGGAACAGCCCGCCTCTAAGTGTCGGCAGAGAAACTTTACAGCCCGCTCTGCATCAGGAGAAACAGGCAGGCAGGATATTTTCCTAACTTTGCTTTGCATTTTCACAGGCAGATCTATGTGTGATCGGGTGCCAGCACATCCCCGGTGACATTTCATCACCGCGCGTCCCCGGCGCTGCTGATTGTGCAGCGTAGCGCGTGCCTGGGGGGACCACTAGCGGAGAGGTGTCCCCACTGCACGGCGCAGGGACAAACCCGACAGGACGACGGCCCAACAATGAACTCGATTCATTCCTAGAGCTGTTAGTGAAAAATAAATATTGGAAGCTACGCTCCAAGAGGAGGTGCCGGGAGTGAAATACATCCTGCTCTGCATCCGACGGTATTTCATTCCCTGTTCTGCAGCAAATAAAGTGAAAAACACAAAGACCATCTTAAGCTTCATCACATGTTCCTCGGATTCAAAATTCAAGCATGAGGCCACAGTTTTGGTTTGTCAAAGCTTCATCTGAATACTGGAGCTACTATGTAAATAGCTGAAAATTATCTTTGAAGAGGAGTTTTTACAAATGGAAATTTAATAGCTGCTTTCACATGTGTTTTATAATGTTGGTTACTCCTTCCCTAATCTACTCCTCAAACAATATTCCTGCTGATATATTATTCAAGAGATTTATCGTTCAGGACGATGTCATCTCTTGAGTGAAACTAGTGCCATCCCTGTTCCTGTACCATGCAATTACGTTGGACAGATCACGCATCACCCCCCGAGTTTGGAAGGAGACGGGCTGACAAATGAACACGTTCCTGCCTCTCCTCTTCGCTGACACAGTTCGCGTTTTTTCAGAGTGGCATTTCATCCATCTAAATTTAAATCATTCTGTAAATTAAAATTTGATCTTTTTGTATCGAGTATAAATGCACACAGCTTAATACTGCTTTTTGATTCAAACCGGGCACAAGGCTGCTTAACCACTTCGGGGTGACTGATCCCAACCTGAGTTGTCCAACAGTGCTGTCACCAGTCCTTTGGAGTTTCAATACCACACATATTCTCTAAATCATGCTAATACTTAGATATCTAACATACTTCAAAGCATTTTTCTTCAAATTACCAGAAAATTTTGCAAAATCTTGATATCCCAAAGCTGAGATGAGAGGCATTTGCCATGGTGATACCGCGGGCACATCCTAAGGGGCAAAAAAGAGGGTTTTTTTAAAATGCTGTGAGATTTTAATTTGCAGGCTGTGGACACATCCTACTGTAAATCAGTCTCCTACAGCTTGGTTCCTCCAGTATGGTTTCCTTAACCACAAAAGCTCCTCATGCTGCCATGTTCTCCCTCACAAATGTATTTATCAAAGAATGTGCAGCAGCTCAACAGGCAAGAAGTAAATTTTACACTCCAGTAACTAGTACTGCTCAACAGGGCCCACAGGGCACTGTTTGAATTATTTTATTAATATCGATAGAGACAGGAAACATTTACTATTTTGTCAGTGTTATAAATAACACCACCAGTATTTAAGTGAATATAAGTTAATATGCTACAAGCAAACAATGATTCACAGGATCAATAAAATAAACAAAGGAGGACTTCCCAGCTATATGCTAAATAAACTGACACACCAGGGCAATATTCTTAAAATCTGCCACTTTAAAAGTGAGCGCTACACGTGCATTTATTTCAGCAATACTGTGAATGCCTCAAAGATCAACCTTTTTACCCTGTCACTCAAGCAGGTTCCCCTCGATCAGCGTCATTTTCTCTGACAAATGACATGCGTTGCAATTAGTCATACTTACACAAGCTATTAACACCCTGTGGTTTTTTTTCTCATACAAGTGACTCACCTTGAACTTTTTCATTGCAGGGCTTTCAGCCCGACTGCTTCTCCCTCGCTCGCAAATGCACCAGTACAAAACCAGCATGGGGTGCAGGAATAAACTGCTGTAAGGGGCACAGCTAGTTGTTTTCTTCCACACTAAAGGCTGAGCTCATCAAAATATCACCAATTTCACCTTCACCTTGGTCCATACTGTTCATTTTTCTCTTCAGCTGTAAAATACAGGCAAATACATGGTAGCGTTAAGGATTTGCAACTATCTGAAACACAATCAGCATTTCCTATAGGCAAGACGAGCGCCTTAAAACGAGGACAAAGCATTTTCGCTCTCGAGGGGAAGGAAAAATATCTGTGTATGCCACCACACCTGCCTACCCACCACGAAAAACCTCTCGGTATGAATAAAACCACCCAGATCTCCAAAATATTGTTTCTAGTAAAAGTTGTATTTTTTTACAACAATATAGTTTATTTTTTAAGTGACCGATAGAACATAGCTTACTGCTCTAAGTGGAGAAGCGCCCAACTTAAAGGGAAGACCCACTCCCACGCAGCTTACAAGAACATGTTCCTCTTTCCTCCTTGACTCCTCCTCTCTCCAATTCTGAATTTTCTGCTACTTAAGCTCCCTGATGGTACACAAAAATGTTAACCAATGTAATCATGACTCACAAAACCCAAGAACTCCTGAGAGGTGCTGTAGGGTGTGTTTTCCATCAACAGTACATATTTTTTTCAGGAAATACAGTAAAATTCTCATTTCTGATTTTAACTTCATATAACCTCAGCATTTTATCTGGTAACATGCAGGTTTTACCTTGTTCATTACTAAGCTATTTATTTAAGAGAGGTGTGAACAACTCAAACATTGCTAGACTAGTCAAGTAGCAACGGAGGTGTGCACCGGAGAACATGCCAACTACACAAGTGGATGTATTTACATGTATAAACACCAAAATTGTAACAAATACATAGAAACCTTAAGAGTAAATAATGCCTTTCTGGAGCCGTAAGAGCTTTAGCAAATGGGCTCATAGTGAGGGCGGGCTATTGATCTTGCACATCTTGCTAAAAATACCCTTTAGAAAACCGGGGACCCGCTGCAGGCAGTGGGAGTCCTGCTAATATGTGTCAGTGTAATCAGGTTTTAATTTACTGTAATCAAAGCAAGCAAGACTCTGTCCTCCTTAGAAAAGCGCTGTTGTTAAAATACCTTCCAAAAAGTCAAGTTTAGAAGTCAGCATTCAAAAATATTACAGAGACAGGTGTTCTGACATTACAGTTCTTTATTTGTTTTCGAATCCACAATCTATACAGGTATTTACAAGGCATGAAAATGGATAACAGCACAAAATACAATTGAGGTATAAGCTAAGAGCACAGTATGTCATGTTTCAATAAATATAATTCAGAATTTGTAAACTAAGTGACCAGATAGATGCATCTTGTTTACTAAAACCATATAAAATATCTGTTAAATCTCACGTGAGGTAGAGGACAGTTTTTGTGTGTCATGTAATGCAACCACAGCAACTCTGACAATAAGACTGTACATCATTGGCAAGGTACTAAAAATTGTTGAGTGCACTGATCGTTTTTCACAGGCTTCTACTATGGTTTCAGAATAGTCATTCAACCTGTTGCCTTGAGCTAATACAGACTCTGCTGTTCTGCAGCTACTTTCTGTAATTTCAGATATTTATACTGGCATGTCAACATCGATGAATTCTTCCAAGGATGAGTATGAAAACACAAAAACAGATTTTGTCCATCACAGAAAGCAACATCATGGCAACGAAATATTTTAGACCAACCTTTTATTATTTCCTAGAATTAGTTTAAATACAGTACAGCTGTGCTTTCCTTTAAGTGAGGTATCTATTTTCAGAGAAAAAAAAAATCAATTGATAGTTACATTTAATCAATTTTCAAATAGCAAAATTTTATACCATTTGTTTGCTGTGCTTAAAACTAATTTTTCAAGCGTTTTCCAACTGAACCACTAATCCTGAAAAAAACAATTTTCTAAGTAATGGAGACACACTACAAAATTGTCGTGCAATTTGTAAGCAGTAACTGCTTTTGCGGAAGCTAAAAAATTGCTCTCTTTTTGAAATAGAAATATGCAACAAATAGAAAATTCTACACGTTTTCTGTAATGAAAATTGATGGAATACACACACTACAAATGTAATGAGCAAAAATAAAATCTAAATTTGCAGCTTTCTGCTGCTTTCTATTGGCAGCTTAAATAAAATCACTGAAATATTGCAAGCACAGATTAACAGGTAGGTGTAATTATGTCTTTTGTCGACTTCACCATGTTATAGAAAACTCTTGTGTGGATTAATTACACAAATTAAGTGCAGAAAAAATACAAAGTTGTTATCTTTACTGACAATCAAAATATATACTCTACAAACAAGTGAATTCTAGGAAGCTGACCATGACAGCATTTCAAGGCCAACTTCACGACTAATGCTAGGAAAGTTTCCCAAAAATTTCATAACACATTCTAGCTATCCCCTCCCCCAATATAAAACAAGAATGTATGAATAAAACATTGTGACTTCTAAAATATGGGCCAGGACTTATTTTTTCAGGCCACCAATAGCTTTATGCTCCCACTCAACTTTTCCTACTTCACTAACTGCATTATGCCTTTACTATATACAACTGATATTACACCTAAGCTATCAATATATTAAATATAGCATAAAATTAGTTTAAGAATGTGAAACATAGCTACATTTATCTAAATGCTCAAACTAAATGATATGCTTTACAGTAACTAAAACACAGACTTCGTTAAGTTTGGAGATTTAGATCAAAATCTCTTTCGTCTAGGGATACACGGCTATGCTGCAAATGAGGGTGCTTTCAGACCACCTAAATTACAAGAGTTTTACTCTAAGCTCTTGTATTTTCTTGTTGATTAAAGTACACAAAGCATGTGAAAGTTCTAGTTTAAAAAAGTATAGGAGCAAACTAGATAGTCATCTTGAGTCCCACTTACTTTGCTCCAGAGAGTGCACTAGGCAACTTTGATCTTGGTCTAGGTGTTTAATAATGCAACTTCCAACATTATGCCCAATTTTAGGATTTTTTTCCTATGGGCTTCATGTCACAACTATCTGGGAAAACGACTTCCTGCCTGAAAGATCAGCAAGCACTAACTGAAGGCAGAACAAATAACAATACATAAAACGAGCATGCGATGACTAAAAGCGAGGACCTAATGACAGAATCAGTTTCTACCATTAAGTGTGCACTTAAGTGACGGCCCTTAAGTGTGCATTCCAAGCTCCTGTATCAGGCTGTAAAATAAACCATTCAATGTAACTAGCGTAAGGTAGTGGAAAAACAAGTCAACATATATTTGTTCTGGAACAATATTCAGTATTTCAGAATACTGTTCAATATTCAGAATAATGTTCAGTATTATTTACAATTTACTAAAAAACTATCTTTCAAAGACTGTGAACACACAAAATCTATGGCACATTTATGTATACATTATTACTTAAAATCAGTATAAAATTAAGTCTACACGTATGAAAACTGTTTAAGTAAAGAGCCTGAAAGTAATATTTAAGAATTGTAAGAGGATTACAATAATTTAAAATGCATTCTAACTTTAGATTACCTAAATGGAATATTTACAAAGCTACTTTTAATAAATGTCGCATTAGCGTTTTCAGCCAGATGTTTTAAAACAATTAGGAGGCCTTATCTGCAGCTGGAATTGCTAAAACTTCGTATAGCTGCTTGAGTTCTTGCAAGAGTGAAAATATTAGTACAAACTATGGCCATCAGCATTTTAATAGCCTACAGCGTAAACCAGTTAACAGCTGGTAGAGAGCTGGTTGAAGTGCTGGTTGAGGCACCGGAACCCGGGCTATACTAGTACTCCACTGCAATTGCCACTGCTGAAGGTCAGCTGGTGGCAAAAAGGGAAATTTGAGCCAAAGTCACATAACGTAGACAAGACCTGAATGGAAACAGAATATACGGTAGTCTAATACAATAATCCCATGAGGATTCCATACATTCAATGGCTAAGCTATAAATACTGTGGTAAATTAGTTACTGCAGCTGTATTAAACGAGGCTGTACGGCCTTATCTACACTGACAATCGAAGAAGTCTGGTTCAAAACACTGATACTGAAAAGCAACTAGAAACGGTATCTTTTGATCCCTTAATAACACCTGGATGAAACTTTTCAGTTTCCCAGGACGGTGTTTTCCTACTTGCCCATCTAGCTAATCCAACGTAGGTTCTGTCAATCAAGCTGGACTACTTCAAGCTCCATTCCCTAATAATCACACTTTTATCAGCTTTCTTACGTACTCTTCCTATAGCTGTGGTTTTGGTTCTTGTTACAACAAAACATTCATTGTGTTTTTAAAGCAACTTGGTGCATAAACAACCAGAGTAATTTACAGCCTGCACCCCTCCTTCCAAACCATGCTGCAAAGATGGGCTTTTGCCTTTTCATTTTTTTTAAAGCAAAAATTTGGAGACGGAGTCGAAGAAAGGAAAAATGTGATCTGGGTCTTCTTTTCTGATCAACACTGACAAAGAAAATTGGTATTTTTATACTAACCTGCTTTAGCCTTCAGTATAAATATGACACAGAGTCCATAAACAAAATTGTACACAGCTATAAAAGAATCACCCTATGACTCCATGACATTTGATTTACCACCTCATTTCTCATTCAGTTTAAAGACGTGCAATTTTATCTTTCTCTGTGATACTCAATCCTGTTACATCACTAAAAGAGAAACAAAAAAACCTCAAAAGTTTTCAGTTTTACTAGTTCGGGGGGCAGGGTGTGTGTGTGTGTGGAGAAAATCAACGTAGCCTTTTACTAGTGGTTTCACCCAGAATTAACTAGATTATTAAGAGAATAATAAACCCAAGTACCTCAAAAACAGAAGCTAAAGTACAGGTTAAAATTATGTAGTGAAATACTAGAACTACTAAAATATTCCTAGTCACTGATATAATCAGCTAGTATCTGTCAGCTGTATCAAACTTTTTGGAGAGGAGTGCGAAAAAAGTTATTTCTTCATCCAACTGTGTAGTCATGCGTTTAATCCACTAGGAACCAGACTTCCGAAGTACTCAAACATTATATATACATAAAACAGTAATTCTGTACAATTACACATTTTCAAATATTATAGCTTAACAAACATGCTGTATTTCTTAATTCATGGTAATGTTACCATGCCAATTCAAATACAGAGACTATCAAAATAATTTTCAAAATGCCGTATCTCAGAATTTTATTTTTTAAGCTATTATCGCCATGTCAGTTAAGGCCTGTTCTATGTAATGAAAGAAAAATCCACAAGTTGGCAAGAAGCTCAGAGTGTGGAGGCTTAGGGTACTAGAGAGACGAATACATTTTTTTGAATAAATATTGTTTTTCTTGAAAGCATGAGTATCTGAAAACCAGTTAAGTCAAGCTTTCTCATTTTCTAGAAGGAAACGCCCCACCTTTCAGCCTTTTATTAATGTTTCTTTCATACCTAGTATACAGAAGAAAACAAGAGAAAATACATGAATTTTTAACTTCCAAAGATTCCATTGTAATTCTAAATCTTTTAATTTGAAAAAAAATCCTAATGCTTTCTTCTTCCAGCATGGTAAGCAAATGCTGGCTCTAAACTCTTTAGATTCATAAAGAGTTGTTAAATAGAAAATACAGAAAAGATCAGCTTGACTTCACACAATGAAATTATGGGAAAAACTCACGCTGGTAAATCACTTTTGATGATCAATCATCTATCATTGTGGCAATTTTGAGTATTACCTTACAGATGAAAAGCTGCCTTTACTTTCCCCAGTCCGAGAACACGTAATTCTCACTGAAACCTGAACTATTTTTTATCTTGAAGAATTCAGAATGTTTTTAATGTACTTTTATAACTGGATGTGCAATTGATAGCAAAATAAAGATCGCCACATAGATTTTAACAGACAATGTTAAAAGGTATAGAGTCCTCAAGACTGCATTAGAAATAGACAGAAACTGGTCACTCTAAATCAAGAGTTTCGTATTTTTCATTGTTTGAGAAAAACACCAGTACAAATAAATGCAGATTTTCATTGGTTAGGAAAATCTAAAAATGTATACCTATCTATCTCTATTTATTTATATATATGTATATCTTCATCTGGATTTGTCTGGGAAACAGAAACCTGCAGACAATACTTTTTCTCACCACACAGAAACTGCTCACCATTCATTAAAAACCAAAACACCCTGTTTAAAGAATGCAGCTTCCTCTTCCAATCTCTATTTTCCTTTCCCATTTTTTGAAGATTTCAAGATCTGTAGCTTCAACTCCTTTATCATCATCTCTAACTTTTCCCTTGCCTCTCGTTCTTGTCTCAGTTCATCTTGAAGCTCTTGTCTGTCTGCCTCTGCGTGATCCAATCTCTGTCTCAATTCTGCCAGCTGTAAAACAGAGAGGAGAGACAGAGAGGCAAATTATAGCAAACTTACTTGTAAATGTCAACTATTCACTTCAAGATGCCACTGATGACCACCCTATGCATCAGATAAAAGTATTTCAGTTCACCAGCATTCATCAGCTTGTCTTCTACTGTTACCAAGAATTATGCAGTTACCTACTACACCATTAGCAAATGACATCAATATACAGAGTTGCATAAACATCACACTGTAACAAAAAAAAAATGGGACAGTCTAATATTCAAATACATATAAATTGTAGTCGTACAACCTGTCACACTAGACCATGTCAGTAATACACATAAGCTGTTAGGAAGACCGTGACGATGTCTGCATCAGATGTTTCACAAATCCCAGAATAAAGAGCACTTTATCATTTCCCAAGTCGATTTCACTTACCTGACAAAATATTACTCCATTTCAAAGCCTGAATGCATTTCTAGAACAAAACCACCAACACTGTTTTTTGATACTTTTTAGTGTAAATGAAACAGCATTACCAAAAATGACATCCAGAAAACCTTGAACACAACCACCTGCGCATTTATGTGTGTGTTCAAATATAAACATGAGTCCACCCAAACTGGTGTTGAAACACAGAAATTACGTATTTTTTTTCATCTTCGGAGTAGAGTAAAACTCAAACCCGCTACATTGTCCAAACTTGTTTACAGTGAGATCTGGAAATGTCCGATGAATTTTTCAAGTGTGAGAAAGTTACTGTAAAATTGCTACCACCAGCAGTTAAAACAGGGAGGAAACTGGAAATTAGTAATCTTCTCTACCATTGATTTAAGGTGGTTTTTTCTTACAAAAAGAGCTCACTGAATCTAAAAAAACTCATCTGTGTTTGTAATGATATATATCCACCTGATCTAAATCTTCACTAAACATAAGTCTCGCTGAAAATGAGGAAGACAGCTGATGAGAATGAAAGGAGCAGGAGCACGCAGCGTCACTGGTGTTCGCCAGTTGCTGCAAAATGTACTGGGCCAAGGAACTGCTGTGCCCATTTTAGAGAAACATCACATTCAGGAGACATTCATCTCCACTTGCATAACTGGAAATATTTAAATGGTTCTTTGTATAATCAGAAATATTTAAGCAGGTTTTAGATAGCAATAGGCTATTAACACAAGTCTTCTGACTCCACTACTGGAAGTAAACTGTTGCAGTACAATATGCCCAGTGCCCGCATGTTGCAGCACGTACTGCACAAGCACGTCTCTGGTTGATTTTGACTTCCACCTCTAAGGAAAGGTTCCAGTACTGGTTATACTGCCCTGTTGTGACTGACAGGGTAAAGCAACAATTAAACTAGATAATTCAATAAAGAAGTCAAAAAGGGGGAGAAGGCACTTAGTGCATCTTCCGACAGGCCTACAAAGAAGAACAGACATTTAAGCAAGCTGCAAATCCCAAATTATTAATTTTGTTGCATGTAGTACAAAGAGGGTTCCTCCCAGTCCACAGTTCTCAGCCAGAAAAGGCAGCCTGGGTAACTGCTTCAAGAAGACATTGGATTAAGGCTTTTTAAATGCTGTGTACACAGCCTGGGGAAGGCACCTGTTGCCAGGACCTCTGTTTCACTTGGGTACTTCTGACAACTGCTTGGAACCCAGAGTCCGAAATCTATTCTAAGATGTAATGAGGAGAAAAAGGTTCAAATTGTATGTTGTGAATTGCTCTACCATTCAGGTAATAACAGAGTAAACTTTCATGCAAGGAACTATTTAGTTTTCAAAGCCTAACTTCAAAAGGAACAATCAACCAATCTCCTTGGGGAACAATCTATGGTTTTTACCTTTTAAAGAAGGTAAGCTACACAAGCCACATAAAACACACTATACACGATTACCTTCATAAATTAGAACATGTTGTTACTTGCAGTAATAGGGCTTGTACCAGATGTTTAGTAAATCAGGCCTTAGTCAGAGAGGATTATTCCTGGCAGCAAAGGCTAGGAATCTGTGGAGTGGGATGTCATGACATTAGATTCATGAGAAGGATTTACGATGTTTGTCTCTGTCCTACTCCCCAAAAATACCAAAACCTGTCTCTCAAGTACTGCCTGTTTCTTAGTCTGAGACAGTAAGGGCAGGAAATGTAGACAGCTATGATCAAACGATCACAAAACTTTACTGAGCTGAAGTTTTAGATTTTCTTCACTTAAAAAAAACAAAACTGTGAAGACTAGTTTTCTGTGACACGGTACAAAATATATCACCATACATTTAATTCACTATACATTTAATCATAACTGCAACTGATTTTCAAAAGCTGCATTCCAAGGCTCCCTTTGGCATTAACTGTATCTTTCCCATGGGAATGACATGAATAACCTCCAACATAAAGAAGCAATAGTGTAAGTTAAAAGGGAAGTGAAAGAGACAAGAAAAATCTCCATAGGTTTTGTCATATGAACCCAAGACGCAGGAACGAGAGACAAAAACATGATTTTCATTTCCAAGAGAACTCTTGGACCAAATGCTTTGATAGAGCACAGAAGGGAGCTCATTAGACAGTGCAGAAGATTCTACCACCAAGGAACAGATAGAGCATCAAGGTATGCTACTGAATTTACAAAACGCTGGTTGAGAGATTTGGGGTTTTTTTGTTTTAACATAAAAGGAATAAAAAGAGGAATAACTTATTTCTGTAACTAAAATGAGAACATTTAGTTCTACAACATGGGCAAGCCTATATACATTAAAAATATGATTTATTTTACATGAGGATGTAACAAACCTTATGTTTAAGATTAGTATTTCATCAAAAACATCCTATGTTTCTGTAAGATGCATTCTACCTCAGTTCCAATCAAGGAACACGGAAATAAATATGTCACTGTGACCTATTCTGGTGTTCATCTATGGTATCAGAACACATGGAGAAGATGAAACTTTAAGGTGGCTGAGCAACAGCTTCACAATTTCCTGATACATTAAATATGGTTTAGCTTGAAATGAACTTTCCCTTCTCACCTGTGCTGCATATTCAGCTTCTTTGTCTTTTTCTAAATTGGAGTCACAGCTACATTTCTGCTTCATCACTTGGTCCAGTTTCTTCTCCAAGTCTCTCTGCTCAAAATAAAATTCTTCCATTCTTTGAGCATGCTCTGCCTGCAAACATTCAAGTTCTTTTTGTAAATTCTGCTGCTCTTCCGTCAGTTCCTTCATAGCTTTAGAGTTGCTTAACATTTCCACCTCCTGTCAAGAAAAACCAGCATCATATGCACCTTAGTTCTAAGACCAGAAAAGCAAAAACCTGAATTTAAACATGTATCTTGAAACAATGAGGCCAAAATGAGCACATTTACCTACTGATAACAACAGTTCGTTACTGGTATTTATCTACTTATAAATGACAGCCTGGAATTCTGCAGCAAGCATTTAATTTGTAAAAAATTATTGATACTTCCAAGTACACAGAGCTTCCAGATTAGATTCACAACTTCCAGCAGCAAACCTCAGAAAGCAGCAGCACTGATTTACTAAAATATACTTTGAAAATGTAGAAGTGCATCATCAGAAAACAGAATAAACGTGTTCAATTTCTTTTTCCACTGGCATTTTGGTATTTTTAAGGGGGTTTTTTTTGTTTGTTCAGGGGTTTTTTAACTTATCTACAAGCTTTACCTCCAACAGTAGAACAACTTAAAAGCAGCAGCTCTAGGGCCCCATCTGAGCTCACAGATTCTGAGCTTAACTTTAACTAAACTAAACTATTAAAGTCTGGTCTATGAATGTAGGAAGCAAAGAGACTATTCATCTTAATTCATAAAACAGAAATTATCAATCACAAGGGAACACCCACTTCTAATAATTATTATATTAATATAATAAATTAATTATGATATAAATATCATCCACTATTAAAAAGACTACTAAAATCCCCCTAAAAACAAGGGCTTATCAAATAGAAATAGGCAGTATCCTTTTTTATACAGGCCAGTGATAAGACCACTCCTACAGGACTTAAGTCTGCATCTCTAAAATCCCAAAAACTGACAAATTTGAGAGGACTTAAACTGCATATGACAAAATACTCAAATGTTTGGAAAACATTTTGAAGTGAAAGAAGTAGTTTTCATTTGGATAAAACAAATGAAGGAGCTGCTGGAACACAGCAGGTGCAAACTGAAGAGACACCGATTGTTAGCGGACTCAAACCCAATGAGCATAAGGGATATTAAGGATTTGGTGTCTGAATTGAAGCTGGGGCGAAAATTATCTGTGTGTTTCAGTGTTTCCAGTGCATGAAATCTGTGACATTGATTCTAGAACCATCAAGTTAACATCAGTGTTCTGATGTCACAAGTGAAACGCGCTCAGATTGGCACTGTACCATTTGAAGCTGCTGTTTCCTCCGCAAAATCGTATTTAGTTTTTCTTGCTGCTTGATGTAGGTTTTCATGACTTCTTCCATGATCCTTCCCTTGTCATCTTCACAACTGATGTCTTTCATGAGCGTGGGGGACAAGGTTCGCACATCACTGCCTACTTCAACATGGCTAGAGTCTCTAGCGATTTTGGAAGAAACACGTTCAGATTTTCCACCTCTTGCAGAACGAGTTGACACAGGTGGATCTACAGAGAAAAGAAGAACACAGCACAATAATCACAGAAAATTAAATCTCCAGAATAAAAAAATTCAAAGAAAACTGAAGATTACAAAACGGTAAAAAAAATTTTTGGAAAACTGAAGTGACATCACAAAATATTTGCTTAGTGTTCACCTTTCCAAAATTATATGGTATAAAAATGGAAATTCTTCAGCGTAGCTTTCACTACTCACCTAAACGTTTCTGCTGCTCCACGCCACTTTTCAAGTCAATTTTTTCTTGTTCTTCAAGAGAAAGCTCTGGATAGGAGGCAGCTTTTTTGTGCTTTCCACTACCAAGCTTCTTCTCTGACTGTCCAGGTGAGGACTTAATTACTTCTGAAGCTTTGACTGTTGTTTTTGCAACATCCTTATATTGTGATGCAAGAGATACATTTGGGGCGACCACTTTATCACACATATAAAGGTAGTAACTGAAATAGTAGAACAGTAAAATTAAGAATGAAAGGTAAGGCATAATAAATGATGACTGGTAGAGAGCAGTAAGTTTAATTTAATGTGATTTCAAACTATAAGAGCTTCAATGAAAAAGAAGCACATACTTTTTACATTTTTCCTATGCAAAAGGAAATCCTAACAATCCACTTAATCTTTACTGAGTAGATTATCTAGATAAGGTTTTGAGGCTGTTGAACAACAGGATTTTCCAAACATGGCTGATGAAAAAAAAAAAATCATACAGAAAATCATATGAAGTCTTCACTTCAATGCAAAGAGTGAAATTAGAATGCCACTGATTCCAGATTCTCTAGCATCTTCATATTCCTTATAGTAGCAATGGAGGACGGGGGAAGTGATCAGTGTAGTGGGAATGAGTATATCGCTCCTTCAATAGCAAAGCTGTGCAGCCACAGTGCTGGGGCATGTCTGAGACCAATGCTGGACCTTCTTTCTCACATACATCAAGCAAGCTATCTGGATTTTCACAGCTCCTGGGCTCCTGGGAGCACCCCTGTGTACTGCCCTAACCTAGCCACTCCGCTCTTGCCTACTACAGAGGGAAAAGAGTGCCAAATGTGTTCATGTCAGTGCCAAGATAATCAGTGGCACGACGCTGGGGTTCACATTGCTGTCTTTGACACCTTCCTTTCTCCTAGTTCTGAAGGCAGGCACCGCTAGGACGAGCAAACTGAGGGACCATCACAGAAGTTCCACCATTCACGCATTTGCGTGGGAACTAGTTTGATGCATATGTGTTGTTTTGATGCATGCTGCTAGCCAAGAGCCTGATTCCACCCTTATATGGTAAATGCACAACCACACGGGGATGAGGGTAAGAGGTTCGTCAAGAAAAACTGTTTCCGTTGTTGATGCAGATGACAAACTGTGTACTACGTTAAGAAAAAAAATGCACTTGGTTTTTAAAACCAGGACACTAATCAAGAGACAATTCAGCTGTAGCCATTGTTCCAGTGTGGAAGAAAGCCTTCAAACACCAAACAGTCTATTTGGAAAGGAAGTTAAGTTGCACTCACAGTAAACAGGCCCTATGCAGCTTATCATAAGAAAGATTAAAAATTACTTTCTGTCATTTCTACTCTGAAAAGGGAAATTGTAATTACATTTCCGTTGTATTGCCTACTGAAAAACACTCACAGATCACAGCTTGAGTCCTGCACCAACACCCACTCATAAGCAGTTCATTAGTATCTACACTAAAAAACACGTAAGAAGTTAGGGTTCAGCTATTCCTGTGCGATCCCTTGAAGTTCTCCTAACAGTTCAGGTTGCAAGTACACTTTTTTCAGCTTGAATTACCTTTAAATAGCCACAAGTATTTAAATACTTGTACATGCAGTGCTTATAGTTCTATGCAGGAAACTCAGTTACCTGGGATGGAAAAAGGAGGGTGGTTGAGGATCAGTTTCTGCTTCTTGCTTTATAACTGGATACCACTGCGATAATTCCAGGCTCTGCTGTGAATCTGCCTAAAGAAAAGAAAACAAACTGGTAACTGGAAGATGGGTAAATGTTACTTACATTTTCATAAATGCTCCTCAGTAAAATGGCATTTACACCATTAATACACACACACCCCAGAGAAACTGGGGTACTGGAAAATGGAGTGTATTTGGCAGAGATGCACAGTGACGCAAGATACAGAAGTTTCATCCATCTCCTATTTCCCATTATGGGCAAAGTAGCAACAAAATTAAAAGAAGATCTCTTTACAAACCTACACAAAAGCTCTGTTGAGTTTCCAGAATTCTGCCAGAGGCATGCTAAAAATGTTTGGGAGAAACAGAAAGCAGAAACTAGGATTCCCAAAAGGTGGTAGGAGCCTCTTGCAATGAAGTATTCACATCATAGTAAGCACCTGCCAGATAATTTATTACAAAACAAAACCTATGAATAAAATGGAACTGGTGTTCCAGAGACAGAACTTTCTCCGGTTGTCACAAATTCTTATTACAGAAGTGGGGAAAGCTGCTGCAGTTAACATGACAACTCCGTTCCCTTTGCAGTAACAAACAAAATTAATTCCGGTGCATTGGAAGATACCATCTTTAAAAACCTCTATGCATTCTGTTATTTGGATAGCAATTCTGGTTCCCTTAGTCTCAAGAAATATTTTTTGGAATTACTCTTTAGTCAAAGTTACTGGGGATACTTCATGCTCCACTTCAAAGTTACTATTAATTTCAAGTGAAAAGTGTCTCATCATATATTTAAATGAAACTCATAGCTAAGAAATTGGTACTTAATTTGATGGTATTAAAATAGCCTTGGGAAGCAGGTTTTTGGGTAAGGCGTGGTTGGTTGACAGCAGCCCAGCACCCACGCAGCCGCTCCCCTCACCGCCCCCTGCCCTAGCAGGATGGGGACAAAAGCAATAAAGCTCCTGGGTCAAGATAAAGACAGTTCAATAGGTGAAGGAAAGAGGGGGAAAAAAAAAAAAACAAGTGAAGAAAAGGATATCGCTCACCACCTCCCACAAGCACAATGATGCCCAGTCAAGTCACCAAATGGCATCCACCTTGGATGCCAAAAGCCCCTTTCTTCTCTTTCCATCCCAGTTTTTATCGTTGAGCATGACATTATGGAGTATCTCTTTGGGCCCTGCCACTCTCTTGCCCACCCCCAGCCTACTTGCTGCAGAGGCCAAGTCCAACACAGAGACAGCCCTGACGCTGCCTAAGGGCTGCTCAGCAGCACCCAGAACCATGGTGTGCTACCAGCACTGTTTTAGCTACAAATCCAAAGCACGGCACCATACAGGCTGCTATGAAGAAAGTTAACACCATTCCAGCCAGACCCAGCACCTCTGGGAAGTTGCTCAATTTGAAAAAAAAAAAAAAAAAAAGCCTATAAAGCTAAAAAAAATATAATAATAATAATTCTACTGTACCGAAAGCTTCATCTAGCATTCTAACATCTTCACAATGATACATTATCAGAACAGTTTATATTTACATACCCTGAAATAAACTGCCACAGAACTTCATCTGTGGCACTCAAGAGAGCACCCAGTTACACAGAGGTGGCCTGTATCGAGGTCTGCAGAATCAAACGCCACGTGACTATGAGAGATACCAAATCCCATTTACAATATTCTGGTCGAAACTTCCAGCCCACTAAATTCAGCTCTAGCAATGAAACTGAAATTTAACTCCACCCCTGCAGTTCCTCAAATCAGTTCCAACATAGATAGAAAGGAGGGAGGGCACAAGGAAGCTAAGCTCCAGAACAGTAAATTCATAACCAAGCCTTTAAATAATAAAGATTTGAAATACAGTGAATAATCTCTAGAAAAACAGCCTCATCCTGACACTTGTAGTTTTTTTGACTTATTCAGATCATTCTAATAATTTAAATAATGTACATGTATTCTTTTACTTATACTGCAGCTAATATACAGTAATCCTATTTGGATTTCTGAATCACATCTTGTCCATATTTTAGGACTCACATTTTAACATGTTTATATATTTTCATATGAAATTATCTATCAGGTTATCTATATTTTCAAGTTTTTAGGTCAGATTTTAACATTCCCACCTATTTCAAATGGAAACTGACTTTACTGTCTACGCTTAGTCTGCATTTTGCAAATTAATTTCGTAACATGCAATCAAATTTTTACTTAGGAAAGAAAATGAAAAGTAACTGCAAATAAACATGAAGTCTTTTTCTAACATGATTCTTCCCTCATCATCCAGGTTAATAAAATAGAAATAAAACATCTACTTCAATATATACATGTATATTTCACTACCTAACAATCTGTTTAGTTTAGATGCTCTAAAGAAATTCTGTGAACACTATATATTCAAGGTGAATTCAATGATTTCTACCCAAACTATTTGAAAGGGCTTTCTTCAATCCTGTTCTTTAAAGGGGGGGGGGGGGGGAGGCAAGTAGCAGTTTCAGCTTAATCATGAAGCTACTACTTTTATCTGAGATGGGATTTATCACAACACTCAAAAACACTCAGAAGAAATGTTAACTCTCCACTATGCGAGCTTTTCCCTACGCACAATGACAAACTCTGGGAATTGTCTGAGTAGCAGGACAGAGTTTTAGTGCAGAGCAATTATCAGAAACTGTCACAAAGTCAAAGGGGATGAGGATCTGAAAGTGCAGAGATCAGCAGAGACATAGCGGCAGCTGTTCCATGAAGAGCAGGTGGATATTACACTGCAGTCTAGAACTCAACAGAAAATTAGAAACTCGGTGACAATCAAATACACAGCTTACAGCTTTCCTATTAGCACAAAAACCCAGAGAGGAATTAACCTTGCGAGTACACTGCTCTTAAAACATTAAAAGCAGAAGCGTATTTGCACTGTGAGGTTAATAAACTGAGGGTGAAATGCTAAGGAGAAAGGCAAGGCACAGGATCTAGGATGCTCCAAAGACTATGGGAATTAATTAATAATTTATTATTACTGGATGGACAAAAACCTAGCCAAGGGCAACTGTTCTTCCTGGGCCCTCCACAATAACCTCAAAGATGCGTCAGCACTTCTGAGGACTGACTCAGCAAAGGTGCTAAGATGGTGACAGAACAGCAAATGGAACATCCTGCACACACACTTCCCTAGGAGCATAAGAAAAAGGAACATCCGCACATTGTACCAAATACCTGTCTCACACCACAGATATGAGGGAAAGAAAAGATAACTGAGGCAGCCCAAGCTGCCCAAGGACAAGGAAACAGAGGCTGTGCTCCCACACTCCCCTGTTAAATCTTTTGTACTTTCCAGATGAATATCCATGAGACAAAAAAAGGATAAAGAACCCTCCCCCACCATTTTTTCTTTGTTCAAGTTTTCAGTTTCTCTCTCATTCTGATTTCATATGCCGCTTTGTTATAAAGAACTACACAGGTCTGCAGAAGACTCCAGAAAGTTTTTGTATTTCATTTGCACCGGTTCAGTCCAAATTACTGTTACTGCTAATTTCAGCTGTTTTTTTCATCTGTACACATGAAACAAAGATCTCACGGACATGCTACCATGAGAAGGGAAGCAGTATTATAGGTATGAATATAGAAGACTATTTCCAATGATGCATTCACCATACTATCGTTTATTACCTACACTGGCATTGCAAGGACAAAGACTGCCATGTCTTTATCAGATGAAAAGCAAAGTCTCCTCGCTATGAACCTACCCACATCTTCAACTAAATCAGCACATGGAAGCATGCCATATTGCAGACTTTCGTGGAAATTTTCTGCTACAATCCCTTACTGTAGACTGGCAAAACTATAAGAATACCTGTTACTACAGTAAGCCTTTCTGCAATAGTGACTTTTCAGAAGTTTATGCCAAAAGTTGTCAACTTACAGCACACCTTTTTGGACTCAACCATCTGGACTGCTCTTGCTGCTATATTGAAATCCACCATAAAACATCCAACAGGCAAAATGCATATATAATTGAACCAGTAGCGATCAGACAGACATGTAAATGCCAAATACACTAAAAAAAAAAAAAAAGTCACGGGGCAGGAAGCATCTAAAAACCTCTTAAGTTTAAACTGTACCCCAAAAATTGCACCTTCTATGAACGGAAACATCTATGGTGTTTAGTATTTATCTGGTGCTTGTCTTTAAGGGGAAAATAAGCTCTGTATTTTTGAACCACAGTGCAGACTTGCAGCACTATTTTAGGAAAAAATACGATGTCTATTATTAACCATTGTCAAGATATCGGCCCACAGCTCATTTCTTGCGCTGCTTAAAACCCCCTCTCTTTGGCGTATTTTCTCTATACTAAGTGGTTTAAACAGAAAGCTACTGCTGAACAAGCAGACTTTGGGCTTCTAAATTGCAACTTAGCAATGCACCAGTACCCTGCATGCCAAGTCATGAGATGGGTGGCTAGCAAGCCAGGCTGCCATACACCGCACCTGTGTGTGCGGGAGTAAAAATAACACATGAAGAATTTGTAATACTTGATTTTCAAGCTCCTTTCTGCTTTGCTCAGCTGCTGCAACACACACTGCATAAAACATACTCAAAGGTCAAATAAGAACAAAAATTTTCACAATAGCTCTGCATTTACAGAACAAGAACCAACAAAGCCAAACCAGCTCAAATGAAGTTAACTTACAGCCCAAAGAGGGAAGAAATTACCGCACCTTTTAATGAGAAATGTATTTCCATGGCGAAGCTCTCCCACAAATTTAACTTAGGCTTGATTTGACAAGCATTCCCACTTACAAAAGGCAAGCAGTGCGCTTCCAAAACAAGTATTTACGTGTGAGCAGAAAGAGATTTGGGAGTTTTACAAGGGTAGGTGAACTTACTTTAGACCGAGTTCTTTTCTGATTTTTCTCGCTAAATTTCTCCTTCATTTCCTCCAAGAGATGCTTCAGTTCCCGCTCCTCCGACGTTCCTAAGTATTTTTGGTTAATATGCAGGTAGCAGTGCCACTTGGCTGATTCAAATCCCCAGTGGCAGGTCCTCTTGTCCGGGGATCTGTGTGAATGCATCACAAACGTCTGGGGTGAGAACATCCCGTAGCACTCCAAACACTGGATACACGGGTCATCCGGCGCAAGGTAGAACTGAGGTGCAAACAACCCCTGGCACTTGCCCAGGCATTCGTGCTCTACCTCAAAGGCACTGCCAGTCTCTTTCAGCTGGGCCAAAGTGTTCTTACCAGGGAGAAAACTGCCATTTTGTGGGAAAGTGCGAGGACGCAGTAAAGCATTGCATAGTCTCTGAGCATCAGTCAGCGTAATTAGCCCACAGGATGGAGCATTAAACGGAAGAATTCCCAAAACCTTCAGAATATGAAGCTGGTCAGAAGTGCACCTTGAGCAGTATATATACAGTTCATCACACACCGTATTGATCTGCTGCAACGAAAAGTCTCGGAGAACTGAATTCAACACTTGTGGCAGGCAAAGTCTTTTCTCTCCTCCAACTTTAAAACAAGAGATAGACTCCCCCTCCAGTATAGTCTGGGTGAGTTCCGTGGAGCTGTCCGGAGGAATGAGCAGCGGACCAGAAAGTATTTGCGGCGACGGAAGAGGCAAGAAGACAGCGGGTGACATACTTTCCTGGGAATAACGAGCTGAAAAAGCTGCCGGTCCACCCAGTGAGCTCTGGCTGCTTAGGTGGAACTGTGCCAACGTGTGTTTCAAACCTGGATTTAAATTCAAAGGCTCTGATAGTGAAGTACTGTTCAGCTTGGTGGCTTCCCCATCAGCCTCCACAGTAGTTTCATCATATTCATCCAAGTTCTCCTTCTTTATTGTTGGCAATTTATTTATTACAACTTGTACTTTGCTATTTACATGCATTTCTGTCATTGCTTTTTTTAATGGAGGACTTCCATCCTCCTGCATCCCACTCCTTTTCTGGTCTGAAACTAGACCTAGAGAGAAGTTTATTTGTGGGCTTTCCATCGCTAAACACCAGAACTTTAATTAATTAAAGTCTTGAATGTGCATTTTCCTGCTTGTTCATACAAAAAAAAAAATCAACAATTTCAAGTGCTCTTGATTACCAAGCTTTGCACTCTTTTCAGTAAAATGTTACTTCTTCAGCCTCCAACAGTAAAATCTGTAACCCATTTCGCATGTGAAATCACAAAATTAATAATGGAGAGAGGTTACAAAGATTTTTCTTTTATAGTTATTTGTTCAGTTTTCTAATACAAAACCCCCACTGCAACACGTATACAAAAGGCTTTTCTTCGTACGCTCCCCGCTATTTTATACAGTTGTCTTGTACAACGATTTAGTAAAAAAACCCGATGTGCTGATTCAAGAGTGTCCATCCTTGATCATTTTTTTCCTTTAAAAATATACCCTCTTTTCAAATAAGTCTCTATTTAAATATTAAAATAGAAAAATGGTCTCAGTTTGAAGAATGCTGATCTTAATGCAACTGATCCAAAACGTGTATGAAAATTTTATTCAGCACTTTCAGTTCCTGGAGATCAAACACAATCTTAAGGGCTTGCTTTATTGTGCTGCCAACTTTATGATTTCACCACCAGCATGGGAGTTACTATGGCAGCTCACAAATAAATCCCCAAATTAAAGGCTGATCCAGATCCGGCACACACTAAACATCCCTAGAGAGTCACCTTTTGCACAGATGTCACTGGTGTGTGTCAGAATTTTCCCACCCCAAGTTATTAGTAACAGAGGTAAGATCCAGGCCACCGGCTAAAGTCATGGCTCGCGCTAACGCCGCGTTCTGTCACGTCTTTCCAGAAAACCTGTGAAAAGAGAAAGAGGTCAGCCAGGAGCAACCCCCAAACACAGCTGGCTGTGCCGGGGGAGGGGTGTGCTCCATTACCCCGTGCATTACGAGAGAGGGGTGCGCAGGGCGCTCCCCGGTAGGGCCGGCAGCGCCCGCCGCCCCCCGGCCCCGGCAGATGGGCGCAGCTGGCAGCAGCAGCCGGCAGCTCCCGCGGCGCGGCGCGCACGGCCGGCGGGCAGGCCGGGGGGGGCGGCACCGGAGCGGCTCCCTCACGGCGTGCGCAGCCTGACAGCACGGGGGCTCGGCGCACACCGGGGCCGCTCGCCATCCCCTCCGCCCGGGAACCGGCCCCCGGCCCTGCAAAGCCCCGTCCCGGAAGGGCCCGGGACGCCGCATCCCGGCCGCTCGCACCCTCCTCCCTCCCTCCCGCGCCGTGACTCACCTCAGCCCGGCCGGCACCGCTCCGGGCAGGGCTCACCCCCTCCCCCGCACTGCCCGCCGCCTCCCCGCCGCCCCCGCGCTACGCCCGCCCGCACCCCCTTCCCTCAGCCCCGCCGCCGCCGCCGCCGCTCCCTCCCCCCGGGGACGGCGCGCCCCTCCCCCCGGCTCAGCTCCATTCCTCCCCCCCCCGGCAACTTCCCCGGCCCCTCACCCGGCGTCGGCGGGGGCTCCGGCAGCCCGGGGAGCGGAACGGGCTCCGCGCACGCACCGCCCACCCGTGACCTCACTGCGGAGACAGCGGCGGCAGCGGCGGCGGCGGCGGAGACAGCCGCGGAGACGGCGGCGGCGCGCGGCCACGAACCCGCCGGCGGCGCGCGCCGCCCCCTCCCCCGCCCGCCGCCGCCGCAGCCCCGCCCCCTGTCTGGGGCAGCGGCGGGAGCGGCCGCCCCTCCCCCGCCCGCCGCCGCCTCAGCGCCGGGAAACCCTCCCCCGGCCCGGCCCCCGCCGGGGGAGAGGGGGGGGGGGGGGAATGAAACCCACAGGGAAAAGAAAAAGAAAAAAAGAAATAAGTGTTATTTGTGCCCGGCCTTAGCTCGTCCTTCCGCCGCCGTTAGGGCCCGAGCGGGCGGCGGGGAGCGCCCCGGTGGCGCTGGGGAGGGCCGGACGCCGAGGCTGCGGCCCGGAGCGGCGGCTGGGCGGGGAGGCGGCGGGGGGGGGGGAGAGCGGCCATGGCGGAAAGGGAGAAGGAGCCGGGGCGGGCGCGGAGCTGTCAGGCTCCCTGAGGCGCGGCGGCCAGCAGCCGGCGGCCCTGGGGACTGCCCGCCAGCAAGGGCCGCCCGCTGGGGTCCCTCAGCGGCCATCTCCCGGCGAGGATCCCTCAGGGACTTGTCCCCCAGCGAGGGGATCTCATCGGGGGTCCCTCAGTGAGCATCTCTCAACAAGGGTCCCTCAGTGACAGCCCCCCAGCAGGGAGCGTCTCCCACCGAGGGTCCCCCCGCCAGGTGAGCGCTGCGCTGACACCCCGCTACCAGGGGACAGCGACACACAGGAAGGTGGGTGGCCGTGATGGTGTCTGTCCCCAAAGCAGCTGCACGGACCTCTCCTTCCAGCCGCAGCACCGGGAGCAAGGAGATGCGGGAGAAGGTCTCGAAACCCACGACGGAGCCTGGCTGGGAAGCGATACGATCGGCGCAGTGGAAGCGTGAGGGGCTTCTCCTACATCAGGCTCGTTGCTGGAAGAGGAAAATGCTCTGCGGGCACTGCTTAGTCTTTGTACCACTACGTTACTACAAGTTCCTTCTATCCACAAGGAGCCTAAAGCTTTTTTGGTTTACATCTTCTCCGTAAAGCCGGCACTTCAGCTGAGATTAGGGCACAATCCAATTTGCTGTGGCCTTTCATTGCGTACAGTTACGTATTGCGACGCAATGCGAGCACAAAAGCACAGCACACGAAAATGGGGCAGTTGTACAAGCACCAGGCACCACCTAACACCGGCCGGCACTGCTCACGGCGCATGGGCTCCCTTCCGTGCCATCTCCCAACGCCACAGCAGAAGGATTACCACAGCGCAAACAAAACCTGCCTCGCTGCTGATCACACAGGGGTTTGATACACTTTAATCCTTGACTTCACACCTTTCATATACTCAGATTTCCTCGGGGCTGGCAGGGCTTACTGCTGGAACAGCCCTTGAGAATCACGGCAAAGCTCCTTCGTGAATCACTTAACTCGCTTTTTAAGCGCCACATCAGTTCTGGTATCTACAACAAAATTACAGTATCTACATTTCCTGCTGACGATGGCTTGGCAAGGAGTGATCTGGGATTATTCATGTCATTTTGTGTGCAGGTTTTTCCCTTTTTGCTAACCTTAAGTGGTCACATTGTAGGTAAAAGCTCCTACTCTATGCTTGCATAGCAGCTAGTGCAATCTTTGGGACCTGTGGTACTTTATATTGCAAAAATAATAAATTCTTGACAGTTGAAGTAGCAGAATAGAGTTTGGAATAACTCAGTGATGACAAAGGCAATAATGGTTATATTTATTTTTCAAAACCCAAACAAAACCACTTCACCTTTCTATTATTAAAGAATTCAGGTACAGATGAAGGAACCAAAACTGAAATAGAACATAACCTCAGTTTTCATACTCACGGAAGGCGTCCTAACAACAAGGGTCACTGTTTCACTGTTGCTGTATTGCAGCAACTGGGCAGGCGGCTTTCCTACAAGTGAAGGGGTGCCAAGAAGAAGCCTTAATTTTGTGGAAGGAGGTAAACCTCCAAATTAAGGAGGTTTGTACTTGAAATTAAGTGTACGCTTTTTCGCAGCTGCTTGAAGTAGACATTTAATAAAATGCCTATAGAAAAACATAACTTCTTTTTTTTACAGGCTAGAGAAAATAGAGGAGGAAGGGAAGGCACAAATTCCTTCCATTCCACACAGGCTAAAGCAGAGATAAAAAGCTTCCCAAAAACTGGAACCAAGATTCAATAGCTAGGAAGAACACAAGTACTGGAGACATGCAATTCCCCCATTCCCCTTAATATTCTCCTATTTGTGCTTTCCCATCCTCATTTTCTTTCTCTGTTTTTATTGTAAATCACTAAAGATTAATTGTCTTTCCTCAGGAAGCATTTATCATTACTACCACAATTAACAGGGAGGACATTTTTCCTTACTCATCTGCACAACTCCCCTGTAACAGTAGAATCACAACTGAAACATACAGGTATAAAAACATCAGGCTCGGTGCGTTCTTTGAGTTTCATGAACTGAAGGATGATCAGGACTGACACCTCTGTACTTTCCAGCTACTTGAGATCCACCACAAGTAATTTGTGTATTTAAGGAAATTTCACAGATGTTGGACCATAAACCTACTCTTGGCTTATCTTTGCATCCAACAGCATTTGTTCTAACTGAGCAGCACACAGTGGTAAATAAACACCGGTCATTCCACCTCGATATCTAGGGTTCTTGTTTGTACTTTTTAAAGCAGAGAAGTGCTATAAACATGTTTAAATGAATTCCGGCATTGTGCAGCAATCTGTAGTAGTACCCTGTGCTTTTCATAAATGCTGTTCTTTAGCCTGCAGCAACACAATTACATAGGCCTGCGCAAGCATCATCTCACTGTGGCAGCTACATCAAATGCTTCTGCAGCATTTCCAGTCTCAGACAGAAAAGAGGATTGCCTCATGTGATGGTTCTGCAGAAAAATCTTACAAATATTGGTATTTTTTTCCTCCATTCACAGTTAAGCAAACACCACAAGGCAAAGCAGTTGCAGGAGTACAATTGCTAGCCTTACATGAAAATGTGAACTGCTTTTGTGCAGGGCAGGAAGACTGAGGGAAGTGATGGAGAACGTGCAAAAGTGCATTCATGTTTGATCTCAATTGTCTGCTTAAATTGTTTAATTCTTTATTCTTCTGCAATAAAATGTTTGCGGTAGGACGACAAATAGCTTAATGGAAAAGTAAACATGTTTGTGAAGAATACTAACAACACTCTGTACTTAAGCACATAAAAGGTTTGTTTAAAAGCCACAACAACATAGGAGAATAAAACAAGATTTATGAATCTACCAGCTTTTGGAGCTGATCCTGAAAGACACAAACCTGTGATGCAATTGTCCAAGCATTCGGGACATTCCCATCTTCCCCACCCTCTAGAATTTAGGATCTGTTAAAAAACCCCAACCAACTATTCAAATAGAGATCAGTGAAACACACTGCGTCATATTCCCATTTTAAATTTACTGAAGAAAATGCAAGATTTATAACACCAGAGCTGGACTGATCTAGGAACGTAAGGAAAGCAACATATGTAGGCAGATATTACATCTTTTATTAGACCTACAGATGTCATGAAAGCTTAGGAATTTGGTGGCATCATCTAATTTGGGTTTTTCAAGCTCTGGGGCACATTTTCCATTTCAGGTTGCAAATTCTGGTAACTATTGTGCTGTAATGATAGTGTTGCTATAGAGCTACAATAATCAGGCAATGCAAGACAAAGTTTGTAGGTAGAGGATTGTCTAAAAAAAGATGTTAACTCTGCCTACAACTTCTACTGTGGAACTGCTTTTCACCATCTAAAGGCACTGCAACTAAAACCTGAGTTACAGACCTTTGCAAGATGTAATGATTTGCACTAACAAGCACAGGAGCAATCTTTCTTTTATTATTAATGCCACTGAATTTTCAAGAAGGGCTGAAGCTCTTTGGAAGCTTACAAAACTAACATTTAAGTGTCTTGAAACAATTCACAATGGCACCTTCAGTGCTTGGTTTCAACACCTCAGGTTTAACACTGAGGCAGCCTGTACAGAATTTTTGTCTTTACTCTTCTAAGTCAGCTTTAAGGAAAATAATTTATTAATTAGAAAATATATTTTTTTTAATTTACAATTAAACAGTGACTACCCCAAGTTTCATTTCCAATTAAAATAAAAAATGAGGGATATATAATAATATACGGGAAACCAAGCGGCTCTCTAGAAAGTATGCAATTCTTATTTCATTTATTTCTAAAATAATACTAAGCAGGACACACTCAAAACCACAGACCTCCAAACACACCATGAAGCAAAGAAAAAAGGGAGTGCTAAAAAAAAAAAAAAAAAAAAAAAAAGAGTAAGTCACATCCTCCACACACACATGCCCCTTTGAATTCCTTGCAGGCCACCCTTGCCCATCTCTGGGGTTGCTACTGCTCCCACTAGGAAGAAGAATTAAGTAAGAAATGCAGATTAGTTTGTTCAAGTGAAATAAATGTTAATTCCTTTAAACTACTGCATATGAAGTGAAGTGCCAAATAGCGTATTAAAACCAAATAAAAAGACCTTTCAGTTGAGCTGGTTAATGCAGATACAACGTTGTTCATCAAACCGCTAAGCACGTTAAGAACTCCATCACAGTTTTATGAGTACGATTTAAGTTGCATATTCATGAACAGAGGGGCATTTCTACGGAAAGGAACATTAAAAAAACCCACAACTGTTTCCATATACAGTCTCTGAAAATGCTGAAAAGCACAATTTAACACTGAACAGAGAACAAAAATCATGCATTTTCTTCTCTGAAGATACTAGCTTGTGAATTTTAAAGAAAAAAAACAAAAATTACTTCAGTGGTGATTTTTAGCGGTAAGTTGTAATACTTCAGACCGCTCTTGTGAAACCTATGACAGACTAAGTAACACAGACCAGATACCATATTAGATACCCTATTATGGTTCTTATCATAAGCACCAGAAGTTGATAGATTTTAGCATGCACCATATTTTACAGGACAAGTTACTTTGGAAACAGGTCTGTACAAAACACTACTGCTAATAAAGAACATGAACCATAACTTAGTTTCTGCATCTGAAATCATGGTCAAAATTCAACTGTTCAGCCAGACACTTCACCACCCAATGTAAAAAGGGTACAAGCCCAGAGACTTGGTTCCTTAGAAGTCAAACGCAGGCACAACTGATTTCTGGTTCTATTTATGCCAGAAAAAGCCCACCGCCCGCAGAGCCACACAGATCTGGGAGGGAGATGCTTCTCTGTCTTTAATCCTTGGCGATTAAATGGTAAGATCACACATTTCAAGTATGCAGTTCAGATCCCTTTATCATAAGGAAAGAAAAAAAAAAAAAGTCTTAAAATAAACCCTAACGGAACTCTGCTCAAGCAAATGCAAGATATGATAAAATCCCCTTTTTCTGAAAGGGGCTCTAATCCCTAGCTCCCTCTTCCCCACTTCCCAGGAAGAGATCATTCATCTATACACAATTTCAGATACCTTTGTTGCTTAACATGCTTATGCCATCCATCATGAAGTGAGGGTGCATGTTTCGCAGTTAAGGTATCAAGTATATATAGAGATTACACAAGCTATTAATTTCTTTTATAGAGTGTCTTAACATAAACAATTGCTCAGACTGAGCCGAGAGCAGTTGGCCACCAAACTGAACAGAAACAAGAAGTGTGCGTGGGGGGAGGTTAAGCATTTAAGATATGCAACCATCTGTAGCACTTGCCTAGGACTGCTGATGCATACTTTTAATAACAAGCCAGATTGCAAAAGGAAATCTCTTTTAAAACATAGAAACACAGATATATTAAAATACCGCATCTGTAGCAGGGTATGAGGTAAGTGCCCTTGCCCTCTCTGTCAAAGAGACTGCAGGGGAGGAGTTGAAGAAACAAAGAAAGAAATCATGCAGAAGTAAGCGCAGCAGATGAGTGTTGCTCTAAATTCAAATCCCCAGCTCTGGCAGCTGAGATGACATCTTAGAAGTTCCAGCTGAAAGAGGTCCTTGGTCAAGCAAGCCAGAATTGCGCTTTACTTGAAGCTCTCTATATGTACAGCTGGCTGAAGCCTCGCTACTTTCGATTCATCACTGGCGTCGGCAAGACAGACAGGACCTACAAGGATGCTTTTTCTCCATGGGGCACGATGAATGTCAGGCAAACAACCAACCACGTGGGAGAGGGATCTGCATCCTAAGACATGCTTGGGGAGCACAGGCTGAGGGAGGTATTTCTTCAGTTGCTGTGGTCTATCTCAGTGCTATCTTTGAGAAAAAAATCGTAAGATTAGAACAATGCTGCCTTGAAACTTGGCTAGTTCAGGGTCAGACGACAATCCTGAGAGAAGCGCAGCATTTTGCAGTATTTGTTTTAGAAGTTAACATACAGAGGCCTAATATAAATGTTTTATTTAAAGTAAAAAGTGTGCACAAATAAAAGGAATGACTACACAACAACGTTCAAGACCATATTCCATATGAAATAGGAAAATAGTAGTGACAATATCAACTAGCAGAGCACCCATAGGAATCCAACTTGCATACAAAAAGGAGTTTACTCCACATAAATACATCATGCTTCTGATGCAGACACTTTCTGCAAAAGACAAAGCCTACTGCACTGGACTGTTTACACCCGGTGTCCCTTCTGAATATTTATGACAGTTGCTATATGCTTAACAACAAAAAATAACTGTTAACATCATGGCACTTTAGAGAAAATGAAAGTTTAAAATTGGATTTACAGTCATTTAAGATGTTTGTCACTTAGCAACATTCTTAATGGTTAGATACGAAAATAAAAAAAAGTATCTTTTCTGTGACATTGTCTATAAAAAAATTAACTTTTGCTTTAAGCACAAAATACAGCATTTTACTCCATTCCTCTTCTGTGATGAATAGCAGAAATGCCCTTCCTTATATAAAGCCATTGTACTTGATACCCTATATGAAATTAAGCCACTGTAGAGCCAAGGCTTTTCTTTTTTGTTTTAAATAACTTCCAAGTTTAATATTGGTTAAGTCCTGGTATGTAAACTAGTCATGCAGGTGTAGAAGTCAGAGGCTAAACAATCAATTACAATTTTAAAACTGCACATAAGCACTTGACATGAACTAAACGTGCTAAAGTTATTAGCTGCTCTTACTTTAGTTTACTCTGATACTTTACATTTGAAAATATACAACGTGAATTTAAGGGAACCTGATCTTTTAACAGTGCAGAGGTTCAATGTTTCCCTGAAACTAAGGCTCCTCCAATCACTTCCCAGTTTTGAAAACTCAGCCCAATACTTTAAGAGTTTCCCATTCATGTTGCAAAGA
Source organism: Falco cherrug (assembly GCF_023634085.1). Taxonomy (NCBI): domain Eukaryota; kingdom Metazoa; phylum Chordata; class Aves; order Falconiformes; family Falconidae; genus Falco; species Falco cherrug. The sequence continues at coordinate 28,342,574 of NC_073707.1, forward strand.
AAAACATGAACTAAATACCATACCGTGACACTGCTGTGTGTTTGTGCAATCTCTATCCTTGAAGTTAACATGTTAAGTGAAAAAACCCCATACACCAGGAGATTTGTGCTATGAATTTAGTGTCACCATATAAGGATTTTCAAGGAGAGACACTGACCAAGCACAGAAGTCTTATTAAAAGCTTCAAGTAAGGTTTACTAACTTGTGCTTACAGATACTCAGATCTGCTTTCAGTAACACTTAGCTTGCCTTACAGCTCTTAATTACATAACACAGATTCTTTTCTCCAATGTCTCTTAATCCCTTTTCCCTAAAATAAAAGAAGTGGTACATTTGGCATTTCTTCAGCCTAAGACATTCAAAACTATTCCTTAAACATTAAAAATAAGAGTAATCTGAGCTGTATATTACACTGTTTACTAACATGAAATGTAAGAATCACACATCCCAAAAATCCTAGTTTGAACCGTTCTTTCAATTTATTCCAATTGCTTTACTATTAACTTTGAGCCCACTACCAACATTTCAGGTTTTATTGTGATTGTATCACCATCTATTAGCAGATAAGTTAAGGGAGTCATTGTGGACAACACCTATTTTGTTCTAGATGTGCTTTTTCCACTGGCAAAGTGGAATGCATTTCCAACAGTATGGCAATAAGGTTTGGAGAGAAAAAAAAAAAAAAGAAAAAAAAGAAACAATGCCCTTATCTAGGCCATAGCTGTAACGCATGCAGTTCTGATACAGTTAAGACAGCACGTGTAAAAGCAATAAATAATAGTACAAGGTTCTACATCCATCAGTATTAGCTGCCCATTACTGCTAAAATGCACTCTACAGATTTTAACTTTTCAAAGCCTTAACTGAATTCCATTTATTTAAACTGACACTTTATACCATGTACAACCCTTGCTTAAAGGGACAGGCTCAGAAAGGCACTCTATGTATCAGCATGTAATTCCTAGTGTATAATTTCAGAGCAAAGTCTATTGATTTTAATATTGAGATAATTATCATCTCCTTCAGGATATTATCGACACACCCTGTGAAAGCAGCCATTCTTGACCTATCCAGTTTAAAAACCTGCCCTCCTTGCCATCATTTCAGTCTGAAGGGCAATAACATAGCTTAACTTCTAAGTCTAGAACAGGGAACTCAGATGTTTAGAGAGAAGAGACTTAGAACTACGGAAGTCATAAGGTTTCACTTGTCTTGCTGGAAAAATGGAAGTCCTTTAATGATATTTTATTACATTCCCTAATGTCATTTGTGTTCTTATAGTAATAGGAAAACTTTCCTTTATCAGAATGCTACATTGGCAGATTATACAGCCAGGCTCCATGGTTCAGTCAGGAGCCCCAGAGACCAACTTCTGTATTAAAATTCATGTTTGGCAAGAATGTTGGAAAGTTAACATTTTAAATCTGGCAGCTGCAGGTTCAGTGTAACAACTGTCCTGGATGACAATTAATACAAAAAGACAATTAGCGAGTAATTTATACTAGGTGGCAAGGGTAAGATGTTCTGTTACTCATTTTATGTGAGTGCATCCAAATGAAGAGATGTTTATCCATGCAGAAACAAACAGAGCAACAATTGGCACAGTCCAGGAATGGGGGAATTCAGACACATTCCTCAGCTGACATCAAAAGAGGATTTATGTATTCAAAGCCTTCAAACTCAGACTGGTCAATCTTCTTCACAATATCACTATTAAGACAAAACCCACTCATTAGTTCATCAGCAAAATGAGAAGGTAACAATAGTAACTGGTAGTCTGTCTTAAAATTTAGACCTGTACAACAGATTGCAATTGAGAACGTTTCCTTTCTCTCTTTTTAGCCCCCCTCTATCCTTACAGTTAACCACTGGTTTTTTTCCTAGCCCCTATCAGGGTAACAAAACCCAAAACCACTCAGGAGCAGTGACTGGGCTGCTCCCATGCACATATTCTCCCCACAAAGCAATCTACAAAGTCTGCAGTTTTAAAACTTTCTCAAAACAGTCAGTTTTGTAAACACACACAAACATTAGGGTGAGATAGATCCTGCACCTGGATCAACAACTTTTCTAAACTTATTTGTACATTATGCATTTATAAAGGGATGAAGAAGGAAGTTGGATCTCAGACCTAATTAAGGTGCATAGGTAACACTCAATATTCATTGTCTGGGTTTACATACTACATGAACATTATAGAAACCCCTAGGAAAATTCCTAACACATCAACAGCAGCGGCTCAAACTAGAAAGGCCATTCCCTCCTCATCCCAAATCAGGGCCCCTCAGGAGTAAGACACCGCAAATCCACTACCAAATCAAAAACATTATCATGCATTTTATCAAGGCTTTTCAGCCAGGATAATCTGATTTGACTACGAACAATTCAAGATACCCGACCAAGTAAGTCAAAGCATCTTCTCTTGTTCAGAACACCCAAGGTAAACTCAATCTAAACCCAACATCCTAGAAATATCATGGCTTAAAGTAATGCAAAAATAAACCACTTGACAAAACAGGTCTTTCCCTTCACAAGTTCATTTCTTGCAGATCATACCACTAAAACTTGTAAAATGGCACTTATTCATCTTTCCCTGAAATATTCTTTTCCTTTGCTATATTCTTTATAACAACTTTCCCACTGTTAGTTCATTTTTACATCATGCCACAGTACAATACTTAATCCAGCCATACTAAGTCTACCATAAGGATGACAGCATTTTCTCCCAACTAACACAAGAAAATGTTCTTTACTGCTTTACACATATTTTATGTACTACAACTACAGATATAAAATTAAGTTTTATAACTCCTTCACTGACTTATCAGAACTTCATAAATTCTACATTACTTACTCATCATCTGGAGTGAGCTGCACAGGTTCATTGGTGAATTGGGAATCAAAGTTGTCCAGACCAAATTCTCCAGATATATTTGGTTTAAATGGAGGCACCACTTGCTTCTGCTCCATCTAAGAATAAATGCATTTAAGTGACACCAAGAATGAGTTACAACCTATTGAATTATTTTTAAATGAGGCTGGAACTTACTATTAAGTTTCTTTCATATATTTCTACAGTCATTCTATTAATCTACTGTACTTACTGTGTGTAAAAGGGTTAAAGGATTCTGTATTGTCATTATGGTACATTGCAAGTTAAGAGCTTAAGGTCTTCTCATGCTCAAAACAACTTATCAAGCCATCACTGTATACAGAGAAAATAAGCCAAGCCAGTGGGCATTCACATACCAGATCCCAGTCAACATTTCGAAAGAAAGGATGTCCCTGGATATCTGCAAATCCTGTCTGAGGATGGCAGCCTAAACGTTCCTTTGGATCCTGTGCAAGGAAGGAAATATTTCTTAATGGGTGCCATGGCCTACACATAAATAAAATGCAAGTGTTACAAATTCCACGAGAAATGAAACACCAGAGTTACAAGAGACACTGAAGAACTAAGTTAGCATTATTTATTTTAGAAACTGTTTGAAATCAGCATGAATATATGGAAGCCCTTGACTGAATTTATATAAACAACCGAGCTATCTTTCTTTTTTTTTTTTTTTTTTTATTATTCAGACCTGTTTAAACATACCATATGTTTCAGAGCAAACACGGTTAGATTACAAGTGAATTTGATTCCTCCCCTGCCACCCCTCCCTGAGTAAACTGACTAGCCAGGCTAGCAGTTACACTGGGGTAGAAACTGCAGGTTACTGATAGATAAGGTGGAAAGAAGGTTATTTTAACAAGACAATTCCATCTCCACGTACACGTATGCACACACTACCAAGGAGCTGTAACTGAAGCAGTGTTCTTGAACAGTATTACTTTTTTCAAATAATTTCACCAAATCTGGTTTCTCCCATACCTTTTTCTCCCCAGTCACATAACACTCACTAAATAAAGGCCAGCATGTGCTTTTGACTAGTCCACTACCACACACGCACCTTTTGACTATCAGGCTAGCTAGCTACCAGCTAACAGCCAGCATATACTGCCTCTGCATTTCCCTCAATGAAGTCATCAGAAGTTGTCAAAGCGATCTGCTATGCTGCTTCTCTTTAAGAACTAAAATAAATCTGATAAGTTTGTTCAATTCCCCAGATTAAAGAAATCACATGGAGCATTTCTATGCCTTTCAATTTGAAATTTACTCATGATCCCAGCCAGAGAACCTGGAGATTCAGATTTTGAGACAAGTATCTAGAATAGCTCCCCCAACTCCACTGAAACTCTGCTTCAGGCTCAAACCTTTTCTACCCTGTTTCTGCACATGGCAGGTAAAATATGCCTGCTACACATCTATTAGTCAACGGGTTTTTTTAAAAAAGCAAACAGCTGCTCTTGAGAAGTCTTAAATAATCCCCTTTAGCACTTACCTTATTAAGGAAACTCTTTAGAACACCTGCTGCTTTAACAGAAAGGGATCGGGGAATTCGGATCTGTTTTTCCAAAATTACTGCAAGAAAACAAGGTTTGTATGAGCTTTTTCATTTTTAAAATTAGATTAAAGGTAAGTAGAGACAAAGCACTGAAGTGTAGGATCATTAATGGTACCTACCTTGGAAAAGATAATCTTCTGTGTTCTGATCAGGATTGTCAGAACTCCCAACAATATCAAATGGTGACCGGCCTGCCATCATTTCAAACATAAGTACACCAAGTGCCCACCAGTCTACACTGAAGCCTAGAATTCAAAGAAGACAACACTGAAGATACTTTGGAGAAAAAATGCCAACACTTTTGAGGCTACAGACAGACATGTTTTGAGAAGAAAGAACTAATTCAAAAATTTATGTATTGCCAGTCTTCCCGATTATCTGAATAAAGGAGAGGTAATGATTGTACTAGACATTACTTGGTTCACTATGTGTATAATAGGTGGGGATGCTGTACAAAGAAAAGGAAATGCAAGAAGTTAAAAGGTTGGTGTTAGGACCTTAACAAAGGTTTAGATAATATATAAGCCTAGTCACTACAAACAGTGCATTATCCAGGGCAGGGGATAATCAAGGACAAAGTACATGATGCTGAATAGTAGCAAGACAGTCATCTATAGAGCTAAGCACATCTATTCTGCTAGTCACTGCTAAAGAAAAATTCCAGTAGCTAGGCTGGGACTGATATAGTCCGGTTGGCCTAGAAAGTTTCTGATAGGGAAGGAAGATGCAAAGCCAGTCTGAAAGAGACATTCAATTGAAATGATATAACAAGATTTAAAAGATATATATACCTTTTTTATAAATACAATTAAAATACTAATTGTAGAACTTGTTGAAATCTTAAGGGAAGAAAACAGATCAAAGATCTGCTTGGCACAGTAATGGAAGCTTAGGAAGAAAGGTAAGTAACGGGAAATACACACACTAAGCTTTCTATACTCTCTTACGTCTCTTGCTTCAGGAATCTTTGTGGACTTCCTGAACAAGAAATCGCACAATTTCCTTTTTAACACTGAAATTTGTGAAAGGGACATCTACTACCTAGGCCCTTTGCAATGCATTTATATCTACTACTATCATTGCTGCCAAATATAAAGCTCCAAAACTGAACATAATTCAAGACTGCAAGTATATCATTAGTAGTAAATAGTTATAAACAATAATAAATTTGGAAGACTCAAGCTATTCTTCAAGACTGATAAAAAGACTTCAAAATGTGGAAGGCAGGGTATTTCATTTGCTTGGTGTGATGTTTTCTGCCTTTCCTTTGAAGGGTTTATTTACTTTTTCAGACAGGATGCTGAATTAAGACTGATATGTCTAAAGAAGTTTTATACTTTCTAAACAACTCAAGAAGTAAGAGACGAGGTGAAAGTTATATGGTAGCATTGAAAAATTAAATTTACCATAATCCTCTCCCCGGAGAATTTCAGGTGCAATATAGTTTGGAGTCCCACAGAATGTGCTGGTTGTGTCACCAGGCCTCAGACCCTCCTTTTAAGAAAAGATGGCAAGAAAATACAGTTAGCCAAAGAGCCCACACCCACACTCCCACTCTGCTGAGAACTTCATTTTGAATTAAGTGTCCTGAATAAACTGCTTTTGTTTCAGTAAAACTATACTTAAATCTGTGTGTAAAGGAATATAAAACACTACTTGCTTCAGCAGAAACAGAAGTAGGTTGCATCTACAGTCTCAAGAGGATGGCATACACCTATTGATGACATCTTTCTAAGTTTTTAGTTAGTAAGCGCCACCACACCTCCAACGATAGGCAAGTGGGAACGGTGGAACAGCTTCCGTGACTGAGGCGTTGCAATGGACAGACAAAAGCTTTTCAGAGAAAAGCACAGAATGCAGAAAGGGGAAGGTTACCCAAAGAAGTTGTGCAGTCTTCATCCTTGGAAGTTTTCAAGACCAAACTGAATAAAGCCCTTAGTAACCTGTCCTGATCTTACAGCTTACCTTGCTTTGAGCAGGAGGGTGTGTTAGACTTCCTGAGGCCCTTTCCAACCTGTATTATTTTATGCTTTTCAATTGCTTAGCCAAAATTATAGCATTTTAAAATAGTTCTAATACATCAGCATAATGGCAATTCCACGGCAAAGTCAAACCTGTGCTCCAGTGTCTTTGTAGTGACAGAAGTTTTTCTACAGAAAATGGGCAGTGTCATAGAATCCAAGTGGGACGAAGTGTGTCTGATGCATTTCAACTTCTTGCTTTTTTGGAAATCAAGCTATTTTGTCTATTTCAGCCTAACCCTCCCAATCAAGTTGATCCAGCAGCTTTACAAAATCATAAACAGATACACATATATGTGTAGTCTGTGCACTTTGGCATATTTCTTTTCTCCGTTTGTAAAAGTGAAGTGAGTATACAGCCTATCTGTACTGTATGTAAATCCATACCTTGAAATTTCACTTTTTTAAAGCTCTGCATCTTTTAATTTATGACAAATTTCTTAATTAATGATTTTACTGGTTAGCAAAAAACTAGAGCTTACCTTGCACATGCCATAATCTGTGAGTTTAATATGCCCTTCAGAATCTAGCAGCACATTATCCAGTTTTAAATCTCTGTAGATTATCCCTCGCTCATGTAAATAGTTCAATGCTAGACTGATTTCAGCGGAGTAAAACCTAGCATAGAAAGAGGTATTGATTACTCAAGTAATCAAAATGCAAACCACAATAACATAGTCTCAGTAGTATGATACTTTTCTAAATGTAAGTCTGCATATTCTATTAGTTTTCCTCAGAGAAGTGGATAAATTGTTTAAAATCATACAAATGTTTCTATCCACAGTCACTTCCAAAATATTTTTAATTAATATTAATGACTACTGCCATCATCCCTTTCATCTCACCATCTGAGATGAAGCATATGCACCAAGAACTCAGCATTTGCCTGGACAGCTGGTAGCAGTGGTTGCAAGAGAAACAAACTGATATCATTAGACATTGTAAAAAATACCACGAAAGTGTTTTTCTAGAAAAAAAAATTCAGAATCAGGCTCAAGTCATCTAGGGTAATGCTAATGCAAACAATGCCGTAGTGCTCTCTATTACAGTTCCTCCTTGAAACAAATATACAGTAGCTTGCAGCATTAAAATGAGGATGTGGTTTCACATTCTTTAAATCCTTAACATCTGGAGAGGATTTGCTAGCTCATCATCATAATCTCTGCACTACTGCACTGTGTCAGAAAACTAACTGTTCTGATGCAAGAAATCTGAAATTAGACACATACCTGGCATGCTCCTCTGGCAGCTTTCTCTGCCTCTGCATATGAAACATTAGATCTCCTCCATTCACGTACTCTATAACAAAGAATAACCTGAAACACACAGGGGTTTGTTACAAATGAGTGTATACAAGGCTTACAGACATTTGAGATGTTACAGATCTGTTATCAAACAATGTCAATTCAACTCCCATCTCTCTGGTAATCTGGCTGGTTTCACCATTTCTCTCCCTTTGAATAAATTCCCAAAGTTAAAAATCAATACACGAAGTTTCTCTAGATAATTCCTTCACTGCTAAAAGAAAAATGCTTCCCACATTCCTAATCCATTACAGCTACTGCTTGTACTTTACATATGTGACTATATAAATAGATTCACATCAATTTATGTGCACAAACCAGAAAAAAAAAATTCCGCCCCTCATTTTCCTTCCTGATCTCTTTTAATCTCCTTTATTCGTGGTTGATACTATCAGTATATTACAAATACTCTTTCTTCTCACTTTCCTCCGCTAGACTGTCACCTTTTCAAACAGCAAGAACATTGCTGAAATATACAATAACTATATTTTATATATACACTGAAAATTATTATTGCATAGAACAGTAGTTTGTGTACTGCAATCTCTTCTATATATAAACATGCAAGGAAATTTATCATTTTAATCTCTATTACTCCGTTCTCCTTTTTAAAATTCAGATACTCTTTTCCAAGTCTTGCTTAAGGACTCATCTTCAGAGAGTCCACGTTTGAGATTGGAAGTACAAAAAATGAGGAAACTAATTTTTTACTCCCTAAACCCTTTTTTCCTCCCATTCTCGGTTCCGTCTTCCACTTCATATTCTTAAGCCTTTTCTTTCTGCTAGCTGCACCAATTCCTGTGCAGAATCCTTACCATCATACCTGCCAGTACCTTACATTCTTTTGCACCTTCTCAACCTGAAAAACTTATGATGATGAATACAGCCTTTTGCTCATAAAATGCTACAATGATTTACTTACAGTACATGGACTTTCGCTACCTACCTAACACTTAATACTTTAAATAGATCTTTAAGGTGCCCAACAGTACTAAGTATTTTTTGAGCAAGAGTATCGTCTTCTTATCTTATGACCTTTACCTGCTCTCTGTCTGGAAGCAAGAGTGTAGTCCAACAAGAAAGGGATGATTTGAAGCCTGTTCAAAGACGTGTTTCTCTGTCTGAACCCAATCAATATCCTATTTATTTAAGAAAAGGGACATTCAGAAAAGGACTGCTGCACTTAAGACAAGTATTATTGACAGTTAGCAGAAAGATATTCAATTGTTTTGCTGTTCTCATTTTAATTGCAAGAAACTAGATATTATATAGCTCTCCAATGCGAAGTAATACAATTCAGCATACTCATTTTTTCCTGTCTTGAGTGTCCTGTACTTCTAGCCTCATCAGGTAACTAACTACATCTGGGAATGAAAAAACATTCATCTATATAAGATAAATAGGTGCAGGCAAGTGTAAAGTAGCATCACAAAATACAGAAGAAATCAACAGTAGACCAAGAAATAAATGCAAAAGCTCTTGGATGGCAAACCACAGTCACTCAAGCCTTTTCAGAGTACCCTAAACAAACACAAGGGAAGTCTTCAGCAACAGGAGGGGTTTAGGAGGTTTATACTGCAATTTCTGACAAGTTTCCGCTAATCACAATACAAGCTACAAAAATTAAGACAGAGGTCCAATTTAAAGAGTAATTAAAATAACATTGTGCGTTCTCCTTCGTGACAAAAAAACCAAACTTGAACATATGAAAACCAGACCCCACCCTTTTATTTTCCAGCCCAGCAAGTCAACATAATAGGAGAAATATGGAATACTGCTTAAAAATAATGAAGCAAGTCAGGATTAACAACTTGAATTTTGCAGGAGCACTGATGAAGACAGTGCTGACTACAAAAGGAGACACTGACAACAGAGGCAAAGAGGCTCACGACAGAAACCACTAGCACAGGAGGGTGGCTGTGAGCTATCTGTCAACGAAGACCTCAATATCAGTTATCTGTCTTGTGAACCTTCTATAGCATAGTTCGTATAAGAAACCACATGTACAATTTTCAATTAGTGTTGCAAACCCAGAAGCCTGGCTTCCACCTTGTAGTAGATATTGAAAGCCCTTTGGAAGAGTTGCCTGATTTATTGATAAAAAGCTTGCCTACCTCATCATCATTGACGAGCTCCTTCTTCACCACTTTCATTGCATAAATGCGTTCAGTTTTCTTCAATCGAACAAGCAGTACTTTTGCATAACTGCCTCTTCCTATAACCCTGAGCAAATCAAAATCCTGAAGACCCAGACTGGAGGAAGCTTTGCCACTTTCTCTAATGCTCATTGCCTATTGATAAAGATACTTTGAAATCAGTAAGCAGGCTTGCCCATTTTAACAACTGCAAAAGTTAGAATTTCAAAGAGAACAGCAAAATTAATATAAACAAGTCATTCAATTAACATTTGTTATTCTTAAAACTGCACTGTCCTGGAAAGGAATGTGAGGCTAAAGGAAGGAGGCAGAGGAGACTCGGCAGAGAAGAAACAAACAAAGTTGGAGGAGTTTGGAATACTTTCTAAATCAAAGCACATCTCAACTCAAGGTTCAAAATAAAACAGCTTGCAAGCCATAGATGCATACACGCAAGCAAACAACCCAAATGTGTACTAGTTTTCAGTTTGTGACGAATTAAATTACTGAAATCTTGAAATTGAGAGAGATAGGCTTTAAGATCTCTGAACACAGTATCATGGTTAAGATACCTTACCTCCTTTTCTTCACCAACATGGTCCAAGCTCTCATGACTTGAGGGATTGTATGGAATCACTAGAGGTACAAGAAAAATTATTAGACAAATGCAACAAAACAGTATTTTCTTTGGCCTTAAAATTTCTACATATAAGAGCTCAATCAGAGACACACAATTTAAATGCATCTATTGCAAGTATTCAAACTGCTGCGGTTTTTTGGTGTTTTGGCGATCTTTGTTTGTGGTTCTATTTTTTTTAAGCCATCAGAACCATTCCTTTGCAATACTAGAGTAATAATCAGTTATGGGTAATATAAAACCCTGTAATTACATTTGGAGATCTCTTCAGATTCCACACACAGGGAATCTTGTAAAGAACAGAGGTTGGTTTGGTTTTTAAACTGATCATTGTCTATATCCAAATTCAAATGTTAGGACCATCAGTCCAATTGCTACAAAAACAGACTTGTTTGGCTACTGATCCAGTAGAAGCCTTGCTAATTCTGTTAAGGGTTTTGTTTTGTTTGTTTGATCAGGGCATTTAAAGTACACAGCTTACTGATGGAAAAATGTAACTGAGACAGCCTAAATCCTTCCTTTTTAGGCAAGTTCCTTAAACTCGTAAGACATGGAAAATTGAGGCATTTGTATATCCCCCTTAGCAGTAAGAAGCTGTCTTATTTTTCTTTTCTATGGAAAAAAGTAAGGAAGTGGTTTAAAAATAATTACTTCAAGTTATTCCTTTTCATTTGAAAAGCTAAGGTTCATGTTTCAGCAACTTACAGTCATTGAAAAACAAAAATTACTGATCTTACCAGATTCTACACTATCTGGATGCACTGATGATGGATCCATAGGCATTATTGGTTCCTGCAAACATGCACAGGATTTTTGTAATAGACTGTCCAAATGTGAGAGGCATTATTTAAAAGATAATAAATGAAATGTATGATCCCTGAGGATTATAATCTAGCTACTTTCTAACAAGATTAATTAACATAGTTACTGCTGTAATCCATACAAAATAAAATAAACTAGATATTTTCTAGAATTATGACACATTTCCATAAGCTGTTGAAATGACAACTTAGTACAACAAAGTATAGCCAATGAGAAATGAGACAGAAAAGCTCAAGTAGTTCAGCAGTACATACATTAGTCAAATGAATTCACAAAATGCAGACTTGTAGCTGTCTGCTTTTAATATTAAACTAGGAGCAGTAATCATCTATATTTTTCTGGGGACTTAAGAACTAAAGATGATTTAATTTCTTGGGAGAAAATAAGAACTTCTGCATTTCATCTTCCTTTTCTTAAAATGGGAAACAGTCTGATGATCTATCAGATATTTAGAGAATTTATTTTACCTGTACTTCACTTTGAAGATGTAAAGTAGTGTCTGTGTATATATATACATGCTATGTAACAACACAGTGAAGGATAAATATCACTCGTATTGGACACAGAAAAAAATACCAGAAACAAAAATTAAGACCACTGCCTTCCCACTAAACTGCGATTCTGCTAAGTAAATCTCAAACATTCTTGCAACATGTCACAGTAACCATAAAGAATGATGTTTCATCTGCTGTGATTATTTGCAGACTGTAGTTTGAAAACCATTAGTATAAAACAGGGCAGGGTTGATTTGTTGGTTGGTTGCTGTTTTTCAAGACAACTTTTCAGGTAAGTTTTACTTACTGGTTGTAGTGGATGACGGCCACATTCATCACTGACAAGTTTGTGACACTTCTTGTGAACAAGGAGTTTGCAATTGATGCATTTATATCCCTGGCGACCCAGGCCCCATATTCGGTCAGTGCAGATGGCACAATGAGCTCTCTAGAACGACAAATCAACAAAATCCATCAAAATGCAAAACTAAAAACTATTCAGCCACATTTTCATTAACAAAAACCATACAACAGGAGATCAGAGAGATCCCTGCCAAACTTGCCACTATACCAAGAGTGTCTACCTGAAAACTTTAAGAACACACAGGCAGATACAATACAGAGGAGCTCAAAAACTACAACGGAGCAATAAGCAGCAACTGCTGTACAGGAAGTATGAATCTACAAGGAGAGGTGCAGGCACAGCCAGCCTCTTCTGCTGCACACAGACCCAGGGAGGCATGAGCCAGCTCCAGGTCAAAACCACTGCAGCTGAATCAGCAGGCTGCTGTCACCAAGCTAATTTGCTACCTATCTTGTCACCTCTCTGCATAGATGGGTCCTTATGTTTGCATAAAGGCAGGCAGGACAGCAAAAGCTTCAACACATTAAACTACCAGATAACAAGAAACGGGGAGACCACCACTCACTGAAGGACATTCACAAAATAACTCAAAAGATCCATGAAAATAGGGTGCCTATGAAAGCAAGAGTGGAAAGTGATTGAACTATGGTGCCTTGACAGCGTTTGACCAGGAAGAGGTCAAAAAAACCCAAACCACAACCCCCCAAAAAACCCCCAGCAGACATTAGACATGAAGGATGTTCAAGATGAAGTTTAGTGGAGACACTCTCAAGCATTAAGCACACAATACACTAAGCTTAGAAAAGAAGGAAAAATCATTGAAGCTGTCAAGGAACCTGGCTTATTCAAATACTCTGGGTTTGATTTTTGCCGCTGCTTTTTCTAAATACAGCAGATAGCTTTCTTGGTCCTTAGCTAATTATACTTGACCATTGCTTCTTGAAAATGTTACAAATTGCTTGTTATTTTTAATTGATTACACGCCATCATAAGCAGGCTGTTTGGAGTTAACATTTCAGGTTTCTTGTTTAAAAGTCACGACAGAAAAATCTGTGCATCGTAAGTGAATTCAGACCTTTTAATTCCCAGAACTTAAAGAACTTGAAATGTATTTTCAGCTTGCAGTCATCTAATGCCAGTGTCCAAGTTTGCCCTCTGGGAAGATTTTAAAGGAACACGGGAGCTTTTACGTAATTGATATCATGGTTTAAGAGTATATGTAAAGTGAATTGCAACCAATTTTTTTTTTCCCTATTTTAAATTCCTGATAATTTAATCATTATTAAGTTTCCTCAAACTACAGGATTATCAAAAGTCTACCAAGTATAGACAAACAACAAAAATGAGAATAAAACTACCTTATAACTTTTCAATGCAGTGACATGGTAATTACGGAAGTAAGACATCCCTGTATCATGGTTTTAAGCACCCAACAAGAGTCTCACCCTGTTAAATCGTTTGGCTTGGAAAGTGTGACCATTTGCACAATAGAGCTTTCGCCACCGGCGGGCGCCTCGGCGATAAATGGATTCTAAGAGGAAAAACATATGATTATATCCATAAAAATATAAACACAGAACTACAACATCTTCTCATGGAGGTTTCTGTGCAGAGTGATTTGCAGAGTAAAGTTTCACTCCTACACCTTACAGAAACAGAGTAATGTTCCGAGTATCTTTTTCATTTTTTAAGTTTTGGAGAAAATTTGAAATAGAGTATCCTGATCCACTCAAAGTTAATTCTGCTTTTCCAAAGTTAAAAGGAACAGTGAGTCAAGAGAAGGAAAACCGCCCAAACAATAGAAACAATAATGTGCAAATTATGCACCTACTGTACCTACACTTAGGGAGGAGCTGTGGAGAAAAGTAAGGAGGAAAGGAGGTAAATTTCAGGAGCATGCCCCTAAGATTGTTTGCACAAATCCTCCAGTGTTTTTAGATCCACAGCTGCCACTGTTTGGTTTTTTAAATTTTTTTTCTTTTTTATTCCTAGAGGCATGTCAGGAACCAAAATTGAAAACTAGAATATACAGAACTATACTGAGTTCCAAATCTATTTCTGATTCAGTCCACAACCTCATTTTTTTCAGAAAAGCAGCACTACCCACACTGCTAAAGTATGGGTAAAGTAACTTTTAAGCATGCACATCTACATTTGTCAGATGTGGCTATCTAACTGACAGATGTGCACGTGCGTAACATACACATGCTCTTTCATAAAACTAAGACAGAGGGAAAATTACCTCTTTAATACCCAGTACATGAGCTAACATAACTTAGAGGTTTTTGTAGAATACTCCTGATAGTACCTAAACATCAATTTAAAATGAGTTAACCACAGACCTCTAATTGGTAATATCAGTCATTACCATTGGTTACTAGCCTTTGTTCACATTAGCCAGCCAGCAATCTGGCAACTACCAAAAAGATGGAAATAGGATAAAAAACTGTCATGATAGAAGAGGCAAAAGCAAGGAAAGCAGAGTGACATGAATAGTTAACAGGAATGTGAAATGCTTATTAACAATGATTCAGAAGTGACAAACAACATTTCAGTTTGGCAAGACTTTCTATTCCTTTTAAGTATTTAATTTGTACATATTTGCATTATTATCTGTAAATGTAGGATGTCAAACCATAGAATATAAAAATCTTCCAAAACAGGAAATATGAATTCCTAATTGTCTGTACTTCTTAACTGAAATGCCTACTTACTATCTTCTCCTGGACAAGGCATGCCAGGCCGTTCCGGTACACAAGGAAATACTGCAAGAAAGACATTAACTTCTGATTAATTTTTATTATTTCAGCCAGAAAACAAAACTTTGGGTTAAAGACAACACTTCCAAAACACATTCAACCATTTAGGAAGACAGCGCAGACTGCATTTTAATAAAACCTTGCGCAAGAGCAGGTGAGCTGAGAAGCTGCCACAAAACCCTTTTGCTGGCAGTGATATACATGAGAAATACAAGCAAAATGCAGAATAAACGAAGTTATTTCCTAAAGAAAGTAATGATTCTGGTTTCTCATGCGACCAATCATCACAGTCAGTATTCAGAAATGTTTACTATAAACGTCTTCGATTACAGTGTCCTAACAGCTACGTATGATCTACATTAGCCATGTTTTTCTGTTTATGTAGCTTCAGTAACTGTCAGAGAGAAGTGTAGCTGGGGAGAGATACCCCTGGTGCTGGTTTAATCAGAAGCTTATCAAACACAAAAATAAACAGAGAAAGGGCAGATCAAAAAGCATACCAAAGTAATACATAAAGAAGCTGCAAAAGATACATAGAAACAATTACATTCTTCTTCCACTTTTGAGTTAAAAGTCTTTGTGGGAAGCTGAAAAGCTCTCTCTTCCAAATGAGCTGATCACAAACTAGATTTTTTGCATCCTTTTAGAGAAGGACCATGCTAAGACACTGTAGTGCAACACACCTGCTAACACTCTTTACAATGATCCCCTGCTTTTCTGCTACAACCTCTGTTAACCAGAGATCTATCTTCTGCTTGTAAAAAGTTACAAACAGTAAGGAAAACATACTGCAGAAGCAACCAAAGTAGGCATATAACCCTAAAAAAATAAAAATTTGGACAATTACATATCAAACAGGGGCACAATATTATTAGGTTCAAAACTGGTCTAGAGTACTTCATTTTAGAAAAGTCAAACTTTTGACTGATCTGGCATCACAAATGGAGCTCATCAACTTTTTTCCTAATATAGATGCAGCTCTAAAGCACTAATCAATGACAAAGTGTAGGATGCTATACTATATCTCTTCCACCATTCGTTGCCAGCAAGTACATGAAGGCATTTGGAATGCAAGAGTGAAAGAGATAGGGGCTGTCTTTCATCAATAAACTAGCAGCAAAATATTTTTCCCTCCCTTAATTTAATAAAGAACATCGACAAAATGCTGACAGCTAAAAAGCACGGTACGTGGTCTTTAGCATCCTCTCAAGAGGATGCCACAACGAGCTTTAATTGAATTTAATCTGTGCAAATGACACAGATAAAGCAAGGTAAAAATTCCACTTATTTACAGGTACAAACATGAGAAGCAATACAGTCAATTTTACCATACCATGAATCAGTAGCTCTGAATCCTTGTTTAGTTCATACAACCGAAAGGCCTCTTCTAACTCCAGCTGAGAAGAAACTGTACATGGATCTCCTGTTGAAAGAAAAAAGAACAATACAAAACTCAATCCATTTAGTTCTGTCCATTCAACAGTTCCCTCACAGTCAGTGTTAAGGTAATTATTGCAGCAAAACAGAACAATTTTCTCAGGTGTGGTAATATTTATTTTTAATAATTCAGAAAGTACATCTGAAAATACAGTCATATTGAATGCTTTCAGGGAAAATAAAATTATGAGATATTCCCAAGAGGCAAGCAGATCATACACACAAAACATCAATGGTTTGGTCTGTTACAAGCATGATTACACATTTCGGCATCCGAGGTGCAGGTTACCTTCCTGCACCTAAAATCCTTCTAAGATTTCATTTCATGGATTTTTAATTAGAAATGAGTCAATTCTATTTTCACAGCTGCTTCAACATTGCCGAGACTTTAACCAGGAGGTGCAAAAGCAGAAAGACCTTTAGTCTTTCCTCAAACCTCAATCAAGACACTTGACAAATCATGTAACCTAAGTGAAAACACCCAATGTTTCTGATTTTTAACTACTACTATCATGCTCACAGGACTATTTGAAGTAAAATCCCTTAAAGAAGGGGCACCAAGGCAGGAAAAAGGTGTGGGTTGGTTGTTTTTTAACTTTTCTTTTTGCAAAACAATCGCAGCTTTTGTTGACCGCTGAAGATGGAATAGATTACAATACAAGCATTTGGCTTGTATTTTAAAGCTTCTCTGACAAGACTGTTGGATTGCTTTAACAAATCTGTGTTTCAGAGGTAACAGTTTAAGACTAAGGTCTCTTTGTAGATCTCTACTTTGTTTCTAAAAAAGTAACATATATCCACAAAGATATTTCACAATCAACACTTAATAACATCAAACCAATTTTGACGTACAGGTTGGTTTAAAACCTATGCAAAAGGGGTGGGTGAGGAACAAAGGAGATCAAGCTAGAGATCTGCTGTATTCAGAAACGGGAGCAAGAACCTTAGCTTCTAGCCTTGGTTCATACTCCTTCGGACACACAGCCTGTACTTTACCTATTTCTCAAGATTCATCTAAAGACTTCATCTGATATTTTAATTGATCACCCGTGTCTGTCTGGAAGCTGCTATAATGACTGAAAAGAACAGCTATGCAACCAAAGGTTTTCTCCAGTGGTTTGAAAGTTAACTAGCCACAGGCTACTATTTCCTTCTTGTTTCGTACTACAAGATCTCAAAATTAGTACAGGTGCTGCTAAGGCTTTTCAGCAAAACCACGCACCTAGCTGACATGGAGATATTTAAAACTCATCCTACAGAAGTTTTTCCAGTTAGTTTTGCTTCTCATGTATCCATTTCCTTCTATTGCTAAAATCTAAGTAATAGATGTAAACCGTCCATTTGTGGCATTCTGTCTTTATACTTTTCTGCATGTCATAATCCTCAAAACAAGCCTCTCAAGCCAGTTGTAGTCATTTTTCACCACACCGCCTCACCCCTACAATTAGCCTATCTGGACATCAAACTGCCTACCCACTGTGCGAAATTACACAGTGCAGAGCACAGGGGGAGAAGAATGAACAACTATATTTATTCAAACTCATGATGAGAATCAACAAACCAGTTTTTCTTCATTTGTTTCTGACACCTGTGCAAATAGTTGTGTGTTCCTTTTTGGCCAAAGAAAAGGAAGCTCTCAAGAACATACACCATGCTTCAAACTAGGAGCAGCAAGTTTATAGACATACTCTTTCAACAAGTTCAGAGTAGTAAAATTTTGCAGCCAAAGACATTTGGGTAAGTGTCATAGGAAAATATTTACTTTTGAGTTAAAAAGCAAGAAACTATGGACTGAACACAAACATATGGCTAGTATCCATCCTACAGGACATTTCAGAAGACAGAGGTAGGGCAAACTGACCGCATACAGATGAAATAGAAATCTGTCTAAAATCAAATCAAGTTAATTCTATTTTCTAGTTTCATCTGTGCATTTAAGTGGTACCACTCAACTAAATTAGGTCTGCCTTTGTGTTACCTCTGTGAAACAGAAGTAGTTATACACAATGCTCTGCATCTTGCAAAGGCTAAAAAGACATTTAGTATATGACCTTAGTGGCTAGGTAAATCCAGTTTAGTCACACATCGGATCAAGCAGTTTAGTCAGTGAAGAGTTGGCCTAGGCACCATATCTTTCTTGTCTTATACTACGAGAAGAACAGGTAGTAGTATAACAAGTACCAGTCCACAGTACACACATTTCCTCATGCTGCTGTTGAAGCGTGAACTTCAGCTTTCATGAAGAGGATGCAATACAAGAATTTTCCAAGAAAGCAAATTATGAGCTTCCAGAAAGCATACCAAGTGAAAACACTAAACAGTGGTGGAGAGAAAGGAAGAGAGGAGGCAGGGTTCTGGGCAAGGAGCCATGCATTGTAGATGAAAGAATTACTCATAATAAAAAGACAGGGTTGGTGTTTGTTTGGTTTTTTTTTTAAATACACTCCTCATCACCAGATTTTTTCTCCACTGATGTTAAACTGGAAATCAGTGATTAAAGCAAACACAGATTCCTTGTGAAAATTGAATCTTACGTGAATAAATGACAGTAATTTAGCTGAACTGAAGCATTCCTTTCTTTAAAAACCTATCTCTAATTAAAGAGCAGAAATTGAGATGGAACAAACTGTTGCTTCAAGTAAATTACTGAATCTGCACAAATTTTCTACAAATGTTTTATTAAAACAAGGTATATACTTCTTACTATGACTGGCATTACAGAAACTTCCTCTTCGGCGAGAAATCTGTATCTTCCTCAAGATAAAACAAAACAGCCAGCTTACTACTAAGTAAGTGTTCAGCTCAAATGGCACCACTGCACAGATCAGTCATAAATATTGTTCATTTCACTTTACTGCATCCGCCTGGTACAAACAACTTTGGAATGATGAACAGAATTAAGAGAAAAGAAAAAAAGAAAGAAAACCTGCTCTGATTTCCAAGACTGCAGAATCTCAATACACCTGCCCATACAGCCTTTCCAAAAATCACCTTTGGTCTGTGTTTAGGTTTAAGCTCTGCATAAACTGGCAGTTGCCCAATTTTGGATGGGAAAGCTGTGAGAAGGGGAGGAAACAGTTCTATAAGCACCATTTGTGCCGATCACTGCATACAAATACTAATCACTGCCAACAAATCACTGCACATTATGGCCTTTTATGTACTGCATCAAGTACTTAGCATGCTAAAATAACACAACAGCTACTTCCCAGCTCAGATGTCTCTTTGGTGTAGCTCAAAACCTATGTGTAGAATACACCAATTTCACAAAGGAAATGGGAACTACAAATAACCTTTTCAAATCATTGTAACATATACATACAGCTCAACTGGACTACCTCTGTTTAGGAAAAGGGAGAACAGACTGAACTTTTTTTTTTTTTTTCTTTCATCCAAGGTATACTTTAACATGGATAATGTAAGTGCTAGAGATGACAAGAGTTCTCAGCCAAAGTTGTTACTGCACTGATGAAAAGTTACAATACATAATTCAGACAAGTATTTTCTCTTAATATTAAGAAAAAGTTTTATTAGTAGTGATGTGTTAATAGACTTTAGGTTGCTAAAGTAACAGCTGATATAAACACCCAAAATACATTTTTGGTTACACATACAAGTATGTATTAAATTGTACCGATTTTTAGCTAAATACTGTAATTCATATAATTTAAGGTTAGTTTAACTCTTTCAAAGATTTAAGACTTAAAGGGAACCATGGTTGTCCCCAGCAGTATAAGGGAATACTTTCTAGCCCTTTCTAAGAAAACCTAACATTGAATTCACATTTTGACAGTCACTGAGGGTTTATTTGGTTAAAAAGAAAACAGAAAAAAGAAGAAAAAAAAAAAAGCGCTCTCCACACTAAGCAGCTTGAAACAACAAGTTTCCAGTAAAGTATACTTACAAAGGCATTGCATAACCATCAATTTTGGAGGCAGATTTACTATTTCTGAAAGTATACCTATGAAGTATGTTTTATCTTATGAAGGCAAAGGGAAAGGAAAAGATGAAAGGGAGAGAAATGCTAGAAAGTTGAGCAACATTGATCAGCATTGATTTACCTTCTTCATCAATCCACTTCATGGTAAAAAGCTGTTCATTGTCGAAGGAGCACATGTCTCGAACTTCATTGCACAGTCCCTCAAATGAGATGGAAGGTTCAAAATATGTTATCATGATGTCCCTGAGCAAGAGAAAAATAAATCTGAGAAACTGTACCATAATATGTAGTACTTGATCATCAGCTCTAACACATTCCATATACCACTAATATAAAACATCCCTGCTGCAGCCCCCTAAAAAAAATTAAAGTCAAATAAAACACGTAAGTTCCTTTCCTATAGCAAAGTCAGGCTCCAAGTGATTTTTATTGCCAACTACTTGACATTTAATCTTTCAGCTATCTGCTTAAGGAAAACTAAGATTTAAATGCCCAAATAACTATGAAGTGAGTCGCAGCAGATAGTAACCACACACAGAAATGAGATATATTATACCAGTGGAAACCAAAAGATGAAATGCCTTTGCTACTTTAATAGCTATTTTGTTATTAGGCATCAAAATATTGTAAGAACGTACACATTTTCTCCAACTAAATTTTGATTGTGTAGATACGAAAAATTACTGAAGATGATTAAAGAGGTTTCCTAGTGGAAGGGATCCTAGTTGGGGGGAATGTTCCAAATAGTGAAAGTGGAGGTGGAGAGGGGGGAGTAAGAAAGAGAGAGGTGAGAGACCCCCATGAGGCTTCATTGCCACGAGGAGGAAAGGGGACAGAGAGGTATATACTTAGAATTAAAATTTACTACTTTAGTTTTATGCAGAATGGGTATTTCTGCTATAATTAAAAGTTAGTTAACCTGGTGTTTTAAATATGTTAACATGAAATGCTGACCAATTGTCTTGGTATTTGCTGGGCCTTAAAGGGGAATGGGTGACTCAGGGTTGCAGGCCTCTAAACAAAGGATTTCAGAGATACAGTTCAGAGGAAGGGGGAAGGCTGTTTACAACACTATTCTACAAACACCTCATGGTAAGCCCAACGTTTGTGCTATGAGACTAATCTTCCCATAAAGCCTTCAGCTCGTTGGGATTTGTTTCAGTTCCTGCCAGCCACCAGCAGTACTTGGTGGATGGAAAAAAATAATAGGAGCAACAGACAAAGTTTATATTTGGTCAAAATTCACATCAACATACCTACTACACTGAAGCATACATATACAGCAAGTTAAACATATTTAAAACATCTTGTGCATGGGCAGAGTGGTATCAAGGTGACTTAACGTAAAATACTGTAGTCACTGTCCCTGTACTGAACCACTTGCAGAAGCAGAAGAGAACACACACTATAAACATGCTTGCCTGAGGCTTCTTTAAGTTCAGCAGCATGAATAAAATACACTAGCAATTTCTAAGCACACTAGAAGAACAGCTAGCCTACTTCTGGATTTATGAGCATGATCACAGTTCCTGTAGTTAGGGGAAAGACTCCAGTAAACAGTTAGGATAGTGAAATGTTACCTCTTCCATAACGTGAATAAAGCAGTCAAAAAGCTGCTACATTATTTGGTTGAGGAATTGCTCCTCTTCTTTCCACGAGACAAAATGCAAAACAAGGCTGTATTTGGACCCCAGTATTTAGACACAGTACTGTACTTTGGGGCAAATGGGGCTTCTTTTGAAACCCCTGATTGCACCCATCCCACGAGGCAAACTGTGTTCTCTCTGATACAAAGGTCTCCCTTTGCATCCTCTCTCAAAACCCACAAACTTCAAACCCAATGCCAATGTTTGTCTCTGCGAAAGGAGGCAGATTTAACAGCACACTACTGTTACAGACACACAGGCATCAACCGAAGAGAAACCCACGAGGTATTAGAAGGCAAAGTCTCAACCTGTATTTCCTGTTTTTCAGGGAAGGAAATAAGGCACTGCTTACTTAGCGACTTCACTGATTTTGTGCTAAAGTTTACCATCACTTCATTAATTCACATTTTAGCGCAGATATATTTGGAATATTTTCTTAAACAAAATTAAGTTCTGAAGGGCACTGAGAAGTCAGAGATAAGTATTTCAACTACTGCAGTTTATTTTGTGATTGAACTAGTCAGTAATGGGAGAGTTTATGTTAAAAGAAGTGGCGAATACATGACTATTATTGTCAGACATGTGAGAAAGAGTAAGGTGACAGACCATAATCTCAAGAGACTACAATCACTGATGCTCTGTCAAAAACTAAAGATTAAAAAACCCAATAATTAGCAAAATCTGTTCAGCAGGTTTTTTAATTTGATGGTTCAAGTCCACTTAAAATGGGTTTGTCTGTACTACAGTGAACAGAAAAAGTCACAATGTTAAGATGTACTGAACACGAACAGTCCAGGAATCCCTCCATATGTATCAAGTAAAAGCTGGTACCAACCGGAAAAAAACCCTGCCACCCTCTTCCTACTTGTTGCTACCTTTAAGCAGCAAAATAGTTGCTCTTCAAATAAAAGGAAAGTTTAATTATTTTATAATTTACGTTCTCTGAATAACTACTCTAATACCTCTAACGGGACTGTAGCCGACAGTTACTAAAGATATTCAGAATACCTTACTGTCTCTGTTGTAACACACACTAATCAGTCTTTCAGAGAACCCCAGCTAACAGCAGCATAAATATATATATATATGTGTGTGTATGCAAGTATGAACAAGGTTCCACAAGCAACATTTAGCACTTTTCCTCCAGAAGTAAAGCCAGCTTTACATGACACAGAAATGAAAGATTACAGGTCTTCCTAGAAGCTTTATTTTGCCATTTTAACTATAGTGATGACACTGGCGTTTTCTCCTGGGACAGGTCTCACTTTCAGAGCAGTTCTATTACCACACCTTTGCATTATATTTTTCTATATGCATTATATATATATTAGATATGCATTTTCCACATTTCCTGCACCTAATACAGCACTGATGATGTCTTCGTTAGGAAAAAGCTGTATTCATTCAAACTAAGACAAAGCTAAATTCTACTGAGAAGAAACGCGGCATTCTAAACAAAAATTAGCAGGCCAAGTTAATGTGGACCATAGCCTGCTGACCTGCATGAAAATACACAAAATGCTTTCATTCACTAAGACGTGGGGAAGAATTTCTCAACGACAGCCCTTTCCTTCTGATGAAGATAAGCTTATGCACTGCTTTTCTAAGTGTCTTTGTTACAAAGCTATTCTAAGACATAATATCCTTATTTGTCTCCTTATGACACATACAAGGAATTAGAAGAAAATCTGATTCAAGCACACCCTTTTCACCACCACATTTGGATGTGTCAACTGACTTCTGCTATGGAAGCATCAGGTTTTTTAGAATTTGTTTTAGCACTATTATAATAGCTCTTAATCAGGGATCTGCGAGTAGGAAACATGCAAATAAACAAGACAGTACTTGTCCTGAATTACTTTCACTTGAAATGTTGTCATGTATATCTTCCATAAATATTACTAAAGGATCATTTTATTCAGACTAATAAAAGGCCTGCATGAATCAATACCTTGCAAATGTAAGGATCAGTAAAAGATAAACCATAGGAAGACTGAGAACATGCAAATGGTGAATCTAAACACAAACACTGGAGAACAGATTTTAAATATCTCTGGAAGATCACTAACCTCATCACCATCTTCCCCATCTTTCCTGTGATCAAACAGCTTTTCTCATGCTTTGTCTTTTACAGATCATCCAACAGTCATAACATCCTCTAACAAAAACACCCACAAGCAAACAACCTTCCCCCCCCATGCCAACAGTGAAATGCAATTCCATATCAGTATCTCATTTTTTACTTCTGAGCTTAAACTTCTGTGAGGGAATAATCCACTGTAAGAACAGAAACTACTGCCTCAGATTTTTCCACCTGCAGCATAATACAGCTATCACGTACTATGTATGTGGACATACACAGATACACAATCACATACTGTCTACATATCACACACCTAGGTCATTCATTAAGGCTTTTGATAACAGCTAATTATAGCTCACTGGAATTAATCCACATGACTCTTGGTGAATTATGCTGTTTCAGTGTCATTTCAGTACCACAAGGTGCAGGAACTGCCATTCAAAACATTTTAAAGCATCTCCTTCCCCCGTAGAAGTCTGAGATCTCAACCTGCCTGCTCCTGCAATCTCTTTTTCCGGAAAAAATACATCACCAGAAAATGAAATAAATGTTGAAAGAGCAAGAAGAAACATGTGAAAACATGTTTGTAGGCTTAGACCAAAGCTTTCTTAAGCTGAACGCTCTCCTATATGGAACTCGATCCTCAACAGACAACATAAGACATTGAGCTGAAGAGCTGATCAGTAACTGCTCAAGACAAAAGAATAATATAAAGAAAGGATGCAAGAACTCAAAAATTCTTATGAAAGTTGTTAGTTTTTTGGAAATATTGATGGACATACATTTTGATTTTACAATTAAAATTGAACTTTTTTCTCCCCCACACCTTCCCCACTCACATTAATGTATTAAAATTAAGACAAGAAGCAAGTTTAACATGTATCACAAGAGGACTGTCAGGAGTATTCTTCGTTTGAACCAAACCAAACTGAAGGTGAGCAAAGCATTGGTAACCTACGCCTTTACCTGTAAGTCTAACACACATTACAGCCCACATGGTCCAAACAGTGCAAAATCAATGTCAGACACAGACAGAACGCAAGCCAGCGGTTCTAACTATGACAGAAAAATGGTTCTTCAAGTGTGCTGTTTGTTTGGTTTTGTTTCTTTTTTTAAATCAGCAACAATAATTCCACAGGATTCCTAGAGCACAAGAACCTGTTCTCTATTGCTACAATGCAGTCCTCCTCACAGGTACCAATGCTGTAATAGCTTCTTGTACTGAACTGACAAAAAGCACCTAGAACAAAAGAGATAAAAGGTAAACTGAGTAATATCAAAGCTAAAATGGTTGTAATTACAGATGCTATTCGGTGCCATGCATTTGAAGCTGCTACACTTTGTTACTGTATCAACAAAAAAGTATGTAAACATTTGGTGTAAAAGAGTAAATTCCCTAAGAACTCACTCAGGAACCTCTGTTATACACACTGCAGAGATTACAGTAGGTCTTTACAATAGGTAAGACTATTTTCAGCATTTTAAACAACCAGCCCTATGAGACAGATAAGCGTGGCTTACCTGAGAGAAGGAAATACCTGGATAAACTCAACTTAATGCCCTAATTCCCAAGTCTCCGGGAATTCCCTATCCCCTTATTCTCATGATCTCTGTTCAGTTTAGGAAAATCTTCCTTCCTGGTTTTACGTATTTCATGAATTTAAGATAAAGAATTACCACTGCACAGCTGAGTGAAACAAAAACCCTTCAAAGATCTCTTCGCTAAAGTCTTTGTCTTGGCTGAGAAAAGCAATTAGGCTCTTGGCCAGACTAAGTGCTGTTTTGGGGATTCAGGTTCCTATCTGCTCTGAGTTGGGAAGTGTGGAGTCTCGAGCCCCAGGGAAGTATCCAGACTATCAGATTCCCAACCGTTTCAAGAACAATCTGTGCTTCTGAGTTGCTGGGTTTTTTTCTTTAATGAGAAGTTCTAAAAGATGAAAAGACCTTCCTAGCAAGGCTTTCACAGTAACTTCTACAACCCACTTAAATGCTTCTATTAAAATTAAATTAAGAGATTAACATTTCCTGATTAATACTATTTCCCATTAAATCCTCTATCCAGCTCTAATTTTGAGACAGTTTATTTGACAAAAGGAGAAAAAGCTGCCTTTTGCATCAGCATTTAGATCCTCAGTCTCCAAGTTGTTTCAGTGTAAGTTCAGGTAAAGTGTTCAGCTTTGATACCCACTTCTTGATAGCGCTAGTCTGAGAAGCAGGCATGAGACCTCCTGTTGTAAGAAAGCAGAGAGAATAATTTGTTTAGATCTCTAAACAAATCATGACCAAGGCATTCAGCTTGTTAGGTTTGTTGGTATTCACAATGGTTAACCAACACCCTATATGACTCCGTATCATTACTAAAAGTAAACTGATGTTTGCATTAACAGATAAACAGTCTATACATTAGACCCAAATGAAACATTCCAGTGCTTTCTAAATTATTACCCAATTTCAATATTCAAAGTGTCATAAGCCAGCATTCCCCTCCAATATAGCAGTTTTCTTCCTCACTCCCACAACCCTGAGCTGCTTTCTCTCTCTTCTTTGCACCACAGCCTCCCTATACTAAAGCAAGAATTCATGTGATCCAATGTGGAAATGATCAAGATTAAAACTGAACCAGCAGAAGACAAACCGTTTTAACCCAGAAAAGTTCTCACTTTAGTTCACTGCCTGATCAAAGGAACACTAGCTGATAGCCAGGGGCATATCCATGACATTAAGAAATGATGGATTAAGGGGACGTAAAACAAAGAGCTTGGAATTTCACATACTATTACTTTGGCAGTTTTTCACACATCCTTTAAAGCCACAGATTGTGCCAGCCTCTACAGTACTTCCATAGACTTTTGTCAAGAAAAGTCCCAAAGCCAGAAATCAAACACAGTAGCAAACACCAAGTGCTCAGCATGGTTCCTATATCTCTCCTTAAAAATATAAAGCTAGAGATAACAGATAGTAAATACTGCAAATATATTTTTTCCTACTTAATACAGACAACTAGAAGGAAGCTGTTGAGAGTATCATGTGTTCACTCTTAATCCAAAAATGCAACCTACATTTTTTTCTGCTTACATCACCTCCTCTCAGACTTAATGGCCCAATGAACCACTATCAACCCTTGCACTCAAACCTTAAAGTTAGGTCCTCTGTTACTATTTAATAGGGGATTGTGAACCCAAAGCAGAATGCTGCTTCTGCCTTCTATGCTATTATTGGAGAGCCATTGAATTAGACCTGCAAAATTCAGATGTTGCTGTGCAGATCTCTAGCACATTTTTTTTCCAGAAGTGTAATTGACAGTAGTCTTAGTTACCATTGACAGACTCCCTCAGAAGTCACTCAGTCCCTGAGAAACACCCTAAAACCTGATGAAATAGATTTTCATCCAAACACTGTCTTCCTTTAGACCCAAGCACCATTTAACACAGAGAGACCAACACCAAAGCTAGATTCTGAACATATCTGTTTTTGGGTTTTTTTTGAAGTATGAATTTTGGCATGTGTCCCGCAATAAAGCGCTACAAAGGAACACGCAGTTATTCCTGGCAGCAGGTAAGGCAGCGGTGCGGCGGGTGCGCGCAGGGCAGGGCAGGGCAGGGAGGGCCCCCCGGGTACAGCCCCGCTCCCCCCCGGGCCCAGCCCCGCTCCCCCGTCAGGCCGCGGCGGGACGCAGGATCCGGACCCCCGGCCCCCAACACCTGAGGAGCGGCTCCTCCGAACACAGGTCCCATCATCGCACCCCGGTTCAGAGCGGCACCCGAGAGCCATTTTCACGCGGCTCTTCAGTCGGGGCGGGGGTCCCTCTTTTCCCTCTCCGCCACAAACAAGCGGATATCCAGGGCTTGAGGTGGTAATGTCTCGGCACACGCACCGAAAAGCCGGTGTATGAGGCACCGCCGTACAGAGCCACCGCTGACGGAAACCCGCGCTGACAAGAGCTCCGGCCACCGGCGGAGAGCCGGGGATGTTCCAGGGCCACCGCGCCACGGCACCGGAGGGGAGCCCGCCCCGAGCGCCCCAACACACTATCGCGGCCCCGCCAACCCGGGGGCACAGCCCCCCCAGAGCCCGGGCCCAGCACCCCCAGCTCCCGAGGTGCCGGGCCAGGCCCGGCCGCGCCGCTCCGCCCCGGGCGCTGGCGAAAGCCTCTCCTCAGACCGGCCGCCGCCCCCCCGGGCCCCACCTCCGTACTCACCCCTTGTAGTAGGCCTTCACCCGGACCTGGTGGGCGCTGTCCCCGCCGAAGCTGCCCCCTCCGCCGCCCGGAGCCGACATGGTGCTGTTGCCGCTGCTGTCCCGCTGCGTCGGCATCCCCCTCTCCGCGGCGGGCGGCACCGCCCGGGGCGGCGGGCGAGCGGCCCAGGGGAGGGCAGGGGGAGTGGGAGGCGGCGGCGGCGGCTGCGCGACCCCCGCCGCTCCCCGCCGCGCCGCGGCCCCGCCTCCTCCTCACAGCGCCAGCCCGAGGCGGGTGGGACCACGGCGGGTGGGGGGACCAGCGGAGAACGGGCAGGGGGAGAGCGCGGAGCCGCGCGGGACGGCGGCAGAGGAGAGCACGGGCCCTGCCACAGCAGGGAGCAGCTGCCCGGTGCACGGCCGGCCGGCAGCTCTGCCGCCCGGGGAAGGCGGGCGCCACGCCTCTCGTGTGCCTCCCCCCTCCGCGTGCTACGTGGGCTCTTCCCCGCGGGGCTCCGGCGTACACCTGCGGAGCGGAGTGCTCCACGCCGAAGCGGAAGGGGGGAGCCGGCGGCGCGGAGGCAGCAGGGGGCTCCGCAGGGAAGCTGCCGCAGCGGGTGGCTCCTGAAGCCGCCCGACAGCCCCTCTTCGCCGGCCCCCGCGTCCCGAGCGGCGGCGCGCCCCGCTGCCTCCCCGCCGCTTGGTATGGCCCACCGCGAGGCATGCTGGGACTGCGGGGCGGCCCCGCGGCCCTGGCGCCGGCTAGGCGGGAGGCCGGCGGCGGGCAGCGCCCCGCGTACCGGGCGGCTGCGGGCTGGGCTGGGCCGGGCCGGGCGCGCCGAGCCGCCTCTTCTGACTTTCAGGCGTCCGGCCTCATTTGGCAGCGGCTCGTCCTGCAGGGCTTCGCCCCGCCGGAGCTGCGCTTAGGAGAGGGAGCAGAGGAGGAAAATTTGTCGTTTTACTTTGGTACAAACAGGATTGTCCTAATTTTCGGACTTAACAAGCCAGAAACGCCGTCAGTAGTGCTTGGTGGGAAGCAGCTGCTCCGCCTGCAAGCAGCCCGGGTGTAGCCTGCGTGCCAGGCCCTGCAGCTGAGCTGTTTGGCGGAACGAAACCCACCGCTACCACCCCAGCACCAGGAAAAAGTGTCTCGGACACGTCTGTGTTCCTTCGCGATTGGTTTCATACCGTGATTCCTTCATTTATGTCCTCACTACCAACCCGATTTGAGAGGTGCCACAGAAAGTTCAGGATTTTAAGACTGAACCATTGCAGAAGTAGCACGCAGCCCTTCAGCAGCCAGCGCAGAGCTGGCAGGCTGCTGGCACTGCTATGGCAACATGCTTCTCACAGCTGCTGGTCACTGAAACATTTTCTGTAAGAACTCTAAAGAATCCATGCAATGATGAATTGCCCACAAGACAGTATATTTGGTTAAGGTGCAGCTTTAGTTACCATATATGAAACGGCAAAGATACTTTTTAAGACTGTAACATAGCAGTAACATGCTTTTTAACTAGGCAGGGTAAACAGGGATGGTTAACAAAAGTTTTTTTATTCAAACTGTTAATCATAAACCACCTTTATCACTGCAAGCAGTATGCCCTTCCAGTTTCCCTATTTAACAATACATCAGTACTTTCTCTGGTAACACATACTTATATTCCCCAATGCTCCCTAAGCAGATGGATGTTTCTGGCAATCCTAAGAAATAAGGAAGGTTTGGGTTTTTTCTGCTACAGTAAAAACAATTCCTTTTTTCTACTACCCCCCTGCAAACTCCAGTCACTATCACATCTGGCTGCCTGTATTACCGCACCATGGAGGTGAGCTTTTTGTGTTCATGTACAGGCTGCTACATGAGAGCTGCACTTTCCAGTCAACACACCTCACTTTGATAAAACAACTTACTGATTCATTTGCTGTTTACCTTAGGTGTGGTTACAAAATTTTTTTCATGCTACTTGACCTTCCTGCACTATTGTGGTTGGGTTTTTTTCTCAGAAGAAAGTTACTTGCTCCACCCAGCTTCCACACATTCTTACATCCTTTCCGTACAAGAGGAAGTACATGGCTGTATCTGAACTCATATACTGCAAGCAGGACTTCCAATGTTTTCTATCTCCTACTGGATCACCAAGAGTATTTCAGCATCAGTCTTCACTTTCCCTACACCTTCTTTTTTAACCTATGAAAATTCCTATTACCTCCTACTGAATCACCATGTTATCTTTTATAGAAACCTGGCATCCCCATTAGACCTGGTACATTGTCACTGCTTGCCACAGGCAGTCCACCTGTGGTAACTGCTTCAACCCTTGGGTTTAGGGTTGAGTTCAAGCTCATCTATAACACCTTGGATGGTATTGGAGTTTTGCAAGACACCTGCTGAGACTTTTTCTTTGCAAAGTACTTATCTATGCCAACTAACTGCTAGGTATCTTGCAATTTTTCTTCCCCTTTCATGTCCACGTATCAGCTGGTCAAATTGCATTATGAAGAAACCACCAACCTAACTGCAGAACGTATTGCTGATCTACATTTTACTATGTTCCCATCGCTTTTATCAAGTTTTTAACCAACTTCATTTTCATTCACACAACTGGTTCTCTTATCAAATACTTAAGTGTGTCACTAACTACCCATAACTATCCATAACTGTCCAATGCAGCAGTTTTCTTCCTAACTCTCAATGGACTGAGCCGCTTGCTTTCTGTATCACTGGGAATACAAGCAACTTCGAAAACACTATATACCTGGAGACTATTTAGTAATGTTACTGAATGCTTAGACACAGAAAACATCTCTTTGATAAGAGGAAGACATCACGGAGAGGGCAAGGTGCCGAGTTGGTCAAGATGACCCATGTAAACTGACTTAGGCCTATGTGGCATAGTGGCTACTTGTCTTTACAGAGGTTGGGCTTTGCTCATCTATGCCAGGTAATATGCAGCAGCTGCTATTTTTATTATTGGAATTAGCATATAGGGATTATTGACGTAATTCAACTCTGACCAGTTATGGTTAATTTAGATGGAGAAGCTGTCTTCCCCACAGCAGAGAAAGGCTCAGAGCCAAGATTTTGTACTGAAAGCTAAGTTAAAAGTTCACCACCATCATCCTGGCTGAAGCTGCTGAGGTCTCTGAGCCACCAACGTGGAAAAGCACTAGAAGCAGCTACGTCCCTGACCTTAAATCTCCCAAAAGCACTCTCAAACTGCATGCTGCATGTCCTTCATTTTCCTGCTGTAGCTAAAACACAAAATCAGTAAAACTTACTTGCCACAGGCCTTAGCAACAGAGCTCAACTCTACCGCTCCCACAGGAAAATTCAAGCAAACATCGCTGCTGCCGTGCTCAGCTCACCATGCAGCAGCACAGGCTATGGCGGGCCCTGAGGGGAGCCCAGGTCCCTCACCCCTGCCAGGCCGCAGCTCCCCACCACCGCCTTCCTGTGCTACCCTGAAGCCAGCCGCTACCTCACTGCTGCCCGAGAGCCGCCCGGGGGCCTCCGCGGGGCCGCCCACAGCGCGCACCCGGCCGCAGCACCTCACGGACGACGCCAGGCTCCGGCGACAACATGGCGGCGGGGCCCGTCACGTGCCCGGCGGCGGCGGCGGCCAGCGCGCCTGCGCGGCACCTCCCCCGGAGGGAGGCGAGAAGATGGCGGAAGCGGAGTGAGCGCCTTGTCCGAGGCGAGTCTCCCGGCGGGATGCGCGGAGGAGGGGGAGCGGCAGCGGCAGGCCCTGGCTGGGTCGTGGCGGGGCGCGTAGGCGGGAGCCGCCACCTGACATCGCCCCGGCGGCGGGCCGGCCCCGGCGGGGAGCGGGTGCCTCGCCTCCCGCCCAACCTTCCCTCCCTCCCCGGCGGTGGCTGGCGCCTGCGGGGCCGCTGGGGGGGCGGCGGCGGCGGCGCTGGGCCGGAGCGTGGCCGCCGGTTGTGGCGGCGGCGGGGCTGGGCTGGGCGAGGGGCCGGTGCGGGGGGCTGAGCGGGCGGGTCAGCCCGGCCTGCGGCGGGGAGCGGCGCCCAGGGGCCCTGCAGCTGCCGGCCGAGCCCCGGGGTCCCTCAGCGCGCCGGCGGCCCCTGCCGGGCCGGGCACCCCGCGCCGCTGCACCGCACGGCGGGGTTGTCTTTCCACTGAGCATAGTTTAAATTGTGTTTATTTAAACACAACCCCCAGGGTCTGGGCAGGGTTGGCCGGCACTTCAACTGGAGTGGCGGGGGAAGAGGGGTTACCTCGGAGCCCTCAGTCACATACAGGGCCCTCAGGGGCTGGGCTTGCAGGAAACTCATTTTTCTTGTGTGGTTTGTACCCTTGGAGAGCTGTAAGGAGAGGTCATGAATGGAAAGAATTAAGAACAAACTATATGTTAAAAAAAATTGCTGATTTTCAAATGCCAGTTATAGTTACAGATTGTCAGCAGTGTTTGTTATTACCATGACACTTACTGGAAGTCAAACTTCTTCAAACATGACATTCGTATCCACCGTGAAGGCAGTTTAACACCATTGGTACAGAATAGCAGGTATTTCTTTACTTCAGGTATTTGCTTTGGCCAAAAAATATGAAGAAAACAAAACTTCTGAGTATTTAAGTTATGAACGGTGTAATTTGAAATCCTGTGGTGTCTCATACTGTTACTGCTTGAATAAATACTTATTTTCAATATAGTTTTGTTGTGCTTTGTGTTTTGGGCTTGCTTAAATGCATCGTGGTTGTTTAAAGTCAGAATTTGGTGCATTTTCTAAAACTTTGCATTACAGACATTATTTTGAGTTAGGTTCTAACAGGCAATACCATTGTAGGATTTTCATCGTACATATAACAAAATTAATTTTATGATAGGAGTTTTGCCTCTTTGATATTGTTGAGTACTCCGTGAACAATTTTAGAAGATTATTTTCAATTGTATCTTGAGATTTTTTTTTTATAGTGGTTCTGCATATACAGCATTGTAAAGTAAATGAAAGCAACGCTGTAAAGGCAGTCTGATTTTAAGTCTGTAATGGTTTTTATGCTTTCTGTCATAAAATATCCATCTGTTAAATTGTAATGGTTTCTTTATTAAAATCACCACTTTTTCTGTATTTCCTCTTCTCCCTTAAACACTCCACTCCTCACTTGAAGAGAGGAGAGGCTTCTGACAAGTGTCATCTGTTGAAACACTTTACTAATCTTTTGCCAAAAGAGGGCACGCAATTTCTGCCTGTTAACACTGTGCTGTGCAGTGCTTGCGTGGTGGTGGGACCAAGGGGTGGCCAGCAAGCATCTCAGGCCGGTCTAAGGGAGGTGTGGCAGGAGGATTGGAGATGCACCTCAGTAGCAGGCCACGCTGAACAAAAGTTTAGGTGCTCTTTTTCCTGTTTTCATTGTACATCCATTGTGAGAACGACTTTGGTGATGACAAAATTATTTTTGAAAATTAGACACTTTCAGCTAAAGGATTAATAGCTCTCATGGGGTGAACTTCTGATGGAATACCTAGCAGAGCAGGATATGTTGCACATCTCGCTAATAATACATCTAAAATGTGGCTGAGAATGAAGGAAATTAAACATCCAATGTTGTTTTCTTAGGCTAATTTAACTGGTTGCATAACTCTGCTAAAACTAGCTAGACAAGCTGTAGGTGTAAATATTTTGATGTGCTTTTAATGTTCTCTGGAGGAGACAGGAGTTTTTTTCAAGGTACTTTTCATTAATGTTATGTGAAATTAATGTAAAGTGGTTTTAGAAGTAATGCTGTCTTCATTGCAATTGAAGTGGCTAACCCATGTATGTTAACTTGTGCTCTAATGTAGGTAGACAAATGGCATTAATAATGCACAACAGATCTGAGTATTTAACAATAAAGTCCCATTTTTTTCCCTCGGTTCTAATAGTAGGGATCTCTGCTTTTATAGCACGCTTTATTGCCATGAATTTTCTTTGATGTCAAAACATATGCAAGTATGCAATACAATGGTAGGCGTGAGGTCCTTAGGTGACCATACATCTATTAAAGTTCAGATATTCCAAGTGCTCAGGAGCTATGGGATCATGTGCGGTTCTCTGCTTGCAAAGTAGTCATGTTTTGAGAGGTGAAGGTAGCAGCCTGGCAGCGTTGCATTCTGCTTTCAGCTGTGCGAGTTGAAACTCTACTAATTTTGTTCCTGTTTGATGCAGCATCCAATGGGTGGCTTGTTAAGCCACTTGGCAATGCTGATTTTTCCCTAGCACATTGCAGCTCTCGCAACGATTATTTTTCTGAGCCAGCCTTTATTGTAAGAAGGAAACACATTTTCGCCTCCCTTCCCCCCACCCTTTTCTTAACATCCTTTTAAAAGCAATAAACAGCAACTATGCTATTTCCTGTTAATCGTAATACTAATAATGAAAAAGAAACTAAACTAAACACCCCTCATATATTGAGATAGGTGATTCATTTTGGTTTTTAAGATGCTATTTTGGGAGAGAGGTTGTGCTCTGCAAGAAAGGGACATCTCACAACACTGGGGAGGAATCATCAGAGATGCTTAAATAGGTAGTTTCTTCTTTGGCTCTTACTGTATTTTGTGAGGTAGTGCTGTAAAAAGTAAAAGCATTTTTCTCTACATCCTTTCCATCTCTTTCCAAATAGAGCATGCCACTGTTGATTTTTGCCGAGAACATGTTTTGCTCAATGTACAGAGTGGTTAGCCAGCAGTTTCAGTGTTATGCTGTGGGGAAGAGGGATGCAGCAGCACTCCTGTGTAGCTTGCTGGAAATCATGTGTGTATTCCTAAAGTGGTCACCTTTTGCTACTCTTGATGAATCTTAGAAGATTATAAACACATCTCTCAGCAAATTTCATCACACAGTAGGAAATACTACAAATTTCTTCCCCATTTGAAAAATTGTCCATTATTCTATCTCCGCGAAGCTTAGATGTTTTTTATTATTATTTTTTGCCTTTAAAAATCAGTGTGTACTGTCCTTCTGTTTGTGAACTACTTTTATTTCAATTCTGCCAGGCTGGACGAACGCTGCACAGCTATGGAGAATGAACCAAACACAACAACATGTTCTGCGTCTACAACTACTATCACTACCACCTCCACTTCCCGGACACAGCTACCACAGATATCTGTCTACAGCGGCTCTGACAGGCATGCCGTCCAGGTACTGGGCTATGAGGTGCTCTTTCCTGTCCTGTACAGTGCTCTCAAATATAGGCATTGGACAATACTTTACACAGGATTTATTTTTCATTCTTAATTTCTGTTTTCTCAGTATCTGACTTTCTGCTTTTCAGAAGATACTGTTTACAGAAGGGTATCAGACCACTTAAGAATAGTGCAGAGTACAGGCCTGCCTGCCAGATAAGGGAGGGTGGAAATGCTATGCTAGAAAGTTTGGATTTTTTCACCATTCTTAGGGGTAGGGATTATTAATGTAAGCCTTTACAAAATAATGCAAAATTAAAGCTGTTTGTCTGACCAGCGTTGACTACAGGGATCCAGGGGTATCTGTGTGTGTAGCTGCTGCTTTGGGTCCAGCCCCCTGTTGCTGTTAAGTTGGGTCTCCTCAAACTGTACAGTCCATTCCATTGGGTTTGGTAATTGAGTCTCTCACGCGCTATCCTGATCTTTCAAAAAGCAGAACATTGTGTAGGACTTGTGGACAAGAACCTCAGAGGCTTGGATGTTGTGTTATGAATGATGCTGTGATGTCAGCTGATTGTCAGGCTTTCCTTGAAAACGTGAATATATGTATGTTGACTATATTCTGTGACTTGGTTGAAAACAGTGATGGAGCAAGTTCAGTATTACATAATTGATGTGAAAAGAATTTATTTGGTTTTGTTTCCTTGTAAAGGTGAACTTCAGCATCATGTCAGCATGGTGTTTTCTTTATAATTGTAATTAATTACCTACTGATTCACCACAGGTTATTCAGCAGGCCTTGCATCGTCCTCCTAGCTCAGCTGCTCAGTACCTCCAGCAGATGTATGCAGCCCAACAGCAGCATCTAATGCTGCAGACTGCTGCTTTGCAGCAGCAGCACTTAAGCAGTACCCAATTTCAGAGTCTGGCAACTGTACCACAGGTGAGAGTGAAGATTACTGAAAAAGAATGGTGTACTACTTTCTAGAGTAGGGCTACAATTCTAGAGCATTGTCAAACATAATAACAGCTTAAGTGCCTGAGCTTAATGCCTCCCAAGAATTCACTGTTATATTTTAATGGTTTTGTTATTTTTAAATTGTCTCTTCCTCGAAACAGTTGGGAGGATTTTGTCCAGTGTTGTAGATGCTCCAGTAGGCAACCATTCCATGCTTTATTGCATACATTATAATGCATCATGTAAATCATCAAACAGTAATAAAATAAATAGTAAAAATAGACTACTTCAATCTTCATCCCATGTTTTTGTCTAAAAGTTGATGGGGAAATCAATGAATAGCAATGTATCTTAGTGAAATCAAATAAAAATAATGAACATCTGGTATCTTAGTGTGTTTTGCCACACATCTGGCTGCATTATAAGTAATGGCAAAATTAAATTTTAACTCTTGAGTGTGGAAGTGCAGGAAGTCAATGACATTTAATTTCTGAAGCAGAGCTTTTAACATTAGTGAAAACTGGAGGAGACCCATTTTGAAAACTCAAGCAGTGGAAGGATTTCCTTTGACTTCAGATTGAGAATACTGTCTCACAGAGATAGGTGGTGGTTAGTGACTGTACACATGGAAATGCTAAAAGAGAGTTAAAGACTTCAGGAGCA
The DNA here is from genome assembly GCF_023634085.1 of Falco cherrug. Taxonomy (NCBI): domain Eukaryota; kingdom Metazoa; phylum Chordata; class Aves; order Falconiformes; family Falconidae; genus Falco; species Falco cherrug. The sequence continues at coordinate 28,379,582 of NC_073707.1, forward strand.
GGGCTGTTTATTGGCAGAACTGGGACTGACTCTTCTGTGTGCCTGGCTTTTTCTTCTATACCTTTACCATTAGATCGTGGTAATATATTGATTTGTCATTCTTTTTGTGACAGAACTGTGTGTGCATATGCAGTTACTGAGACAGAGCAAAGAAAATCAGATTGGGGAAGTCTAAGAAGTTAGGTATGCAGTCTGTTAACACAGAAACTGAAATCACTGTCCCTGTATTGATCTGAAGGGCTGGAATGGCGTAGTTACAGACATTAGATGTGCATACATAAATTACCATTCTAGAATATGAGGATGTTCTTTACAGCATTGATAAAGTTTGTTTTATTTTTAGAGGATTCTAATCATAGTAAAAATTATGATGTGAGTTTTAATAATGACGGTTTTTAATGATGTCACATTTTAAGTTCTGAGCACCCTAGGTGTAGTGAGCTGATCAGTTCCATCATTACCAGTTTGATAGGTTTTACCTCTGATAGTTTTTGTGCAAGTCTTGATCTGCAAGAATCAGAGTGCCTGAAATTGGGTAGGAATTCAAGGCATTTAGCACCTTGCAGATAGCATTCCATGGTGCAGAGTGCACTTTGCTGAAAACTACTTCCACTGAGTAAAGTTTTTACTGTTAACTTAGAGAAAAGGTAATGGTAGAGAGGGATGTTTCTAATGGTTTATGCAATAATATGAACATCACGTAAACACTTTTTGATTTCAATATTTGACACATATTCTTGCTGTTTAGGCAAGCCTGTCAGGTGGGAGGCAATGCACTTCCCCCACTGGGAGTGTCACTCAGCAGTCAAGCATGTCGCAGACCTCGGTACGTAACTGAACAAAGACCTCCATCCATTCTCAACCCCTCTCGGTTATTATATAACTACCTGGAAAAACAGGAAAAGTTTTAGTATTTAAATTTGCATAGTTAAAAGTAGTATTACAGAAAGAGTAAATAGAAGTATGATGAGTCTGTAGTAAGTGTTGGCTGTGCTTCCAGTGTCCGCCGTAGTTGCTGGCCTGTGTTGGAGGCTTCCCTGCTCCCAGCCTCATCTTGGTGCTCCGAGGGGCAGCTCCTCAGTCCACAAGCACTAGTGACTGTTCAGACCGCTGCAGGAGTCACTCCCTGAGCTTTCATCTCTCACATGATTTCTTACTGGATTTGTCACATTAGTTTCTTTATTCAGGGCACTATCGTAGGTTAAAATTGTAACTGTGTATCAGTGATTGAAGAGCACCACATCTAAAGAATCCAAGTCAGTGCTCACATATATATCTTTATGAAACTGATCATATGTAACGTTCATTCTTTTATTGATATCATCTTTTATCATGCATCTTTTATGCACTTTCAATTATTTCATCCATATTCTAGGCATGTGCTCAGGTTTCAGTTGTTAGCAGCTCTGTGTTCAGTTCATGCTGTATTTCTTTAAGCGGCATCTTCAGACATGTAATTTGCACAGGCCGTTATGTACACTTACACAGTTGTCTTGAGTAGGACTTTGTTAGTCCTACAGACATCCTGCTTATTAATCATGCCCTTAAGCTGTTCATGACTTCAGTGCATAGCTTCAGTGATTCAACTATATATATTTTTAAGCTCTCATAGCATTGCTTTGGCTTACAGTTGTTAGAAGTAAAATCCTTAATTCATTACGTTTAGGAGGGAAAGTCTTCAAAGATGTCTGATGTTAAACTAACAGAATAATTGGGCTGGGATTTTTCAAGGAAATCTTTTGAGTAAGTGATGAAAAAGAGCTGGGCACTTAACTCTGTTAGACTGGTTAGAGGGAAAAAAAAGAAAAAAACAAACCCACAACCACTCTTGTTTGAGAAGATGCTAAAGAGCAATTGTTGAGGAGCATTTAATAGGAGATTGTAGAAAGTTTTAGTCTCCAGTCATTTTTAAATATGCATATGTGGAATGAGGAATCAAAGTCTGTATGTGGTGGCACAAAGAAGTGTCCTGATCAGTTTGCATAACAAGCATAATGGAAGATATCAGTCCAGTCAGATAATACAAACATTTAAAGATGCTTAAATATTAAAATTCAGGTATTTTTCTTAAAATATTGCAAGCTCATGCTACATGTCCTATAAATGTGTATTTCTGAGGTATGTTTTTCAGACTTTATAAAATCATTGTTTATACTCTTAACTGGTTATTATTATTTGCTGCAAAACAGTTGCTTGCAGTTTAAGAATGGAAGTGTACAATCTTGCCAGAATCTAGTTTTGTGCTGATTGGCTCAATATATTTTTGATATTTTTACAGTTCAGAGATTTCAGCTGCCCCTGCCATTTTTGTCAAAGGCTTTCTGGCTTTAGACCTTAGGATGAATGAATTTCCATGACAGAAGCAATATTTTTGTTTCCTTAGATTAACCTCTCCACCTCTCCTACACCTGCACAGATAATAAGCCGTTCACAGACCTCCAACACCACTAGCAGCAGTATTACCCAACAGACTATGTTGCTGGGGAGCACCTCTCCAACCCTGAGTGCCAGCCAGGCTCAGATGTATCTCCGAGCTCAAATGGTAAGTTTTGATTACAATTTTTAAAGCTTGGGTTTGGTCTGTCCCTGTCATTTTCCCTGCCCTGCCCCCCCAAAAGGTCCCCAAGCAACCCCACCTGAACCGTTTCAGTTCTTGCTTTGTTTCTATAAATTATTTGCAAGTATTTTTCTTTAGTTTCAGTGAGCATTGAGAATTTAGTCACTAATTTGTGAATATGTGTCTTCTGAAACACCGTAGACATCACAAGTTAAAGAACTGCCGTAGCTTAGTTTTCTGGTGAAGTTTGCTTAAGTGTGTTTAGCGTGGTTGTACTACAGTTACGAAATTGATCAAACATGGGAAAAATAGAAAAAGAGTGCCTGTCTTTTCAGGCTATGTGGAAGGGCTTACTGGAGTTTGTTTATATTCAGGCTAGATTGTTTTCCCTAGCACTGGTAACATTCAGAGTTCTAACTCCTATTCAAAATTTTCTTATGTTTAACTAAGACTATGCTGTGTGTTATTGTCTCTAGGATTGAGTTAGATACATAGCTTTCATTCCCTTCAGATTCATGTGAAACTCATTAGATTCCTGCAATTTCCTGTCAATACAGCATTTGTGTTTCCTAATGGGCAACTTTGAAAAATCTGTTTGGGTGGTTTTTTTCTCCTCATTGATTTATTTAGTACTCTCTCTAGTGCATTTCATATGAATTGAACCTTACATTCTGTGTGGGATTTCATAGAAATTACTGAAGTTGTACATGAATGTGCAGGTACCAACCAGTACTTGGTAAAGGCCAAGGACTCTTATGCCTTGTGTGAGTTAGTGACCAGACCTTTTTAGTGTTATGTCCAACTACATGAAATAAAAGAACCGCTGTTACACTGCACCGAGATTTGAGCCAGAGGTCCATGACTACAGTGGTTATAAAATTAGATACAGGCATGAGTTCTTGCAGGAACTGCACCTATGAAGTATGTTTGGGGAAAAAAAGATCCTTTGTTCTTTTTCTGAGGTTGTTCTTAGGCATGTACAGCAATACTGTTACGCTATGTTGAGTTTTTCCTTTAGCTATTATTTTCCTGCATGTTTATGGAAAAAGCAGTATAACTTGAGGGTAAGGAGTTAAAGATTTAAACACCTGTTTATCCGTTTGCCAGTGAAAGGATTTCTTGTGTCTGGTTTGCAAGCAAAGCTAGATGCTGAATCCGCCTAAGTACTATTTAACGGGACAGGAATTACAGACTCGTTTCATGTCACTGCCTTTCAATATGTGTTAACAACTTAGTAGCTGAAGCAATACGAGGATGACGTTGCTGGTTTTTGTAGCAGCAGTCTCTCTCAATGACGTGGATTATTGATAGAGTTTTCCTATGCACTTACACTAAAATTTCATTGAGACTCTCAATGTCAAATCCCATGTTTATCTGAGTAACAGCTTTACACTCCAGTTTTCAGTTTCAAAAGAGAAACTTACCCTGTTTGTTTCTGATTAGAATGGTGTTTATTGCAAGGCCATTTTGCTACCCTCTGTAGTTTGAGCATTATACCTGTCTTTCAGTGTTTCTAGCTAACATACTAGACATCATGTATTTTTCTTCATCATCATGACCTTTCATTTTTCTGTGAGAAGGTCAGCTCTTATCTCTGGCTAGCTCATAATAACATCTTCATCACCACTCAATTCAATCCCAGATAAAAACCTTCATGTTTTCTTCTTAGCTGCTCCTTGCAGTTGAGATCTCTTTAAAAATATGGAAGATTAACTGATGGCCTCTTTGCAAAGCCTTCCTTAGAGCTTGTCCTTGCTATATTGCCTATAAAGAAATTAATGATAGTTGCTGGTATTCTGAAGTTAGTGATTTCAGGTTGGTTGTATGATACCTGTTCTCACTATGAAACTTAGCATAGTTAAAGTTCATATAACAGCTTTGCCTATTAAACAACATTTTGACAGATTGGAAGGTCTAAATTCTCTTTCTTTAATATAGTAGATACTGGGCTGCTGTCTTGACTTTTTGTGCCTCTGTTTCACTCATTTGTAATATTGGAGGGGAAGTCCTCTTAAAATGTTCGTATGAAAGATGATGTGTGTGTGTATATATATGAAAGATTGTTCTCAATATGTAGAACAAATATTGTACGTTATTATATTTATAATTTTATGTTATTATCATTTAGTTTTATTTGCTTAAACTACCATGATAAATGTGCTTTGAGAAGTTCATCTAAAAGTAAAAAAATAAATCTTAGAAGCGGTACATCCCTACATGTAAGTTTTGTGTATCTCTTAAAAATTCTGCGTTTCTTTCGCATATTTTCAAAGTTTCGGTCTGTTACCAAATATTTTTTTCTTGCTTAAACAGCTTATTTTTACTCCTGCAACCACTGTGGCTGCTGTCCAGTCTGACATTCCCGTTGTCTCATCTTCCTCATCTTCGTGTCAGTCTGCAGCTACTCAGGTGAGCTTGTGTAAATTTATTAAAGGTATGTCTACTAGAGTGGGCCAAAACTGAAAAGTAAGGGCACATTGTGCTTAGGTTTACTTATAAAAACTACTAATGGGTACTGGTTATGTACAACTTCAGTGTCTTTGGTTTGCCATTGTCTCACGTTTAGCGGTGATCATGTTATATGTAAAGTCTGGATCCTGGATATGACATTTTAGGTCTTTGTAATTAGCTCTTGTCTTTATTGCCTTGAATAACTTAATGTTATCAGCTGAACTTGTGTTAGCTTTTCACTGCTCAACATATTTGTTTATCATCTGGAAAAAATACACATAATTGTACAGATGGCTACAGAACGTATTAATCACAGTCTTCTGCTGTGGAAAGTGAACATTAATCTAACAAAATTATGCTCTCATGAGAGACCTCTTCTGTTTTAGCAGTTTCTTTAAAAGCCTTTGATAAATGGGCCTTGTTTAGAAACCTTTCAGAAATGCCAGTAAATTATACCTGTTGAATGTTCTCTGACCTTACGTTTGTTCACCCCTTCAGAAGATTCTAATAGATTTGAAGACCTTAAAGATGTGTCACTGTTCTGAGATAATGGTACATCATTGAAGCCTGCCTTCCCTTTGTTTTTCCAGTAGGTGCGTGAGGCGGGCAGAGCTTGCTGGAATCCAGCTGTGTATTTATGCAGGTTGTTGTTCAGCAAGCTCACAATGTTAAATTCATCAGTTGAACCTTTGTTGAAAAGACAGATGATTGCTCCTTCAGTCTTGGAGTTATCATGCCTCATTATCCCTTATCACAGCTGCCTCTCCTCCAGATCCTGCAGATCAAGTTTGAAAGTGCAGAGAGGTTACTGGACAGGCTAGTAGCTTTTTGTATCTTAGTCTTCTGCATTCAAGTTAGAGATGTCAATAAAGCCCATCATCACTTTACAGTCCTGGTCCTTCTGTACTGCAGTGTTCTAGAGGACCACTTTGCATAAGTCTGCCTGGCTGTGCAGCTTCCTGAGGCGTGGCTGCAGAGGGACAGTAGAATCTCACCCCAGACCACAGAGCATTATTCAGTCAAATGAGCTGCTGTGGTCTCTGCCCAACTCAAACCGTTCCTCTCCCCTCTCAATGTTCAGCACTGCCCTATTACCAGATGTTGTTAACCTTGGTTGTCTGGTAGTTTCTGTAGCAGCAATGACATTGCAAAGATCCTCTTTCATCCGTAGTCAGTGATGCAATGGAAAGCCTTTAACACTGGTACCCTTTATTTTTCTTACCTTGTGATAAATACATCCTTGGCGTTTCAGTTAGCTGGGTTTAGAGAAACGGCTTTGTTTACTATATAAGCAAACCTGAGCAAGTAGGCAATGCCAGTTAATAAGAAAAAGATACATTTAGTTATATACATAGGTTGTATATTACACTTAGCCAAGTGTGAAGGTACAGTAGTGATCTCTCAGTATCATCTTCCATGTAAAATTACCAGAGAAACTAAGAAGTTCATCAATGAATAGCAGTGTCTCAATGACACACCCCTAACATGGCCTGTTAGGTGAACTGATACTTCTCTCCTACTTATTCTTCTTCCCTTCTGCTTTCATATTTTTTTCTTTTCATATGTGTCACCCACATGTATGATCTGGGCACCGCTGATTAGTTACCTTACCTGTTAAGGTGTGCTGAAGGTTGATCTGTACTCATAGAGATGGGATTGCAGTAAGTGCCTGATGCATGCTATTAAGGGAAAAAAGTACTGTTGTCTTCAGAATGGAATTTGAATGCATCCTGTAGTAACACACTGAATAGTGAGAAGTAAAATGTAAACTAGCTGTTCATTATATAAGTACTACCTGTTGAATGAAGAAGGAATTATGTAATCAAAATAGTGGATGGTGATAATAATTAGTCCTCTTTTTCATGTAAAGTATGTAATTTAGTGCTATGAGGGTAGTCTTTATCCTTGAAAATAAAATTCTAGCTCTCGTTTTCCCTTGGAAAGCTGGGATCATTATGTACGGAACCTGGCTGTGATATAAGAGACATTCATGAAAATAATCACCGGTTTGCATTTCAGAAGGCAAACCTTTTGTTTCATGTGACACTGGAGGTGTCATGATTAAAAGGTACATTAATATCACTGTAGAAATAAAGGGATCAGGTTTGATAAGACACAGATAACATACAGCAGATTCTGGTCCCGCTGACTACCTGAGGCTCTGGTTTATGTTAGTCTCCAGAGGCATACTGACAGACCACTGCACTAATGCAGCATCTGATAAAAAAGAAATTGCATTTGCTTAAGATGTTTTATGTTATTCACTTTGAAGGCACAATAAAAGAGAAAATGTAAGTTTCAATTCAAATTAGTGTAACAAACGTTTTCCATTCTTTTTAAAGTTCAATAAAAGTCTCCTGTATTTTCTTTATCACTGAAGTAATTTAAGATCCCTATTCCTCTCAAAATTTTGGGGCTTAAAAGATACTTTGATATGCAGATTTTTAGCTTCTCATGTATTTTGATCATGCGGGATGAGAAGCATTACTTAACTTTTTTTTTCTTTGCTTGTTATGCCTGAGTGTTTGTCACAGATGTTTATATGGTTTGCATTTTTTCGTGTTTTGCTTATTTCCCAGGTTCAGAACTTGACGTTGCGCAGTCAGAAGTTGGGTGTATTGTCAAGTTCACAGAACGGCCCACCAAAGAGCAGCAGTCAAACTCAGTCATTGTCCCTCTGCCCCAATAAACCTATAACCAGTTCCAAGGGCAGCCAGCCAGATCACTCAGAAACCAACAGAAAAGGCGAGAGCCCAACTCCAGAGTGTCGGAGTACACCAGTCACACGGACATCAAGCATACATCACTTAATAACACCAGGTGGGATGAAAATGGAGCTATAAGGAAGTTATTTTAATTAAAGGTTATTTGTAAGTTATGGTTCTGGTAGAATCTAGTGCTGTCTGACTGGGTTCTTCTAGATATTCCACATAAATAGAGTTTAATATTTAATAGTAAACTTACTTATTTGTTGATTTTGGATGTTACACAGGATTTTGATTTAGCGCGATGATACAGCAATGTTCCTAAATCACAATATAGCAACTGCAATACGCAGTTGAATCACAGTACAAACATGATTCTCTCTGTATGCTCATTGTCAAGACATGTCATCCCTAGTCTCTGGGAAGTAGGGTGTGGGTTGAAACCACCCCAAGCCTCTTGCTGTCATCAAAATCTTAATTTGATGGTCATTGATATTTTTCTTTTTTTTTCTTGCTGTCTTGTCTGTGTCATCAGAATGTTCTTAAATCAAGTACTTTTATAAATCCATAGCTAATGGTGTCCCAGAATCTTGCTATTTAGTATTAAGAGATAAATCAAAATAAATCTGCAGTTAGTTAGGTAGACATTTACATTGCAATGTATTTGCGTTTTAGCTTCCTTATTTTGAAAGAGTAAGGGTAGTCTAGACACTTGGTCTGAATTTTGTGGAATTTAGTTTGGCTTAAATGGCAGCTTTTAGAGAAGGGGTAAGACTGAGGCAGGCATTCTTGAGGTATTGAGCCCTAATGCTCTTAGAACTTTTGTAAGGAAAACATCCATCTTCACTAGAAGAATAAATAATAAAAAAGGCAACATAAATGAGTTGTTTCTCAAGTGGAGAAGACAGAAAAAGAAGGAGTTTACATGTGGAGGAAAATACGTGTGCATGGTGCTGTAAGGAATTAGTAATGAGTCACTGGTTCGCTTAAATATGTCACCTCTAGAAGCTGCACTATTTTTAGATTCATACCTTTCAGTTTATGTGTTCAAGTTCAAGCAAATACTATGAAAGGTTTTGATTCATACTGAACTCTTGGAATTTTTAGTCTCTTAAAATCATATTACCTAAACTTTAACTTAGCAGTTATCAACAAATCCTGTTGATCGTGAGAGGTGTATCTCTTCCATTCCAGTCTGTTTCAAAGAAAAGGTTAAATCCATTTGAAGTTGCATGAAATTGTTAAAAAAGTGAAGGCTGGATCAGCAGTAATCTCAGAACTAGCACCAAAAAGATAAGTTTGGATACTTTTATATAGAAAACACATATATGTGTGTATATATGGAAAAAGCATGGCTATGTTCCTGTATTCATTGCTGCATTTTGCTTTGGAACTTAACATATAACCCTAGTGAATTGTTCTTGTGTACTATATGCTGTCAAAGAAGGTATTTCTAAACATGGATCTGAAGGGCTGAAAAAGTTGTGCCAGTCTTACTCTAAAGTAAAAACTTGCTTTCTTTTAATATTTTTGTAATGTTCTCTGGACTTAAAGAAATAAATACTAATTTTTACTTTCCCCCCCTCCTCACAGCTTCGTATTCTCCATTGCAACCTCATTCACTAGTGAAACATCAGCAGATCCCACTTCATTCACCACCTCCAAAGATTTCCCATCATCAGCTGATACTGCAACAGCAGCAGCAAGTCCAGCCAATTGCACTTCAGACTCCTTCGGGTCAGGACCCCCCTCCGTCCCAGCACTGTCTACCACTCCCAAGCCATGGTCTTCCTCCGGCTTCCAGCAGTGTCCAGTCTCATTGCTCACCGATTCACATCCATCCTCCGCCTCTAACACTGTCTCCTACTCCATCCCAGTCAGCTCAGCAGTCAGTAGTGGTATCCCCTCCACCTTCTCACTCCCCTAGTCAGTCGCCTACAATAATTATTCACCCTCAAGCACTTATTCAGTCACAGGCAAACTCCCTTGTGCCGACAGCTCTTCAGGCAGAGCAGTCTGCTCCTCAGCAAACTACTACCAATCCAGTTCGACCAATTGCACAGCCACTTAATCTTCCGTCGCACCTTCCGCTTCCATCTTCCCCCGCTGTACATATAGGGTCGGTAGATCAGCCCAGCTTAGTTTCCCCAGGCCAACAGATTGTGTCCTCGACACCACACCAGCAATATTCAGCCTTGCAGTCCACACCCATCCCTCTTGCAGCTCCTCCTCAGCTGTCAACATCTTCAACCCAGATCCAACAACTGCCATTGCAGTCTGTGCAGTCTTTACAAGTGCAGCCTGAAATCCTGTCCCAGGGCCAGGTTTTGGTTCAAAACACTTTGGTTTCTGAGGAAGAGCTTCCTGCTGCAGAAGCTTTGGTCCAGCTGCCATTTCAAACTCTTCCACCACCACAGACTGTTGCAGTAAATCTTCAGGTGCAGCCATCGGTACCGATTGAAACTCCAGTGGTAAGTGGTACTATTGCAGTCCTTTATTCTTTATCCTTGGCTTCTCTAAAGAACTGGTCCATTGACCAGAGGGAGCTAAACCACATGCTAGACAGAGGACCAGAAGAAACCTATTGATTACAGAAGTGAGCTTTAAGAAAACAATAAGACATTTTCCTCTTCTTTTTTTTTTTTTCTTTTTTCTTTCTATAATGGATCATCAGTCAAAAATATCAACGAAGAATCATGAAAGTGCAACTTTTGGACTTTCTTATCTAAAATGTTATCTCTTAATGACATTGCAGCATATCTGAAGTTAAAAAAGCAAGTAAATATAGATCAACACTTACATCAAAATGAATTTTGATAAATACATCATATGGACTGTAAGCTTTTATCTTATTATATTAATTATATTAATATAATATTATATATTAATATAAATATAGGCAATCAAAATTTTGAGTAGGAGAATCATCTGTAGTGAAGGTGTGTAGCAGATTATTAAGATAATAGAGTTCTGGATAGTTAATTTTGTACTACCATTGAAAAGATGCTTTTCATAAAAGAATAGGGGAATTTTTGATGCTGTGTTCCCCATCACTGCTATTTAATGTAGTTCAGTGTTAGTCTCAGATGTCAGCAGTTCGCAACTGAAGGTTTCGGCTTCACTTGCCCTGAACTGGAATCACGTACAGTGAAATAAAATGATATATAATGCTGACATTTGAGATAGCATTATGAGATCAACATGAGCAAAAGAATCAACAACTCCTGTAGGCTTTTATCAGGTTGCCAACAGGTTAAGGAAGTAAGGTGTCCTATTCATTTTTAATTTATATTAGTCATTTTATATATATATATATATATGTATAGTATATATAAAATATGGTAATGGTAATCTCAACTCTCTGATATTTCATGTAGAAATTGGGCCAAAGAGTAGAAGCCAGGTTTGCTTTTGACAAGGTTTTTTAGTGTTTTACATAGTAATCTGCTAAACTTGCTGTCAGTAATTCACATAAATTTAATAGTTTTGAGGAAAATACCTTTTAATTTCTTATTACCACTAGTGTTTGATGGTCTTGGTGTACTCTTCTGAAATACTCAGTTTGATTAGACTGCGCTATAAAATAGAGAACAATTTGCAGATTTGTCATTATGATAGAAAGCTTGCATTTTGCAGAAGTGTTTAAATAGCTATAAGTGTGTGTGCAAATAAAAATACAGTAAACTATAAAAATAAGACATTGAAAATATCAGGTTCTCTGGTCTGTTTGGTAGGAGAAGTGTGCCTCTTCATATTTTGCTATTTGTAAAAATACTTTAATTTTGCTCTCATAGACATTGTGATGTCCCCAGAGTTCATTGTTTTGTATGCAGTTTGGAAACTAGTATTTTATTAGAAAGTTAGCATATTTTCACTGGTAATTTATTTTAAGAACTGTATTTATGCAGCTCTTTTAAGGTATTAAGATAGAATGGAAATCTCTTTAAAGCATAGTTTGTTGGATGCAGATTTACCAAGTGGAGAACGTATGCGAAGAAGAGATGCCAGAGGAATCAGATTGTGTCCATATGGCTAGAACACCTACGCCACCCACTTTGTCTCCACCAGCCATAACCTTGGGGAATGGCGAGGCACTTAATTCAGAAGATCCTTTGTCAGGTGAGAACAAATGCCAAACTAAGGTAGCTGTTCTGCTTAGAAACTTAGACTAGTTATTGATGTTTTAAAATAAAAACCTGTTATTTTGATCTGGTTTATAATTTAGTGATAATGTTTTTTAAGTAAAAGAAACTGTATGAAATATATTAGAAATCCATGCGATAGAACAAGTGATTCAGTCCCAAAGGTGTAGCTTATATGTGTATTTGGATAATATGTAGCATGGAAAATGCTTATTTGAGCTCCTTAGCATGTACTTTTATACTAAAATCTTAACAAAAGTGTCAATCTCCAGTTAATCTTTAAGTGATAGCTGTGTGATACGGGCAAAATATGCTGACTGATCTGGTGTGAGACTGATTTTGCAGAATCAGGGTCAGCAATCTGAAGTTGCTGTCAGAACGGCTGACTACACTGAATGATTCTTTTTGGCACCTTTGGTTTTTTTACCTGCCACAGTAAGGAGCTGTTCTACTGCAAAAGCTACCAATGACAATTTTTCTTTTTCGGTGAAGTATAAGATAGACATTGCTGTATCAAATGTTGTCCTCCAAACTAATGAAGCTTTCCTGATGTGCTAAATATACAAATATATACTCTATATATGTTGTAGTGGGGGTGTATGTCAATATATATGCTATATATATAACTGGGTGCTTAGTGGCTTGATGTTGTATATGCTTGTGACCATGCAGGTTGCTGAGGCTCAAAGCATTCCTGAAAATCAAATTCTCTCTAGAAATACCTCAGGTGCTCAGTCTTGAGAATCCAGTGTTTGAAAATACTGTTTTCTGCTTTTGACTTATGAACTTGTGATTTGTGTAGGTAATTAATGGCCAGCTATGCTTATAGTTAGTAGGTACTGAGTAATGTTTACATGAGAACTGTTCATTAGTGGAATCGTTTGTCAAGGAAAACCATCTTGTTTAGAAGGTAACTATAGTGAAAAAAACTCCAGGGAAACACCTATGCTACAGGATGATGGGTGTGCTTATCACCTCTTATTTTTAGAATTCTGAGCCAATGGTTGGACATAAGTGAAAAAATTTAACATACTTTATTGGGTTTTCTTTCAGAACATGGGGGACTACCTTCAGTGACATCATCAGTCAGTGCCTCAGTAATTAAATCTCCGTCTGATCCTTCACATGCTTCTATTCCACCACCACCTCTTTTGCTTCCAGCAGCAACAACAAGGAGCAACAGCACATCAATGCCCAATAGCATTCCCAGCCTAGAAAATAAACCTCCACAGGCTATTGTTAAACCACAGATCCTGACCCACGTTATTGAAGGCTTTGTGATTCAGGAGGGGTTAGAGCCATTCCCTGTAAGTATAGAAGTCGCTATGGATTTTTTACTACTAATTTTTGAAGCAAACTATTCTTAACAATGATGTTTTTGTGGCTAGTAGCTGTTTAGATCTTGGATAATTTTTGTAATGTTGATTTTGACCTTTTTCCCACTGATTTGGTAACCTGTTTCTTACAGCATCCATTATACTTGTGTTCAGTTTGTATTGTCTTATGTATATAATTGGAATCCAGGCTACTGTTTGGCTTGCAGCTATCACTGGATCACAAGGGACTAAGTGAAAACAGAGACACGGTTGAGTAGATAGGCTATATCCAGAGATAAATATAGACTGTGACTTTTAGGCTACCATTTGCAATAACTTTATTTACTCTATCTCCTAGATACCTTAATTTACACCTCTGAGGTGAGTCTGTTAAAATTCTGAAATGTTAAAATTTTGTTGTTTAAAGCACTGGCAGGCCTTGATGTGATTAGTACTGTGCCTGGTAAGAATTACTGCTGTTAATTTTAAATCCACACTTGGACAGTTTAAAACCTATGAGCCTGCCTTATTAACTAATTTAATGTGTATCTCATTTTCTCATTCCTTCATTTCTCTAGGCATAATGTGTTTCTTCCTTTATTAAATATAATTGCAAACTCCGTAGAGCAGGAGTGAGTCTTTGTATTTGAGAAATGGTATTTAGAGCTTTGCCACTATATAATAATGAATCATTGCTACAGAATAGAAACTGTGATTCAAGTCTCAGTTACAACTGCTAAGTCGCAAATACTATTTTCATTATTCATTGTTCCGTTAATCACTGTTGCTTTGCTTTTATTGCAATAGGTAAGTCGTTCATCTTTGCTGGTAGAACAGCCTGCAGAAAAAAGATTGCTAGTGGAGGGTCAGATCATGAGTGTTGTGTGTGTTGAATCAGACTTGCAGAATACAAAACATGCAGACAACTCATCGGACACAGAGATAGAGGATATGATTGCAGAAGGTTTGTAGTTTTTGTTTAAATACCCATTTATTTTTTTTCCCCTTCAGTTCTGTATGTATTACAGAATCCCATCCTGTCTGTACTTCTGGAATTCTTCTCCAGTCTTTACACTGTCTCTAATAGAAACTATTCTCAAATGTTTTTTACTAGCTACACATCATAACAGCAGCTGCTGTGGATGCACACAAATGTCAAGAAACTATGAACTTGTCCTGCTTAGAATCCAATGGTCTCTGGCATTAAGTCGTGAGCTTAATTGAGTTCCCCATGCAGTATCTGACATAATCGTCATAGTGGATTTTTTTAGAACTCGGCAATCAACTGTTCTGGATCTGTTGCACCACTATTACTGTAGATAGCTTTGTGAGTGTTATGAAATGGAAATTAAACCATGGCCTGGCCCAGAAAAGCCAAGTTATTCTTTAACTCACATTTTTTTATAAATTCATCCAAGATTTGAAAGTCTGGAATTTTTCAGCTGTCCCTGGATTTTCTCTTCCACAGCTTGAGCAATTGCGCAGGAGCTGGTTTTAATTTTTTTAAATTTGTCTTAATGCAACTTTTAGTTTCATTCTCTTAAAATAGTTCTTTCCCCTCTTTCATATCAAACTGTAGCGAGCAGAGTGAGAAGGGACAAATACAGTGTCTGCTAGTGCCACAGGTCTGTATTGGGGAAGTGGCTGGAAAAAGTCAGGACAGCGTGACCTGAGCAGTAGCAATTGTCACCATAGCTGTGCTTCACAGCTTCCCGCTCCAGGCATTGTAAATTGCCACTTAATTAAAAGCATCTGTCCCTCTGATCTCTTCTCACAGGAACTTTCAAGACAGCAACATGATAGCAGTTACTGGCTGTGGTTTCTGCCGTGAATGGTACTGAAGTGCAATAGGGCAGTTGGCTGTATCCATTGTGTATCTCAGCAAAAAATTAGCTCAAAATTCAGTCTTTTAGATTATTAGATTCTGATACATTATTTTTTACCACAGAGATTTATATCCGGTACTGCTTATGAGCATATTGGGTCAGACCCGAGTCAAGGATTGCAGACAAGGTAAAAAGCTTGCCTTAAAAAGCATTACAAATTCAAAAAGAGTATTTGTTGGTAGTGAAATCAGGTAAATACGGTTGGAATTTTTGCTTAAGGCTGATTCAGTTTACCACTCAGGCAATATGTATCTCTTATATATGTCTTAAAGTTAAGAGTATATTTTTACTTGTAGCACTGATTTTTAGTAGGAACTGGTTTAGCTTGGAAGCACATTACGGAAAGGAAGTATCAGTGGGTTGCAGTCCTCCTGCGTGTTGATGCAACAACACCTGTGCAAAGTTGTCAGGAGCTGTGGAAACTGTGCCTGAAAAATGAAACATAAACCAGAATTTCCTAAATTGTGGCTGATTATATGAGTGCATTTACTAGTATATCTCATAGTCCAGAGCTCTTCCTAAATTTGCAGTAACAGCCTAGTTTAGGCAGTGGCAGATACTCAAAGTGCTTTGCTTTGTAACTGTAACTTTTGATTATTTTGTAATTAAGTTGTCTACAAAGAAAAGTAAAGAAACAATTTTTACGGAGTCCATTTCTTAAATATATTAAACAATATTCTACTGTAAAATAATTTGAGGCCCATACCTTATTCTTCACAAGCCTTCACATAGGCATGGCAGACTAAATTTTAGAAGGCAAGCATCTGGCATATTAAATAGTGGAGGCTTGCAGTGTGACTGGAAGTTTTCTAAATCCTTGTTTCATTTAACTTAAAATTACTGTTGGGTTTTTTTGGTATCATCTCCCAGTGAGGGCTTCAATTTAACCAGTTCTTTGAGAGGGAAGCCCATGAAAGCATCAAGTACAAGAGGCTTTTAAAGAAAAACAAAAAAGTGATCTGGTAAATTGTATTACTTGTTTGACATTTATAGCACAATGGAGTTACACTACTTTTCTACACACAATATGAGACTTGTAAATCTTTTAGCTCTTGACTGTGCTTAGTAAATTGCTATTAAATAAACTTGCTTTCCTGATCAGGAGTACAGCTTTTTTTTAATACCTGGTTTAGCCCAATATATTTCAAACAGAAGAAACTTTTTGCTGTCTGGCATATCTTATAGAATATTTGAAGCTTTGTTTGTAATAGTCATTTTGGCCTTAATTTGTTACAATAGATCTTAACTCAGTTTTGTTTTCAATAGCATTCCCTAAGAACTTTTCAGTAGTAACAGTGTTGCTTCTCAGATTTAAAACAGCTTGTCTGTTCTATAGAATTATTCAAACATACACATTTTTGGTTTTAGTTATTGTTCCTGACAGCTGGTGTTAAGTAGCTGCAAATTGTGTACTTAAACCTATTAGATGAGCTAGTGGGAAACATCCAGGACTGAAACACATCCACATATGCAGAGGCTGAGCAAAGGAGATTTTCTGATACTGAACCAGGGTATGATTGTGAATATGGTAGAAGCACCTAATCTGCAAAAGAAAAGACTCTAAGGATCAATTTACTCTTCAATCTGTTGTCACTTTTCTCCACATAGTATGACCTGCATTGGGTGTGAGGAGGGTTTGGCTTTTTCAGAGTGATTTATTTGAAGGATGCATCTCTGATATTTAACGTTAGTTGCAAGGTTGGTCAGATTTGGTATGTTTCCAATTTCCAGTTTTTACTTCCTGTGTGATACCAACTTATTATGCTGGAGACTTGCAACATGGTAGTTTTCAGTTATGTCTTTGAGTCTTGATACATCAGATTTGTTATTCCAATACCTTTTCCAGTATTTTCAGCTCTTTGCTGCATTAGTGCTTTTTTGTTACCTTGTCAGTGCAATAGTTAGTGCTTGCAAGCAGATCAGTGAGTTAACATCACTATAACAGACTTTTACAAATTCATAGTTAAAATTTTTCAATTAAACTTTGATACCTGCATTTGCATTAGCTGGCATCAGAGCCTAACAGAGTTTAGAGCAAAAAGCTGGTTTGCAATTTTTGCAACTAATTATGTAAAATTACAAGTACAAGCGCAAAAGGTGAATAGCAAGAGGCAAAGTATATGAAACAGTGACTCAGGTAAATTAGAAATGTGAGAGAAATGTATGTTTGTTTAGTCCTCTGAATTTTTGAGCAATATATTTTGTCCATGATCACAGCCATGTGGCATGCAGTTCTTTTACTTAACCCAGATGACCACAAAACATGATGTTTCGGTTTGTGCCAGTTTCACTGCTTTGCTCCTGATGATGGGTTTCACAGATGGTGCATGGGGATAAGCGTTGGGGTTTTTTTTTCTGTGCCACAAGTCAAGTTGATTTGCGAATACTCTAAACTGTGTACAAACCATGCCATAGCCATGAAATACGCTTCCAGCAGAAGAAAGCATAGACATTCAGCATGTGATGTGTGTGCTGCCTTGTTGCCTTGTACTGCTGCCTTTTGAGCTTTCCTGTTTTTTATTTCACTGATATTTCTCTCAGCTGGTGTTTGAGGAGTTCTTAAGGAGCAGGAAAAGTGCCGCCTCATCTCACCAGTAACAGAAAAATACCGTATAACAGCAGGCTGTAAATCAGTAGATGCCATAATCCTTTTCTTTCACATATGCAGCTTATCTTTCTCATAGATGAGATTCAATGTTTTGCTTGTTTTCACAAGTCCCTTTGGTTGTAGCAGTTGCTTATTCAAACAATTTTAAAAGGTTAATGCATTATGTCATTACAGGAGAGAGTGAATTTAGGCTGTGGAATGCTCAGTTCTCTTAATGAACTCTTTATAAGCAATTCCTGAGGACTGTAACACTTCTTTTTAATTGTTTACTATGTTTAAGGGCAGACTTGCTCATGGATGGCTTGAAATTTAACAAAGCTGATTATGTTCATTGAATAACTTAATTGCAGTTTCAGTAAGGTTCAGTTTACTCAAGGTCTTTTCTGTAGCGAATGAAAGCTATGACTTGCTTAGCTTTGCATAATTTTATGTTAATCTAAGTATTTAATTAAATGTGTTAGATATTTGAAAAATCATCTACCCACCTGCTTGAGATGAGAAATTTGAATATAATTTTGTGTAATTGAAACTGACTTCTTTATGCATTCTTTCTTTAGAGGGGCTGGATGAAATAGAAAATGATCTTCTGAAGTGTGAATTTTGTGGAAAAATGGGGTATTCTAATAAATTTCTACGGTCAAAAAGATTCTGCTCCACATCCTGTGCCAAAAGGTACTCTGTCTAGTTACTGCTTATCATCATCTGGTTAATGGAATAGCACCTAAGTAGTGTCTGATGTTGAAAAACAAAGAAACAGTAAAACATGACTGCTTTCTACCCAGATTTGCAGAGTATATGGGTACAAAGAGAATTACAGTAAAATTGCGGACCTTTTTGCAGACGGTGCCATGAATGCTATTGGGCTTATAGGTAGGTGATGGGTATCATGGAAGAGAAATCCATTAAAGGTTGCTAAGGTTTTGGAAACTGATGCAGAAATTTGTGGGCCCCGAATCATTATGTTTGTCTTATTCCTGTTGTGTTCCCCTTGATGTTGGGCAATGTCACAGAAAGAATGCTGGGCTAGATGGGCTTTCTTACAGTTTTGTGTGATGGTAGGCAAAAAAACCAACTGCATTTATCTTCTCTTGGCATAATGGAAATGCTACATAGACAAAAAATGTTCTTAAATGTTTTTAGTAATAGTGTAAAAATTCTTTACTTGCATAGAGTAAAATAGAAATATTCATAAACATAAATAATTGTTTGTAAAGCTTCTCCTTTCTTGAAAATAATACCATTCCCTTGTACATGTGGTTAGCAGAGGAAATTGGCTGGTTGCCATTTCTGTTTGGGTTTAGTATGCTACTTTTATTTTCTTTTGGTTAAGAGAAATAAGAATTCATAGTCAACATCTGAATGTAAAATCTTCCATCATTACAGCTGGAAAATTGGTATTTAATCCCAGATGTTTTAGAAGGGGGAAATAGTTTCCCATTTCTAATCACCACTTAGTTATTTTTTTGCATCAGTGTGCCTAGAAACCACCTTTCTCTTACATATCATACTTCTTTAATCCCCCATGTGAGACATTGCCATTTTAAAGTAGCGGGAATGTATATTTTTGATTTGGTACTTGTTGGGACACTACCAGTGAAATAATGTTAAGAAGGGGGTTGTCCCCTTAATCTTAGAACGGGATTTTTGCCTCCGTCCTCTTTGACTGGGTATCAGCTAGGCAGAGAAAATGGAAGTAAAAGATACAATGCGACTTTAAGCTTTTAACAGACATTTCAGAGAAGTGGGACTGGGCTACGTAATAAAATACAGAAGTATTTCTATCATGGAAAATGTTTAAGAATGGGAAAGACAGACATTTTCCAGGGATGATCTAGAGGTACTTGATCTTGCTTCAAGACAAGAAGTCTGAGTAAATAGCCTTTGAGGTACCTTTCTCTTGTATTTCTGTGACAGCTGTTGTTGTCTCATTAGGCAGACTTCTGCAACACTGGAATTTTAGGGTTACTTGATTGAATTCAGTCCAAAAGACTATTAGTGCATTATCAAATATATCTTACTTCTTTAGGCACAGCCTTAGTTGCACTAAGAAGTTTGGGCTGTTTACATCAGACAAGACCAGTCGCTGGAATCGGAAATCAGATAGCCAAAGCCTTGGGCGACGCGGGCGTCGACCGAGCGGCCCTGATGGGGCATCACGAGATCATTTTCTTAGACAGGTCTGTGGAATATTTGCTTAAAACTATGGCATTCTTTTGGGAATTACAAATAAAATATAATACTGTAGTGTATTTGTACTACATTTTCCAGCTTCCAATTACTTATCCATCTGCAGAAGAAGATGTGGCTTCTCATGAAGATGCTGTTCCAGCTGCCATGACCACCCGTCTGCGAAGACAGAGTGAAAGGGAGAGAGAACGTGAACTTAGGGAACTAAGAATTCGGAAAATGCCAGAGAGCATTGACTTGTTACCAGTGGTGCAAGCTGACCCATCAGTATGGACTGTTGATGAAGTTTGGGCCTTTATACGTTCTTTGCCTGGTATGTAACGTGCGGTAACTTGTTCCTTTTGGTTTTTTAACGGTAAAGTTCCTTGCTTTTTAGCATCAGTGTGCTGATGAGGTGGTGTGGTAACAGCAGTAGTGTCTTCAGTTACTGATAGAAACTGCAATGTGATTTGTTTCCTCTTGCTTGTTCCTTCAGCACAAATCCTGTGTTGATAGAACTAGTCCCACTTTGGCTGTTGCATCCCAGCTGATGGAGATTAGAGCTGTTCCTTCAGTCTGACTTCTCTCAAGAGGTCAGTAGAGAGATGAGACACACTTCCTCCCTTTCCTCCCTTTTACACTTCTTTCTTCTCTTGCCTCCTTGCTGCTTATTCAGTAGAAAAAGCAAGGGGAGAGTTATTTCCCTTAATACAACTGAAAAATTTGAAAGACCTATCCTGATACAAGTCATTAAAAAAGAATAAGCAAGCTTCTTCATTGAAGTTAAACTTTGTTTTGCATTGCTTTGCTCAGTAACTGAAATGCAGAGAGCTTCTGCTTACAGACCCTGCATACTGGTAAACAAGGTGTTCTCAGAAAAAAATAATCTTGCTGCTTCTTATTTACAAACCTTTTCTTTAGTTCAATATTCACAGTTACCTTCATCATCTTCAGGTTTTTTGACATTTATTTATCATTTCATAACTATCGTAAGCTTTAAAGTTTCACTCTCCGCTCTTTCCCAAGGATGCCATTCTATCTGATCAGATACTGTAATCCTTCCAGGTAACAAGGCAGTTCTACCTAACAGCAGTCATACAAGAGTTTTTGTTGCTTACCCATGTAACTCATATGTCAAAACACTGAAACCAAGGTTAAGTTTGTTCCTAATTTTCTGCTTTTTCTGGAATGCTAAACCATTTTTCTGTGTATCCCATTAGGCTAATAACCCACAGGGAATAGATTTCATTGCCAAGTTATACGCATAGGTTATGACAGATAATCTTTTATAAAGTAGGTCAGGCAAAGAATTGAGTAAGGGATGTCTTAAATCAGCAAAAGTCATCCTTTTGAAGTACCTTTCTTCTGATAGTTTATAAATTGCAATTAAGTTATATCATCTGCTTCTGAGAAGCTGCAGCGATATCTGTAAAAACAAGCAAAGTTCCTTAGGTTTAAGACATGGTCATCTGTTTCTGTATTTCATCTGTGTTACTGGAATGTAACTATATGACTGCTGTTCTGAGTTACTATTTTTATAGCTTTGAGGCTGTAGTTAATTCAATAACTTCCTGATGCTGAGTTCTGTAAAGGACTAAACGATAATTCTGTCCTAGAAAACTTAAAGTGCCATATAAACACAATTCACTTGCAAGTATGAAAACAAAAATATTATTCTTAAAATGTGGTTTCTGTTTTGAAACCATTACGTTCAGACTATTTCACGAGCTCCTGGATCTGGGATTTTTTTCGTATTCTATAAACAATGTAATCTTTAATTTTAAACAGACTTTATATTTCTCTGTATTTAATGAAAATTTGTTACAGTTACTCTCATTCATACTAAGGCCTAGTTTCTCAAATAGTTTTTTTTAAAAAAAGTTCAATAGGTATTTAAAATTATATTTACAACCTACCAGAATTTTTGTTGTTACATAGCTATGTTCATGTTTTTTGTCAATATTGGGCTTTATTCTGTTTGATATATTCTCAAGCTGCTCTCTTGAAAAAATATTTTTTCATATGCTGTCAGAGTTGAATAACACAAAAAATAATTGACTTCCGTTACGCTGTTTTGCAATATCTACTTGGTGCAGCACATCCAGACCATGTTGTAGGAGACGGTGATCTGTCAGCTTTTCATAAACATCAGGGACACCTGTTTTGATTTACAGCTTTTTGCACAGAGCCTGTAGCTGAGATCTAACTGTGGAGTCAAGTTAGATGGATTGATGACAAGTTAGATGACAAAGTCCTTGTCAGCTTTTCCTGAATTCCTTTGAAGGCTTTTGGAGAAATGAAGATAGTAGGACATTCCTATTGTTTGTTACTTCTGGGGGGAAGAGACAGCAACAGTTTAAGTCCCAGCAGAGTTGTTCCTCTTTTCTTTATTCAGTTGCAACGTTAGTTGTCATTCACCCACTTCCCACCCTTGTTTTAGCTAAGTTATTGCACAACAACCAATTGCAAAAGTGCTTAAGAGAGTACCCAAATATACTTGTTTGAGGGAACTGAAATATATTCAACTTTCATCCTTTGCTTTTCCAAAATGACTTTGAGAAAAGGTATTTTTGGAGAAGTTGCATGGAAATGTTTCATGTCCTACTTAAAGAAAACAACCAGCAATTACCTATTTTAACAGGACCACTTTTGTTCCTAAATGTAAAAACTTCTCTTGATCTCTCACATTATTTGTAGATGCTGTGGTCTGACAATCACCATGGTCAGGTCTCAGGTCAGATGTACAGTGATGCCTTTCACAGAATGACTTAGTACTTGATTTACAGATGTTTTGTCTGTTGTCAACATGTAAATAAGAACCTTTATGATGACGTTAGATCCTCCTGAGAATGGTCAGTTGTCTTAAGATTTTTCTTCATGTTATTGACAGCTTTGTCTTCACTTGGTACTGGAATTGTAAGCACCGTTCCAGGAGCTCTCTGACAACTCTGAGCCCCTGAAGAATGTTCTCGTCTTGATTGCGGTACAGTTTGTAGCTGGGCTGTGCTACTACATCACTTTACCAGAAGTATTAAAAGTAAATGTTATGGAACATGCACAAGCACTAAAACATTTTAATGACTTTAGTGGCTATATAAATACTGGTTTTAACAAACTGATTTTTCTTTTTCTCCGAAAGATACCACTCTTAATTACTTGTTACAATAAATAATGCCCAAGAACTTGGCGTTGTTTTAAATGCTATGGAAAATAGTCCTTTGTTCAAATTAAAAGTTACCCAACTGCTACAGAGCAACTGTTTTACTTTTGGGATTGTAGTTTATACAGTTGTAGCCTAAACTACAGAGGTTGAGAGGTGTAGCCAGAGACTACAATAACATTCCATAGTAAGACCTTTCTCTTTTCAAATTATCTTTTATTTTTTCCCTTTCCTTAATAAAGTGGTAGGTAATTGTTGTGTGCAGTTTGTTTAACAAATCATTAGGGAAAAAAAATCGTGCTTTATTCTTTGTGAAAAGCTAACCTTTTCCAACCTTGAATGTTACAACCACTACACAGTAATAATCCAAACTAATTAAGGTTTGGATGTTGATATTTCCTTCCATGTTTCCTTTCTCTTTGTCTCTTACACATTTATAAATCCATCAGGAAATTAGACTCGTCTTTATAGAATTTAAATCTGAACACACAAGAGGACATGAAATTAGTCAGTTGCTCTCATCTGGGTGGAAAAGGAGTTCTTCACAGTATTTTCATATCTCTGTAATAATGTACTTTTAGAACAGGGGAAAATACAAAAATGCCAAAAAATAGGCTTGACTGAGGAATAATTGAATGCAGGAATGGAAAGTGGAGCACAAGTTACAGTGTGTCTGAAAGGCTGTGGGACAGATGGAGAGACCACTGGATTGAGGACATAAATGTATTAAAAAATTACAAAAAACGTAGCCATGGGGAAAGAAGCTTCAAATAGACAACTGGCAATGAGTGCTCTTACTCATCTTGTTAGAAGACATTTGTCCATGTAACAGGACTGCCGTACAGCCAGGCATAACTGACCGTTTCTGCTTAACAGATGTCCAGAACATCTTTTGAGGAACCTTTTGTTTCCACAGTGTTCTTCAGTTACTTGGGACAGTCCAACCCATGAAGAGTCATTTTGTTCTTATGTTGTAGGCGTCCATAACCCCAGACCACGTTATTTCATGTTCAGAAAAAGAGTTTATAATTTTAAAAAAAATAAAATCCAGCTATTTTAAAGTTGCACTTATGAAGTGAATTACTGCTGTGTATAGCATATTCACTCAACTGATGATAAATGTCTTTGTGAGATAGTTATGCTAAAGCCCATAAATCAAAATTCTGTTTGCTTAACCCAGTGGTGGTAACATACAGATGGAAGTAACACCTTTTGGAAATTGTAGTTATGTGAATTTTCTCACTGAGCTGTACCTAGCAGTATAACATGCATATATTTTTATCGCCGGAAAGGACCCACTTGAATTATGCGCTCTCTTGATTGCTATTTCAGTGATATTTTGCAAGTCTCTTCCAATTATGAGGTCATGGCTGTTGTTCCTTGTATTGAAATGAGAAAGCTGTCTTTGCTAGGACTTGAAATTTCCAGTGAGTAATTCTCCAATAATTACAGTGTAATTAGAGGCCATATAAAAATTACTTTCAGATTATCTCAGAAGTTCCCATTGTAATATTGAACTGTTGCATATACCTTAGGTTCTACAAGCTAAAGGGACGAGCATTAGAAATTGTGTCGCTGAAAAGCTCTAGCGTGGACAGTCACAGCATCTAAGAATGCACGTTTCTAACCCAATAATTCTTTTTTCTGTTGCCTTGTAGGTTGTCAAGATATTGCGGATGAATTTAGAGCACAAGAAATAGATGGGCAAGCTCTCCTCTTGTTGAAGGAGGATCACCTTATGAGTGCAATGAATATTAAGCTTGGACCTGCATTGAAGATCTGTGCACGTATCAATTCATTGAAAGAATCCTAGGGGGGGAACGTGAAGGTTTAAACAGCAGTTTCTCAGTGACAGAACCAACAGTAATATGCCAACATCTTCCCTGTGGCATGAGAGTTACTGTGATGTTTTGTTAAATATATGGGGGTTTCCCCACATAAAGACTTAAAAATGTTCCTTTGATTATACCAGGTAGTCCTCTGTAGTTTCCACAATTCATAAGTTCATGGTAAAGTCTGAATAATACTTTGAGTTGAAGTGGGAGTTCATGGAAAAACATGAAGTGAAATATGCTGTGATAGGCTAAATATTCCCCAACATGTACTTTCTTATAAGTTTAACATCCCAGCACCCAACCCAGTCTAAACACCATTTAAATTGTGTTGCTGTATTCTGAACGATTTTTCCCACATACAGCAGTTTTTGGACTGAAATAACAGAAGTGTCCACGGACCCTGTGGAAGCACTAATAACAGTAAAATGCTATGCATTTAGTTGTGCTGTCTGAGTTTCTTTTAGTCCTGAGCAAATTGTTTGTAAGGGGTAGGTTGGCAGCTGGTTTTCCTTGTGTAGGCTTACCCTCATCTCTGCCACTGTAGTATTTTCTTGAAGTCTGGAAATACTATAAACCATGTAGATGTCTTGTCAAAATCCTCCTCATCAGGCTACTGAAATGCAATGGCATGACACTCTTGCCAGAGGTAACTGAAGCACATGTTACTTTACTCTTTGTATGCTGCTATGCACTGAGAGGGCATTAAGATGTTAGGTTTGTCGTTTCGCATGCTGCTAGTTAAACTAGACCAGCAGTTCTCAAATGGGGGTTCAGAGTGGATCCTGGGAAGGTGTGAGAACACTCGGGGTTCAGGTTCCCAAATGCCTAGGCATGAGGGGCTGAAAACTGCGGCCAGAACTAGCTCACATTGAGACAAGCAGACTTTAAAGACTGGAGGTAGAGAAGGGATAGCATAGCTCAGATGCTCTTTTTCTTAATACCTCTTGTAACTTGTCTTTCCCTGTAGCGCATTCCCATTGTCTCACTGGAAGCTTCCAAGCACCTTTTACTTGTCCACTGGCCAGCATGAGCTGGGCTTGCAGTAGTCTGAGGAAGGAGCACGGTGAGTTGCTCGATGAAGTCCCTTCAGAGCTCGGTGTAGGAGCAGCTGCTGCTGCAGTGAGGGACCCTGGAGCTGCGGGTCGGCAGGAGGAGTGCCACTGCTAGGTAACTCTGGGTGAAATCTCTAGGGGCCTGCTTTGTCCCTCTGGCAGGAGATTTTGACTTGGATGCTGCAAGCCCACTTGGTGGACTTTAGTCTCCCTCAGTCTTCCCTCTCTCGCACTCTGTGTGGAACAAAGATGTGTTTCCCCAGTTACTGACGCTCTCGGAAGCTGCCTGGGCTCGGAGGCAGAAGCACCTTCTCAGCCTTTGCTTCCCCGTCACCTGGGTACAGATGTTCACGAATGTGTTTTGTACCTTCTGTTCCCTCCCTCTTGCAGCTCCGCTCCCCTTATGTACAGGCCTAGATCCCTAAGCTCTTGTATAGGGAAAGAAGGGCATGTGTGCTGATAGAGTTGTTGTGTATATTTGAATTAAATATGTGTATGTGTCTGCAAATAATGTATTTTGTATTTTATGCAAATGAATGCATAATAAATGATTGTGTAGGGAGATAGTCAGGGGGGCTGTAAAGCATTCCTGAAGAGGAACTGATCTAAAGTTTGAGAACTGCTGACCTAGATCAAAAGGAGTTAATGCACATACACTGGCTGAAAGGAAGGTTTATGACAGGTAGATTAATATGTATATTATTTAACTGATGACCTTAAAGAGTAAATTTAGATTACAGAAAAAATCTGTGCTTCATTTTCCTTTAGACTATTGCTTTGTTTCTACTAACAGACTTTCTACTGTTATCTTCCAGAGATCAATGTTAGAATCATTGTTTTTAATTATAACTGTTTAAGCTTACTAATAGCAGATGTTAATAATATTTTTATTAACCACTGAAGCTCCGAGTTAGGACAACCCGTTGCTGTTACGTGCTGGTATGTGGTGAGGGCCCTTATCCAAATGGCACCAAAGGCTTTAGATAATTAATTGATGTCTGGGTTTATTTTGGAGGGAAGTTGCTAAGCACTTTCTAATTTGTTTTTTCTCTCTTCAGTTACTGTTGTAAAATAAACTCCTTAGTTGAAGGTTCAACGTTTGGCAATGTTCATCTGAAAGATGGTCAAATGATGGAGACAGTAGGTTCCCATTTGTAGCATTTCTGTAAGATACACCTGTAGCATATCTGTAACATATGTTCTAAAGTATACATTCTGTTTTGATGAGCTAATTGAAGACTAAAGATATCTTAGATATTTATCCTTTGGCTTTTGTCTTAAAGTTTTATTATTTTTATACGAAAATTTCACGCTAATTTTTAATCTGTCTTCTGATTGTACTGTTCTTTGGCAATGTAAAAAGTAGGTATGCATAAATGTGATTTGATAATGGCTTAAGGCGTATTTGAAAATGTGGACTTACAAGTCTTATTTAGACCTGCAGTTAATCACAGTGTTGTTACATGCATCAGAATTTCACGGCTGTTTGAATTTTGCTTTATTAGACAGCTTTCAGGAGACCTTCTACAGCTAGTGTTGATATACACACCTCAGACGTAACCACTGACAGATGCCAGAAGCTCAGGGTAGACCTGATTAATGCACGTCTGTTCTGGTTCTTCTGGTACGCTACGTTTTCTGTGGTTTTGGGGGAGCCGCAGATAGTGAGTTATGCTTTAAATATTCATGAATGCAGCAACTAAGAATGTGGGCCTTATGTATATTGAAATGCTTTTTTCTCCTTCACTGATTTTGGCATTAAGCAGGAGCTTAAAAGCAGACACAGCTATACTACCCTATACTGATAGAAATGCACGTGTATTGGAGTGTTTGCCAGTATAGCTGTGTCAGTAAAATCGATTTAAAAAAAAAAAAAGATCACACCTGTATGTGAAAATGGGCTGGAAAACTTCCAAGTGGGACTGAAGTCTACTTCAGAAGCTTTTGAATTTACTCAGAAAAGCAATATAATACTGAGAGTAGTATTCCTCCAGAACCATTTTGCATACCAATCATTTGTTTCTGTTCAGATCAGTGAGGTTTTCCAAGGCTCATACTACTATTTCCCATGGCTTTCCCCACAAATTAAGCTAGAACCTCTTGCAAAAAAAGGAAGCATTGCAGATTTTAACTGACTATTGTTTTAACACTTGTTCCCACTAGACGTGTCTACAGGAAATCCTTTTCATTAGCTTTATTTCCTGGGGTTTTGTTTTCTGTATTCAGACTGCTGCTGTTGTGGGCTACCTGTCATGGTAATCCCTGCAATATTTCAGTTCCTTCTGAATATTCTGAAAGGAATACAGGACCTTAGCTTAAGAGGGAATTATGTTGGATGGCTTTTTCCCTTCCTTTTTCTCCACTAGTCTCCATCCTACCTTACTCCTTAATGCAAGCTGCAGCATTAGCTCAGGGCAAAACCCTTTTGCAGAGCACTGGGCTGAATGTGACTGTCGAGGCTTCTTCCAATAGCATTACAACTATTACACTTGTCTCTGCTACAGGGTTTATTTGGGGTTTTAAAGAAATGCACCTGAATGGTCAAAATGGGTATGCAGACTCCCCTGCTTAATCTGGCTCATAGCACTCGGTATGTGGTGCTTTTCAGCGAGGAAGCCCAGCCACCTCCGCTGACTGAAATGCTCTGGGAGCTCTAAGGCTGCTCCTGGTTCAAAAACAAGCATTGCTGGCAAAGTGCTAACTTCTCCCAGCCACCCCGTATTGCCTCACATTTGGCACATTCGTAAAGCCTTTATCACCTTGCTTATAT
This sequence comes from Falco cherrug, assembly GCF_023634085.1. Taxonomy (NCBI): domain Eukaryota; kingdom Metazoa; phylum Chordata; class Aves; order Falconiformes; family Falconidae; genus Falco; species Falco cherrug. The sequence goes on from NC_073707.1 coordinate 28,408,230, forward strand.
AAAGAATAAAAAATAACCATCTTGTCAAGTTAAACTGCCAGTTGTCTTGGATCACCAGAGAATGTTTGAAGGGTTTTTAAACAGACTGCATTGTAAATCCATTCATTAACCATTAATCCATCCTATTTTATTCCAGAAATTAAGTTCTTGACGGAGGGTAAAACCTTTGCTAGATCTGTGTCAATGAGGTATCAAATAGAAAGTGTATGTCCTGCAAGCATCTATTACCTCATTTCTTTCCTGTGAAAACAGCCTTTTCCCTGCTAACTTCTTTTTGGACAATTCACAAGTGGGAATCCAGTCTTTTGCATAGAGCAGATGGAGTCCATCATAACTGCAGATGTGGCAGCAAGAGTAAAGGAACAGGATGGAAACAAGTATTTGAGGTTCATGGTAGCTTTTCCATCACTTCTTTATCTTGGTCTTGGCTGTAGGGAAACGTTCAGGTATAAAACCATTTAACTGTAGTCAGAATGGATGTTTATGTCGTGAGACTTTGCTGGGTGTAGTGTGTCGCTGCCTGGCATACCAGTTAGAGCTAATGCCTATTTCAGATGACTGTTCTCATTTTAAATATCCCAGTCTCAATGCAGAAATTTACAGCTATTTCTTACACATTGGCAAATGTATAGCTCTGAGTGATTGAAGAACTCAATGACAGCTGTGTTGTCAGTCCTGGTTTTGCAAATAATTAGACATCCACGTAATTTATCACATGAGTAGTTCTGATTGTATTGAGACTATTCATATTAAAATTACACATCTGTATAAAAGCTTTCAGGGTTATTTTCTTACCAGTATCGCATAGAATTGTCCTGTTAGCATATATGTAGAAATACAGTTGTCACTTGGTAACCGGACTTTGACTCAGCAGTTGTTCTAGGCTGCAGATAATGACTCTGCAGAAAAATCAATCTAGGATACTTTTTTTAACATTCACCCAATTTACTTCATTAGAGATGGAGAGAAACTTATATTTTAAAGTATGTTGTTTAAAATATAAGTTTCTGTTGAATACTGCATGTAATAGGTGTGAGCAGAGCTATAAATGCATAATTCCAATGTAAGGTGTTAATAATTGCTCATAGTGAATTAATTTTTAAGTCATTCTTGCACAGTGAGCTGTAGTTTCAGACGGGAAATACTGTGACAAGAAAGAAATGTAAACTCGTTTAATGCTTAGTTCATTTAAGTTAAGCCTAAATTAAGTTCATTTTAAAGGAATTTTCCTTTAGTCACAAGAATTTGTTTAGACCCTATTGGTTCTATGTAGTTAACATCCACTGGATGGCTTTGCAGATAGTGACGTGTAAAAAAAGAGATGGTGATTATGGTACGGATAAGTGCCTGCTGTGTGGATGCTATGTCTGCTTTTTCAAAAAGCTGTCCCTAACGTAACGGGAGCTGACGGGCAGCCTGTACCCTGCAGTGAGAGCCTGGGGCGCAGGCTGGATGCAGAAGCAGTTAGCCCACATTACCCTGGTCTGTGTGGATCTGGCTGATTTGGTTTTACTATCGTCCTAACTTCGGAGGAGCTCTATCACCTGCCATCTCCTCCTCCATATAGATTTCTAAATGGGCTTTATGCCCTGTTGGGCATCCACTGCGTTGGCTGGAGCATTTTGTGTCCTGCTTGTCCCCTCGGTCTCATGGTCAGTACTTCCACGTGTATTCAAGGCCCCCATCCTCAGCTGCTGTGTAGGTTTGTGTAACCTCTAAGGTAAAACTTACACCTGCTCATTCACATGAAGGGTAGTGCGCATTTACTGATCCCTTCAAGCTAAGTGGAAGGAAAAAACACAGTTCAGAGATGTGAATGTGTTTGTAACTGAAGGTACATAGTAAGCTTATAGTCTATTTTTTGTAATTATTGATCTAACTTTCCCAAAGCACAGTTCTGGGAGTCAAGTGTTGTGCATAGATTTCAAGTTAAAAAATTTTAAACTTCTAGCATGTATTAGCTTCCTGCTGAATTATCCAAAATGACTGCGTACAGTAAGAAGCTAAGAAAAAGATCTGAAGAGATTTTTTTCCATCTAGAAAGAATTATGATTTGAGCACAATTGTACATTCATAGAACAGTGATCATAAGTATCATTTCAGTGCAATACGTAACACTTAAGGAGCATTATAATTGTGCGTAAAAAGCACTGTATTGTTACATGGGGGTGTTGAAAGGCTTATAGTATTGTTCATAGGTACTAAATCAGGGCATCCTTGCTGATGATGGGATTAGGCTGGAAGCACAAGTGTAATTGATTTATGAGGCACATCTGCTTCGTGGGTGAAGTCCGGTCAACCTGTGGGAAGACTTGTGTTGTCCTCCACCACCTGGCCGGTGTATCAGCAGCCAGGGTGTTGCCATCCTTTGGCAGCTTTCTGCAAAGTTGGTGCTGGAAAGAACAAGGAGATAATTCTGCACACCCAGCTTCCTTTTCGAGCAGTCTCTGTGTTACAGCATTAGCAAAGCAGTACTGATCAGGAGAGATGTGTGTAAAGAATGAAGGGTTTTGTTAATGAGTGCCAAATACTTCTGTTGAGAGTTGAAAAGATGTAGCATATCTCTTCAAAATCAATGTTGAATTTTAAGGGATTCGTTACACGAGGAAAGTGCAGAAGTTTCTCATAAAGGGTTAACGCTGTATCCGCTGTTACCATTAATATCAAATAATCCTATAAGAATTAAAGACTGTAAAGTATTTGAGTGGTATAAGGCCATTAGCTGCTGGCACAGCACAAGAAGCCGTGTACAGAGGAGATAGATACAGCAATGGTTGTCTGTAGTTCAGATTATTTCAGAAATTTCCTAGTACAGCTTCTCTCCTCTTGCTGTCTGGCAGTGCAGCTGTAACGCTGTTCTGCAGGGCGGCAGCTGATGGTTACACGGCTGGGCTCGGGGTTCACTGTTAGGGCTTCCCAGAAGCACCAGATAATAAGAAAATGCAGAGGAAAAGCCTTAGTCGTTAGGAGGGTAATAGGATAAGGATCACTTCACAACTGGTATCTCCCTCCAGAAAAAGTCAAGGACAAAGGTGGGCTTACAAAGAGCTACTACTACTGTGTTTTAAATAGTTTCTTAGCAGGCTCAGACACCGCAGTGAGATGCTGTGTCAAGACCTGTAATGCCGCTGTTGCCTATTCAGTGGGTGTAGTGACAGCCTGAAGGTTGATCCTGTTTGGCATCTTTCCCCCAAGAGTATGGAAGAACAAATTTCACGGTAATGCGGTGATGTCACATCAGTACATTAATACTTGCCTTGACTGCATGTTGTGGCTTCCCTGTAAAAAATAAAAAATTTCAAAACTTAAAATAGCTTTAGAAGCGCTGCAGTGACTACGGGAACTCTGCCACGTTAGGATAGATGGGGTTGTGCAAACTTTAATTACAGGCTGAGGAGCTGAACCACACTGATAAATAAAATACATCAGCAGCCTTACCCAATTTGTTGCAGTTCTGGTTCTGTATATGTTAATGAGTCGGCAGGGTGAGACTAACCACGAAAAACAGAAGCATCTGAAATGTACTTGAAAATAACTTTGCCTTTATCAGGTGTTAAATGAATTTTAAATTAGGAAATTTCCTTTGCCTGCCAAGTCCGTAGGGGTCAGTTATTTCATGATCTTCTGAAATGCCTGGTGCATTACTGTATTTGAGGTATCTGCTGGTTTTTAAATGGCGTTAGGTTTTGTAAATATTTTGTCAACCCCATTTCAGTGGGTATCCAGTTTATATAAAACCTGAAGACACGCTGTGTCAAAAAAATGTGTGTAGACATGGTTTATCCTATAGCATCTGAAGCGCTAAATAACCCGAGTAACAACTGGAGAGAGCAGGGAGTGATTGCTCAAGGTTGTTTGTCAAGTTAACGTTGTATGTGCTTTCCTACTTTTAACATGGAGATAGAATTTCCTCCAATTACATTTTCCAGCATAAAGGATAAAATAATTTGTGGTGCCAAACACTTCCAACAATGTTGCTAAGCATTGCCTCCTCTTATTGCACTAGTTTAAAAATTCAGTTTTTGATCATTTCCTGTCCTTTTGATGGCCTTTTTAACACATTTCCCCCCAACCCTTTTCTACTGCTTAAAAAAGCTCATGTCCTTTTGATTACATCACCGAAACCTCAGAGAAATACACCAGACTGTAGGTGAAAGTAGCACTATGTGGGGTGAAGTAATAAATCAGAATGATAATTGGACTTTGATATATTGCAGAAATGTAAGATAAATATATGATTGAGATGTGATTGTGTATTCTTATGAAGTGATATACTGGAATATTCTTTTATAAGAAATTTTAGCCCACGTAGCATTAAATTCTGCAATTAAATCTATGCCTATAATTGATATGTAATAATGTAAATTATAACCCAAAAATTAAATTTTACAGTTGAAGAGCACACACTGAATTATGTAAAAATAGGATCTTCACTTTGTGAATCATTTTTTGAAAAAGCACTTTCCTATTACCAACTAGCATGTGAATGAATTTTAGATTCTCTCATTTGTTATGATCTGTAGAAGTGAAATTTCTTTAATCTCTCAATGGATAAATTCATCATACAAATGCTAAAACAAAGCACCTTATACTATGCTGCTTAAACTTGCTTGTAATTGCACCTTTTGTTATCTGCAGATTTTTCTTAATGAGTATTCTTGTGTGATACCATTGTTCTCTGTGGGTCTGGGTGAATGATTAACCAACCTACAGCGTCATTTACTTACATAGTTTCTATTTCAGTACAACATTGTATTGTGAGTTCAGTGCTTCAGAAATAAATGCTACTTCCATTTGTCTGCCTTGGTTGCGTATCATTTATTTCTCTTCTACAAAAATAAATCAAGACCTTCATAAAACAGTCAGAATTTGAAAATTAAGAGAGCATTTTTGCTAGAAACCTGAAAAATTCTTCCCCTGCTGAAGTTGTCCCACTTCAAATTTGAACTGTTTTAATTTTAAGGTAATTTTGTCTTCAAAATAAATTATATTTTAATTTAAGCCATTCTTTAACCTTGGGTATGTATTTTAAGTATAGCAACTAACCTTGTTGCTTCTTTCTCCGACTTATTTATTTTTTAATATGTACATACATACATTAGAGGAGCAGTAGCAAAGAAATAATGAAACATCACCACCTTCCCTGTAGTTGTGGAAGTTTCACATCTTGCACTATTTTTGTACTACCTAAGCAAAGTTTGTATTTCTGTAGGAGTTGTAGCTTTACATTAACTAAACCAATTTATTTCCTGTTAAACAGACAACAACACTTCACTGAAATCAAACTGACGAGAAGTCACACTTTTAACAAGAAAATACACTTTAAAAAACCACACAAGTTGTTTGAACTTTTGACAGTTTGTGAACACGTGTGCATAACTGATAAGAAGGGCTCCAGCTTTGAAGACGACTTTATTGCATTTTGTACTATAAAACCTGAGTTTGTTCCCTTTAAAGGAAGTGTAAAATTCTAGCCATAAACATAGGGTTTAACTGAAAACGTATATAAGTAGCGCTCTTTTGGTAAACCCATACTTTCAACTGAAATGCTCTGAGCTGGCAGGTGCTTTCTGCCCGCTGGAAACCAGTGTGGAAGTGGGCCATGTCCCATGCTCTGGTGCAACAGTCATTACAATACCGGTGGACGCTGGACTTTTTTCCAAGGGTTGTAGCTCTGGAGATGTTTCCATTCCTACAGATGATCATCTGCAAGGACACAGCCACCGAACGCCAAACTACACACTGCTGTCGCACAGGACTTATTTGCAGTCTTTTCAGTCAGCAGCTCATTAACAGATCACAATGACTGTGCCAGGCCTATCGGCTGGCTCTGTGTTTTCATTGTTAAATGGCATAAAGCAGAATTTCCAGCTGACAAATGGATCTGTAGACCACATCTCCTCTGTCAGTTCAACATCGTGACATCGACACCAGTATGCTACTGCAATGAGAAAGCTGTTGATGAAGTACAGCCAAGGGACGTTCATCTCCATGTAGGCTGGAATCCGAGCACCGAGAAACAAAATGATAATTTGAAGAAGAACTAAAGGTGCCCAAGTGCCAAGAAAACAGATGAGGAGTCTGGTCAGGAGCTGCCACTTAGAGCAAGTGCCGTTGTTGTTAGACACACAGGGGAACATCAGAACAGGCTGACCGGCAAAGGAAACTACCCTGACAGACAGCAGCATGGTTACAACTTGCTTCCAACAAGCCAGAAGAGCCACGGCTATCAGCAGCACCGTGGCACATGAGACCGAGTAGCTCTGCATGCTGGTATAGAGAGGGCACTGATAAGGGGAAAAACGGTTCTGAATTTCTAGTTCTTCATAGATAGCAGGAACTTTTAGAATACAAAAGAACCCTGAAATCCATATAACAACCACAGCAAATACATAAAGTAATCTTTGACCTCTTTTAGGAAATTGAGAGGTTTGGGCTACAGTCATGTAATAATCCAGACCGGCCACAAGATACACCGGGTAATGCAAAATACTGTAAGTAAGAGAAATTATCTGAGTGAACAGGCAAATGTGGTACTTTGTAAAGCGCACACCCCAGAGGGCAAAGTCCTCAAAACAGAAAATGAAAGATATACTCATCAGCAGTACGAAATCAAGAAGTGCTAGTGAAATGCAAAAGTATCCCAAAAAACTAGTTTTCACATTTTTTTGCTTAACTTGCAACATGAAGAAATCAAGGAACACTTTCCCGAGTACAATCAGGAGCAACATGCAGCTGATTTCAAAAGATTGGTTGACCTGGGTGTAGTGGTACTGACCAGAACAATTTTCACAGAGTATGGCAGCCATCCTCCGATAGTGAGGACCAGCAAAGTAAGTATCACAGGGCACAGTGCTTCATATCTGAAAAGAAGGAAAAAAAAAAAAAAAAGTTTGTAACAATTTATTTCTGGGTACCTCTATCAATTAGTTAATTCTCCATCATAGCAAATACTCAATTTACACCTGAATTTTCCAGGCTCCTTAATCAAGAGTAAACAGCTTCACCAACACATCAGTAGGATTTAGGCACTTCTTGACAATTTATGTTCTTCAAACTACATTCCCGAGAGTTAAAAAGTCAACATAGATATCGAAGTTACTTTTTCCTAAGGAAAGGCTGGCTGTGTTCCTTTCCTTTAGAAAGTATGGGGGTCTTTCTGTCCAGCTGGGCTGAGGGAGGGATGTTTCAGAGCTCCTACATATTTTGAAGAAATTAGGCAACGACAGAGGACAGAAATCATACAAGATTTCACATTTTGGCCTCACAGTTCATTATGCTCAAAGAACCTATATGGAACTGAGACTGCGGAAACGTCCTGTAAGCATTAGAAGCATCAACCCAACTCATCCCTTTTCGGTGCTAAAATCCTGGAACACGAAGGCAATCCGAAGCCTTACAGGAACTGTTCTCCATGTGCTAACTGCTGAGGAAAATGCACACGGGATGGCTTCATGTGTGTCAGCGGGACACACTAGGTGAAGATGTACCTGCTTTCTTCTCTCTTTCCTAAAGGAGCAGGATGCTTCAGCAGAGAAAAGCTGAGGAGCCAAGGCAGCCGTACAGCGGAACCGCCTCTCAGGAGCTCTGGTAACAGTGATTCACTTGTATTTAAACAGGCACCCACACCGCGTTGTTACCAGCTTGCGGGGGCTAGCGAGCGTTTGAGTCGGCGTCTCCTGAAAAACCAGCTTGGAACAACTGGAAACGCTTGGCAGTGCACCCTGAGATGCGTCCACGGAACTCGGCCACCGGCCCACCCGGGCTCGCTGCTTCGCCTTCACCCGCGCACGTACCTTTCGCCTGCTAGAACCTGTTACAGCACGACAACAGCCTCCGGGCTGCGCGCCGCGGCCGGCACCGCACGCTGCCTGGGGCGCGCCGGGACGGGCAGCCTGCGGGCCCGGCCGGCTCGCACGGGGCGGCCCGTCACCCAGCCCCGCAGGAGCGCTGGGGCCACAGGGCGAGAGCCCCGCCGCAGGTCGGGCCGCTGCTGCCTCGGGGCGGCGGCCGGGGCCGAGCACGGGGGCGGCCGCCCGCTCCCCCCCAGCCCGGGCCGCTGCCGGGGGCTGCCGCGCCGCCGCCGGGCCCCGGGCCGCCCCGCGGGCTCCTCCGCACCGGCCCGGGGGCGGCTCTGAGGGGACGGCAGCGGCCGCGGCGCCGGGCTCCCGCCCCGGCCGGCCCCTCCTCGCCCGGGAACCCACCTGCTGCTGCCGCCGCCCCTCCGCGCTCCTCCTCGGCGTGTGCCGCGGGGACCGGCCCCGGCCTCCCGCCCCAGGCGGCGGCCCCCTCAGGCGGCGGCCATCTCCGCCCCTGCGCATCGCACGGGGAGCGGCCGGGGTGGGGCGGGAAGGGCCGGGCTGGGCTCGCCGCGCCGTCGGGTGGGGCCTGCCCGCTCCGCTCCGCACCGCTCCGCGCCGCTCCGCACACACCCGGCCGCTCGGCTCCCGCCGCCTGCGGGCTGCGGCCGGCCCTGCCTCTCGGGGCCGGGGCCGCCCTGAGGAAAAGCGCTGGGGGCGGCGCGGGCCGGGGGGAGCGGGGCGCCGCTGGTCACCGGAGCGGCGAGGGCCGGGCGGCGCGGCCCTCCGGGGCCACCGAAGCCAGCACACAGGGGGCGGGTGACCGCTTTCTGCGGTAACCGTGTGGCATAGGGGGGGAAAGGCTGCGGGGGCTGAGGGCGGCTCGGCGGCAGGGGCCGTGGCTCTCGGGGCAGGGGCCGTGGCCTCCGGTGCCGGGCACGGCGGTGGGCGTGCGGCCGTGGCGTGCGAAGGCCGGTGTGTGCCCCCCGCGTGTGCTCGCCCCCGCGCTGGCTCTGGGACTCGGCCCCGCTGGGAAACACGCGCCGGTCCCAGACACACAGAGGTGTCGGGGCAGGAGCGGGGATGCTGGTCCCCTCCCAGCGATGGCCCTGCAACCACCCAGCGGAAAAACTGGAAAAACTCAATTTCTGTTTCTTTTCTGGTCTGACAGGTGGAAGAGCTCTCAGCACAGATCTCCTGTCCCTGCCCACGGAGCCCTCCGTGGGGAAGTGCCCGGCTTCCCTTGGGGCACGGTCAATGCACAATTCCGTGGATTTTGAGGCTTCCACATGGACGTTACCCTTCCGTACTGCCGTACTGAACGCAGCATGCCTCTAAACATGAGACAGTTCACCTTCTTCGGCATAGCTCTACTTTTATCCTTGATTAAGCCATCGAATCAGTACTCCAGGAGTCAGCTAGTGGTGTATTTGCAACACAGTTCAAACTTTTGACGTCATGTAATGGTTTTGTAGAACGCTTCTGGTTTTGAAATACAACACAAGATTGTAAAAACCCTCAATACTGTGTATTTAGTCTCTTCCACAAGGGAACTTAATATTTAACTGGCAACTGCATTCTGGTAATGATACAGTTAAAGGGCTATAAATAAATATTAACTGTGAACGCTACCCTGGCAAAAAGATTTTTCACAAGTGGGTCTCTCAATTCTTCTTCCTCAGAGATTCTCAATAATTACAAAAAGTTTAGGAGAGAGGTTAGCAAATACCCATTATTTGTTTAAAAATAATGATGAATTAAAACAGGTAATCCTGGAAATAAATATAAAACCTTATAAGTGGGTTGGCTTTTCAGCTTGGCCATCCTGTGGCAATCTACTTAATAAAATTTAAAGATTCACGGTAACAGTACTTCACCTCTTCCAGATCAAAGTACTAATTTAGTTTTCCATTTGTTGTTTTAATTCCCATTTACCGGCATGTGTAGGACAGCTGCACATCCCACTGGAGGAATGGCTTGCTGAGGGACCTGAACGGTGCTTCTTAAGTTAATTGGCAGTGGTTTGCTGATCACTGCATGTACACAATGTAGCTGTAATACTATGACATCTTTATTTTTTCCCTTTTATGTATTTGGTAATTCAGCATTAAATGTAATGAGAGGCTTGGAAGCCTGTGACTTCCATGCTGCAGCACCTGCCCTGTGCCCAGGACGGCCACTCCTCTGCCTCCACAGGATGCTCATCTGAACTAGCTTACTGAGCAGGAGTTGCTAGTGTGAGTCTCTAGATGATCTGGGAAGAGGTAGTGTCTAACATCCTTCCTTTCCCAAAAATTAGGGACTGGCAAGAATAAATGAAATCTTTTAGATACTTCCTGCAGATCAGATTGCCTGAAACTTGGGCAGAACTCTGGGACCTAATGAGGAGAGCTAAACCCTTTGGGAGATTTTTGGGTTTGTTGATGATCGGTATTATATTCTGAAAAAATGTGAGAGCTTAAAGTAATCTGAGGCAGCATTCACACTGGCAATATTTTCTTACCCAAACAGTACTTACTAGGGCTGTTAGACAAGTTGCAATGTAATGAGAAAATGTTTACACCTGAGATGGGTATTGTACATTCTGAGCACCCGGTCCATGGTGTGGACCCACTCAGAAGTATCCGAGTGGTGATGACCTCACAAATTTTCTTCTTAGTTCCAATCCCAAGTAAAGCAACAGAAGTGATTTTCCCAGTGGTAGCTAATGAATTGTTTTTGTGGTATCTTTCTGATGTTTTTGTTTCTGATCATGTCTGTCTTTACGACTGCAGAAACTACTGTACTGGCCTATGTGGGGAGATACCTGGTTGGTAGAAATGAACAGCCAGGAGGGGATGGGGACAGTTCAGACATTTTTTCTGCAGATAAAAATCCTGATGAGCATGTGACTTCCAGAGTATGCAGCACAGTACGTCAGCTCCATGCTCAGCGAGCCTTCCGAGCAGGCTCCTCAGCATGGCCCACAGGAGCACTGTGCTGCCCAGGTTACATCCTGAGTTAATGCTGAGACACTTGGCTTCCCTTTCCCTCCACCAAGGCCCTCTGTGGCAGTTGTTTGAAAGTTTGCTTACTACTTACTGATTGCTCTCAGGTGATTCTTTTCTGCTTCTGATTGCCACATCTCATCTTCCTGTTTGTCAGAGAAATGATACTGCAAGATGGGATGCCCTGCTGTGCTAGAAGCTGCTTACATCGAGTATGGGATAAGGGCAGAACTTCTTTAGCACCAACTCCGCTTGCAGCTTCGCAGGAAAACTTGCAGGTACTTGACAAATACCATACTCTGTTAATAATGGCTCGAGCCCATCCTGCTTGATTAAAGAGGCTGCATTTATATTCATGTGCAGCAATAGAAAGGTTTAAGGAATTAATTTATATTTGCATGCAGGAGCTGAATGTGAAAATAAGACAGGAGACCGCCTCGTCCAGGAGAAGGGTGCATGTAATGATACATCAAACCTCTTGCAAAAGCTGTTTGTGTTTTCTTCAGATGATGATGTTGTCCTTCTGTGTCCCCTGTAGTCAGAAGATATTTGCATAGGTGCTTCCTTCTGCTTTCAAGACTGTGTCCTGCTGCTGGTGGCTCATATTTTGGGTTCTGTTAATGGTAAGGGTAGGATTTTAAGACAAAGGGGAAAGGAACAAGTACTTCAACTCTAACTTCAAATCTAATTTGTTCAGTTTCTGAAAGAAACAGAGTGACTGAACAAAGTTTGTGTCCTCATAGAGTGGGGATTGGTCTCTACCTTCTCCCTTCTGTGACGAAGCTCAGCACCGCGGCCCCACGGTTCGCTGCGGCTTTTGAAGTCACTTACAAAGACCAGTGGGGAGTAGGAGAGTTTCTGCATGTTCCTTCTGCTTCATCCTCAGTGCTGCCTGATTTAGGGCCAGGAGGTTCCCTTCAGACAGGGGTAGGTGTAGATAGCAAATGCAACTTCTTTACCATTACTTGAAGGATTCGAGGGGGTGCTTTGTGTGTAGTTAGAACGGAATCTTTTACTTTTCCCCAGTTTTTCCTGCTTGGGACGTGTTGTGCTTCAAAAGCTAGTTGTAATCTGCCCCTTCATTCAGTTGAGCAGAAGGAATAAGTTTAAACCCCACCTCTGTGTATTTCAAGAAATCTTACCTTGACATTTTGGGCACCTCAAGCCACGTGGGAGCAAGACAGGGAGATCAAATGCGTATTTATGCAGTTTGATGTCATGTGTGGGGAAAGCTATACACTGCAAGGTAACCTCCTGGAAAAATTGTTACGAGAAATCAATATCCTGAGCAGCCAGGAGCTGGGCATGGCTCAGTTTGGAGACAAATGGACATAACAGCCGTGAGCAGAGCTGGCAGTGGGCTGCGGTGAGCGCAGAACATTGTGTCTGGAATGTATTTGTATGTAGAGACGAGTGCCAATCTGACACAGCCTCGCCTGTATCCTTCCCTTTTGCCTGGGTATACCTTTAACTGGGTGTTGCCTGGCTGAGCATGTTTAATGCCCTATTAGATTTTATGCCTTGTCAGCATGGGATCAGCAACTGGAGTTTTGCAATGGCTGATGAGCAGGCAGTTGTGCAGTTGCTGTTCCTGAAAGGCTGCATGTCTCAGAAAAAAACAGTATGGTGTTTACGAAGATTTTAAATTTTCAATAAAATACTTGACCAGTGTCCCATTTACAAGATGTTTCCATTTACATTTCAGGAATCTTTTAAAAGCACAGATTATGTGCATTTGGATCTTGATTTGCATCATTTGAGGTGCTCATCTTAAAAGTAACAGGTTTGTTCATAGGAAGTTCTTGTTGAGAAAAAACTATTTCCATTGTAATTTTAATTCGAAGGCATCTTGTTACAGAACTCTAACGCTGCTTGTTCAATGAAAATCTAGTACATGCAGCACGTAGTTGATGTCAGCCTTGTAGTAGCGTTTCCTTGATTTGTGTAACTGCAGCATGCTTTCACCGTACAAGGTGTAACCTTTCCTGGTGCTCATGATGATGATGATGATGCAGGGGTATTTTTATTTTTTATTTTTCTATTGGCTTGTCTTTGACACAAAGAATTTTTCAGGGAACTAGAAGAAAGATGGGAAGAGCAAGGCTCTGAAAACTGTGTTGTATGAACCAGTAATTTATAAGATCTGATACATGGCTCACTGGTCACTGTGACAAGAAAGTAAAATTGTTAAGACTGAAGCCAACATGGGGTGCAAGGGGTGATGCTACTGTCATTGTTTTGTTGTTTGTGAGCAACACAGAGTGAGTAATCTTCTGTAACCTTTTAGAATATTGCTACCTCCTGGTAGATTTCAATTTTAAACAAATTCTATAGTGGCACTTCTATTTAAAAGGAAGCTAAAAAGCAGTGAAGTGTAATTTCAGTCCCACCCTCAGTCTGAAGAATTCAAAACTACATCTTCTTATTCCCAACAAACAGCTTTTCTTAACTATTAGTGGAAGATTCATATGCCAGAAAGAGAAAATAAGAATTTACTGTTAAGGCTAGTGAGAGTCACCTGGGACTCTTCTCTGCGTTTCATTTACTGACTAGTAAAGGTAAACTGCCAGAGGGCCTCATAAGCACTGATATCCTTTACTGGATCCAGGCTACGGAGTACTTTATGGGATCATAAGCTTAGCCTTTTCTGTGTTTGGTTTATGTTTTACATGATGAGGATTAATGGTGGTTACCACCTGTAGAGTATGCTTTGATCTATATCTAAAGCATGATCTGTGTTTACTGAGTAGATAGCGCTCTCTTTACTTTAACTTGCACTGAAACCATTCGCCTAAAGCTGTTACTAACTCTAAACTAATTCCTCTCTCAAAAGTCTTTTATTATAAACCAAGTATGTTTCTGAGTGATCATTATTTTCACATTAAAAAAAAAACACAAACCACAAAAATGCATGGCAAAACGAGTGCCTGCTGTGTCAGCCAGTAAGTAATGGACTCTTTGTGGACACAAAAAGTAAATGTTCCTTTTGTTTTCCTGCACCTGTTGCTGTATTACAAATAAAATCATCCGATGTTTTATTAAATAAAATGGAAAGCCTTAATAAAATTGTACCAGCCATTACCAGGAAGCCTATTGAAAACATTCAGCAGCTGCTTCAGTCTCAGTTCACTTACACTGATAGGATTGTTTCGTCCTTCTGCTCTAAGTGAAAAAGCTGCAGTGCCGTGTCGGTGTGCAGCAGAGCCTGGGACCGTTTCATACCACTCTCCTCTAACTCCCTTTGAAGTATTTGATTAGAATCAATAATAAATCATGCTCAGCAGTTAAGTGCCTGTGACTTACAAAAGTTTGTTAGAAGTGAGTGTCCCGGGTCTTACATCTAAGTGTTTTGCAAACATCAGCTTACATACCCTTACAGCATAGTGGTAAAGCAGGTAAAGATCTACTGTGTTATTCTGACTTTACAGAGGGGGATTAATCAGAGAGGTTAAGACTCAAATCAGTCAACCTTTTTCATTAGATAAAATGCCCAGGTAGCCTGAGGAATCCTCTGGAGCGAGCTGGAGGTCGGCCTCACTCAATATAGTTAACCATCACCACTCTTTCTCTAAAGGTCCCTAACAGAACTGACCTGTATCTTCTGTATTTAAAAGTCAACGCATCTGTCGCATAGCTGTGTTGGCAAGTAGGTGGAGACTTTCACAGAACAGGCTGTAGTTCCTAACAAGAGTTGGCTAATTTGAAAGAAAAGGTAACCCTAGCAATAATCTCCATTCTAAATGCTGAACAGTAGGTCTTATGTTAAAACCACTAAGGAACTGCATATTGGAAAATGTTTGAGAAATGCTATTTTTACCAGAAAGTCTAACAAAGAATTTTGTTCAAACTTGGATGATTCCAACGTTTCTAGGTTTGGTTTTAAAAATGTATGAGAAGTAGTTGGATGAAATGTCAGCCCAGCAGTAAGTGATACAGCCCTCCCTTCCCACAACAGGGAGGAGGTGAACAGCGAGGCCGATGGGCAGAAGGTGCAGCCTGGGGACCTGGGGGCAGTCCCTCGGGGTCCCCTGCTGGGACGCGTCTTCCTGGCCACCCAGCGTGAGCGGAGGAATTACCCACAGAGTCTGTCTCCTGCCTTGTTCTTGTGATGTTACCAATGTGTGAATCTACTCTGCATTTATCCCAGTGCAACTCCATGCAGAATTTAGACTCAAATATAAGGAAATAAGGCAAATACAAGCTTTCTAGAACTCATAGTAGTATGTATAGGATCTATATGTATAAAACTTTCTCATCCGAAAAGTTGATCTAAAATTGTGCGCTGCAGCGTGCCTCGTGCAGGAGTGGGTGGCTGGCTTTGGCATTCCTCGTTTGGCCTGGCATGGATAAAGCCACGCCAGGGACACCACTAGCTCGTAGCATCCTCTGCCTGCTCTGCTTTGCTTTGCTTTATTTCACAGCCAGGATTTTTGAGCCCGTCCTACTGGTGTTTTCAGCTCGAGATGACCCTGCTCTCCTTCTCTCTTCAGGCACTAACCTGAGGCGGAGGAGGAGGGAAAGAGGGAAGTGAATCTGGAAGTTAAAAGGACTCAGCTCCCCCTTCATCAGTAAGTCAAGGTCAGAGCATCTTTCAAGGGCTTGGTGGTCCTGGGTTAACAGTTGGACTTGATAATCTCAAAGGTCTTTTCCAATCTAAATGATTCTGTTATTCTATGATCCACAGTCAGGCCCACAGGGACCAAGAGCTCATTCAGACTCTGGAACACCCAACGATAGGGAAGCCGGTTTTCTGTCCTCACTGTGGCATTTCCAGGGAGAACAGTAGTTACTGATACTTAACTTTTCCACTGTGGTATTTTTCCTCCAGGCGGTTTTTAGGTGGCTTGAGGTTTTTTTTGGTTTTGGTTGGTTTGGGGTTTTTTTTTGTAAATTGCTTAGGTTTGCGGCTGGAGTATGTAATCTGTGGCACAGGGATAGCACAGGGTAAGCAGCTCAGCAACTGCATGAGGGAGGGCAAGGGCAGGACACAGCAGCAGGAAGACGGGAAGGGTTTACTCTGTAAACTGGGCTCTCTTGAAATCAATCTGCCAACAAATCCAAGAGGGATTCTGACAGGAACTTCCAACTGCTGCCAGTAAAACAACTGCAGCTGGAAGAGGATGCTTCTTTGTTGCCCGGTGCTTTAGGTGCCAACTGTGAGGTTTGAATATTACTTTGCTGTCCTTGTGACCCTGTTAGAAAGGAACTATATGCTCAGAGGAGCGGGAGAGCAGCTCTGCAAGGCTCTTGCAGCCAAGTGCCACAGAGAGAACTGCAGGTGGTTGTAGGAAGGAAAATGAGGGGCTACGCCAGGCAGGTCTGTTTTCCACATTTCCTCAGTTAATGTTTACATTGTCTATATCTGATGTTTGCATAAGGCAGATGCTTCTGCCAGCCCTTCTCCTGATCTAACACAAGGAGGGCAAGTCCTGGTTAAAGTGTAATTTAAAAGTTGATTGAGGAGCCTCCTCAATTTTTCTTTATCTGCCCTTTATGCTGTATGACACTCTGTGAACACCATCTGGTATTATTTCAAACAGAAAGTGAAACAGGCTTAAATGAGTAAAAAAATATCTCCTATAAAATGAATGTATTTAAAAATCCCCAGAAAAATCTGCTATATGATATACAGCAGGTGAAAGCAAATGCTCCCCCCATGACACTGCTACGAAGGTACTTTTGCTATTTGAAAATTGCTAATAGTCACAAGAACCCCACCGGTGCTGTTAATGTTTCTACAGATAAAGAAATATGGAAGTTTGTCAAAGAGTAATTTTTAATTATTTCTTGCTAGAGAAAGAGCTGCCTTTGTTTAAGGATCCCAGAACACCACAAGTGAGCTGAGGTTATCGTATCCATGCCAGAGCAGAGCATACTTGGGTGTAACATCTCTGCTAAATACTGATCTGCATTAAATACTCATTCATGTTTTACCAGTAATTATTTAATTCCAAAAAAAAGTTAGGAATAATCATATTTTCTTGCTAAGAAAATAATCAGATAGTTATATTGGGTATATAAAACACTGGGAAAAATATCAGTGAGACCACTGTGAAATTTTATTGCAGGAAGGATATTTTCATAGAGTTGTTAAATAACTTTCCACTGAATATATATGTATATGCTGGTTCCCATAAGGTCACCCTAGTCTCTGGTAGTTAAAAGTCAAAATCGGTAAGAACAACTTTGAGATATCTTATGTAAAGGTGTTCTGATAAAGAGCCAAATGTGGCCAAATACCTGTGTGCTTGTCTCCCTTTGGACTGGAAGTGTTTGTCAGGACAGCCCACTCGCAATCCTACTATTACTGGCATATTGTAATCACTTCTCTCATTATCTCATTCCAAAGTCAGTCACAAGTACTTGGGGACTATTTGTAGGAAATGCTAATTACAGTGATGGGCCACGCAGTCCCCTCCTTCACCCCTGAACAGCTCCAATATCTCTTTCTTCACGCTACTTTCTCAGAAGATTCGGAGTTGTTCAGTGCAGATGAAGTGAAACAGTTTCACTCAGTGTCTGCAGCTGTGCGAGCCTGGGTTCTATTAAGGTGACAGTACAAATTTTTGATCATTTTGAGACGCAGACACTTGTCCCCAGGCGGGTAGCGCTGGCATACCGCACACATCCACTTAACAGGAAGTTACTGAAGTGTTGGTTATCTGACCATTTCAACTTCTACTTCCTCAGCAAGGCCCTTAAGAAGTTATTTCACTTGTACCTGAAACAACTGAAATCCACTGCGTTCATTTCTTCCAAAACTGGCAGTGACTTGGCTGCCCGCCGCTCGACACGTTGCCGGTGCACGTGCCCTGCAGTGCTCCCCCAAGTGCTAACTGATAAATGGCTTCTGGAAGATGGGCATGCAGGTTTGGCTCCCGTCGGAACCTGCGGGAATCTATCAACGTGAACTGCCAGCATGTCTTCAGTACAGAGATTTTTAGAATTTTGCACTTGCATGGTAGGAAGCAAGTTGCCACGCAAGCCGTAGCGCCAGCTCTTCAGGACAGCCGTACTGTGAATTCCAGAGCCACCAAGCTGAAGATGCTGGCACAGAAAGGCAGCTCTGTCCTCAGCGCCAGACGCGAGGATGTGAGACACAAGCAGAAAGGAACACCGGCCTCTGCGCGAGCAAAGAGGGTCTGACCCAGCGGCCTGAGGGAGCGAAAAGGCAGCCGTCAGTCAAGATGCTTCACCATCGCATCGTGCCAACCTGAGCGAGGTATGGAAGGCAGCAACAGGCCCTTGTTAGCTATTTTAATCAGTGATAACACATAAGTGTCCAGGAGTCGTCTGTTTAGGTAATGGGTCCTTTAATTTTTTGCTATATTAATAAAAAAGTGATCCAATTTATCTGTTTCCTTATGGAGTAAATATTCAGGATATTCCAGAAGCAAGTACATCATATTCATAAATTGTTTATCAATGCACCCGTTATGATGTATATATTTGCGTGATCTGAAAAATTAGTATCTTCATCCAAAATGCTGATGCTGGAAGGAAGGGGAATCAATTTAGGATACGGAAAAAAGTTCTCCAAGTCACTTATTAAAACGTCGAGCTTACCCTTATCTTCAAGTAGGTTCGGGAGATGATCAAATCTACGGTTAAAGTCATCTAGAGGAATGATACCAAGTCTTAACCAAAACATCCAGTACATCCTCCAAACGTCCAGCAGAAAGGGATGTGTAAGAGAAACCGCACAAACTACTCCAAGATATTTATAAACAAATTATTAATGGTCACTTCATATTAGCTTTGAGTTACCTATATTTCTGAACAGATGAATACTCTCCTGCCTCTTCAGTTTAAAAAGTATTCCAGTTCCAGAACATAGAAAGTTTTAACATTAAGGCATACATACAGCTATGTTGTTTGCTTTCATTTAATAAAGATCAATTTACTCATACTCAAATACATGGAATGTTGGCACAAAACTAAAGCTCTTGTGGAACAGCTACCAATCATACACAAATATTCTGTGAGGTCCTCTTGACTTGCATTTCTCTGATAGATACACCACAAAATGGCTTTAATAATACAAACTGAATGCTGGATCAAATCTCTAAATAATAAGTAGCAGTTAAAGTAAATGGTTTGCTTTATTTGTAAATTATGTACAGAATACATTTTTCTTTTTTAATTATGATGGAGCAGGAGAAAGAAAACAGCCATAATTTCCAAACCATGCTGCTTCCTTCACCTGCTGGAGATGACAGCTTTCTCTGAACCAGATGTACAAAACCAGTTTGGATTTCCTCAGTTGCTGGCACACAGTCTGGAGAAACAGAGAACATGGCAGCCAAATTCAGCACTACCAGCTTTTATATTTTCAGCAAAATACTTCTGCTAAAACTAGTTTTCTTAGGAAAGTTTTCACAATCTTTTGAAAACAAAATCAAGAAAAATATCAAGAAAGCTGTGGGCTAAGAAGGGCTTTACCTAACTAGCTATCAAATGAGTATAACTAGGAATAATCTGAGATTTGGTCATTCAACTTTTACCTGTTTTACAAAAGCAAGTTTGAGAAGCTAAACTAATTGACCAGTTATGCAAGTACCAGAAAACTATTGTTTTTCAGTTTGTTTGAGGATGATCTGGGCAATCTATCAATCAATAGAAAACTTGTCAGATTGATAAAACTTCTGTAAATGGATATTAATGATTAACATAGTACCAAGTAATCAAGTTAATGGTTAAAAAAAATGAAGGAACTAGATATAAAACTGTTTGGTAACACGTATATTTCAGCAAACAAAGATGCTACTGTATGGTCTGTGTTTTGGTGATCAGCCAACAAAGAAAATCCAACCATTTGCACATACTCAGTCCCCAAACCACAGTGAGTTATGATTTTTCATGTGAAGGCCTACTCTCGGTATCTTCCTCCTCTTCCTCCTCACAATCCCCTTCATCTGTTTGCTGTTCCAGTTCCTCTTTTGTGATCATTTCAAAGTCGTTTCCATTTCCACTACTGTGCTGGGACCTGTCGTCTTCGCGCCTGTCACTGTCAGTGTCTGAATGTCGCTCTCCTCCCGAGCCGTCTGTTCCAGAGTTCCTCGTTGCCTCTGTTTTCCCATACTCCTCTTCCTTCTTCTCGCTATCTGATTTCTCCTCACTGTCGTATTTTTGCTGCTTTTTGGATTCTGATTTTTCCTCTTTCTTTAAGTCTGCTTTTGGTCCTTTGTATTCATGTGTGTACAGGGGCCTGAAGGAGTCAATGAATCCCACGTCCGCTGTAAGGTTTGGCAGGAACCAGAAGTGATGCCTTCCTCCAGTGATGAGCCAGATGATAAGGAAAAGGATACAGCGAGCTGTATAAAAAAAAAAAAAAACGAACAACAACTAGGGAAATGTTGGGGTTTATAATAAACATACACAATGTGTAACTATGGTGTAAGAGATGCCCACTGCTAACAGCCACCCCAAGCCAGTGACAGGAGTGAGCCTGGGGGAAGCCTCTCATTCTGCAATGGCATCGTGGAACGGTTTGTTCCCACCACATCTCCCCCACCCTGTTCACCACGCATCTCATCTGTGATTTAGCTCTTCATCCCCTCCGCAACAGAAACGTGAGCCAAAGCAAGCTTTAAAATCCCAGTGACACCACTTTCACCACTGAATCTGGCCTCAGGTACAGCTCTTGGGTTTATTTTGTCCCCTTTGGTTTTTTTGTTGTTTGTTTGTTTTTTAAAAACAGGCAGCGGACAAATCTCGATGACCCAACAGGTGACACAAGCTGAGATTTCTCTCTTTCTGTGGCACAACTCCGACACCCAGTGGCCAGGAGGGAAACGCATAGGCAGGACCAGCGCGGCTCCCGCTGACACCAGCCTGGGAAGCGTTTAAGCAGCGAGCTGTCTCTGCCGGTTTGGACTTCACCGGCTGATGAAGTCAAGGTGACTGACACTCACCAACGGCAAGAAGAAGAATACTGGCGACAAAACAGCCTGCGCCTACGCTGAGGTAATAAACACCAACACGCATTTCTGCTGGCCAGAGCGGGAACAGAGTTGCAGCTATAACAGCAATCACTGCATAGAAAGATAAGAAGAAAATGACAATTAGTTTTTCCTGGTACATACTTAAATGTTCTAGGCTCACTGTTTGTTCCAGATACTGGCTCAGCACAGCGCGTTACTGACAGTATTTCAGGCCTTGACTGAAACCTTGTCTAGATTCACCGCTCCTGTTTTCATTCTGGGTAGAGAGATGCCACATCCAGCAACTCTACGTCACTGCGCTTAGGCAGCGCAGCAATGAGCACCTCTGAGCAGAGGGCATGAGCAGAAAGGTGGGCAGAGAGCTGCCTCTAACCAGTGCAGCAGAAAAGGGGCGCAGGGAGCTGGGTGGGGGTCATGGTGGCCCCAAGGACAGGTCAAAGGCCTGAGCACAGCCCCAGGGGGTGACACTGATTCCCAGGAAAGGCGGTTCTCTCCAGGTGAGGAAGCTGGAAGGTACACGTCAAGGGTATTAGGCCAGCAGTACAGTGAACAATCTGTTAGCCCACTGAATGTCAGTTAACATCAACAATGATTCAGGTTTGAAAAATAAAATTAGCTGATTGGAGTTACCCTATACAAATACAAGTTTAGAGTCAGAAAGGTATCATTCACAGTTTAAAATAACTCCTTTAACATCTTTCACATGTTTACATAGCCCACATTTGCCAACTGAACAACTTGTTAGCTAAAAGCAACAGAAATAAACAGCTTGCAAACTTGTGCATGTTCAGACATCTGCTAAAGCATGTTTCAGCTTTTCCTTTTCACCATGTGTAGCCCCCTCCACCCTGAGATCAAAATTCATGTAATATTATTGGTATCAAATCAGGCTGAAACTGAAGAGCAAAACTTTGTCCAGGGAATAGACAAACTTCCCCAAGGACAAACAGGCCTGTTGACACTGTGCCTACACTTAGGATGCGCTCACCCGTTTCTGCTCGTAACTTACCAAGTACAAGTCCCATGGCAAAAGTTTTAAAGTGAACGGGGTCATAGATCCACACGTACACCTACAACAGAAATAATCTGATTTACACTTGGAAAACTAGCTCTCTGATGAACGACTTCATTTATTCCCTCATCCAAATGTGTGCAGCCATGCTGTAGCACTTGGCGCTGAGGTCAGTACCGTGCCAGGGCAGCGGAGCAGGGCAGGGGTCACGTATCGTGGGAATTCAGGTTACACTTCGAACAGGACTTGAAACCGGTTTCCCCCAGTGCAAGAGGTGCAGAAGGAGACAGCCAGCCCCGGGGCTGCAGGCCTGCCTGCCCACACCGTTCCCTTAGCTCTGTGCCGGCTATAGTCTGAGCCTCCTGGTGGGAGGCCTAAGGATGCGGCACTGCTGGGGCTTCCAGCTGCGAGGGGAAGAGGAACAGTGGAAATCTCAGACTGGATCTCTCAAAGAATTACTTCTAAAAAAAAAAAAAAAAGTTCTAGCCAGAGTAATTTATAGATGATGTAAAATCCTGAGGAAAACAATCAGACAGTAAAAATGATGGGGAAGCGAAAGATTCAGAAATATCACCAAATCAAGGTATGTTTTCATCTTTAGTCATTAATGTTGTTCAGCATGAAGCCAAAACACTTGTAAAAAGATAAAAAGTTTCTCAGATCCATCAAGTGGAAACAAAAAGTACTTTAGCTTTGAAGAGATGCACTTAAGAGGAAGACACCAGACTGAACGTATGGAACAAAGCAACCAGCTGAAACACTCAGTTCCACTCAAGTCCCATTTGATGGCCGCAGGGGAGTGTAACTGTACCCTCCGTTCTCTAAATATCTACAGCTGCAACACTCAGTACCAAATGGTTGTGTGAGAACTGCGGATCCATTCGAATCAGATTTGCTCAGCCTTATTGAAAAAAAAACACTTAATGGTGAAATGCAGGATTTTCTGAACTAGAAAAACTGGATTTTTTTTTTTTTCTTACCAAACTAAACAGTTGGAATCTTAGCTATTAACTGTGAAAAGCAGCAGATTACTAGAAACCAGCAACCTCAGAGCAGGCGCGTTAATACAAACTACCAGGAGGACACCTTAGAGGCAGCAATATAGTTTTTCAGTGTGATGCAACAAGTATTTAATATTCTGCTTCTCACAGGGTGTGAAAGTTGACCATACGCAAGTGTAGCTCTGCTGCCAGTCAACTGTTCTGTGAGCCCAACAAACGGAAGGCCATAACTGGTGACTGGGCAATAAGATAGTGTAACATCTTGTGTTTATAAGCGCAATATAATGAAGAAAAGGAAAAAAACCAGCTCTAATGTAAATACACAAAGATAGGCTCTAAATTAGCTACTACTAAAAAAAAAGCTCTTGGGAGTTGCAGTTCTTAAAAAAGTCAGCTCATTAACAAACAAAAAAGTAAACAATGTTAAAACAAGCTGTAATCATAGTTATAGTGCATGTGCAGTACTGCACCCTCATTTGGAATGCCACAAGCCGTCCTGGTTACTCCATGTACAAGACAATAAGGAGGATCAGAGGTAGGTGTGATTCTACAAGAGGTGGGATGAAACAGAGCAAGGCAGCTTGTAGAAGAATGGACTGAGTAAAATAAAGAGACATAAAAGTACAATTTCTGCACAAGTGATTTATTTACAGAGCTCACTGCCACCTGTTTTATAACCAAAGGTATACAGGAATCTGAGGGGAGATCCCAGTACAGTGACACAGCATCAACACAGAGAACAGTGTAATTTTGCTTTTGTAAGTAAAAGACCTTTCACTTTTCCCAAATGTTAAAAGCACAAATATGACTCAGTACATTGCAAAGCTGTTAAAAAAATAAATACTCTGCCTTCCAGGAAGGCAAAATACAGAGAAGTATTTAAAACCACGATTTCAGTGGTAAAGCCAGGATGAGAATTCAGGAATGCCTAAGCATCACACATCTGCTCAGACCACAAAGTCAGGCACCCTCTGGGTGGCAGAGATTTTTTATTTCCCCTTCCGTGATTGAACATGATGTTCTAAAAGGCTTGTGTTTTGTTTAGAAATATTTCAGCATGACAGCAGCCAGAGGACAATCTGGGTTGGAAGGGACCTCGGGAGGTCTGTGGTCCACCCTCCTGTTCAAAGCAGGGTCAGCTGTGAGGCCCACCCGGGTTGCTCAAGGGTTTACTCCATCTGGTCTTGAAAGCCTCTGCGCACAGAGGCTGCAGAGTTGCTCTGGGCAGCCTGCTCCAGCACCCCGTTACACCCCAACAACAAACATTTCACCTCATGGCCACTAATAAGTAAACTAATTAGGTTTTCTTTTAGATTTTTTTAGTTACTACCCTACATTTATCTCCCTCTAACCTTCCTAGAAATATCTAAAAAAATCTCATGCTTCAAGATCAGCCATCACACTACCATTAATTTTTCTTTCAGCGTGACTGGAAGCAGTTTGCAGAAATCCAGTAAATTAACCTATTATCTGACAACAGTACGTTGACACTAGAAGTTAGAAAGTACCTGTGAATCTTACCTCATTTCCATCCAAGAAAACTTGGTCTTCGTGTGGCTCAAGTTTAAATTTCCTCTTAGTCTCCTTTTTCTTGGGTGTTCCTGGGGTCTCGTCCTGAGGACAAACACATACTACATATATTTAAAAACTAAAAGCATCAGGAGGTTTTAATTTCTAGTACTTTAATATATTGAGCCTGATAACTTTTCACAAACCTAAGATCACATTCACCTTTTTTTTTTTTTTTTTTTTTTTAAAGTGAAGATGCTTCATTTCCTCCTGTTCTCATTTTTTACCAACAGGGTACTTTAAAAATAAAGGAAAACTAAGCAAGGAGAAATTAGAAATTTTATTTTTAGTTAGCGTATAAGGACTAGACTATGGCTTCAGGATTACATTATGTCTTCAAACGCATAGCAAAGCTCTTCTAATATTAACAAAGTCTGCACACAGACCAAGAACAAGGTACAACACTTCATGATAACTAACTTTATTAGAATTATTTGGTACCTTGGTGCCATATTTACCACATGGGCATCCCTTCAGAATCAGTTTCTGCCTGTTCATTCTCTGTCCTCCTCAATTGCTTTTTGGATCTTGCGCTTCCTCTTCCCTGGTTCCTGTTTCCTTCTCCTTGCTTACTGCTTTGCTTGAAATTATGTTTCTAATTTTTGTCCTGTGTTGTTGTTCAAGTTACTACCCACTGGCTTATATAAAACACTAAAATTTCAGTTCAATAAGTAACGATTAATTTAAAAATGAGTATTACATTTAATAAAGTTAACTCTCCAGATGCCAGGGAATCAGAGGCGTTCGTAACTTCCACAATCAGTATTTTAGCATAATCAGCATACCTCAAGCGTACAATAATCTTATACTGGCTTCTGTGTTTAGACTGGCAGCAAGATAGTTTTGTTTCTAATTCTTTTATTAGCCACATAGCTTTCTTCTGAGATTTAGGCTCTTGTACATGTAGGCTATACCTCTCACTAAATGCGCCATCATTTCGCTTAGGAGTGTCTGAATGGGAGTAACTTTTTGTGCACAACCCTACTAACTCTCACCAGATTCGTACCACTGCATACAGAAGAAAAAACGCATCCTCTCATCAAGTTTCTACTGCAGGTTCCTAACATTTTAATTTAGGAATTCTGTTCCACTAATAAATGAAAATGAAAACATGAAAATACACATGAAAACTTGTACCTTAATAGTAGTTTGAACTTTAAAGAAAGTAAATCAGAAGTCTGTGAAAACTAGGCATTATGCAGATTAGTAATGCAGCTGTCATACACAAAACCAGACCCCTAGTACAGAGTTATTTACAAGCACTGAGTATCAAACGTTACATCCCAAACATTCTTATCAACAAACATGGCAAAATTGTTTTTGTTTTCACTAGTGCAGCTGCACTGTTCTTGGATATTAGGTCACATGCCTATGTGTCGTTCTACGCTAACATACACTTCTACAAAGTATCATTGCCTGCTGTAGCTGAAGAGAAGCGGTTCTCGATCAACTCAGCCCCCATATGATGAGGTATATAAAGGCCCAGCTGAAGCCTCTTTTTGGATCTAGATCAAAACCTGAACTACTCCAAAGTTAAAAAACAAAACAAAAGAAAAAAAATATCCCAAAGAAAAAAGAAAGCAGTATATTTTTGAGATGGAAACAGGCAAAAAAAGGTATGTCACCGTTTAGGACAGCTAACTATATTTTTAAGCCAATGTAACCTTAACAATCAGTTAATGTATTCCCTGTTACAGGTTTGTCTGTTCTCTTACAGACAAGACTTACCTTTTTACACTCCTCTTTTTCACCATCTTTTTTCTTTTCCTTTTCTTTCTCTTTCTTAGCTTTTTCATCTTTGCCACCTTCCTTCTTGCTCTTTTTCTCCTCTTCTTTCCCACTCTCAGCCTTCCCTCCTTTTTCCTTTTCTTTCTTTGTATCCTTGTCAGGTTTCATTTTCATCACTTTCAATGCTCGATGAAAGAACTGTTTTTTCAGGAGTCTCAAGATGGAAAAAGTTAAGTGATACATTTAAGTGTGGCTGTGATAACCACATTTACACTCAATTATGTTATTAGATACCACTCTAGATCATGGATCTAATACAATCATGAATAGCATGACTGAAGGACAGAGGTCACCTTCATCTGCTCTATTTACAACTAAATACACCAGACCTAAGTATCCCATGTCTCACCTCTTGCTTTGTTTTGGCTGTTCATCCATTCGAAACTGGGTAAACCCCATACATTTCTGTGGTGGCATTTTGCATAGATATAGATGAATACAGAAATTGTAGGATGGAGAAAGCCACCAGGTCAGTTTAATTATCCTTTCCATTAACGCAACTCCATCCAATATTTATTTTCAAGTCCACGTCAATGTATTTCACAGCAAAAATAAGAAAGCAGGCACATAGCTTATCAATTTTCTTGGTAAGCGGTGCACAATGAATAAAATCACCCTGTTGAAACTGTGGAACATATGCAAGCATTCCATTCATGTCAGCTACAAACATACCTTATAGCAAGTATATATATGGCCAGCTGGGCACCAGGAAGTAGTACTCTGTAGTCGCAAGGCTGTCACCAACAAGT
Organism: Falco cherrug; assembly: GCF_023634085.1. NCBI lineage: Eukaryota > Metazoa > Chordata > Aves > Falconiformes > Falconidae > Falco > Falco cherrug. The sequence continues at coordinate 28,435,079 of NC_073707.1, forward strand.
AACGTCCTTGAAAGGATCGTAGCCGAATTCAGAATAGGAAGAGCCATACAGAATACTGCCCTTCAGACTGAGAGGAAGCAGTGGGGTGTGAAATCCAAGCACACGTTCACACTGAAAATCCCGATCCTATGCATCAAATCAATTTGATTTGTCCTTGATTTCTTTCATCTCTTGCTGCAGACCAAATCCTTACGCTGGACTGCTTGTTAAAGTAGGAAAACTCGCTAAAGAGAGAGAAGGCATTCTACCAATTAAACTTATGTGCATGCTGACTATTATGCAGAGTTGGTTTGGTTTTATATATATAAAAAAACTGTCCCTTTGGACAATTGTTGACACGGATTCTCTTTCTAGCAATAGAAAATTGCTTGTTTGGGAGAAACCACTTTTCTTTACAGCTGGAATTTTAGGGGGCTCAGGTACAGAGCAGCCCACAGACAGGCCTGGCCTGCAGGACAGCTCTTTCACTAGCAGGAGCTGCCTCTGCCTCTGATGGAATATAAAGAGACAGGACTCTGCAAGACCTACTGCTCAGAGCATGCAGCCATGGTACCAGCATGGCCAACAGCCAGGTCCCGAAGCTGGACAGACCCTGACGTAACTAACCAAGTCTAGATTACTTGCCGATTCCCAACTTGTTAACCCTCTATAGAACTGCTGAACAAAGCATTATTGATGCAGGTTATTTGTGAACAAAGCCCCTCAAGAGAAAACTTACTGAACTTAGATCAATATGTAAGTGTACTGGGTGATGTTATCTACTGGAACAACATTACGAATTCAGTTAGTAACCCGTTTTAAATATGCAACTCATCGATGCAATTGACACAGGGTGAAGGAACAGGATCTGGTAGTTGATTTTTGTTTGATAGGATGAGTAAAACAAGCAATAGCCACACCAAGACAGTTAAGGTACTTGGTTTTAATACGAGTAAGAGCCTAAGCAGCCTCTTATACTGAAGAGATTATTTCTGTATTGAGATATTCTTCCACCCTTTCCAAAAGGCAAAGGAAGTAGACAGTGCTAATGTTCAAACCTCTGAAAACAGCTTCAGTGACCAAAGGTGGCCTTAGAGTGATTAGCAGTATAGGAGCTAGCAAGAGAAACTGAACTGCAGACATGGTATGGTGCCAAATGGATCATCAGGTCATGAAATGATACTGGTGATAAAAATCAGTGCCAGAGAACAGAGCGTTGAACTGATTTTCTTTGTATACTACACAGGTGTTCTTTACAATGCTGGAGCTGAACAACTTAACCAACTGTTGTCTCATCTGATGCTTTAGCAACTGAAGAACAAGCATACAGACTCCTACCTCAGTCCAAAGATTTTGGAAAGGAAAACTTATTTTTCTGCTTGCATTAAAATAATACTTTCTTCTAAACTTTCTTGAAGAAATCAGCAAAAGGATTAAAGTTCAAACACAGAATCAGCCCTGGAACTGGGGGGGAAGTATCTCACCTATCTGGATGGCTATCTAAAAGAGGCCAGGGGAGGGGAGAGAAAAAAAAAAAAAAAAAAAAAAAGGACTAAATATTACCCATATTCTTCATTTCTAAGCAGAGCTTTCCAAGTGTAGGCAGTCCTCTTAACCCTATGTGTCTGCCCTGAATGAGTTATAGTCAGAACATGCCATTCATCTAACTAAGCACTTAAGAGTGCACTAAGCAGCAGGGATATACCACCTGAGAGGCATAAATTGAACCTCAATGTCCAGCTCCTGCCATGATAGCACACTAGATCCATGGGAAGGAGATATTTGACAGCTCTGACCCTACTAATTTAAAATAAATAAAAAATTTAGGAAAATAATTTTGTTCATCTTGCTGCCCCAAGCGGCATAATCAAAGCATGAGAGAGTTTTGAGAACAAAGAGGGCAAAACTACTTTGTTTCCACCCTCAAACACAGTAATAAAAATACAATAATTACTTCCACATACAACCACAAATGTTTCAGAGTATACGAAGGCTAAGTGGAATTGGTTCCTAAATAACTAAGACACCTTGACAACTGTATTAATTAATAAAACTGATGAATTAAGCTAGGTTGTACCTGTTGCAGTAATCAACTACAGACTCTCGGGTTGTAAATAAAGCCTCTTCTCCTTTCTTTGCCTTGGCCCATTTAGAATCCAGGAGGCAATCCACAGCTTTTGAGGCTAGAAGGGAAAATGGAATTAAAAATAATTTAAACTAATGACATTTATTTTAACGTTTAGTCTATATTCCTTGAACTACACCAACCAGCCAGTCAGTCCTGGTGATATTCTGCATCTGCTCAATCTTTAAAAGTAAGACTAGCCGCTATTCTGAAATAAATTACTCTTGACAACTGCACACCTTTAAATCACAGAGCAAAAAGTTTACTGTTTTCTTCAGGCCAATTAGATTAATTTTATGACTATCTAATGCCTAATAAGTTTTCAAAACCAAACTAAAAGATCAATACTTATCAGACAAAGCATTAATAATAAAAACAAAGCAGCACCCCCACACACAACACCCCCAAATACAAAGTTAGAAGAAAATGTCATTCTCTGGTTAAAAGTAACCCTACCAATAAAATAATCAACTCGGTGGCCCATCATGTTGGTGGATTTTGTTGGACAGTTGAAACGTAAGTATTTAGCAACAGCCTTCTCCTCTTTGAATGGTTCACCGACCTCCTACAATGGTAAAAGTCCAAAATTAATACAGTTTTAAACACATGGGAAAATTACTCATTTAGGATCAAAAAATCAGATATTGCAAAGTCTTTATTATTTTATGGCAATGTATAAATAACAAATAAAATGTAAAAGACGGGAAAAATCACTTGACCTATTTTCACAAGAACTGTCTGTCTACATAAAGCAAAAAAGCAGGAATTCTTAAGTTAGATGATCTGAAGGTTACAACTATGAACTTCCTTTAACAGCTCTGTAAAAAGAGCAGACTAAAGGTGGAACTAAGAGGAAAGCACTGGGCATACGGAAAGCTGCTTAAGGCACACAAGCTTGGATGAAAACAGTTGTGAAGCTGAGAGCAAAGAAAAACAACAGCAAGGAATGAGTATGTATGAAATTACAACAATGTAGGCATGCTGACAGAATACAAAGCAGCTTGAATTCCATATGAAAGAGGAGAAAAACCATGCTGAAAAGAAATTGAAAGGTTTGGCTAGAAAATGCCAGTACCACTGCATGACTACAAAATGACTTAAACTTCAGAGTGCCATTGAAGAGATTCTTCCTATCTAGAGACTGGGAACATTAGTATGAAGTGCACCAGGATGAAGTACACAAACATCGAAACAGCTGTTTTACAACAAGGGAACCCTTAGTCTGCACACGTTCACAAATCCTGTACATTTACCAACTTGCAGAAGGACAGAGATGGGCATTTTCAATTATGTAAAATTAAGACCTAATATTCGTAATCAGGAAAGGAAGACCTTTCTGCTCCTGCTTCACAAAAGTATAGCTTTTGTGAAGTATGATTTGGCATATTACTGACTCATGCAAACTTTCTCCAAATTCCTTTCTGTAAGAGTTATTTTAAGCAGTAAGGTTTAATTCTCCAAATCCCCCTGCTCCTTGAGGATCAATAACAGGGAAATGCTAGGACATTTTTTCAGACTGGCAGAACCTTTTCTGTACCTATTCTCATGCTGGCCAAAGAAATAGACTACAGAAGCCAGAAAACAAATTGGTGATTTACAGAAATACATAGAATTCAAAGATTCTATTTAAAGACATAATGTTTCTAAAGGTCAATAAACACAGAACCTCCATTACTGCTTTTAAGATGTATAATCGTAGTAACGCAAGAAGCACGTTAAGTGGAAATGCAAGGTCAGATAGATGTTGTTACACCTGAATAAAAACTTCAGATGGTGAGAGCTGTTAATTTTCAACAGTTTGCACAGCTAACTTTCAAAATCAACTGGTTAATGAATTATCCTCCTCCAGGAGATTGTTGTTTTTCCTATTTGAGGACAATTTTAAGGAGACTAATACAGATACAAGATATCCAAATGACCAAAAGACTCCATAGTTTTTTAGTTCTAAGATTATTTTTTTAAAGTCTAAGTTGTTCTTATGTATGCAAAAGTCTGCTGTCACGCTCACCAGTCAGTTTCAAAAACATGCATTCAAATTAAGCCAGATGATCCTAACAGTCCTCATACGGATTACATTAACTCCTAACTCTTCTGTTCAATTCTTTTTTTTTTTCTTTTTAAATTTTAAAATTCTGTACAAAACATCAGGTAACTCATGGAAAACTATTCACTAACTGCAGTGCATGTATGCACATAATTTATATACTGTGGTTTGATGTCCCCTTATATGGTACAGTTGTACCAGTAATTGTAAATCACTGATGATGCTACCAAATTTGGTACCAAACCAGATTTGGTTTAATAGCAACAAAATGAGTTACAATGCATTTAAAGTGCACGAACAAATGTGTACCATTTACCGTAGGGGGCACATGCTAAGGTACCATGGAGCCTAATGGCTACATACAGCAATTGTGTTTCAAAATAACGCTTTTCTGGTATTTCCTACCAGCAAGATAAATGTGGAACAATTCACAAGGGCAAATGCTGTTGTTCACACACGGACAGTGAAACAGTCAGAGAAGCTACATATAACACAGACATGAGTAACTCCTCTCTGCTAGGTTTTTCTTCTTCCTAAAATATTTATGATTCGGCTAGGTCATGTGATGCACTACACAGGCAGCGGCCAGCACCACATTATTTTTTTGTAATTGCTCCTTACTATCTATCCCTTTGTCCTTTTCTGTGGGATAGCTTCCTAACACGCCAAACAAAAAAAGCTTCCCTGTGAGAGAGACTGCCACAGTTTTCCTGAGCTCATTCTGAGAAAGTTTCCCCTCCAATTTAATCCCCATTTTTCATCCTATTTTCATCCCTCTATTTACAGAGCCAGGTTTGTTAAAATATTAAAACAGATGACTGACAGAAAATAGTATTTCATCATAAAGTGAAATCAACAAAATCACTGAAAATTTCAGTATCCTAAGCACTTTTTAAAGACACAGTTCAACTGATCTTTATGTTCAGCTATAATACTAGCCAAAACCCAGGCACTTTACACCTCCTTACACATTTAGAAAATTATACAAATTAATCAAGGGGTAGTTCTCAACAAATTATAAAGCTTTAAAATACACGACAGTCTTACAAAGCATATGAAAACTTCCTGATATTTAAAGTATTCTTTTATAGGAAAGACAGAAAGATTCAGGAAACATCTCAGGGAATGTATTACTGTAATGTTGTAAAATGTTTTCTCAATTAAAATTCTACAACTAAACTGTTTCCAATTAATAAAAAATTGGATAGTGTCAAGTTTCCAAATACTTCTGCTCTATATATTGTTTTAGACCCTTGCATCTACTTTCATTTTATGTATCAAAAAATGCATGTTGTCACTAGACAGCATGTAAAATTTAGAGATTTATGACCCCTGATAATTTACAAACTCTGGAAAAATGCCATTAAAAATAAAATCAAACCCAATTTCCTATTTATCTAGACAGAAGAACTCCACCTACAGGAAGACAGGAAAAGCAGTGCTCAGCCTACCTACTTAATAGAAATGCACTGATACTTTAATTTATTTAAGAATAACTCTCAAGCATGTCTATAAAATTCTGTCTTATATGAATTCATAAAAGAACACTGAGATTTTCAAACGCAGGGGCCTTTCAGACCCACTGAAGTGAAAGAAAAAAACTAATCATATTACTTTTTTACCACTATCTCCCAAATCAAAGTATAGCACAGTGCATTCTGAACTTCCTTCAATACAGTGATGTAGTTCCCAGTTAATTCAACCTCCAACTGGGTCTGCAGCAGCCAGGAAGCCTGTATACATTAAAAATAAAACCATCTGAACTGAGTTATTAAAACTAGCGTGCCCATGAGCTTCCTTTTCCCTCTCATCTCACTTAGAACCTAAGTATGACTTATTCAGGTTCTCTTACTCCTGGAACCACTCAATGGATGTCATAAGGCCAGAGCTTATTTGCAGTTTGAAATTTCACTCTTTTTTTTTTTTTGTAACTTTTGCAACACAGTTGCAAGAATATAGGTACAACCCAAGACAGGATGATTTCCTTCCTCAACACTGTAAAGCAAACAAGTTTTCTGGAAAATCAGGAGAGTAATAATAACTATCACTAACAAGTTATTTCATGTGCAGACAAACACATTACAAGAATTTATACTCCTCTGTTTTAAAGGAGTCATCAAAATTCTTTGATTTCAATAAAATGAATATCTAGTTTATTTCTTTGCTCTTAGATGTAAGAACTTAGACTTTCCGAACACCATCCCCCACAAAAGACTTCCAAAGCCTAAGTTTTATACAGTTTTCAGATAAGAAGAAGAAGAAATGTAAGCACATTTGTCACGTGCAGCCTGTTTTTCAAGCTGAGAGGCTATGTCAAAAATGACACCGTCAACCCACGTTCCGTGTTCCATTCCTCACACCCTCCTCGCATTATAAGGACACTACAACTGCATTAGTGTTATCTTCTCTGAAGACAGTCTGAGCACATCAAAGCTCAGCTGAATCACAAGATTATCTTTTTCCTTTCCCTGTTGACTCTCAGGATTTAAGACTAAAAGGTGTTCTGTAGCAGGAGAGTGGGTACTCCTCATCCATTTTGCTGAAACGTTTATACATTGCCTAAAATGTGCAGTAGGACAGAGAAAAAGCACGCAAATTAGTGTGATTTGATAGATGACTGGGTGAGAGTGGGTAGGAGGGAAACACACATGTTAGGGTCTTAGGGTTTACTCTTAGGACTCCATCTGTATTTTCTTCAGTGACTAATAAACATAAAATTGTCCAACTCTTGCACTGATGACCAGTACATGGATTGCCTGTGGTCTCTTAAAAGAAACTCTGGCAGAGCCTTGCAGAGAAACCAGTTCTTCTGGATTACCGTGGCTGTGTGCTAGCCACAAGACATTAACTTTTCTTTACAGAAAAAGATTGACAGATATATTTTTTTTGTCCTATACATATCCTCTAAAAATAGAAGTGTTTTCTTCCTCCTTTCTTTTCAGCCATCACTAATTTTTTTTAGCAAATGTTATAAACATACAAAGCTCTGAAACACATGTTAAAGGAGCAATGCACAGTATTTTGAAGCCAAAACATGCCAGCTTCAGTCCTCTTCTAACCCCAGACCGGTTGTTTTGACTTTTTCCCTTCCCACCTCCAAAAATGTAAATCAGATGTTCAGTCGAAAGTAGTATCACTTTTTTGTTTGTTTGTTTTAATCACAAGTGAGTCTGCTATTTTTAATTCTTATTTTTCAGGGGGGAGCTCATCTTTGTTTCTTCCTCCTCTGTGATCCAATACCACTCACTTTCAACGAAGTTACTTAGCCATTCTCCTTTGGTATCACCCCACTCAGCTTTACTAGCATTTATGAGAAAATACATATAAACAGCCAAACTGGATTATAATCTGCATTACTGTAAAACCATTTTGTTGTCATTTCTGAAGTTCCTTTCCATACTCAATTCACAAAAAGCTGTAGCACAGGAAGCAGCAATGCAGCTGTTGCACATTTTCCTTCCAGCAGAGCCCAAACCAAGACACAACAGAACTGTAGGCTACAAAAGTTAATACTGATTAGTAGATGATCTTCATCAGGAGAATCTCAAAGCTTGAATCCAGTGATTCAAGAGGGGGAAAAAGTCAACAAGGAAAGTATGTGCCATTAATGGTGCCATTAATGGCATTTAGACGACATTGAGCCACCTCAGCCATCAATTTGCAGTGAGACATTTGCCTAAGAATTGTTTTCTCTATTCATAAGAGCAGTATTTATATGCATTAACGTTTCTAGAGCAGAGGACACAGCACTGAGGTGCTATGCAAGTGCTGTTAATCGCAACACAAAGATAAACAAAACCTCACATGGGCAGAATAAAACTGTGCACAGTGGAATCTGGCCAATGTAATTAAGTAAAACTTAATGCCTACTTAACAGTCAAATTGCAGACCTGCCAACAAATGCCACGTGTTACCCAGCTGAATGCTTGTCAAAGTAACCAAGTCTGAAGATTTTGTGCTTAAATGAGTATTGCAGGGTACGTATAGAACTGTATTTTTTTCTCAAGGAAATGAAATAGCTTTGACCAGGTTGCTGGAATAACAAGCATTCAAAGACATCTCCTATCTTTTAAGATACATCTGCCTAAAGAAAAGATATTAAACTAGCCATCTGACAACACACATTGTTTTTCTTTTGTAAGTCTTGTACATACAGCAAGCATTCTTGATTTCAGACATTTGAATCATGTAGGAGCTCACTGGCTCAAGCAATCTGCATCCTACAGACCAGTCCCTTTTCACTACTGCATGTCTCAAGTAATCTCCATGTTAATTACAGTTAAATTACCGTCAGGAATGACACTTTGAAAAACTTTACCTCTAAAATGTCTTTATTCAAACTTCGGAGGTTAAGATTTCTGCAGCTTCCACAACTTTCAACTTGTTGCCAGAGGAAGAGTCTACTCTAGGCAATACAGATTGGGCAACGTGTCTTTTTATGAAAACGCCTTCTATAAAATGCATTCTTTCTGTTAACACTTCTAATGGAAAACACAGAAAGTAGCCTTGACAGAACTTTGAACTATTTTACTGTGACTTTTTTCATCTCTCATCTCATGTGTAGCTAGCTGATCGAGCTACCATGACTCCAATCTCGATGGCAGACAGAAACTTTCAGAAAAATTATTCAGAACCCAGATTCTGTACACAGTATTTGTAACTGAATGCTTACTTACATCAGCCTCTTCTACAGCTAAATACACCATCTCCTAAGAACCTTACTCTTGTCAAGAAATACAGCTCTACTTAATGACAATGGGGTATTCAAATGTCAGACTTGCACACAGTATGATAAACAATCTCATTACTAAGGGGTACACATCATCCTAAAATAAGTACACACTTCTAAAGCACTTGAAACACCTACAAGTAAAAATCCCACACTCCTTTTTAAAAGGAGAAACTTGCAGCATTATCCTGAAACGTGATAATCATACAGTAACTACGTCAATAAAGTTCAAAAAGTGTTAAAAGAAACACCAAAACCAACTACCAAGAAAAATACATGTTGTTTTATTCACTGACCAATTAAGAACATGCTCTGGGCATTCAGCAGTATTCTTTGTTAGCTGTCTTGTCTTCCCATTGTTGTTGAAATACACTGGGAAATTACTAAAGACACAATACACATTTATCTGCACACTTTATCACAAACTTAGGTCAGTCATAACCTCGCATCTGAAGCGTTAACACCCAGACATTGATATAATTACTAACAATCTGGGCAATACTTTTACTGCTAACAGGCTGGAAAGTCCTTAAGTGCCTGCAAGACCACAGCCTTGAGCAGTACACAAAACATTATGTTTCATTTGGTTTTGATGGATGCTTTATTGAGCTGTTGTCATCCTTGGTAAGGGACAGTCTGTAACGATTATGAAAAGAGAATAAATCTGTAACGTTTTAAGATAATTCACTGAATGTGATTGATACAGCTTGCTTAACAAGATTTTGATTAATTATTCTTTGCATTTCTCCTCCCATCCCCCCAGTAATTTGAATTGGGGGGGGGGGGGGGGGGAAGGAACCATTACAAGCAGAGGAACATCTCCATCTTCTCAGAGGACAGGAACGTGGGCTGGTAAGGAAAAGGATGGGAAAGGAGAGAGGGCAACCAAGCAGAAAGATGATATATGAAGTCTACATTGTTGAATGGCTCTATGATTTATCTCATTAATATTATCTCCACTTACAGCAGAGCAATAAATCCCAAACACACACAGTTTAGGCTTAGCATTAATAATATGTAACAGTAACAGGCATTATGGTAAGTGAGGCTGTAACTATGCCTATGTACGTTATGTGTATTATGTTGACTATGTAACCATGCTGTAGCATGCATTTAAAACCCTGTAACAAAGCCACTGTTAAAGTTACACATTGTGAAGTCCAGGCTTCAGGTAAGGAAAGCTTCCACTTTGCCTTTAAGCGACACCACGTAATCATCGCTACATTTTAACATTAACTCAAAGCTGATTAGGACTATTTTTAGACACGGTTGCTTGTTTATGTTTCCTAAAAACAAATTTCCTTTCCTTACCACATCATTTCCTGGCTGGGGCACGTTTGTTTTTAAGATGCTTACACCATCTGTCCCATGTCTTTTGCTTACGCGTGCTGGGAAGAGCCGCGCCGGGTGCCAGCGCCCGGCTGAGGGGGCTGCGGGGTGCTGGGCGCCGGTGAGGCCCCACGGATAACAGGGCGATGACATGGAGCAGCTCCGAATCTCACCCGCTGCCCACCGAGCAGACGATGTGCGGGGGGGAGGGCAGCACCGCCGGGCCCGCGCGTAAAGAGGGGCCGGGGTTCCCCCGCCGGCCACCCCTCAGCCCCCGCCGCGGCCGGTCCTGGGCGCCAGGGCAGCGGCACCCCCGAAACGCTCCTCGGCCCGCGCTTCGCCGCCGCGCAGCGGGCCACAGTTTTCCTCAGTATTGACCAGGAATTACGAATTTGCTAGAAAATTCCGCGGAAAACCTGCCGCCCGGTGCCAGCCCGGGCTTTTCAGCGAGCTGCGGTGCGGCGCGGCGCTCCCCCAGCGGGGCTCCCGCCGCCCCGGCCGAGGCCAGGGCGCTTCCCTCACCGCCCGCTCCCGCGGGCCGCCCGGCCCCGCCCGCCACCGCCACCTCGCAACGGCGCGGCGTCGGGGCGGGGAGGCCGCGGAACCGGGAGCGGAGCCGCTGTGAGGGGCGGCCGGGCCGCCCGGCTCAGCCCAGCCCAGCCGAGCCCAGCCGGCGGGAGCGGGCCAGTCCGAGGGCGGGGAGGGGGAAGCTGCCGCCTGGGGAGGGGGCGCGATCCGGGCATGGAAGGAGAGCCTCGGCTACCTGGATCCGCTTCCTGTGCCTCCGCCGCTCCGCCATGTTGTCCCCGTCTGCTCCGCCGCTGACGTGAGCCCGGGGCGGGGGGGCGGCGGCCTCGCGAGAGGCGGCGGGAGCCGGCGGAGGGGCGGGAAGGCCGCGCCCCCTCGGCCCCTCACGGCGCCCGGCGGCGGCCCCGCCTCAGCGCCTCAGCCCGCCGCGCCTCGCCGGGCGCTGAGGGGAGCCCGGGCCGCGCCCCCGGCGGGCTGTCAGGCCCCGCTGCAGCAGCCGCCTGGTTAATCAGAAACTCCCCGCGGGGCCGATGCGGCCTCTCCCGCTGCTGTGCCCGGGCCTCACGCGGCTGAAGTCCAGCTGCCGGCCCGGTGCTGAGGCTCCCGGCCGCCCGGTTCCCCGCGGGCAGACGGGGCTGCGCGTCGCGCCAAGCCCGGGCAGGCCGCAGCGGGCCGGCCCCGTCCTGGCCTGTCCGCAGGCTGGGAAGCCGGGGTGCCCGCCCGCCCTCAGGGGTGAGCGTGGGGAGCCAGCCCAGCCTGCTGCCATAGAGGTGTTCAGTGCTTGGGCCACAACAACCGGTGCGTTTAGTTCTTATACTCCCAAGTAGGACGCTAGGCTTTACAGATGCTCGATGTAGCAGGCCTTTGTTAGTGGTTACCGTAGAATCATTTAGATTGGAAAAGATCTTTATTGGAAAAGAATTATCTGTGATCCCTATTTAAACAGATGCTGATTGCTCAGATCTTCTCCTACGCTCTCGGAGAGCTGGATTCAGAAAGCAACCTATATAAACCGAAATGCCTTTTGTCAAAGGCTGTCCCGCATGCTTGCGCTGTGAGGTCACTCCAGTTAGCAAAGCGTATAATGGTTTATCCTGGCTCCATGTTTCCAAACCGCACCCTGGCACTTCGGGATGGAAAAGTACGTGCAGTGCTGTATAGTCTTGTCCAGTCCTTTCAGATCTCGTTGCCCCTTCCCGTTCCTACGATTTTGGAACCACTGAGATTGAAAACGAGGCAATTAGAAACCTAAAATTGTTTCCAGCAGCGTATTTGCCCGTGAGTGACTGTGCCAGTTATTGTGCTTTTTCTGGTCCAACATCTTTTTCTTTTGAATGTTTTCCTCTTGCTCTTGCTGGGAAGAAAATCTATACAAGTTACAAATTAAGCTGTCTGACTACAGAGTGAACAAACTATAAAAGTGTGATTCAAAAGATAAAAATGTAGGCATAGGGAATTAAGAGTGTTTATGGTTACAATAAAACAATACCTTGTAAAAAGTATCCAGAGTGCATTTATTCAAAAAATGGATTTTTAAGTTGGCAGTTGTTTTAACAGTTACTTTATGTGCTTAACTTACAGTAACATGAAAGCACATCTGAAATGGAGGCTTTCTGGTGGAAGGAGTTTTAGCCATCTGTAACTTCCAGCTTGCTAATAATACACAATGCCTGCAGTGAGGGTTTTAGCATGGTGTAGCTCAGAGCCCCTCAACACTTGCACTTCAGCTGTGAAACTCCTCCCTACTCTGTGGGAGAGGCTGTTTGGAACCGCACTCCTGTCTGCTCACTGCCCTCCTCATGAAGGTTGCAACCACCTCATGATGGGTCGCATTCCAGGTCATCCCTCATACCTCTACTTTCAGGCTCTTTTAAGGTTTTACTTCCCATAGACCAGCTGTGTTGGAATCTACTGCTGATTCATAAACCCACCTTTAATGCTTAGCTTTTCATTGTGCTTTTTTTTTTTTTTTTTTTTTTTCTTTTTTGGCATGGTATACTATCTGCAGTACATCAAGCTGTTTGCTGCCAGAAAAACACCTTGGATTTCTGGTTAATCCCTGTTTTCTTTTTTTCCACAGAACTTTTAATTCATCTGAAGTTTGAGAAACCCTAACTTGCAGGAGCTTTTCCCAGGACAGCTGGGCATGCAGCAGCAGACTGGTGTGCAGCACAGGGAGCAAACCGATCACTTCAGCAGATCCATTAGAAAGAACCGAGGGATGGGAAGTGGGCTGGAGAGTGTGTCCTCTAGTGTGAGGCACTGGATGGTGAACTTCCTATCACTATGGACCACAGAGCCTGTCAAGACTGAATCTTACATGTGGCAAGTTTATTTGCAGTCCTCAGTACAGATGTGAACGGGAGAGAAACAAGTGACTGAATTTCAAGAAAGACGGAATGGAAGTGAAGGTTCAAGTGGCTTGTGTTCAAGGTTAGTGTCTATGTCAACTGTAGGGCAGGCTGCAAAATGAAGCATTTCAGAACTGTGCAGTAAAGTCACAGCCCCCTAAGTGCCAACTGCCATTTTGATTAGAGTAGGGTTTCAGAATCATGACCACGACAATTACTGTTATGAAGGATATTGCATGCAAGTGGAGTGGTTTCCTTTTTCAACTGAAGCCAAACAGACGGCATTTCATTAGCCTCTTTTTCCTCCTCCTCCTCTTCTTTACCCCAACAATGTGACCTAATACGGGAGTATGGATGCTGGAAACTTAGTTCAAAAAACAGCAGGATGGAGTAATGAAACAAAGGTGCATCATGAGCTATTAAATATAAAAATCACCTCTGGTTGTCTGTGAGACAGGTCCCTGGAGGTAATGAAAGTATTCTGAAATGTTTACTTTATTCTTATACTTTGCTTTAGGTATCCTCACTTGACCACTGAGGCAGAACACTAAATTAGGTGGTGTTCTACTCTTTCTGGTATGTATTTTCTCATACCCTTACGTTCATTTATTTCTGTCAATTTATTGGCATTTATGCTATTGGTAATCTCATTGTTTTGGGCTCAGTGTCAGTCATCCAGATACACAAGATGATGTGGTCTTACCACTGTAGCATGGTTAATATACACCAGATGTGCAAGGCTACATGTTGGCAATTGAATTACTGGAAAGCGTGTCACAAATTACCTCTAGAGTCACACTGCCTTCTGCAATACAGAAATTGAAGTGACACTAGAAGTCTGAGCAAGTGTCTTTCTGCTGAATAAACCATTGACTTGTAAGAAGCTTATCCAGTGGACCCATGATTAATCCTTCTGGCTTTGGGGGAAGAGAATGGAGAACACAAATCACAATTATCTCAACTGTTATGTAGATGGGCAGGAAGACAGACAGGCAGGCAGGCAGGAAGGAAAGCTTCCATAGAGGAATTCAAGGAGTATAGGCAAATTCCCCAGCAATATGTTCGGAGCCATTTCCTAGATCATCTACAGATGGTAGCATGTTGCAGGCTCTGAGGTTATCTCCCTTTTCATCCAGTCAGCTTCAGCACTGAATATGCGTTCGAAATGTAAGGAATATGGCCTTGTACCATGTAGCATCACATACTTTCAAGGCAGGTTCAGCTAAAATCTGCCCACATATACATGAGTCATAACTCAGAAGCACGCTCCAGTGTAGACATCCTGAGTCATTTCCATCTCAGAAGCTTATAAATACTTAGTTAGCCACTTAGCTTTTAATTTAGCAGAACAACAAAGATTCATTAGACAAATCTCCAGAATTATCTTTTGCTATGAAGCTTCTTAAATACTTCCACTCTTGCAAGTGCCTTTTCATCTCTATGCAACTCAGAATTATTTGATAAATATAACTTCGAAAAAATATAGTTGAACTAAGATTTAATTTCTCCTGATTCTGGTCCTTCTATAACTAATTACATCTGTTTCAAATGCCAGCTTTGTTCATTGCAAGAATGTGTTTTCATTTTAGCAACAACTGATGAACCCTAATAAGGACATGTCTCTCCTGATGTGGAGTGGCATTTAGCTCTTCCTAAAGACCACTGTTGATCTGCTGGTCCAGCAGACCATGCTGGAGTCAGTGGAGATGTATCTGAACACATAGATATGTTAAATGGAAAATACATCAATACACTTTTTGGAAAAAACACCTAAGGTTTTGGGGAAAAAAATAATAAAAAAAGCTTGCTTGTGTATCTGTATTTTTTTGGCAGTGGCAGGAGGGGAAGAGAAGATTCGTAATGTTTAAGGATATAGCATTAGGAAAAACTAATAGTTATTGTTTTGCAAAATCATAAATTTGTTGTTATGACAACAAGCGTTTGAGTTAAAAATATTTGTTATATAAAAATGTGATTCCTGAATATCTCTCCAATTACCAGATTAAACCAGAAATCAGTAATTGCTTTATGGACCATCTTTCAATGCAAACTGTTTACCGACTGCTGGAGTCCTATGAATCACAGACTGAGCAGCACCCCTCTAGCAGAGCCGTTTGAACCCTGTAACTGAAAGGGAATCAGCAAAGATGAAAACCAGGTTGGCCTGATGCTTTCTTTTTTCCCCCTTGGTCAGCAGTGCTTTTTCTGTCTGCTATTTTGGTTGATTGATTTTTATTTAAGTAATACACACACAGAGACGCAACATTTATGTGTTTTTAAATTTTGATAAAACAAAACATCTATTCATGACTTTGCTGTACTATCAGAAAAAATACTGTATCATTCTCTATACAACATGTACAATACGTTCCTGTTTTCTACGGTCTGGACTTTGCATCCTCACCAGCAGGGAAACTGTTGGTTCAAGAAGAACATGTGGATAGTATCAGAACTAATGTCTGTCTGGAAGAATACAGTCTTAGGTAAACTTGGCAATGGGACAAAGGAAAGGACTAGTTAAAGGCCAAGTCAACAGAATAATTATTGTGGCCTCAGTATAGGTGATGGTAGGAGCAAAGCCTTCCAAAAGGAAGAAAAGAGTTTTGCAACTGCAAAGGCAGAAAGCACACACCCACCCCCTCAAAACCCCCCAAATCCTAACCAAATAAAAAAGGTGAGGCGAGGTTTTCTCTCTTACTATAACATGTGTTCTTATTATACTGAAATTGCCATAGCAATATAGCTATAGCTATTCATTATAGCATGAAAGGCTTAATCAAAACCAAGCACCACAGGCTGCAGAACCGTGATGAACAGCCAGCATCATAGAGCTGACTTGTTATTTTCTAGTGAATTATAATAATTATGCCATTATCAGAGCAAGGTACCAAAACGAGAGCTGTATCTAGTTTTGGGTGCTTTTCTGTAAAATTTCTGATGTTGAAGGTGACTCAAGATACTGCACAACCAACCAACATTATATTACGGTATTTCAAAAGCCTAAATTATGAGAAGTTTCTACTTAGTTTAAAAAACAGAGGTGATTTTAAAATCTTCAGGTGATTAATTTTTTGTTTCAAACTCAAAGGATAAATTAACATTCTGAAAACTATTTTGTGGAAGATTCACAATTGTAAAAGGTCTTAGAATATTAAGTTTTATAAAGTAGCTTGTGGCATGGTTACGAGTCAGTTTGAAATAATATCACCTTGTAGGTCTAGCCACCTGCTCTTGTTTCCACGTACTTGATTAGAATGGCTGCCTGACTTTGACCAAGTGGGAATTCTGCCTAACTGTTGTACATTCAGAGCATTTTTTAAGGATTTTTCACCTGGGGAATTGAACAGAGAATTATCTGTTTAGGTCTGTATGAATATGTATTCTACATCATGATCATATGCAGCATTCATGAGGACAGAAACACAGGTTGTGGTAGGAAGGATAAACTGTTTCTTCCTTTTCAGGACTTTCCTCAATCTGATATTTATAGTACAGAACCTTTTTGTTTGTTTGCTACACATTCTTATTTATCTTGTCTTTAACCTTGGCCCGATAAATAAAAAAAAAAAAAAAAAAAAAAAAAAAGGAAAAAAGAAACGGAAGTCCCTGTCCCTAGGAGCCTACACATTTAGTGTAGATACAGATAAAATCAGATACTTCTACAACATCTCATAAAACACATTCTCTTCATTAACTGCACCACTATTACGGACTAATACAGCAATAGATGTTAAATGAAACATTTCTAATGATCTTACATGTATTAAAATACATCATCTGCACCCATTGTGATTTTAGTGGCATAGCAGAAAAAATGAATGCAGTGGTGGCACAGGCACCAGAAAGTCATTAAGTAGTACAGTTCTGCCAGCTCTCTTATATACTTAGGATTGCTGGCTACACCCCTTTGCAGCTAGAATAAGCATTACAAGTAAAAAAAGAACATGTAGCTGCTGACAATCAGTAAGGCCTCAATGTTTACATATAAACATAATTCCTGGAAACACATCAGAATCTGAAAATACGGTTCTGTCTACTGATTCTATGCCTTTTTTTAATTTTTACACCACCACCACCCCCGCCCCAATCTTTCTGAAGTGTTTTTAGGAGATCATTAATTTCCAGTGGTATTTCCTTCATTAGAAATAGAATCAATTATGTCTGTTTAGGTAAACCTCTTTCTATTTCACTTTACAGCTGTATGCAGTCCAGGCCTTACTGCATTTTGGCTGCTCCAGCACATCTTCCCCCCCATCCAATACAGGAAGCCATGAAGTCATCCTTTTTGTCGTTTTGGGAAGAAGAGCCCAGTATGTGCAAAGAATCATATGGACTTTTTTTAATTGCAGAAGTGGTACCAGACTGCAAAGTCTGCATCCCAACTTTCTTTGCTTTTGGCATTGTTCGAGTCTGAGCCATTTACAAAAATAGTCACACTCCTCAGAACCAGATTTCAATCTCTCTTCCCTGGAACATGGGATTTCAAGTCAAGATCCTCTGCTGTTTAGAAAAACATGTTCAGTTTCTTCATATTCTTGCTCTTAACAGGCCACCTGTACCTCGTGTGCTGCGTTTCACTGCGGAGGGGTGATAGGTAACCTCTGGTAGCTTTACAGCGACATCTCCTGGCCTAATTGACCTGGAAACGTATCAGGGATTCCTCTTCTAGCGTGAAGGTCTTAGATAGATTCAGATATTTCACACAGTGGAGAGGCAGGATGCCATTTGAAAACCAATTCATTAACTGTGTTTAATTAGATAAGTGACATTGTCAACATGATCGTCGATTGCACACAAAAAAAAGTTAGAAATTTTTTCAGATGCTAAACACAATGGGTGTTCCTGATACTTTTTTTAAGAAGCACTTTTACTATATAAAAATATTTTCTTTTTCCCTCATTGTATATGAACGATCTACATTTAAAAAAAAATCACAATAGTTAAATCTACTGTAAAAGTAAAACATTTTTCTAGTGTAATTAATCCAAGATGTTACGTATTAAAATAACAGGTAAAAGCATTTAAAACAGAATATGACTTTTTACATTGACAATTGTGTTTCATCCAAAATCTGAAAAAGCAAACATTTACATTTCCAAATTCAACATAAAACTCTCCAGTCTGCCTAAGTTTCAAAGCCATGAAAAAAATATAGAAAAGTTAATGAAGAGAACAGAGTTTAACACATTTTGTGTCACTTGAGACAAAGGGAACAGCAAACTAATTGCCAGTCCAAGATTAATATTGTTGTACTTCTTTTAGACAGTCTTATGGAGTTATAGTTAAACCTTTCAGCCTCAGGTTATAATTTTGCTTTTTTGGAACACTATTGAGTATTCAGTAAACAGTTCCTTATATGAAAGATACTGACAGATGATGCATAAGACATAATCCAAACTCTTGGGAAAGACTCCCATTATTTCACCAGATCACAGATGTAAAGGTCAGTGCTTCGCTTAGGAGGGGATTACTTCAGGGTCTGTCTGCAACTTTGGAGTATTTTACAGCGTAGCATACCCTGCTTTTGCATTGGACCTTGCTGGATTTTACTGATTAACCCTGAAACTGTACACTCCAGTGTACAACTGGAGATACATGCAGAGCCCAAAACTGCCATAACTGATGTCAATGGCAGTTTTCAGTGAAAACAGGCTCTACTCCTTTTACAGAAAGGCTTTGTTAGTTCAGAAAAGCAGTACTACAGATATATGCCCTTCTGAAGGCTGCAAAGTTTGGACAGTATAAGTAAGATGATGTATACAGTTTGCTGTTGCAAACATCTAATCACATATTATCTAGTTCACAAATATACCAAAGATACCAAATAATTTATCTCATGCTGAAGTAAAAGAACGTGTGCTCACAGTCTAAAATATGAGAATGCTTCCCCTCCTCAGGTGTTTAGACACTCACCACCTAAACAGCAGTGCACCTCTTGGGGTTTAAGTACTTGAGCCATGCAAACTAAACTAAGAGGAGATAATCTAAGGTAGCAATATACAGCAGATCCACAAGCTACCAACTCTCAATTTACAGAACGTAAATTTTATCAAAAATACTTGTGTGTCCTTTGGAGTAAATAAGCGTTCTTGCAAGGAGGAGAGTGGAAGTATACTGATTTCCAAAGCCTAAGTGGAAGACCAGTGTATCACAAAATCCCTAAAGAGGAAACAAAGTTAATTCACACAGGAATCAATAAAATGCTAGGGATTTATCCCTAGTTAAACCCTCTATTTTGTGGTTCCTGTTTGCTGTGAGATAATGAATCATCAGTAACAGAAGTGAGGGGAAACCGTATTTGTGCAGAAAAAAGGAAGCTTTCAGGCTGAAATTGATGGCCTCTTCCAAAATGAAGAATGCTGAGCAAAGGGCTTTCCGTGGCTTGTCCAGGAGGGCTGAGGGGAAGGGTGCTGTGGCAGAGGGTGGTAGGAAGCAGGTGGCTTTAATTCTGCTGCCTGCAGGAGCATTACTATCCAGGTAACTGTGTCCAAGGTCTTTATGGCGATGCTTCCTCCTGAACTCATCCCAGTCATGCAATCATGCAAAGCAAATTCAAACCTTTGTGAGAAGAATGCCTCAGAATAATTAAAATTGATGTTACAGGTGGTATTTTCATGTCCAGGGTTTAATCCGTATATTTTGTCTATACCCTGTGTACCCTTCCCAGGCACTTAGAAAGGCTTAGTTCTAGAATAGCAATGGAATTAACTCAAATTGCTGAGTCTAAGGTATTTTGCTTTATGTTCTGCAGGCAATTCCATACTCTCCCAATGAATTCCATACTCTCCCAGTGAATTCCATATACATTTTCTATATAAATTTTGTTCAACAGAAGTCACCTATGTGTGGAAGTTGTAACTTCTCCTTGTAGTTTCTCAGTAGCCCACGTGAACACACTGTAAGACAGTCAATGCACTCTGAGTCTCTGACAGATCTCAGTGATGATGCTGGACTGTAATGAAAAATTAGATTTATCTGTTAACGGTACTGGTATTCTTTTTAATGAATTGCACTTGAAAGTAATAACACATTTTTTTAATGCCTTCTTCAAGATACCACGCTTCCTCATGCTGCATTTGCAGCTTATTTCATTCAGGCCCAGTCATACAGAGGTTTCAGGCTGTAGCTATATTCTCAAACACGTTTTAACTAGAGGTTCTTGTATTATTAAAAACATGTTATGTCCTGGACTTAGCTCAGCTCTTCTGGAAAGTTATCATCTGGAAGTCAGCCTGAGATCCAGCTGTGTCACATGGATTTTCCCTGTTTTCTGAAACAATCTGTTCCACTGCTTGTGAAGTTTCTGGGTCCTGAGAGCAGGGACTATCCAGCGTATCGCCACTGCTGTTGCAGTGAAGAGGGGAGGCCATGTCAGAGGGCTGATCTGAGGGTTTGCCTGAAGCGGGTGGCAGGGGGACAGACAGAGGAAGATTCATCATGTAGAACACATTGCCCAGACGTCGGGACACCTTTAAAGACAAAAGCACAATTGCAGTAATTGCTTCTTGAGGTAGTGTTAAAGCCATTAAACATCAAGGCTGACTTGTGTAGCAATGCCAGGGACATCCAGGAGATCCCAGCCACCTCAAAGGGTTATCAGTGATTAGCAAAAGCAAAAAGAATCTTTTCTTTTTTTCCCTCTCATATTTTTCCAGGTTCTGGTTCTTGTGGAAGAAGCTTGGCAATACTCAGTTTGGGAAATGGTCCAGTGTCTGAGCCTGGCAGCAGGCTCCTTTTGCTCTCTAGGTGCTGTAGCACCCATGGGACAGAGGGGAGGCAAACTGCCAGCCAGGAGCAGGGAAGGTGCTTTTAATGAGAGAAGAGTAAGAGAGAGCAAAGGGTTAAAGAAAATTAAAAGAACCAGGCAACAACAGAAACACACAGAGAGTTGATATTACTGGATGAAATTAAGAGCAGAAAATTTTAAACATAAAGGGACAGCCTGTCTGTGAAACATGTGTGATCATATTCCCCAAAGGCTGTAGAAACCTCTACTTGGTATGTTTTAAAAGCCAGGTTGAAGCAAAAGCAAGTGTGTATCAGAGCAGTTCTTACTAGCTGGGAAGGCAAAAGAAAAGTGAAACAGTTCATTCTGTCAAACACGTCTTTTCCATTTCCAACGTCAGCCTAGTCTCCAGTGTTGTATCCTGACTTCACTTTGTCTCTCAAACTGTCAGTCCTAACCTCCCCTTAGTGTCTCCCCTACATGCTGTTGTAACATGCAGAGAAGTGAAAGCGAACTATGCTGGAGTAATTTCTTTTCTCCTAATATTATGGTAGTTGCCTTATCAGTAAGAAAAAAGTGTGTTTCAGTTTGAAAAAAAATTCATCCTGTTAGCTTCTGACTCTTTCACATCTCTGTGACTTGCCATCTTGGCATACATTTAATGACCATACCTGAGAGCGGATTTTTAATGCTGGTCCGAGTTTTAATCCCATTGTATCCAGGAGATGTTCCTCTGTTAGTAGCGGGAGGGTTTCTCCATCAATAGCATGGTCTTTAAATACCTTATGAAACGACAGAACACATCATGATGTGCTAAAACAGACTTCATTGGTTATCTTTTATACTTAATCTTGAGGCATAGGCAATAAATAGAAGGAGGAAATAACAGTGCAACTATTTTATCTTATTTATCTCCTGACTGCAGCATGAGGTCTCTTGCTCAGGTCTGTGGGTATCAGTGTATTTGCAGGTAGTTTATTTACTTGTTCTTGGCAAGTGGCAACTTTGTACATTTCAATGTGGTTGTTTGTGGGTTTTTGTTTGCAACTTTGTAACAGTTCAGTGATACTTTGTTGGGGTTTTTGTTTGCAACTTTGTAACATTTCAATGATACTTTGTGGGGTTTTTTGTTTGCTTGGGAGTTTTTCTTGTTGGTTTTTTGGTTGGTTTTTTTTTCAGGAAGTGAGCAGCCTGCTACTGATGAAAAAATAGTGTTGATCTTCTTAAGGCTTTACTAGGAACATGCAAGATTTCAACCTCTTTGCTTGTATTTCTAATGATACTTCATTTTTTCAAATGGAATGATGCCCCTAAGAGCTCAGGTGGGGTAGGTGAGTTATACCAATATCCAAGAATGAGAAATTGCTTTAATGTGCATAAAAATTCTTCAGGGCATGTGGAATGAAAAAAATAAGATACTTTTCTTATGCTGTTGTTTTTCTGCTGATCCTTCTGGTATTGTGTTGCTGCAGCAGAAATGCATGTAACCTCTCAGAGCATGGCTTCATAAGTTGAAGGACAATGAAAACTACTATTAAGTTTGTAACTTTGTGACAACCAATTAACCTCTAGCATTTACATTTGTCTGATGACCTTAAAATCTAAATTGTCCTAAAGACCCAAAATGTGATGAGTGTTTATTGTCACCTGGCCATAATCTGAACAGCCTGGGAGGCTAACGATGAAGTTGTATACGTCATCAACTGTCCATTTGCGAATGTCTTCAACAGAAGAAATGTCTTCTCCGTTCAGGATCAGGCCATGTGCTCCTTTGAGGAGGAAATGCAAATGTTATGTTTGTAGAGCTTTACTTGCAAATCGATAGGAAATGATTGCTAACATGAGTATTTTAACACTTGTCCAGAACCTAATATACTAACAGCACTGTGTAGTCACAGACAGATACAGGAGTCTTTGACACCAAAATCACCAGACAGTCAGTAGCAGCTGATCCTGGAGGGTTTTCTTTTGGTGGCTTCTTTTGTTTACTGTGGGCACTGTATGTACCAGTCACTATGCACACAAGTCATTCTGCAGTATTTTATCTAATGAGTACATTATTTGATGGTTTTTAGGTCCTACTGTTGTTTTAACTTGACTAATATTTATATTTCAGTAGAATGGAACCAAGCCTTTACTAGCTTATAGTGTCTACTGTGAGTTAGAAGGACATGCAGAAAAGTTGTGGGCAGAAGAGAGAAGTTATGTCACAATTTCATTCAGCTATTATGTTTATTTAAATTGAAATTCCTTTTGCAGATAGGAACTGAATACTTAATGTGTATTTTAGGGACATACTTTAGTGGTGGAATTGGCAGCGTTAGGTTTTCATTGGACTCGATGACCTTAAAGGTCTTTTCCAACCTAAATGATTCTGTGATTCTGTGATTGTATATTTTTCATTGATGTAGTAGATGATCCTGGACAAACACTCCAGCCTGTTCTCATTTCAGGTAATGGGAAGTTTTGCAGGGCTCATCCACTGGCACTGGTGCATTTAACAAAAGAGACAAAGCTTTAGAAACAATAATTGGTGTACAGTGGCTGGAGAGGCCTGTGTCTTACATTCTGCTCTTGAGGAGGCCAAGTCTTAGGGTTAAGTTTGTTCTTAAATGAGTGCAACTTCTAAGGGGATTCCTTGTCCTGTTTGACAGACACAGGGATTATGGTCAGTAGATTGTGTGCTGTTACATTTCCTCCTGACCACCAGAAGGAGAGGATAGAATGTAACATGTTGAACAGAATTGTAGCGAACCTCAAAGTGCTGCTAACTTGACAGTTTACGGGTGACAAGTGTGTTGTCCCTAGGGACTGATATAAACACAAACACAGTATAGTGTATGGCATAAAGCATTGAAATAGTTAGGAAGCTGCTTTGTGACTTTTTGCTGTGTAATTGCATTGTCCTGCAAAATAAAGGTTTCAGCACCGTTATGTCAGCAAACACAGTTCGCAGGTAGAAAACCCCACACTTTACCTTTGCTGACTTGGATTTACCAAGTATTACTATTTGCTGCATATGAATTCTACATTTAGTTGTCATGACTCTATCATACCAAAAATTTGCTTAAAACAGAGGGAAGAAATAAGAGTGCAAATCAATAATAATAAATTATATCAACACACCACTCTAACTAATCTGGAGACTTGACAAACCTGAAGGTAGCAATGGGTTGCTGGGTACGGGAAATCCATATGGTAATGTTGAGAATGGTATTGCAGAAGGGTACATGTACTTCTCATCAAAAGCAGCACAGGAACTGTTAGATTCCTTCTCATTTGTGCTGCTGCAGTTGTTGGTTTCAGTAGATATTTCATGAGTAGCACAGTTTTTTCTCAAGCCTTGTTCAAACTCTTTACAGTTTTTGGCAACAGCAGATGGCTCAGTCTGGTTTTTTGTTTGTTCATGTTTGTTTGGTGTCTCCACCTCTGCTTCTTTTTTGTCTTCTTTCTCATCATCCACTGTAGCTGAAGTAGGGTCTGTAGTTTTGTCATCAGCTTGGTTCTTTGTGCCATTGGCACTACAGTCTGCAGTTTTGTGATTTCCAGTTCTTCTCCCTGGCCGACGTCCCCTCTCCCTTTGCAAAGTGCTGACTGGAGGGTATGGGCTGGTTGCCATGAGCATAGCATTGCCATGAATTTCATCAATGGTGGTGCGATGAACATATAAGTCGCTGGGAAGATGGCCTTCAGGTAGTCTGTGCCTGCCACGAAAAGCAATGGGACTAGCTGGCATCCCATGGTAAAGGAAAGGTGCTTCCAGACCCAGTAGTCCTTTCCGATGGGCTTTCTCCATTTCTTTTTGCTGAAAAATAGCATTCATCTCCATTTCCATTCTGAAAGACACAAAGGAGCACAGGCAGTTAGGGCAGCTCTGTTCCTTCATCACCTCTTTTTTACAGCAGCAGAATAAAACTCAGATAATTGAATAGGCAAGAGTACTGCTTTTCTTCTGTCTCCCCTGTATTGCTGTGTGTAAGAGGGCACAAACTGCAGATGGAGTGGCAAACCTGGCTACATCTAATATGCTGCCAGTGAACTAAAAGGAAAAAAATATCTATCTTCCATGTAATGCTTCTGGATAATATTTCAGACAAAGAAGTTATTTGTATATTGGCAATCCAGGCATTATTATGGTGATTATGCTCCCTTGGGATTTGGAAAATTGTCTCCAGGGACATAACAGTCAAAGACTAAAGAAGATAAGTGATTTATATTACCCATCAGAAAATTGTACTGAAAACTGCAAAATTGCAGTGATATTGTAAGTGATAAAGAACTAGAAATATATTGTCTATGGAACCTGTGCATATATCGAGTAAGCCAACATTAAGTCTCTTGAGTAACTCTCTGTAGTACCTGGCACCTGAGCATGGCTCTGAGGGTGTGAAAGGGTGAGATTCTGGTAGTAAGTGCTCCACCATCTCCCTCCTGGTGGATCAAGCCAATGCTCCAGAGTCTGTGCCAGCTTCCTGCCTCTGGCATAGCAGGTAGAAGTGCTTACCAGTGAGATATGGAGAATTCAAGTAGTATGTGTCTCCACTGTACCAACCTTCACTAGCATCAGCTTTCTCTGGAGCCAAGCTAGTGACCAAAAGAAAAAACTATAGCTCCTAGAGCTCCACAGCTTCATGTGGAGCTGAGAGATGGCAAAAGTGAGCCAATCTACCAGACATAAACCAGAAACAGCTCAGTCTGCTGTCCTTGCTTTGATGAGCTTTCAGTGGGACTTCCACACTGTTCTCTGGAAAAGGGCTTGTGAGGGCAGACAAGTCTTTAACGTGCACCAAGATAGCTTTCTTAATAGTGCGGTGAGGACAACAGATCAGAGGGAGTCTGAGTTTTAGTCCTCTCATTAATGTAAAATTGTCAGGAAAACAGTTTGAGCTAAAGGTGTCTATTCAGATGATTGTTATGAGGAATTAGTTGATCACTCCGTAACATTCAGAGCTTTTTTCTGCCCTGTTTTTGCCTTAGCAACAACCTCTGAACCATTAATTCTCTGCTTTCAGAGATCCAAGTGTGTTTTGTCTATGTACCATGTCCTTGTACCTCTTGCCTAATTGTCATTACTCACACACAGTTCTTGAGGTGGAGATACACAGCAAAGAGGGTTACATTCCTGAATATTCCTCCAGATAAGACAGCTTGCTTTTGTGAGAACCAGCAGGTGGGGAATCACTGAGTTTTGGTATGAGGCAGAGTCCCTTGAAGAACAAAGATTTGGGCCCAGGTGCTCAGCAGCACAGCTGCACCAAGTGCAAGAGAATGGTTGCTAACACCTGATTTCTATAAAGGGTAAAGGAGTCATGTGGTGTAGCAAAAAATCGAAAATTGTGAGTATGGTGAAAGGCTATCTCATAGATTTAGGTTGGGGTGTCTTATGTTGAGGTTTTGGGGTTTTATTTTTTGTTAGGGTTTGGGTTTTTTTTTGTGGGTTGTTGGGGTTTTTTTTCCTCCTCTCTCTCCCAGGTTTGGTGCACTGAAGAACAAGCCTGAGCAGGTAGGACTGGCTCTCATGTGGCTGAGGGTGTATGTGATGGCCATGCTGAATAATGGGCCATATATGATTTATTTAAAGAATGGTGTGCTCATGCTTATCTGAGGAGGCCTTTATTGTTAACTCGAGGGTGCACTAAATCCTTGAATGGGTGACATAAGGAGTATGCTAATTGTCCAGGTGCAAGATATGTTAATATCGTTAACTTGAAGATATACTAGGTCCTTGAATGGGAGTGTGCTAATTGCCCAGGCACAAGATATGTTAATGAGTTCCCAGAAAGTTAATGAATAGACATGAGCGGCTTGTATAAAGAGGGGGCTGAAAGGTTCCCTTGGTGTGTGTGACTTTGGTGGAGTGATTCCCCCATGCACCCAGTGCTGCCGAATAAAGATAACCTCTGCTCACTCAAATATTGGTAACTGATTCTTTAAATCAGTTTGGCAACCCAGACGGGACCTCCTCTGCTCGGCTGCGGGACCCATTGAGAGCGGGGACTCCCTGGGGTACCCCCAGGACTTTTCCCGGAGGGGCTCCTCATCTCATCTGGATCACCACAGGAGCAGAGAAGGACTCCATCTTGCTGAACAAAGGTACTATCTATATTCAAATATTATATTAATTTTAAATATTATAATTATATTGTATTTAGAATAGTACTGTTTTGTTCTGGATATTTCTGTTTCTGGGGACCGGTCCATCTGTAAAGCTGTCCATAAGTCGTAAGATTTCTGTGTGCTTATGCAGGGTGGTGCATGCCGGGTAGCTAGCACCGCAGGCATACATCTGATACTGATATGGTAATTTATGTTTTAGTCTGAAGACTAAAACGTCGGGTAATTTGGAGTCAATCCATATACATAGGATTGATATTCGATTCTGTTCTGGTATTTGTTTCGATGTTAAGGTATCAGAACTCTGATTCTGTTTTGGTATTTGTTTTAATATTAGGGTAATATTGGAAATCTGTGGTTTAGTCGGAAGACTGAAACATTTGATAATTTGGAGTCAATCTGTATATGCAAGATTAATAATTATAGGATTAATATTAAATATTATGTTGGAAATGTGAGAACATTTCTGTATAATATGAATGTTGGCATGTGAGTACTGTCTTGAGCATCCGAGGGGTGAGTGTAAACCTCTATATGTTTTAAAGTGCATATAGTGTAATGAATTATTGAGTATATGGTGGGGGTTGCTGCTTAAAGACAAAATTTGTCTCTGAGCAGTTACTCTGTGCTGTTTGGGCATCAATTTGGTGAACCAGCCAGGAGAACTCTCCACCAGTGCTGGAATCCAGGGGCCTGAGGACCCTCAGGGCCCCCGACTGCATCTTCTGTCGGCAAGACTCCCCTACCCCTCGGCTTCTCACACAGGTGGGCAAGGACTTCTGCACAACATAAAAGGTATTTATATTTATTCTTTGTTTTGAGTATTTGATTGTCTTTTAAGATTTGGTTTTACCCCATAAGACGAAAGACGGGATGCCGTCTCCCAGGGTTGAGAAGAAGGGACGCCTTCTGAAAAGGGTAATAGTCCTATTTGATTGTCTTAAGATTTGGGAAGCTAAAAACTTCCTTTAGGTTGTCTTAAGATTTGGGGAATTCCTAGAATGTAACAACTGAAATAGCACTCTGTCTTGTTTGTTCTATGTGTTGTCTAGTTACATGTTCAAAATTGGAGTTATGAAATGTATGTTGAAAAAAATAATAATATTCTGGTAATTCTAGGCAAATAGCTGAAAACTTAACACTCTGCTTAAGGCCAGAAAAAATTAGAATCTGTTTTTTGGCAATTGTTCATTGAAATGCGTACTTTGTGTGATAATGCGAACTGTCAGCATTACTAGAGTTGTATGAAAGTGCACGGTACTGTGTAACATACTGCCTGTGTGACTGAGGGCTGCCCGGAGAGTGTGTGTGTGTGAGTGTAACTGTGAAGCGAGTGGGGAGTCCCGATCTGTGTGTCTATTCCTCGCGAGGGGCTGGCCAGAGATGGACGGAGTGATTGTAAAATCAATTTATGAAGTGTTGGAATGTATAATTGGAAATTAGAGTGGGAGACTGTGGACAAAACATTAGAACTAATGTAATTTGGAAAAAGCATGAACTAACCTCTGCCCTTAGTGTCTTAGGTGCTGTCTGTATACTCGAACAAAGGGTGGCAAGTGTCTAAGATATTATTATTTTGCGAGGAGATAATATAAAAATAATGAGGCCAAGAAATAAGGCTAAATAGAGGTCTTGAACTGTGGTGTGTGTTCTGAGATAAGTATAGTGCCTCCAGTAATAACTAATACATTGTAGACAAATACCAGACTCATTAGGAAGGGGGGGGGGGGGGGGTGTGCGGCAAACCGAGCCAAGAAATAAATACCAAAACACCCCTGGGATGTATTTTGAATCATTGGAAAGAATTTGGCGGAATTCCCAGTGGAAATTTGAACAAAAAGACATTTTTAAAATATTGTCAGAATTGGTGGCCTTCGTATACATTAGGTGATGGTGAAAGATGGCCACTCGAAGGAAGTGTTACATTACAACACAATTTTACAGCTTGTGCTGTTTCTTCATAAAGAACATAAGTGGGATGAAGCAATGTGTGCAGATATGTTTGTGTGACAGAAGGAGTGCGGGATTAACACCACCTGATCTTTGATTATGGCTCCAAAAAAGGATAGGGAAAAAAATGAGACCTAAACTAGAAAGATGTTCTTG
The DNA here is from genome assembly GCF_023634085.1 of Falco cherrug. Classification (NCBI taxonomy): domain Eukaryota; kingdom Metazoa; phylum Chordata; class Aves; order Falconiformes; family Falconidae; genus Falco; species Falco cherrug. The sequence goes on from NC_073707.1 coordinate 28,464,110, forward strand.
TTGAAATTTTTGTGTTAAAAAGCTCAGCTTGTGGTTCCTTCTGTGGAGCAACCAGAATGAAACACGTTGTAAGATAAAAACTTGTGCTAATGTATGTAAGATCTGAAGCGGGAGGGGGGGGGAGAATCAAAGACCCTGTGAAAGTGTTAAAGTATTGAGGTGAGTTTGTACAAACCCCCATACCCACTCAAAGATGCGACTTGAGTCATGCTGGACGCATGGCAGGGTGTTTTCTGTTTCCCTGCAAAGGCATTATGCATAAGAACACAGACTTAAAGCAACAAGTAGCAGATTAGCATTCAGGGTAAGAAAGAGTTAGAACAGAAGTGCTGCTGCAGAGGCAGGCTTGTGTAACCTGCAGAGCAGGAACAGAGCAGGAAGAGCATCTCCTGCCCCGAATCCTTCTGATGGTGAGGAGGAGGAGGTTGCTGTTGCTGACAATTGAGCAGAAGGACCTGACGATGTCACCCCAATTGCTGCAGCATTTGCAGTACGACAGGACCGTAATGGCCCCTTTAGGGCATGCAGTGGGTCTGAGGAAAATGAAGGTGCATCTTTGATGGGGAAATTTAGATGTTTGAAAGTTGGTTGTGAAAGACTTATCAGGATGGTCTAATAGGGCTAGATAACGGTTCGAGTTGATTGTTACTAGGTAATTATGATGTTGATAGAAGGAACAGGGAACGTGTACAGAAGGTAAGAGAAGAAGTGCTGGGTCATTCTAAACTGGTAGAGGAGATGAGGCAGAGACAGAGGAGGAATGTCAGGCAGAAGTGAAAGAGTGAATCCCTCTCCTATGGGATCCGATCACTGTGCATATTGTAGGGAAAGTGGACACTGGAATCGAAATTGCCCTAAGCTAAAGAACCAGCAAGGGGTTCTGGTGAACTAGGGACTAGGAAAAATAAGGTGGACTTCTTAGTGTTAAACTTCAGTGAAAATAATTTGTTACAGTTGTGGGAGCTGCTGGCCACCAGGAAAACATCCTGAAAATTTTAAAGTACAAACCAAGAAAACAAATAAGAATGCCAAATTCACCAAAATCTTTGTTGGGATGAGATTTATTAGAACATCTAGACGTCTAAAGAAGGAGAAATGAAACCAAAAGTTAAAAATTATAAAGTAATTGAAATCTTGAGCTTATCTTTAATTCAACAGAAAAGTGGAAAAGAGGACCTCCCTGAAATAAAAGAAATCTTTAACCAGGTATATCTGGAAATAAATTCCAGGTAAGGCGAAAAATGCTTTACCCGCTACAGTAAAAATGATAAGCGGGAGGCCTGCCTAGTTCCGGTAAAACAATATCCCTTAGTCAGCAGGGCTGTAGGGGATATTGGCATAAAAACTGAGATAAAATACATTCTGTAGTAGTTCTACTAATGTAAATCTGTGTGTTTTACCATGACAGTGACTTGTTATGGGATGCGCAGATGAAACTCTGCACTGACAACGAAGTACAAGGAATAAGGTTGGTCAAGTACCTCCTATCATAGTCAAGGGCAAGACTGGGCTGGCCTCTGTGTTTGCCACGAAGAAGAATCTTGAGCTCTGCTGTTGGTTGCAACCCAGTAGGCGCTGAGCGGTGGGAACATATGCCATGCCAGACCTTGATGTGAGGAATGGCCCCATCTGTTATAAGAGGGTCATCCAGGAAGGAAGAACATAAGATGACCCATTGAGGCACTGATTTGGAAATTTGAAAGCGCCTGGCTGACCATGAGGCCAGACGAGTAGCAGAGGAGGTGGGAAAGGAGGAATTATCCTTAATACCAGACGGTAAAATCCAAACTGTAAGTATAGATCAGGAGCCAAACTATTCTAAAGAAGACCTAAAGCTAATTCAGGACATGAATGGTAAAATAAAATTAAATAAGTGGGCTTATTTGGCAGATGGCCGTACAGTGGTACCACCCAATTTAATACAGACCACAGCCCTAACATATCAGCTCCCCAATGAGTCTTATTATGTTCTGTTATATAAGTCTAAATCAGAAATTGATAGGGTGAAACTTATATACTGTAATAAAACAAGTGACTCAGCAATGCAAAGTGTGTTTACGTAATAATCCCAATGTACCAAATAGAATAAAACTAGGGAACATTAGTAGAGGAAATTATCCAGGACAACAGTGGCAAGTTGATTTTTCCAAACTCCCAAGAAAAGGGGGGTACCGATATTAATTAGTTATGACTGATATGTTTTCAGGTTGGCCAGAAACTTTCCCTTGTCGAACAACAAAGCAAGAGAGGTAACGAAGGGATTGTTAAATGAAATTATCCCCCACTTTGGGGTTCTGGCAACAATCTCTTCTGATAGAGGCTCACACTTTTGTGCCAAAATAATACAACAAGTGAGTACAGTATTAAGAATAGATTGGTAATTACACACTCCTTATAGGCCTCAAGCAAGTGGACAAGTGAAAAAAATGAACCATTTAATTAATTAACAGATAGTGAAGATTTGTCTCTTGACCTATTTAACTTGGCCACAATTTCTTTCCTTGGTATTATTAAGAATATGAACTAAACTGAGAACAAAGGAGAATTTGAGTCCTTTTGAAATATTATATGGGAGACCGTACCAGTTACAATTTGCTGGAGAAGATTTAAGGCAGTTAGGAGAGGGATATTTGTGTGAATATATGAAGGCCCTCCAGAGACAGTTAACAAGGGCCAGAGGATTAGATCAACCAGTCCATTCCTTTAAGTCTGGTGATAAGACTTTTTCAGGGAAACCTTTGGAAGAAAAGTGGGAAGGACCCTATCTCGTGCTGCTGACAGCCTTCACCGCTGTCAAGATAAGAGAACAACCAGCCTGGATTCACTACTCTCAATAAAGAAGGCTCCTGAGAAATCATGGGCCATCATCCCAGCAGGACCCATGGGTCTATGGTTCTTTAGATCATAATTATAATGGGGTGATCCTCTGCAAGAGAAGTGGAATGGACCCTATTGAGTATTGTTGGCCATCTTTACTGCAGTCAAGATAAAGGAGGAACCCGATATTGACAGGTAAAGAAATCTCTGGAGGCACAATGGACTGTCAAAAGGATCAGGGGACATTTGTGTAAAGTTATTCTGATCTTGATTGTAACAGTTGTCAGTATTTTAGAAACTGAAGCATGGGTAAACAATACCCATCTTCAAACATTGCAAATGATTGTCAATGCTACGAAAGCTAAGGAATGCTGGATATGTACCTGTCTTCCTAAAGGAGGCCTGGTAACACCCCTGTATGGGGTGGCCTCTCAAAACTGGAATTATCTTGATGACAAATGGCCTACCTGGCCAGACTTTTGGAAAAAACCAGATGATGGTGGAGGATATTGCCTATTTGATGATAAATCTGGGACCCAATTCATATGTTTTGATTTACAAATATTAAGCCTAACCACCACAATATTTATGAAAAGTGATAATAACTGTTGTTGGGAAGCTCAAAGCAAGACAGGGGGAGCATGTCCTGGAAACCCAGGACAAAACACTTGTTCCCAATCTGATGGGTGGAATGATTACTGGATGTATACATAGACCAAAGTAATCAAATTGAAACAGATATCCATAAGATATGGAACAGGTTTCAGATTTTACATGAAATTACTAAAGATGATTTGTCATGGAATTTTAAGGCTATATGGGACAAAAACTTCGTGCTTTAACCATTCCAGATTAGGTAACCACACTTTTGTTATAATACTCATTGTAATAGTTTTAGGAATACTAATATGTGTATAACTTCAAAGAATGATCATAGGGCATAGTGATTTTTTTATAGTTGTAGAAGAATTTACAATAGTTGTTAGAAAAGGGGGGAATGAATAATGGGCCATATATGATTTATTTAAAGAACGGCGTGCTCATGTTTATCTGAGGAGACCCTTATTGTTGACTTGAGGATGTACTAAATCCTTGAATGGGTGACATAAGGAGTGTGCTAATTGTCCAGGCACAAGGTTCCCTTGGGGTGCATGACTTTGGAGTGATCCCCCATGCACCCGGCGCTGCCGAATAAAGATAACCTCCGCTCACTCAAATATTGGTAACTGATTCTTTAAATCAATGCTTGCTGTTAGCTTTTACTGATTTTTCTCAGGGTTTTTACCATGTGACAAGAGCTATATGAAATGCATTGCTAATGTAAATCTTGTGCTTGGAGGAGTTCAGTAATTGACTGAAGAGCTAAAAAAATTCTGTTATGATTCTTTTGAGATGCCTATTCAGATGTATTTGTTCTTTGCTTTTAGTCTTACTGTGTGAGGGGTGCTGCCACTCAGTATGGTGCTGAAGCCCAGTGCAGGAGTGCTTGAGGTTAGAGTTCTGCAATGGAAATGGTGTGGCTGTGAGGGAGGGCACTGGTGGCTACTTAACCAGCTACTGATTACGCTGAAACTGGTACAAATAACCAAATTCTCTGTACTTACCCTAACATTCAGACTATATTAAACTAGGAAAGCTGTCTACCCTGGTAGGGTGAAGGCACAGCTAATCATCCCAAGGGCCCAGCTCTGGTGTCTTAACACGTGTGTGATAATATACAGCTGTAAAGTTTGAATTTTTTTCTGACTTTTTGTAACTTCAGGGTGTTTGGATCCAGAGTTCAAGGGCTGGGGCTGAAGTCTGTATCTTGTTTGTTTCTTTAACCAAGCTGAGGGGCTTGTTTCTTTTCCTTGTGTTATTTTAGGGCTAAAAGCGGAATAGGGGCAAGGGGAAAGTTAGTAGCTTCAGGCCTTCAGAGACAGCTAGGGGCTCTCTGCTTCCCTGGTTGACTTGAAAAAGTACCTTGATCACTGTAAATAAAAGCCTATAACACGTTGTGGCTTAATAATTTTCAGCTGCCTTTGCTGCCCTAATTCTGGCATGCACCTCAGAGCAAAGCTTACTATTGATTACCTGGCAATATTTTGCTTTTGAACCAGTTCCTGTCTTCTGGCCACAGCTTCCATGGATTCTGGTTGCAGAAAGCTGTATCCTTGAAGGGAGGGGGGGGAAAAAAAAAAATCTTTAAAATTCACTAGTTTCCTCAAGCAAATGCACAAACTCCAAAGCAATGGAGAGACACTTTAAAAAGCTTATTAAGACTTGAATTATGTGCTTCACTAGGAAACTGATATGACTTCAAGTTGAATAGTATTTCTGCTCATTGCTTTGGTGAGAATATGTGGTAGAAATGTGAAGTCCAGCATCAGGTGTTTGTAGGATCAAATCTGTATTTAGGTATTATCCATAAAGGGAAGAGACAGCAGTGTGATTCTGTTTGGTGACCTATGTCTTTGAAGTACACATAGTTGCCCAGAAGATAATAACCAACAGTTAAGCAAAGCCAGCCTGCTCCTTCAAGACTGTTTTCAGCCTAGGTGCCATGTAATTTACAATTATATTTCCTCTTGAGAGAGTATCTTATTTGAGATCTGCATTTGGGGGGGTTGGAAGCTGAAGCCAGAAAATCTTGTTTATGGATCTATGTGGCATCAATAATTTAGTCACTCTTCTCAAAGAAGGAGCCTTAAGATATGATGTCTTTGTACAAAGTGATATGTAAATTTATGTGCAGCATGGCGTGTGTGTCACAGTTGTGTTGCCATGCTGCAATATCCAGCTTTCTCCTTGGAACTGTGCCCTGTAATTTTGAGCCTTTGTTAAAAGGACTTGTAGCTGCCCTACAGGAGTAAACTGGCATGTGATATTATGATTAAAGAATAGGCTAGGTAAAGTGGTCTCTGAAAGCAACTCTTGCTCATGTATGAGCGTTGGCTAAATGTAGCAAGAAGCGTTGATTTGACTTGCTTCTTTAAGTGTGAAAATACAAAAAGAAAAGAAGACAACAGAATTGTGCAGATAATTTTGAAAGCAGTGTATTTTTAAAAAAAGCTAAAATGGCTGTGTTTGGACTTAAATGGACACAGTTTAAAACATATAATAGGCAGAATGCTTCCTTTTAGTGAGACCATTTGTGCAAAGAAAATAAACTGTTACTGATGCTACCTATGGAAAAACTAGTAGGTGCAGTTTGCTTTCTCATTTAAATGCTCTCACTTGTCAGGATGCAGAAAATGCTTCGTTACCTGGGCCTGGGTAAATGCGGTTGGACAGCATGTTTGCATGCTGTGGGACTGTGGGTCCAAGGTGGGACGCTATATGGATTTGTCTTGCGTCAGCTGATGCCATCATTTCAGTTGAAGGCAACAGATCTCTGAGAGGAAAAAAATACATTCAAATATGCAAAGGACATTGTTTGGTTAAGAATAATCTAGGATCTTTATATACTCGGGTACAATACATGCACATTTATTCTTTAACTGCAGTAATATAATAGAGAAATGGTGCAAAATACCTGTCTACCAGTCGAGGCTCAAACTGGGAGGGAATCGCCTGCATTCTTTGCTGGCCTGCACCCATTAGTTGAGGGTTTACTGCCATCAGCTGATTTCTCATTAGCATCTCTTGCCGCTGCCGCAGTTCTGACACAAAACATATACAGTTCTGTTGCTAATGTAGTAAATTAGAATTAATTCTGTCTGCAGTGTAACTTCACCAGATAAAATAGGGTGGTTTTTTTCCTCAAATGCCAGCATTTTAGTATGAGTTAGCAAATCACACTTTTTTGTAATAACAGCAATTAAAAAAGTTTCCACTGCCACCTTAACAACTTTGTCTAAAAAATACAGATGTATACAATCAAACTGCAGTAAAAATAAACAGGATGTGCACAGTCAAGTATACAAAAGGACAATTTACAGTAATCCATATAACACTATGAGACAGAAGAGAACAGCCCTGAATGGTAAGTTCTCTGCTTCAGAACGTTTTCATTTCTAATGCAGATTAATTTTTAGAAAAATCTTATTAGCTGGAACCTGCCTTGTCATGAGACAGCAGCTCTAGAAGGGAGAGCCTGCAGTGGTAAGCCAGAACATCACAACAACCAGCTATGGGTTTTGTTGCAGAGTTCCTCTATGACCTTGACTCTTCTTCCAGGTGCTTAGCATCTCTTGATCAAATTCTGAATGCCAAGAATCCCCCATGTTAACTTTTAATTACATAAAGAAAAATGTTTCTCCAGTTACTCCTAAGGTGAATTTGAAATACTTTTTGAAGACCCTAAACCTGTTACTGGCTGTTTCCTGTACGTTGCACAAGTATTAGCAATCCTATAAACAAATGTGCAGTTAGATTTCTTCCTGCTTACCTCCTGCTGCCATGCCACTTGCTAATCTGTACAGGTGCTTTTCTTCTAGTGTTCCTTGTTCCCCCAGGATAGACATTTTTCTCATGTGATCTCGTGGAGTCATGCTGCAAGGAGACAGCAACCACTTTTATATTGTAAAGAACTGAACCAGCAGGCCCAAAGAAAAGAATAAGATATTCTACAATGTAAGAAACAGAGCAGGTGGTTGAAGCTATTTCTCAGATAAATGGTAGTTGTTCTGCCAGTCACAGCTGTACCTTTCAGTGTTTGAGGATTGTATTGGTTTCCATGTAGAAACTTTCAGTTTTCAAGATCATCTGAATGTTGCCCTTGTTTGTACTTGAGGTGTTCAATGTCCTTGGGCCTTCCTGTGCAAGGAAAGTCAGTTGGAAAATACCAGTTGCTCAAAAGGACATAAATAAGCCAAAGGCTTTTGCCTGCAGCCCTGAGAACAGTGACATGTGCTCATACTTAGGAAGGCAGGTATCTTTGGTTTAATTTAGGGAATTGTAGTAGTTTGAAGCCCTGTCTACTGTAAACTAATTGAAACAGATGGGAAGAAATGAAAGAAATGAGCTGTTCCAAATGATATCAGCCCCTTAAGACTGGCAAATGAAGTAAAAAAAAAAAATAAAAATAAAAATTAAAGAACATGCTTTGTAGTTCAAAAACAGTGATCAAAGCACTGAGGCTCAGATTATCCATATAGGTACAGGTAAATAAAGCCAGAGGAGTAAAAATCTAGACTAAAAACTAGTAGATTACAAAGTGTCGCTGAATAGCTGTACTGTCACTGAGGTGGATTGCGTGAGAATTTCTAACTCTGTCCAAGGAGGAAGGTGACTAGATGACAAATGATCCTGATACTGGCGGATAAATAACCACAGTGTGTCCTGCTCAGGATTTCAGGGGGATGATCTACAGCAGGATTTTTTTGTGCAGATGGGTCATAAAGCAAATAAGGCCTGTAACTCATAGCCTGGATGTTTAAAAGCTATCCTGTGTGGGATGCTTTAAGTTGAGGGGTTGGCAGAGGGAGTAGGCTAGGCAGCATGGGCATTTGTACATTTGTTTCAAACTAGATTTGCACAGCAAACGATGGGTTGGGGATTTTTTTAAGTTGAAATTAAGGAGTTGAATTTTCTTCTCCATTAGCTCTGATGAAATGGATTCTTTGTCTCCTGAAAGAAGGAAGACTTGATGCTTAAGTGTTTTCATCCTTTAGGTAGAGAGTTACAGCTTCATGAGTTCTGTTGGCATTTGGTATAGATAGCAGTGAGGGACACTTTAGAAACATGAGGAGAGACACATAGAGAATCTACCAAAGCCAGAGAGAGCTCAAGTGAATCATGCCTTTCTGAATCTTTCCATGAAACTCTGCAAACAGGAATCGTTGAGAAACAAGACCTAAGAAACACAGGACTGACTGATTGTGCTGCTAAGGGTCCTGTCTGCTGGGTCTAGTTTGGGATGTGAATCCCATGGCAAGGAAGTCATTGCTGACTAATTCCCTGACAGCAGCTGCCTTGCATTTCAGCTGTGTGCTGATGATTGCTGAATTCATGTTATTAGTCACTCCATGAAGAAGTGGCCTCTGAAGCACAGATGTCCAGAACCATCCAGGGCTTTAGGTGGTTCTGGCCATTTTATGGCTTACTTGTCAATTTGCCTTTAGCATGTTGTGATGATAATATTACATTAAAATGCCACTGTTCCCTGAGAACTCTGCCTACCTTTTGCTCAGGTCTTTCTCGTGTATTTTCACATTTATGCCAAACTTACTTTGCAGGCTGAAATATATCTTTATTTTTATAGTATGTTGCCCCTGCTTCTAGCCTTAAAAGTCAATGCCTGTGATTAACAGTATTGGCACAAAATCCAGCTATGGGACTAATTGTGTCTGAGAGCACTGTAAAGGCAGTGGTGGTGTACAAGTCTCAGTGAGATCAGACACAGCTTGGGATGTTGGCATTGTTGAGTACAAGATGGATCCAGTTGCCAAGTGGTTTGTTTCCATTTAAACCAGTTACCTAGGATACAGAAATTCCTTAGGAATAGCAAGCAGAAACAACCAAAATTCCCTTTTTCACAACCAGTCCTTCTCCAAAACAAACTTAAATTTTAAAAACTGTTCATTATCCAAAATCTGACAGCAGCTAAATCCTGTATTTTGTTACCAAACCCATTTATAATTCATTATAACTCCTTGTATTGCCTTTGACCTATCGACAAGTTAGATAGCTTTCCCTTAAAAATTTTTATATCTACTTCACATGCTTTAGGAATTTGCCATTTCCTTGGTATGGTGGAGGTACTTGGTCTCAGCCTCAAAATGAGTTTTTTAGTCATTTCAGCCATGCAAACTGAGAGTAGGAGCTATACTTGGACTGTGCCACTGGTGTTTCCTCAAAATAAAAAGTTCTTTACACTTGTAAATGCTATGCTCTGGGTTGGCCAAGATCCAGGTCTTCCTGGAAGCAGGCAAGCCCGTCAAATCCAAGAGCAGCACTATGTCCTTTGTTCTTGACATATGTATCTGAACATGTGCTGCTGGACATGTTTCCATTTGTGGTTTTTTAGGATACTTCAGACTTAAAGCGATTTAGGATGCTGGGTGCTTCAAGAAGAGCATTTGAGCTGCCAAAGTGCTTCTGAGCTGCTAAAGCATTTTAAAGCTCAGTACTAAAGCGATTTAGTGCTGAACTAAACTTTACAGCAGCTCAAAAAATAGATGGCAACTGGGATGATGGTATTTGCCATATTGTATTGATCCAGTGAGCCATTTAGGTGGTTTTCCATCACAGATGAGTGACTGTGTATTAAATACTCTAGAAAACCAAGCTGCAAAGTTAAACTGTGCTAACCTCCTTACAGCCTGGCCTCTGGTGCACCTCACTAGAGAATATAAAGCTGCAAAGCAACCAGCAGAGGTGCAGATACACATAATGGAAAAAATGGGAGATTTTAAACATTTTATTATAGTAATTTTTTAAAAAAATATGTAAAAGCTACTATTAATACTAACAAAGGTTTGTCTGTCAGATGACTGACAAGCTGTACCACTTCTGCTTTTTAGGAACTGCCATAATTCTTCAATTCCATGTTTTAATCACAGTTGTGAATGCACTTCATTCTGGGGAAGCTGTCCCTGTGTGGGGGAAAAGATGTTCAAGTAAGACTTTTCTTTATCAGGCCTACCTAGAACTTCTATACTCTCCACTAAAATCATACCTGTGACTAAAATTATAGATACAACCTTAAAGTGTAGAATCACGGAAAACCTAGCGGGAAGGGACCCATCTATTCTGACCCAAATCTACCACCACACCATAGGGTTGCTAGATTTCTGTCAGAACAGGCATGGTATATATCAACAATCAAATGGCAGTAAGTGTGCTTATAAACCAGTAGCATCAGTATTACTGTGGTATTCTCTGTATAGTTTGTGCAGTTCCCAAAACAAAACTGGATTTTATGTTGGATGTGAAGTATGTTAAACTGTCGGTTGACAGGTAGTCTCTCACACTGCCTCCTTTCAGAGCTGAAGCAGAAACTGTTTAAGAACTTAAAATCCTTATTTTAAAAAGTGATGTTTACTTTTAATGCATTTTCACTCAGTGCAGGGTACCAAATACACAGCACCCAAAGTGGAGTTGATCTGTGTTTGATAGATTGTTATCTATTAGATGACTAAGATGCATAGAGCATCACTTCAGGCAACATTTATTACTTCAGGCAATGTGCATCACGTAAGCAGCTTATCTCTGCAAAGGTAGATTAAGTGGTCTGTTGGCTTGAGATGGAAAAGATATAGTATTGAAAAAATCATGGAATAACATGACTTGAAAGTTCATTGGTATCTTCTTTCACTAAAACTGTAGCTTACTGTTTCTGCCGACCTGGTTTTTGAATCATCATGAGCCAAAAGGAAGGTTTGATTTCTTAATGAAGTTTTTGCTGGAGTTGCTTCATGAAGTCATTCTGGTTTGGTTTTGGTTTTGGGTTGTTTTTTTTTTTTTTTTTTATTGGTGTGCCAGTCAATCCTATCTAGCTTATCTTTGATTTCTTCTCAGATACATAAAACCAACTCTGGTATCTGTAGTAAAAATGTTGAGATGTTATTTCCACCAGAATTCTAATCTACTTTCCCAAGTTGAATGGCAGAATATCAGTCTGGTTTAAATTTACCTTAAAGGACACATTTTATATGTATGTGTTACCTGCATTAAATAACTTATTTCCCTGAATTTCTTGTTCAGGGAGGTTTCCAATTGATCAGGTAGGATAAATAGATAGCTGCTTAACCTAATATAAAGTCTTGTATGCAACTGTGTCAGGAGGAGATACTGAACTTGACTGATCTACGTTATTCCATTTGGAAAAATAACATTTTTGATTACTTAGCTGGGGTTCTGACTTCCAGGTCAAATTTACGGTACTCGAGGTTCATACTATTTTCATAACTAGCATATTGGAAACCATCATCAGCAAAAAATATATCTCCAAGGGAACAGGGAAAGTATACTTCTGATGGATATATTAACTGGGATTTGAGAGTAGCTCAAACTCTTGCAGCAAGGTTCATATGAATTCATACACACCAGCTGTCCAGCGTTACCTTCATATCTGGCTCTTCTCTGATCCTATTGCACAAATCCTGGCTGTACAGCACATTACAGGGATGAAGACAAGTTAATCTCTACCTTTAGAGTCTTACCCTTAGCAAACCCTTCTTGGCAGCAGGCAGAACCACTCACCCAGTACTAATTCTGTCTCAATTTATTAGATGAGAAGTGGCAAGACACTAACTTCATGAACCAGAAGCATTTGCAGATCTAATCATGCTATATGCAATTTCAAAATGTCTGCAGCAGTCTATGTGTCTATTAATTGCACTGGCAAAATACAGTGTAGTATACTAAGTTATGTATAATATAGGCTTGTTGGAAGACATTGGGTTTTTTTTTAGTTAAATGCATTAAGATTTCAATAGCTAATACTATTTTTATTTACATAAAACACATGGAATTAGCATTTTTTTTAAAAGCAACATTTAGTATACCTTTGCCGTGGCTCCACAGACTGTTTGGAAGAAGCTGAGTATTGTTTAAAATCCTCAGGTAAATCTGTGTCAGAGAAATCAGTTAAGCATAATATAAATATGTATACATGCTTATGAGTGAAATACATGAATAAACTCATACATTGTCTCATTTCCATTAGCTCCCTTCTCAGAAAAAGCTCTCCTGATCACTTGAGAAATCAGGTGGTGTTTTAAAAAATAGATAGACATTCCAGTTAACAACATTAGAATATTAATAATATTGTAGTATCCAGGGTTTGTGCCCTAAACCTGTGCTAAGAGTCATAAAGCTAGAGATTGTACTTATTCAAGAACCCACAGTCAGCAAAATAAATGACTTTTGGAAAGCAAGAAAGCAATTATACCAACATTATGTCATACAGGAGCATGAAATACATCTTAATTGGGCTAAGGTACCATTGGAGAGGCTGTAGGGCTAAATTCTAATCCTAGATACGTGGGCACAGACTGCTCAGAGACTGAGATTAGAGCATAATCCTAAAACTGGATTGAGAACAATACATTCCCTAAAGAAAGGAAAATAACTATTTATACTGTATGTCCACTAGTAGAGTTTGCATTGCATGCCTTTACACTGAAATGAAGACATGAATGTTTTACCGCTCTTGCAAGACTGCAAGCAGCAAGTTTTTTTTGTAAACACTGGTTTCAGGAAGAAATGAAGACTTAGTATTGGCAAACTCAGTCTTTCAGGAACCCAGTTAGGTTCATAATGGAAGTTCATCTTTTTCCTCACTGGAATGTCTGGGGGCAAGGGGAAACTTATTCCTGTGTGCCACTAAGACAACAGTCAGCCTGATGCATTGACTAAAACCAAAGGTGGAGATGCATTATGCTGAGCACAAACACACGGCAAGAGCCCTCAAAGCCTACAGATGGTGAAGGAAAAAGAAGCAGACCTGCCATGCAACATGGCATTGGAAGCATATAGATACAGGGCAGTAAGCAGCTGAGGTGGGAATTGTGCTTAGTTCTTCATCCTCTCAGCTCAGTGCTGTAGCCACAGGGCTGGTTTCTGCAGAACAGTAGTGCTAATGTTATTCATTTGTTATTTGTGGCAGCACCCAAAGGCTCCAGCTGTGACCACAGCGAGTGCTTTAACTATGCCTTTTAAAAACCTTAAGTCGAATAACTAAGCAAGGACTAACAAAAATAGTAGTTGTAGCAGAGAAAGCATGTGCATGCACAGATGTGCATAACACTGTACACCCACCCTGTATCCTGACAAACTGGTACATGGAGAAGTGGTTTACAAGGGATGGGTTCTCTATTACATTGGTTATATACACAGAGATAGAAGCATCATGTAATTTTTTTTCCTTGTGGATTTATTTCATAATTAGGGATGACATTTGAAACATTATCTTCTTGTCTGATACTTTTAGAAGCCTGAAAATTGCAAAGTGTGGCATAAGTGGGATCAGTTAAAGGGAAACTAAATTATTTTCTTACTTTTTAAGTACTTAAAAATCCTTTTTTTTTTTTTTTTTTAAATACTGGAAATAGAAGTCTTGGGATGGAAAGCTTTCTGATGATCGGAAAGCGATACTGGTATTTCCAAATGAAATGCAGTTGAATTTTCATGGCATTTGTGTCTCTTTAAGATGAAATACTAGTGCAAATGACAACACTCCCAGTTCCAAAAGAAACCAGGTAGTGGAAAGAGGAACATGTTTTAGGAAGGCTATTTAAAGCTATCTATATTTAACAACTCTTACTTAGTTAAAGCTCACTTAGTTAGCCAGTGAAGTCAGCCAGAAACTTCACTGGCTAACTAAGAGTTTGAATCTAGAAAACTTGTACTGAATCCTCAGTACCTCCCTGCTTCAGTTAGGATATTAAATATTGCAGCAGTATCCCTCAGACTTCCCAAAATCCTCTAATAAAACAGAAAACTGTATTTGATCTCTCTTATACCACTAAGGTAAAATGGGATGGTGTGGGGTTTTATCATTAATTGTTTCAGGTTAGCTTGCTTTATTACAAAGCCAAAGACAGCACACACTCATCTTAAAAAACATTTACAGGTATGTTAAATATATATCTAAATCACAGATATCAGATACTAAAACCACTGTTATTTTCCAAACTCATATGAAGTCACAAGTTCTAATACAAACCTTTTCCCCTTGTGAGATTAACCTGTGGAATTACAAACCCAATCCTGTAAACAGACTCAGAAATCAGTAATTTGAACAGACTGAACATATTCAGCCCCAGTTTGAAGGATCAGATCATGATAAAATATTTAAGTTAGGATTTCCCCTCTGTCTCGCTCTTTCCAAATCTCTGGGGCACTGGGGAGATAATGGAAATTCACATACTCTGTAGCCGAGGATCTTGCCATTTTAGCTCGAAAGGCAATAAAACAGTGCCCAAGCTTTTCTCAGTTTACACTTAATATTCAGATAATAACAAGACATAAGGAACCCTCAACACATTATGATGTTATTTTTACAAAATACATCACAGTGCATACATAGGTGTTCCACAACAGTGCTAGCACCAGGGTTTGTTGCAATGACTATGCACACCAGCAAAATTTTAATTAGGTAAAACTTATGTAGGTACATCAGACTAAACCAGCCAAATATATGTGTGATGATAGCCTTAATTCTGATTGCACGCTGGTTTAGAAAATCCAGTGTTCCAGGAAGTATCCATAAAATATTGAGGTTTTTCTGTTGTACTTTAAAAAGGTAAACACAAAGATTAAGCTATATTATTAACAACCAGTGAAATCTTATAAGTATTTTGTTAGTTAGACAAGACAATGGGACACTTGTGCATATATATTAAGCAACTCAATCTGTATCCAAAGTTTTCCAGAAAAACGCTGAATACACAATTACAAGCCTTCCTAAAGTAAAATCCTCCATTTGTGAAATAGATCTTTAAATGTTTCTAAAATTATCAAGTTTGTCATAAAAAAAATACAGTAAGCAGGATTATTTACCCAGAAGAGTACATATAGCAGTTTGCTGAGAAATCAGAACTTCCTAACTTTACTCTCTGCAGTCCAGTGCTGCTTTTAAAGAAAAACACCATGAAGAAGTCTGCATTGATCTGCACTGTTTCTATTGTGAGATAAGACTTTTGTATCAAAATCTGAAAAGTCATACACCTCTTGGTATTGCTTAGCAGGTGTTGCACCACCATTTGTGTAAAAAACTAGCATGCTTTATTTTATGTATACTTACATCTATTGTGAAGACCTTAGTTTTGGGCAAAATGAAGACACCGTGAACATCCAGGAGTATGTGTCTTCACTGTAAGTCTTCCTTCCAAGCTGCCGCAGTAATGTGATTGGCAGCTTTTAAAACACATCAAGATTAACATGTCAAAAACTGCCTTAACTAACGCTGACTTTACTTTAAATACAATTTGAATTTATCTTGATTACCCCTCATCCCTGCTTCTAAGCCCTACCCACTCTGACATCACAAGCTCTTCTCCAATACCATCCCCTAACAAGGCTGTGAAAACATAATTACAAGAAGAGCACTACACTGATCTGATAAACCTATTTCACATTTAACCTGCTAAGCTGTTGTTAGCTTTTAAGATGCTTGATGCATTCACTTAAAATCTTCCTGTTCCAGCAAGAAATATATGAGAAGGTTAACAAGTTGCCTAGCTCTCACACACTGTGTTACCTATTTATGCTGATTTTTGGAGAGGGTTTAAATCTGACTGTTGGCAAACTGTTACCCCAGAACACTCTTATCCCAGAATTGTGTATCCGATTGGATTGGGGGGAACTAGAAGATGGAAATCCTGTTAAGCATATTGTGAGGCTAACACAGGGATCAGATGGTTATACTGCTCAAGCTGGCAATTTACTCTTTAATTCTCACTGCCAGTGAGTTAGCTCTCAGAGTGAATGCCTAGTAAACGGCAGATCTTAAAAATGCCGGGGAGTGCTTCTAATATCCATGTCAGCTGATGGACAGCAGGGTTGAAGTTTGTTAACCTCTTATTCACCTGCCTAATATTAATCAAGTACTTGCTGTAAGAACAAAAAATTGCCCCTTATCCTCTCAAATGCTCAAATGCTCTCAGTGCTTAAACCTAGAGAAAATGGACTCGTTCTCATGGAAGTGTTATTATTATCAAAGGGGTGTAATTCTGCTTCTCCTTACTGAAAACAAACTATTTTGTAATAATGTAACACAAAATACAGATATAATATCTAACGTGAGATTATTTTGGATTTTTTTTCAAGTGACTGACTATTTTTGTTGTAAATGCTATCATGGCTAATTTCTTGCTGTCTGGGCCTTCTTTATAAAGAAAAAAAATCACACCTAGAATTCTTGTTTAAAAATATATTTCAATACTTGGCTTTAAAAATAATTGTAGGACTTCCTTTAAAAAATAATTAGAAACCAGCTAAAATAACCTAAGAATAATTTTTATGACATTGTCCAAATTGTTGCATGTGTAGGCAGACAAGGAACTGAAGGAGCATTCTAGACTTAAAGGTAGTTTTCAGCTTGGGTTCAGTCTGCTTTGTCTGTAACTGCCTACAGAAACCTGTGACTTGAAATGTAATGAATAGATACAGTCTTGAAAAAAAATTACTCTGCTGGGATTTTTCGAGATTGTCTCAGTGAGGCTGAAGCAAATGCTTTGTAAATACAGGGTTGCCCAAATAAATTAGAAGTAAATTCTTGCATCAGCATCCATTTTTTGTCAGATGTTTTAGTCCATGTGAATCACACTTCAGGAAAACAACAAAAAGTTCAATACCAGGAAAAATTACTTCCTGAAGTAGAAGCAAGCCCAGCAATATGATAAGGATATATATTTATTTTTTCCTGTTTTACCTAACGAGGGAAGTTTGGAGAGAGAGCACACGACTTTCAGGACCCCTGGTATTTAGCCTTTGGTTTCTGGCACAGAAGCAGGATTGTTTTGTGCTGTAGTGACGTGTGACAACCACAATTCCTAAAGATGCTTTAATGGTTCCTCTCCAGAGAAGATCTAGTACTTCTTGACTGGATTTCACAGGCATCAGGCAGGGGTGTGTTTCAAATCATGCAGTGGTCTGCGTGTCACTCAGCAGTCAATACAAAAAATGGCAGAGTGGCAATGGAGGGAAAGAGTGACGTAGGAGACGAGTTATGAACAGAACAAAGTAATGTAGAGTGTATCAAATGGGCCTCAGTCTGTCAATTAGCATCACTGTTATCTGAGATGGTTTAGGACAGTGTAGTCCCACTTTATCCTGTGTGCAGAGAGGAATGTGTGAGTGGGGAAACACTGACACTCAGATTCCTCTGTCCAAAGGGGATAACTGTAGCCTGACAGCTCCCACTCGGTATCTGGTGTTTGTAATCTGAGCTACTGACACTAGATAAATGTTAATGCGAAAGATGGAGCTGAAGTCCACATCACCTTCTGTATGCTCTTACCCAGACTTACAGCTTGGGGTTACCTCTACGGCGAGCAGTGGAGAAGTCCCAAAACTGGGATTTGATCCATCCAGTATAGGATGCCTCAAGAGAGCATCATTTCATCATAGGCTACAAGGAATTGGAAGAACATTGCCAAAAAACCAACAGGTTTTGGCAGTTTATGTACTATTCTAAAGCTGAATTAAGAATGAGGAGACTCTTTCTCAATTAATTTCAAAAGCAATGTAAACTACATCACATCTTTTACAATTTTTGAAGTACCAGAGTGGGTTATCACTGTGAATTCAGCTCCATGCACTAAGGTAGATATCGCGTTAATGTTGTCACTAGACTTTTTGTCAGCACTGATTTGGGTCAGAACTTCCTTTGTTCCCTTTTGACAAAATCAATGACAGACATGGCTCAGATAATGGGATTTTATCTCCAGATATGTAAGGCAAAAAATTGTATTAGACCATTTTATTGCAAGTTCAAAAATTATGTTGTTTGCCAAAATGTAATGCTGGAATGGATTTGTACAAGTAGAAGAGAACCTGCTAAACTAGAGTCTAAGCAGGTTTTAATCCACTGTTTCTGAACACTGTCACAAGTGAGGAATCTGTGAGTGATAATCCTAATGTCAAGCAAGATACACTTGAGTGGAGACTTATTTCTGTATACTGGAGTGAACCAGACTGATACAGAACTTGGTAAATGACTTATCACAGATCACCCCATCTTTTTCCAAAATGAAATCTGTGTTCAGGCTAATCAAATTCTTTAGCTAAACCTCACTTCATTCCAGGTTTCCCCCAAAAGGTCTAAATCAGGAGTGCCACAAGCACAAGTATGGAAAGGGTGGTCTGATGGATGGGTTAGGAAGTCTGTCACTGGTAGACTGGAAATTGCAAGAATGAGCTTGAACAAGAAGTGGTGTTCTGGATTCTAGAGTTCTGGGCGTAGAAACAACCACCAGACTATACAGTGACACAGCTGGCTTAGAAACACACAGGATCTTGCCTTTGGGTCTACTCACAAGAAACTGAAAAGTAACCAGAGAAGGGAATGGGCAAAGCTGTGTGTCAGTGCCACTGTAATCTTCTGATGTCCTGGGTATGCAGAATGTCCTTTAAGCTTTACTACTCCTTAGGAGTTTTTTTTTTCCCCCAATCCTCAGCCTTTTGCTTGGTTGCAGGGTAGGTGCTCTAGTTCCTGCCTGAGTTGCAAGACATGCTGAAGAGGGAAGTGCCCAACTTTGTTCATCTTTACTAAATACATACTGACAAGGTCAGCAAATACTCACTGGAAAGGTAACAGGTTGCAACACAAGTGGCTGTTCAATGGGAAAGCATTACATTTACCACAGCTCTTGAGAGAAGTTTGGAGAGACTAGGTTGTTTACACAGCTGTCCCATTCCCAGTAGAAATCTGAGAATTAATCAGAGAGAACTGGACCCAAATAGGGACAAAGCTGAAGCTACTAAATTTTACTTAGCGTGGCTGATCTCAATTTAAAAGCCAATGAGTGACTGTGAGAGATTAAATACTGCTAACCATGAAGTTCCTTTGAAAATTAAATTGACCAAGAATTGTATGTTGGAAGATGACTGGGTTTATGTGTCCCTGAATCAAAATGGTTGGAAAGGTCTGGATTTAAAACTGTACAAGTTGAATTTTTAAATGTTCAGGTAACGGTATCAAACAAGACTGAGATGTTTTGGTCAAAACTGTCAAACTGGCCACATGCTGAAAGAGCAAATCAGTTGGTAAAATTATATTACCATTTCCATGCACACACACACCAGAGGTAACGGAAGCCGCACTCTGCCATGTTGGTGTCATCTATAGAATTTCACTCTGGATGTGCCTTTTTACATTGGAGTAATAATTAACAAAGCAAATGACAATATACCACTTATTATCTTTAATTGAACCATTTTAGGCCAGACATGTTTTCATATTTGCTTGTTTGGCGATTTTTTCATTAGCCTGTGTATGTATTTAAGGTATTTTTGGATGTGGAAAGGCAAATTATGACTGCGCTGCTATCACATTAAAAAAACCCTGTTGAGTAAATGCTCTTTTTTTTTTTTTTTTTTTTTTTAACTAACTTTTGAAATAACAGCTAGAAATATAGGGACTCAGATGCTGTCATTTAGGATGAACCTAAAAATGCTTTATAACCAGCTCATCCCCATAAAGTTGCGCTTTCTGGAAACACATATTCAGGTTGAAGTTCCACAGAAGGCAATGGGGAGTTTTGCTGAACTATCCAGACCCATTGTACCAGATGGTACCATATGGAAGTAACACTGATCCTTGGACTCTGTTGATTTTTAATTAGGTTTCTAGTAATTAATATAGTTTGCAGGCCTTGCATGAACTCTGCAGGTTACCCATTCACGTAAATGATTAACTGGAAAGGGATTAATTCTGGCATAAGTTCAACCAAAAAGAATTTTCCAGCCTGAAAATCTTCTCTATCAGACTAATATGTTGTAATAGAGAATTAAACATTGTTCGTATTTGTGTAGCTCCATTTAAGAAAGTGTAAGTCATTATCAGAGTGTGAAAAATATCTGCATTGTGGAAATAAATACACATTTGCAGTGATGGATCTATTAGTCATGCTTTTTATGGAAATCAACATGCCTATTCCATATGACAGAATAGCTGGGAAAATCTACTTATCATTGCTATTATTTTGGCTTTTAAAAAAAGAATATATTTTAGAATTCTACAGTTCATGTCTAGCAGCTCGTACTGGTATATGCAGGGCTGAAATTCTTATAACTATAAATCAGGGGCAGCCATACATCTCTGTTCGCAACCTGTTCGTTCAGCACATGCACTTGCTGGATTGTCCTGCCAAGTGTGCAGCCCTTTCAGCTCGGGCAGAGCCTGCCTTTGCATGCTAGCACCACAGTTTCATAACGTTAATTTTTGTTACATTTTAAAGAGTAGAAGTACAGTGAAACGTCAAAATGTTCCTCAAACTTTCCACCCATGAAAAGTCTGAGTTTAGGGGACTGTATAAGGTCACTCGGAGGCATATGCGTTTCTGAATGCAAGGTTTTAGCTGTTTCCCTATGTTCTCAGTGCCTCTTCAAACCCCTTCTGTGATCCATCTATGGTTGTACATAAATACAGAATTGAGGGAGTTGGATTTAGTTTTCATAACGCAGTCAAATGTGTTTTAAACAGCTGCCTCAGGAACTACTGTAGGCTGATGGGCTATTAAAATCAGAAGGTGGAATATTTATTTTGTGGGAAATGATGGGGATACTTGAATACTTTGGACCAAATTGAATCCTCAGGCATGCATATATCTCAGTGTAGGGAAGTCTGGAATTAATTTGCTCCAGGGAAATATTTCTATGTGGCACAATAATTTTTGAGAGTATAAGAATGTGTGGAAAATAGTGTTTATCCAGGTGGCAGCACACTGTTGAACTCTACCTGGAAGCCTAAGCTATGCTTCCCAGCCTAGGTTCTGCAGAGCACTTCCCAATAGTGAGTGCAGCTGCATCTATTCATTCATCCTTGGGGAACTGTCTTTCCAGCCCATCTTGTGTGCAGTCTCTTCTGAAGGATTTTGTGTAGACCTAAAGCTGCTCTGTGAATTGCCTGGATGTAAAGAGAGTCAACATCAAATTAGATACAGATGTTGTGGCACTAGCAACATACCACCAGTGCCAGCTGAAGGCTTCTCAGCTATGTAAGCACGTCTGAATTTTGCTGCCTCACTTACAAAGGCTTAGAACTGGGTCAGGAGATGGAGGGATGAGAGAGAGGATGGGGAGAGCTGTGGAGGGTATGGTTTGATGTACGTGGCTGGGCAAGATGAGGGCAGGGAACCTGGTGCTGCAGCAGGCCACTCTTCCCCTATCCTGACTCAGCAGCAGCTCCTGGCACATGTATTCTGAGTCAGCACAGCCCAAGAGCAAGTCACCTGGCACTGGCAATGTCAGACACAGGGCAATAAGTGTTTTTCCACCCCCAGCAATTTCTTGGCCCATGCAACTGCCTGCTTCACCTAGGCAGCCTGCAACAAATTGAGCCAAGCAAGAGAAGCCCATGGAGGCTGCTGCAGGCAGTGGCAATCACACAGAAAGGAGAAACGCAGCAGCAGAGATGCATGCTAAGGAAAGAGAGAATGAATAACATGGCAGTGATTCAGTCTCCTTTTCCCACAGAGAGAACAGTGGCCTCACTAGGTGTGAGCAAAGCAGGGGAAGGGAACTGCCTTAGAAGCAAACAAGGGTCAGTGTGTTCCTACATGCTGCAGGACTCGGAATATTAAATATTCCTAGCAGATAAGTATCCAAATCATTGCATTCTATATAAATATTGGACCAAGCGCCTCCCTGGTATAGCTGCAATGATTGTGTGACAGCAAGGATGGGTTTAGTCCAGTGTGTTTAGATTCTGTATTATTTTAACCATGTACTTCGGGTTTTGTTTTCCTTTAATGGATAATAAGGGCCCTCCAAAACAGAGTTGCTACTTTGCTTGGGTTTCATCAAAAGAGACACCACTAAAGGGAGAGGAAATCCCCAAAATGATACTCAGTGATTAAGTACATAGAATATAGGATTTCAGTGTTTGCAAATCCTTTTTTTCAAATGAACTTGTGGCACTAATCCTCTAATGGCATTATTTCTTTGGAATATATGCCGGATTAAGGAGTCACAATGAGGCAAAGTACAAAAATCCACATTAATCTCTCACTGGGGAATGCTGTGTGGGATGCACCTTTAACTATGTTGTTCCAAAATTGGTTCTGTTCCTAACCTTGCCCCAGGTCTGCACAGAGGGAAGAGTAGATATAAACAAGTGTGACACTGAGCACTTGGCAGATGGTCACAAACCATTTAACTGGATAGAAAGGGGAAGGCGTTTATTATTTTTAAACTCCAAAAGCTAAGCCTGTCCTGTGCTGCCCATGACGTACTGCCAGAAGCAGATGCACAGGTCTGCAAGGCAGGAGCAGGACACATGTTCAGAAGGATGCCCTGGGGGAGACAGCAACCGACACAGCAAGGCCCAGTCTATCTGCTAACAGGGGCATGGCTTGGCCTGGCTGTCAAGATATATTGCATATTCACAGCACAGCCTGGATCTGTTGCAAAGTAATGTTTCAGCCCAGCGCAGCCACCTCACTCCAGTTATGCTGCTTTGTTTTGGGATAATCCTGCTGTCCCCTCTTCCCTCATAGATACTGTAAAAAAGATAAAGATTTGCTTTCTAGGAAGAGGAAACTAGGTCACTGCAAAACTATAAAACTACCTTTCCCTTCTCACCGGATTACAGGATGCTGTCGTGGTGCCGTGAGGTATTTTCACTATCGTTCAGCAGCTTAAAACAGTGAAAGAATTTCTGAATGGGCAACACATCACCTAATATACTGATGCCAGAGCATCCACGTTAGTCCAGCCTAACCACTGTAATTGGTGTTTAACATGCTTAAGGGTTTCTCCCGTTCCAGGGAGTGGAGTTTATGGAGTGGAGACACATCGAGTGTCTTGGGCCAGCAGAGCCTGGCGCACATTCACAAATATGGGTTGCTTTGCGTCTTGTTTCATCCCTGGCTGCTCTGTTAATCACAAGAAGTGGAAAAGAGCTGTCGAATTCAATGAGGTCCTTACCATCAGAAATGCTTCGGATTTTCAGTAGTCTGCATAGCTGAGATTCCTGAACACTGTGAGGTGAATTAGCACACAGGGAGGTCATCTTTCCCAGTGGACGCAGGTCTGTAGTGAGATGCTGTTTTCAGAAACAGGGACAGAACAGCCTCTGCTGGTGTCAAAAACCCCTAAAACCAACTTGGAGATCCTTTCTGCTTGGGAATATGAATGTGTCCTGCATTTCTTCAGGGAAAGATGGTTCATCACAGTGATTTTGCACATTTTTTTTCTACTGTAAATGTTTCCTAGCATGGTACTTCTCATGGGCAGGAGGATTTTCCTGATATTTTTTTCTCTTAATCTTATCCTATTTGGTCATAGCAGCACCCTGTGCCTCATTCCACCCTGTCTGAATCACTTGTACACTGACACACTGAGTCAAGCCTGTCCTTGTGGCTGGTGCCTGCTCAGCTACTTTCAAAGCAGTCATTAGTTTTGTTTACCAGCTTTATCATTCCCCACCAAAAGCACTCCAGTTTGCATATGTCTTTAGTGTATACATATCGGTGGATTGTCCCTTGTATTTAAGGAAGCATAAATTATACTGCAACAGTGCAGACAAAGGTGAGCAGGTAATAAGGGAAACGGAATTTGCTGCATCAGGGGAGACAAGAAGAGTTTGCTTGGTTTAGCTTACAAAAGTGAAGACCTCATAGATTAAAAATAATCATCAAAATGAAAGAGATTCAGCATAGCCAGCCATGAGTATGTTTAAATTAGAAATTGTAACATTTGCCATCACGGAGATCAGATTCCAGGGCAGACAGACAAAAAAAAGTGTGGTGAAGTCTGATGTATGCACACGATGTATCAAATGATTGCGTTGTAATGTGTCATACTGTTGCCCACAAGCAGGTTGTGTGGGATGATGCAGTATGACCTCTCTTCTCATGTCTCCTTGCCCTAAAATGAACAGGAGTGCGCTAGTCTTCTGCATTCCTTTTTCTTACTGAACTATGCAACATCCTGCTGACAGCATGGCTTTGCTCAGCCTCCAGCAGTATCTCTGACCAGTATGGACAAAAGGGGTGGGAAAACAAAGAGCTTTTCTTCAGGTAGTCCTGTAACCTGATCTATAAGGTGACTCAGCCTCTTTTAACAACAGCTGTTTCAGAGCCATGCAGTGGTTAGGTGCGGTACTGAAGGCTGTGCTGCCACTTCCTGATTTCTGCCTTGTGAGGGGTCTGAGCTGTGGTATGATCAGAGCACTTAAATGGACTTGCCAAACTCCCCCAAAAAAAGACAGGCCAGGGACAGCGAGCTGACAGCAGAAGACAGTGCAGGGGAACAGAGGCATCAGGGAAGAGCCCACAAACCCCTTGTGCAGAGCTGCTGCTATCAAACTGATGAAGACAGAAACTCTTGAAAGAAAACTATGTGGAAAGTCCTATTAGGGAAAAAAGTGAGGTTTTGTTTGCATATTATGGCTTTCTTCTCCTGCAAGCCCTGAAAGCGCTGTAAAACCTGAAAGAGATCCTCAAGTGTAACAATGGAAAAGACAGGTATGTTTCTTTACCTCTTTATAATAATACCTCTCCACAGCACGAAAGCACAGCCAGAGTAACCAGCATTGCTTTCCAGCTCAGTAAATGTGCATATACGCCTATGTGCATTGTTTTGTATAATTTTTGTACTTATAAGAAATACTGCTGTGACAGGCTATTAAGAGCAGGACTTTAAACAATGCACCAGCTTTTTGTAAGTGCTCTGCCCATGAACACTTGTATTATGGCAGGTAACTTCCAATACAATATGAAAATTTACATACATATATATATATATCTCAGTATGTATACCCGCATTTATGTATACACACACATGCAATAAAGGTATGTTTATATAAAAACTGCATTTGCTTTATATTGACATTTTCCCCGACCCAGCTTTTGCTATAATAATGTGAAAACTATCTGTGCCAGTCATAGGGTTTCTGATACTTCTTCACGTGTTTTGTTTTTCTGGGAAGCTGATGCCAGTGACATTCTATACAACTGACGATTATTAAGATGATCAAGGTCATGCACTCTATGGATGACAGCAAATTGTGGAATGAGTTCTGTGTGTGAGGCTGTATGGGGGAAGTCGGGGGGGAGCCTGTGGGCGTACACAAATCCATTCACAAGCTCTGGTCTGTTGCAGGATTGAGGTCTGAGCATGGGTCATTCCCCCTACGGTCAACGGCACACAGTAGGACTTATACATATCTTTTCTACATAGTCTTGACAAAACAAAAGTCAATGAATGCCTGCTTAGTTTTTACAACTGCTCCAGTAATAGCATGTGTGTGCAGGTGAATGCTAGACTTAAAACTAAAGAAAGAGCATTAAAGTAATGTTTAGAGAAAACCAAAGCAGCTTCAGAATCTCCAGATGATGCTATAGCTTGTGTAGCATAAACAGAAATGAGGAAAGAGTGTGTAAATTGTAGAGTCAAACTTTACCTGTGAATTAGTCACTGAAACTGAGGTCACTAGTACTGAACTGGTCCGAACAAGCTATCTGGGGGGGCTTGTTTTCTTCCAGCAGTGGCACACTCCCAGTGTTCATAGCTATGATACCTGGCTGGTTTTAGCACTATTACTTTAGCTTTGCTCTAAGGTTAATGGAGTTTTGTTTGCATGTTCCACCCTGAGCTTGGGAGCATGTGACATTATTCAGGCAAGGATGTCCTTGTACTCCCTGATGCACACCACCTCTTCTCACCTTCCTGACTGGCCTTTGCTGTGAAGAATCACTTTGGTGTCAAACTTGACCCTCAGAACGGGGATATCTCAGCCTTCCTTCTTTAATGTGGCCACAAGACTGTGAACCAATCCTGGGGATTAAGTGACAGGGGAAGCAGCAGGTTAGCCTGCTTCAGTGCTCAGTGGCCAGGTGAGGTGGCCTTAGGGACAGTCTGCATTAACAAGGCAGCAGGGAGTGGTACTTGTACCATTGAGAGCTAGGACCACTGACTGCTGTGCTAATACTGAGCATTAACAGTTCCTTTTGAATGAGGAAAAATTAATTCAGAGTCTGGTCTACTTAACAGTGGTTTTCTGATATTAGCATGGAGGGAATGGTAGGAAATTCTCGATGTTACTAAAACTAATTCTTTCTATGTCTGCTTATCTCCTGAAAGATGACGTGCAGAGCTGCCAAGATAAGCATGAGGAAGCCATCACAGAGAGTTCCCCATTTGACTTTGTTATAAAACGGTTCCAAGGGAAGGGGTCGTCTCCTGGAAAAAGAAAAGAGCAGCCTTCAGCTATTAGAAAATTCTTCAGGGGCTTTGACTTTGGGAAATCTGAAGGCAAGGACAGAAGGGAAATCAAAGAACCAGAAATAAACCACTCTGAAGCTGGTGATCAGAGTGAGAAGCAAGATCTCTCTGTAGAAGGTAATGCTGGTACAGTAGCGAAATACATGTGCATGTGTATATATTTTAATTTCATAGAAAATTAGTTGCTTTTTTTGCTAGCCAAAATCCTGTATTTTGCTGCCTACAGTTTAGCCTTTAGACAGGATTTGCTTCTGACTGGAACATTATCAAGTATGTACCCTCTAATTTGATAGGTGCCAAGCAAGGAGTAAGATCCAGGTTGCTGAGGAGGGATAAAACTTTTGGGTCCCCTCTTCCTTGATCTCCAGTGTGAGAGGTCAGCGCTGGAGTCAGCTCTTTAGTTGCAGAACTTACTTGGTTTCAAAGTCAAGCTTTGAGCAGTAGCTTGGCTTGTATTTAAGGTCAGTTCTCTGTCCACCCTGCTGCTAAAGCAATCTGAAGACAACGAGAGCAGATGTTTCCTACCACTTGACACTGGTGAGGGGGAGGGGAAGGGAATAGAAATTCATCATGTATGTTATTTTGCACACATAAGCATAATCTTTACATCCACACCAGAGGAAATGAAGCTATTTTTAAAAAGGAGGTGGAAGGTGAGGCTTAGAACCCCATCCTTTGTCCTAAGAGTTTTGGGTAGGTTCGGGAAAACAACGGGAGGACAGCTACTGAGAGTAGGATTGTGATTTTGTGTGATTTTTGGCTGCTTTCTTCCAGCTATAGGCATTAGATGAAATTGCTAACTTGTTAAAGAGTTTAGCAATAAACGTAAATGCAATTTTCCTTGCTGTACAAACTGCATGGAAGAAGCAGCTAAGTGGGGGATGCTTTGCAAAGCCAAAAAAAGCAGGAACTGCCTTACATCATGTCTGAAAATGAACATAGTCTGTCACGAAGGAAGCAGCAGGTTCACCACACAATTGCAGGGCTACTTGGTGCTAACAGATCAAGTACAGACTGAATTGCAGCAGTGTGGCTACAGTGCAGGCACACGGAGCTGGTTATACAGCTTGTGCATCCAGAATAGCTGCAGTTCCGAGTTTGCAGTGAATTTCATGTCCTTGAACTGGCGGTGCAAGCATCCAAAGTCACTGGCATAAGGTAGCATGGAGATGTGCAACATCTCGCTCTGCATCAGGAGCTTTGTACTGATCTGATCTATAGTGATCTTATCACTCAAGTTATTGGTCCACACTGATCAACAACAGACCCTGGTTTAGTGACAGATTTAGTTCATTTCTCTTCACCTGACAGCCACAGACAGGTTTTACACGTCGTGTTGGTAGCAGAGGTAACCAGAGCCCTGTTTCTTTGTTACTCAGATGGACTTTCACATCTCATTTCTGCAGCGGAGTCACCATCTGGTGAGCAGAGATTTATCCAGTTCATGCAGAAACTGGGAAAGGAACCCAACAGCAAGAATCTGGATGTAAATAATTGTGCTTTAAGTGCAGCAGATGTAACAGAGCTGGGTAAACACACGTTTTATTCAACTAGACGTTTCATACCTTTAATTTTTATTTGCCTGTTCAGTTATTCACTCTCCTCTTTTCCCTTCCCTGTCTTTTATACAGGCCTTTTTTTATTTAACATTTCAGCTGGTGGTCCCAGAGAAATGTTAATTAATAAATTATATAAATTATGTAATATACATAAATATACAGGCAGATGATTGAAGCAGATTAATGTCCTTACACTCAAACTAAAGATAAGAAAACTGAGGTACAAATTAATCATGGCTTGATAATGCTGTATTGGTTGTAGAAAGCATCTCTGTATTAAGATGTGTTGACATCCAGGGTGTGCCAATAACATGCAAAGAGAATACACTATTTCTTTTGGTGTTTTTTTTTTTTCTTCTTTTTACAGCTTCTCTACTGCCATTTCTTCCAGATCTGGAAGAGATCAGCCTGTCCTGGAATGGTTGTGTTGGTGGGAATCTGAAAGCTCTCACTGTTCATCTTCATCATGTGAACTTGTTAAAAGTCCTTCGACTTAACAACTGCAGGCTGACAGCTGAGGATGTCACCTCCTTAGGTACAGGATTTCATTTGCATTTACTTCCAGACAGCTTGGGTCTAATGTAATCCATCTCATCTCTTCCTACATCCTACTCCTGCTGCTTGCACACTGGGCAATGTGAACTCCCGCTGTGACAGTAGAAAGAACTTGGGCTTATGAATGACCTTATACACTTGAGTAGATCTGCTGAGTTCATTCCTCAGGGTATGAAGCTTTCGTGTTCAGAAGGGAACAGAATTCAGTCCTATTTGCAGGAAAGCATGCTTTCAGTTTGGTTTAGTATTTCTTTGACTAGGTTTGATATCTAATGGTAGACAGCAGAACTGAAACAGTCAGTCATAACAGGGTCAGCTTAGGTCTTCGTGCTGCAGGACAGATGAGTGCTCATCACAAAAGATGATGGTCTTTTGGAGGAGATAAAACCAAAAGAGCTGCCTTGGAGCTTTACGACTTGTTTTTGCAAGTCTGGGAGAAGCTTATTTCTCTGTGTACTTTTTTGTTTGGAGTACCTGCAACCCTGCTTTCTGCAAAACATGAGATTTAAAGGTTTTAAAGGTGGTGTTATGTGCTCAGATTCTGATGCTAAGTTACTTACCTCTGGGTCTGGAGTTTACTCGGGTGAGTCTGTGATATGGATCTAGAAGGGCAAACTCAATCAACTAGGAATTATAAAAACTACTGCTTATTTTGCAAATTCTAAAAACCACTCTGAGTTATAAAGCTGGGGGTTATGTCATTCATATCCAGGCTTTTTCCAGGAAAGCTTCAGAAATAAAATTATATATATGGTGGTAGCTCAAAAGTCAATCATGCTATCTGGCGAGGAGGAAAAATGCATCTTTACAAAAGCTGGTGAAAATAATTGGTCTGTTTCTCATGAGGGTAAAATCATGTTTCATTTCCTTTTTTTTTTTTTTCAAATTTATTTCATTATTTTTCAAACCTTTTTCTCATACTTCTTTTTTTCTCTTCATTTTTATTGGTTATATTTCAAATGTATTTATTCTGCCTGTTCTTCTGTGCTGTTTCTTTTCCCCTTCTGGCTTAGCCTCTGCTGAGACAGACAGAAAACTCATCGTAGGACTTGAATTTGCCATCAAAATGTGATGCCCTTGACGTGTGGAATAGCAACAGTCTGTTTGCATTGATTTTGCCTGCGATTTTGGAAATAGCATGTATATTTAGGCCAATATGCCTGTCTATGTCCACATCTATCTGTGGAAATGTGGCCACATGTAGCACATTCTGCTTAGAAATCAATGCTGCAAATATAACCGTAATATTAACCTCTCCTGTGTGATTGCTCAGAGCTGGGACTGTGAGAGTTGGTAGGAAGCCATTCCTGGAGTTAGTCCTTTATTTATCTTCTGGGTGGAAAATGTGTCTGGCATGCTAGTTCCCATGTCAAACAGACACAGGCTATGCTGCAAAGGCAAACTTCTCAACCGTGGAGCATTGCTCAGTATTCAAGATTGAGGCATTATGTTAAAATAAATGCAAAAATGGAAGTTAAGGAATGTCCTTTTCTCTCAAACCTCAATATTCACTCTACAACAACAGAAATAATTGTATTTCTATTATGAATATTTTGTGAATAATTAATTATGAAAACACACAGACATGAAATGGTTT
This sequence comes from Falco cherrug, assembly GCF_023634085.1. NCBI lineage: Eukaryota > Metazoa > Chordata > Aves > Falconiformes > Falconidae > Falco > Falco cherrug. The sequence goes on from NC_073707.1 coordinate 28,494,458, forward strand.
TATTACCAAATTACAATTCTCAATTATTAGGTTGATGACAAGACTTTAGATCAAAAATTTGTGTATGACACTTTGAAATTGCATTTGCATATGGTCCAGTCTTGGGAATGAGTTTATGCAAACAGACATCTGCCTCCCTCTACAAAGGAAGCTGGGAAGATGGATTTTACTTTAGTGGGATATTAGTATTACAAAGAAACATTAACACAGTTCACATTGGCAGGTGCGTCAAGCCTGGAAAAGGCTAATTTTTCTGAATATAATCAAAATCAGTGCTGTCTGCCTTGAAATCATAGGGAAGCTAGTCCAGGTCAAAGCAATGCTCATCTGGACTCCTTATTAAATGAACCAAAAATTCCTGTCAGAAATTAAACTTTTTTGTTTCAGAAACAGTTGTGAGCAGACTTCTTTCATCCCCTCCAAAATGACCTGCAGAGGATGTTGGAAGTTTGCCAAATAAAATAGAGCAGAACTACACAGGACAGTAAATTCAGACTTGTCACTTGTATTGATTTCCCCATAGACTAGACTTTCTGGGTCCTGGCACAGGTCTACGATGGCCAAGCAGTCTGATGAGGATTTGGGAACCTGGATCAATTTCAGGTCTGTGTGTACTGTGACAATGACTTGTGGTCTGTATTGGTCCTTTGACAAGGTGAGAACTTATACAACATTCCTGCAGTAGCAGCAATTCTTGGCATACACCAATTTTCCTGGCAAGCCATTCGAAGTATAATAATTTGAGAATTAAGTGGCTAACCTTCCTCTTTAATATATTCCAAACCCGTATTTTTGTCTTGCACTGAAATTGATACCTAGAATTAATCATCTTAGATTTCTGTTACAGGAGAGGCATTTGAAATTGTTTCTCAACTTGAAGAACTGGATTTATCATGGAACAGTAACATAGGTGGAAAACTGTCACTCCTGACAAAAAAACTCCAGAAAGGATGCAAGTTAAAACTTCTGAAAATTACAGACTGTAACCTGACGGCAAAGGATGGAGAATCCCTTGGTATGTGTATCCATCTAGCTGGACTGACACTGGCTTCACAGAAATGTAACTACCTAGATGATGGCTGGTTTAAGCTACATATTAATGGAAAGTTAATTCATTTCAGGCCCCGCATTACAACAGTGTTTACTACACAGTCTTGGGATTTCATGCACTTTCTTCCAAAGAGAAAGTTGTTCTCTCTAATCATGTGAGGTGGGCTTGAGAAGAATAGGTGGATCTAAACCACAGTCTGGGTGTCTCGGTGGTCCAGGGTTGCTGGATCCTTTAAGACCCTGGGCAAGTCATGTGTGCCAGAATTTCCAACACTGATTGCTTAAAATTAAGCAGCTGAATATGTAGTTAGCCATGGGATAGGAAAGAAGGTCTGAGGGATGGGGATTTAGGCTGAGTTGGCAACCACTGGCCACCCCTCCCCTCTTTCCTCTCACCATAGCTTAATCCTGTGTGGTCTTTTTATCTGATTCTGTGTTTTAAAAGATTTTTTTTTCCCCTAAAGAGAAGCCCCCATGCTCTCATCTCCACTGCAGGAGATGGCCCATATGCAACATACAGTCCTATCTCTCTTCACTGAAAATCTTTCTTTCTGTTTGTATTCCTGCTTTTTATTCTCATGTATTTTTCTAACTGTCTGTGTTTTTTCACCTTTATTTTCATACAGATTTTTTACTGATTTTATTGATTCCTATGCAATCTCTGTTTTGCTGTATTTTTTTGGTAGAACAGGAACTCAGGAAGTTTAAACCACACACATGGACAAACCCAGCCTACCTCTTCCTGTTTGTCACGGTGCTATATTTTTCCAGGGCTCATCTGTATGTATTCCATTTACCAATTCTGGTTTTCTTTCCCTTTTTTCCTAGCTGAAATTCTAAGTGTCATCCCCAGCCTCGAAGTATTAGATCTCTCTATCAACAAACATATCGGCTGCAGCATGAAGGTTATTGCTCAGGATCTGAAAAATGTACCAGGCTTGAAAGAGTTAAACTTACACATGTGTGGATTAAAGCAAGACGGCCTCCAGGGCTTAGGTTAGACTTTATGTTCAGACAGACTTTTATTCTGAATAAATTGTACATCTGAAAACCATTTAAGAAAGGCAATGAGGTGGGATTTTGCTGATGGTTTGGCAGTATTAATGGGCAATCATTACTTGCTGTTTGAGGATTGATAAAAGACTACAGAGATTTTCAGCAGAAGTAGCATTTATCTTCCCTGAGTTTAAGCATGTGAAAGTCGGTGGGGAGAGTCACCCTCCACCCCCTTTATCTGAGACACATCTTAGGGCAGATTAATAGCTCTCTGGGCATGCTTCTTCTCTCCCTAGGCAGAACATAGACAAGGGCATAGACAGGCTAGCTAACTTTTAACAAGTTAATCCTGCTTTCAGAGAAAAATCCAAATTTACCATTATCACTCAATGAGTGTCCAGTGAATCCATATGAAATGGGCTTTTATCTGTGTCTTTCCCTGGTGGAGGTCTTATCCATAGGATAAAACAACTGGCACTAACTAGCACATCCAGTAGTAATTTCAGCAAAAGGCTGAGGATTGAATGGATCTAGGGGATGAGCTGTCCTCACCTTCACCTGCTCTTTTAGAGAAGGAAGGAGTTGCATAGATGAGGAAGCTTTGCAGTATCACTCTGTCTGCTGTGATTATATGCTGAAGCCTAGTCTAAGAGCTTTGCCGGCAATACTTTGTGCAAACTTTGATGTTAAAGTAAATAAAAGCTAAAGTCATGACCTGTGCTATTGCAGCAGCTGGTGACCAACATGCTCCCTTTTCCATTTCAGACACTGCTTTACAGCACCTTGCAGAGCTAAGAAAATTAGACATATCATGTAACAAAGAGATTGGTGGTGGCTTTAAAGACTCAACAGCTCATTTGGCCAGCTTGAAAAATCTTGAAGTCCTTGATCTCCACCAGTGCTGTGTAACAGAAGAGGACATGACCGTTTTGTGTAAGGACATGTTGAGGAAATCCATTAAGAATCTAGGTTTTTACTTCTGAAAATATCTCAAAGGCATAAGAGATTCTGCCTAACCTCGTCTAGCAGGTCTCAGTACTTTTTTCACTAGGCAGTTCTGCAAGTGCAGTGTGCAGGATAGCCTGTTTGATCAATATGGAATTTTTTTTTGTTGCTGAATCGAAGGAAATCTCATAGTGTCTGATCCCGTGTGGAATTAAGAACCTGAATCCACCATGATTCAGACCCATGGTGGGAATATAGAAACTGCTAGCAAGCACGCTTTTTTTGATAATCAGTAATTTTGCAAATAGCCAGGGACAGTTCCCCTGCTGGTATAAATTAACATGGATCCAAGGTGCATATGTGCATGTAAACGTACTGCCTAAAATTCACTTAGTGAACTATACGTCAAATAGAGTGATGTTAGGAGGTCTTGCGTTGCTGCTGCTGTATGCTTTATAGAAAATCTGAAGACTGCAGGCTCTGGTTTGATTTGGTCCAATTCATAAACAGTGTTAGGAAGAAAAAGAAATTTCCCATTTAATCAGTGAGACAGTTTATTTTTCTGTGTGCATTATCGTAATTTTTTGGCATTGGTTCTTACTCTGTAGTACAACAAAAATTCCCATGACTCAAAGCCTATATTGCCCACATATCATTTTCCATCATGATAAAGAAGGTAATCTGAAAAGCTGCTGCTGAAGCATTGGGAAATATTAACCATTACTAATAGCAATCATGTTTTATTTTTAATGTATTGACTAATAGAGAGTAATAACATTAATATAAAGGAGTTTCAGCCAGCAGTGAAGACATTTGGAAATAACCCCCATCTCATTTAATGTTAAATTCCCTACCTCATTTAGAAATTTTCAACAGGAAGCAGTGTTCTGACAACCTTCCACAGAGTAAGTAATACCTAATTTCTTAAACATTCTTACTGAAAATGGCATGGCTATTTATGGACTAAAACATTACTCACCATAAATTTGTGTGTCAAAACTTGGCCTTGACTTTTGGATTGATTTATAAAGAAAAGAAATTATGTCAGGGAAATGTACAACTACATATTTTTTCTGGATCAGTGACTGTCTAATAACTATTTCATATTTTTGTAGCCCAGGTGATACCTTTACTCTCCAGTCTTCAAGAGCTGAATTTATCCTCGAATAAAAATGTAGGAGTTTCATCTGATCCTCTTCTGGGCAGGCTCAGGTTTTTACCAAAGTTGAAATCTGTGGCCATCAGCAACTGTGGTTTAGGCGAACAGTCGTTTTCATCACTAGGTAGGAATGGGGTTTTTTTAAAGTGTGTCTCTTTGTGGGACAAAGCGTTTAGCTTTGGCTGAGCTCCAAAGATCATGGTTACACCATACCACAGTCCCGAGTGAAACAGCCTGTGATGAAACCAGTGCTCCATGGGACCTGGTTGCAAGCGAAAACCATTGTCTGTCTTCCCTCATTATACCTGACTGGATTAAGTCCTTTTAGTCCTTTGTTTGACAGCAATCTTCTGTATGCTCACTAATTTTGGAAGAGAAAGGAAAGCATGCTATCATTTTATGCTGTAATTATAGTTTTGTTTTAAGACTGCATTTGCAGTTTAGTTAGGTAAAGTTTTGACCGAAGGTTTTTCATCGCACTGCAGCTGAAAGTTTCAGTAGAAACTTTCTGGGATGGAGTTAAGCAATGGGCAATGGAGGAACTGAAGCAAAGGCTGCAGTAGTAGATAAGATACTGTGCAGCCATGAAGAAAAGTCCAACAGGATACGTAAATTCAGCCTCTTTTACCTACTTAATTGCAAATCTCAGTGGATTAACAGGTACGCTGTCCCTTTGATAGGCATGTGATGGCACACAAAAATCTAAGTACGAAGGGATCTGTTAGTTACTGTGGTTTATGCAACTATAATATATTTTGTGCTGTTTAGTAGTGACATTGAAACCTGTAGTAAAACTTGATTGCTTTCAGCAAGCAGTAACAGGCTAAACTGGTATGAGTTCCCTGCAGGAAGAGTACTATATTTATATCATTACAATTATGTAAGAGTGACATCACGGAAATCAGTGTTGTCAAAAGGCACAGACTATTTCACCTTGCACGGTGAGTTCACAGCAAAAAAATTCTCTTTACATTGATATAAAATGATTTGAAACAAGCTATTGAATTAAATTGACTGCAGTGGGACAAGACCAAGCCAATAAAAAGACAGGCATGAAACCCCTCCACAGAGTCCTTAAAGATTCCATAGGCAGGCCCTTCTTATATTCTTTTGTCTGGCTTTTATTCGGATAAAATAAGTCATACTAAGCCCAAGTAGGCAGCCTGTGAGGAGCCTATTTACAGGTGAATTGCCGGTGAGGTGTCTGTTGAGGCTACGTTGTTTTCTCTTAGTAAGCAGAAGTTGTTGGGTTTAATCTTTTCAGCTGAGGCTGCCCTTCACCTTCCTGAACTGGAGATATTAGACCTTTCTTGGAATAAGTGCGTTGGTGGGAACCTAAAGCTGCTTTTGGGAGCGCTAAAGCTTGCAACGGAGATTCAAGTGTTAAGACTGAGCAGCTGTAACTTGGTGGCTGAAGATTTGGCACTTCTAAGTACGTATAACATGGTATTTACTAGCAGTCGAGGAGCCCAGGGCATTTAGACCACAATTCAGAAGGGACTTGTTCCATGGGCTGAGCACGTTTTTGCATACATCAAATGAAAAGATGGAAAATACAGCAGTATTTTTCCCAGAAAGGGTTTTCATTTTGCTGAAGTCTGTGTCCCCTGTACATGCACAGTGCAAAAGCTGAAAAGGATAAAATGCAAAGAATCTTCTAGCAGTTTTATCTATTAACACAAAAAAGCAGCACTTAGAAAATGTAAGGCTTGCATCTGTTTTTTATATCAGATATTTAAAGCTGCCTCTGAGAAGTTTTATTTTCCTTTGTTGCTGGTTTTGGGTTCAGTAGAAAATGTATGTGCTGACAGCCAGTAATACAGGCACTACCAGCTCTCAGCCCATTAGGTGTGTTTCTGGAGTCAAACTATTGTGGGAGAATTAAAACAGAAGTATTTTCGCCCACCTCCTAGCAGCTGCTGAGAAATACTGGAAAATGGGAACCTGACGAAGAAATAAATTCTAGGATCTTTTAAAAAACCTGTTTATTTTATAATCTTCCTTGTGATTCTGTGGGCCTGACTCATGGGTTTTGAGTGTCTGAGATTGGCAATAGCTGTGCAGCAGCTATTAAGGCGCTGTAATCTGAAGGCTGGTGAGATGAAGCCTGAATGTTTTTGGCTTTACAAACATCACCCTTCATGGGTGTCTCTTTTGCCAATCATATGTTAAGGATCCCAGTTCGTTTTAGGGTATACTAGGCCCATTACCCTCCCACAGTGAGAGGTGGCTGCTGTAATCTCAACTAACTTAGCTTTCCTCTTTCTAAATCTCCCTGTGTAAAGACTATCTGCCTATTTTAATTGGTGCTTGATATACCCTCCTTCCAATGGCTCAAAGGTTTGCAGGTTGCCATACAATTTTAACCTGATACTTCTGTTCCCTTTGATCGCCTATGTTTTAAATGTGGTACACTCCTTCAGCTGTGATAAAAGTCTTTCTGTGATCAACAGCAATTTTACATTGCTGAGTGGATCTTGCTGTTTGACTACTGAAAAGCTGTAAATAATATAGTATTAAAATACTACTCTTCTTACTTACAAGCTTTTAAAGCAATTGCCAGCATGTATTAGTTGTGTTTGTGTCTGTCATTTCTTGCAGCATTACTGACGCAGGATGGCCATCTAGCCAGATTACGGAAGCTGGATTTGAGTTACAATAACAACATCTCTGATGAAGGGTGGGTCGTTTTCTGTCAAGGCTTAGCAGTATTCAAAGAACTCTCAGAGCTGGATGTCAGTCTTCGCCCATCGTCCCGCCGTGGCTGTGGGACATGGTTCAGTGAGTTGTTAGCAGCACTGACAAAGCTGCCTGCCTTGGCAGAGCTGGGGCTGCAAAGATGGGTCCTTTCAGAATCCCAGCGGAAACGGTTGGAAAGCTTTAATCAAGACAACAAAAGAAACATTCGTTTTGACTGTTGACGGAGGTTGAAGGTTTCTGGAAGGCCTTTCACAAGCAGCACATGAACCAAGTATTTTGTGTCACTGACTTAGAAGACTGCTGATTTTTTAGTAATCTCGTCTCATAAGAGCTCATGAAATAGTTCTACAGTTACAGAAAAATGGTTATTTAACCTTCTGGATAATTCCATTTAATAACATACTCTTTCAGATTCTCTGGGCCATGCTTACACTACTGTATATGCTTCATCTTCATGTTGCAAGTACTGCAATGACTGTCAAAAGAGCAATGATGATTTCAGATGGACACACTGCAGGTCTGCCAGTGGAGGGAAGTGGCGGGGGGGGGTGCTAACGCAGGTGGGTGGGCAGCAGGAGTGTGGCCTCATGTATATAAGGAAAATGCCTCTAATGTGAAAATACTTGAAACTTCTGTTTTAAATTTTAGTTTCTTCTCCCCCAAAACTTTTGCCTTTTCATGAATGCATTAAATCTACATAATTCTGAGATTTGGAAAGTATCCCAACAATTCAGGATTGTGTAATAGTCCAGTAAAGAGAATACAGAAGGAGCTGTTCTGACTCTGCTCTGGCCCTCGATGCCATCTCATAGTGTAGATGAGTCCTGTGTACAGAGTCAGCATAAAATCAAGGTAAGAAACCTTGTTTTTGTTGTTGTGTGGTATCTTTGCATGTCTCGGTCAAGGTTAGATCAGAGACATGTCCTGTGTGGCAGGTTAGATCAGAAACATGTCCTGCTACCTTAGCAAGGATTTTTGACAAAAAGCAATCCATAAGCATGCTGAATAAAGCTATGCATTGGCTTCAGGATGCTTCAGGGATGTTCCTTTTCATCCTGAGCTGTTTCGGCCTTACCCAGAACGCGCTTTCCATATAGACTCTTTTATGACATGAAACACAAAACTGGACTTCCAGGTCTAAGAGTCTCATCTAGAGCGTTATGGAAGCCAGTAGGAGTCCCCGCAGTGCATTCATGCTTCCTGCATTCAGGATTAATCCGTTAACTTTCTCGACACCTTGTGACATAGACAATGTTCTTATCCTTACCCTAAAGATGAAGGAAATAAGCAGTCTGTTACTCAAAGCCATGAGGCAGCTTCTAGCTAAGAGTGCAGCATCCTGCTCTGTGCTCAAGGCTTGTTAGAAAAAACATCAACTTGGGACATGCAAGCGGCTCCTTATTTTTTTTTGTTTGATAATTTCATGTTTGGCATTTTATTGTATGTGCTTACATAGAGCCAAATTCTGGCATAGTCATTTGTGTCGTGGAGCATGTTAACCCACACGTGAGCTCAAACGCTGCAGTGGGATTATTCGTTGGTAAGGTATTTTAGGAAGTAAAGATATTAGATCTGCCCACTGAGTGAGGAGTCTTAGAGAAATCCTGAGGCAGCTTGAGGGATAAAGTACTGCTCAATTAGCTCTGAGTATATCTACATGCTGCAACGGTCTCCTGGAGGAGAGGCAACAGGATCATTCAGTAGCACTTTCCTAACTTGTTAAGACCCCTCTCAGCAAGTTCTCCCATGCAGGTGCAGATCAATATTCAGCTTTCAGTCCCAGTGACCCTTCCAACATCAGCTTCTCACTGGTGAAGGTTATAACCTGCAGCTGACCATGCTGTGCTGGTGCCTCTTGATTGCTTAATCCATGATTTCATGTGAGGGTCTCCATGGACTTCCTGGTTTGAGTTTCAGTTCCACTCAGAATGCACGCTTGACTCCCCCAGCTCTGAGAAATTTGATATGAATTGGAGTGTATTGGTCAGAGGTAGCCTGGGATTGCTGCTGTGTGGGATCAGTTATTTTCTACGGAGATCCTCAACCTCTGAAATGAAGCAGAGCCCCTGTTTCATACAGGGCTAACAAGAAAGACTTTCAAGCAGTGTCTTAAACCAGGAGAGTTATTCTAACGTGGAAGTACCATCACCTCTGTTAAACAGCCTCACACCAACCTCTTCTCTTAATCTCTTGCCTTCCTGTGACTTTATTCCTCAAATCTGCCTCTGGTCCAACTAGAAAATTGATCCTTTATCTGTTCTATGAGAATCCCTCTGAATCACTCCTTTCCCACTTGAACCTCTAATTCAGTAAAGCAGCTGGCCCATGTTTAATGTCCAGTATCTTACTGACTGAACTGGACTTCAGTGTTGGAGTTCTTTGCTTCACCACAGTTGGGTTTCTCATTCTTAGCTCCAGAGCACAGTATGGACTCAACGCTAGCAACCCCTCCGCTTGCTGTTCATGATCCCTTTCTCAGTCTTTAGCCCTCTCATGGTCCTGTTATGCCACTGTTGTGCCACTAAAAGTTTTTATTAAATCACTTTGTCCTGTCTACCTGCCACTCTTCCCACAAATCTCTCTCTTCCATTGATTTCCTCCTCAGCAGTCTCTGGATCATCCTTCTCTCTGTTCCTCTTTGCCTTCACTTAGGGTGAAAAAATTTCATAAGACACCTGCAAACAATTAAACCAGCATCAGTTACCTAGTAAAATGAAAAATCAAACCTGAGCCATCCCCCTTTTCTGCACGCCCAGCTCTCTCTGGCCAACAAGCACGTTAATGGATTTCAATATCAATCAGTTCAAGAGCTGGACAGAAGATCGATCCATACCCTTGATGCAGATGTAGCTGCAGCATCCAGAGCGCACTGCCTGGAGGTGGAGCTCTATGGAGAGCTGGGTCTCAGTGCCCCTGCCTTCACCACCTCCTTCAGGATGCCACAACCTTCCCTGAGGCAACTCAGACCAGGGGAGGGAGAGCAGGACTGCAGTTCCGACCAGCCAGTTCGACTAAAGAAAAGGTTCTGCTCCCACCCACCTGCGCATTTTGAAGCTGCACAGTGGCTGGTTCCAGTCCAGCTCTGTGCTTTATGTACACTGCAAATAACACCCTGGAGGCGTTTAGAGTTTAAGAGGTAACTGAGCAATACAGAATAAAAACTTGACATCAGATGTCTAGGACAAACAGCTATGTGTAACATGCCTTGGGAAGACATGGTTGCATATAAATTTGGCATGCCAGAATTACAGTTAGGAGTGTTTGTCATGGTTCTTTTGAATAACAAAGGTGTTATGACAGGCCAGGGCCCAGAATTATTGCAGAATGTTGCATTCTGCAGACTCCCTGCTTTCAAGTAGGCTTGTCATACACAGACATTTTACAAACTGTCACCAAGCTATCTCGGCGATGAGCTATAACACTAAGGATCTGACAGCTTGCAGTCATTCAAATACTGTAGCTACAGATTGTCAAAACATCGCGAACAGTTTTGCAAAAATGTAGAGATACTTTCAAAACAGCTTTTTACACCTCTGTAAGACAGGGTGGTAATGCAGGTTCTGGTAGAAGTGCATGTATTCTGACTGCCTGGAATCCTCCTCCACATTTCCAAACAAGATACTGATCATTTCTGAATGTAAAACTCTTTAAATAACTGCTAGTAGCTGGGGCCACAAACATTGTTTCACTCTAGATATGGCTGTACCTCACTGGACAATGGATTTCTAAGAATTGCATGTAAAATACTTCAGGATTTAGAACAAAGAACACTTCATTGCACCAGATTCCTACAGATTAATTTCCAATTAATCAGCTGCCTCTATGCTTTGAGCTAACACGCATTCAGAATGAGACATCTCAAGAATATTTCAGAATCTGCCTGAGCTGAGTCAATGTTGACAAAAACCCAAAAACAAACCTCAGAAAATGATGTTTTCATTGTAACGCTCACTGATTTGAAGCTTTAATACTGCTTGTCTACTACTCACTTATGTCTGCTCACATTTACCCTTGTAAATGAAGAAAGCTCTGTGCAATTTACTGCCCAAATACCACTTTCTTGCTTTTGATCCTTTCACAGATTTCTCTTTTCCCTTTCCTTTTTCTTTCTTTTCCTTCTTTCTTTGTTTCTTTAGATTCTTAAGTGTTGAGAAAGGTCCAGTCGCCTTCTGGTTTGTCAGCCCATGCCACAGACTTTGGATCTGAAAAAGAGAGGAGAACAATCTGAATACCTGGAGAAAAAGCTGCTTGGAACAGTATTACTGGTGGATATTCTTGATGCAAAAAGCCAGGCACATTGTGGTCTCTGAAAAACCCTTTTATTCTGTATTAGACTACATTGTTTGCAGCTAAGATAGACTGTTAGCTACCTGACTTTTCTTTTACTGTGCATTATTTTTTTCAAGAGGAATTTCTTACCAGGAGGATGCTAACACTGTAGTCCTCCAGACCCTTCGATTAGAATAGTAAATGATCATGTCTACACATCTTTAAATGTCACTTTTTAGTTCAGAACAGTTTGGGAGAAATAGAGTAGTTCATGAAGAAATTACAGACATTAGAGAAAGAGACAAATAATTCAGGTTCAGAAGAATCAAAGACTGAGGATTTACCTCTCCTTTCTTCTTGCCCTGTATTTTTTCTGAGCAAATTAATTCTGTGGCCCACTGGTGACATAGACTGATGTTCTTTGGGGGAAAAAAAGCAACACAAAAACACACAAAAAATGTGTTTTGTTCAATGTATTTGTGCAATGAAGCTTCAACTCTGCAGTCAAAATACAGTCAGCAAGAGTGAAGATGCCACCTGCAGTTAGTTTCTTCTTTGGGCAATGCCTTGTCTTAGAGGATCTGACCTGTTAGTAAAACACCCTAACCGTTCCCCTTCTGCTGGACAAGGAACTAAGGGAAACTCCCTTGCAAGCTGTAAGGGCTGTTCTGTGCTTGCTGACTGTGACCTGGTGGGGCCGTGACAACCTTCTGGTACACTTTTGAACGATGCCCGGTGCTGTATTTCCAGATGGTTCCCTATATCCTACCTTAACGTAATAATAGAAGTACTGCTTTACTGTAGCCAATGCAAAGAGTGGTTTAAGATGTTCTTGATGTTGCACAGAGAGTTATTGTTTTAGGTTGTTCTGCAGAGTATCTATTACTAAACCCACAGCTTTTTATGTGTATTGTGGTGACTTTCTTCGCACCACTGCTACAACTTATTTTTCTGTAAGTTTTCCCAGATGGCAGATGTCCCCTGACAACACGCTTCAGTTTGAGTGTCTGTCACACGGTTTCCATCCACAAGAACCAACTCCAGCTGCTGAAGACTGTCCAAATACTCAGGTAGCTGGGGCAGGTGATTGTTCTGAATGAGCAGTTTTTGCAAACCTGAACACACAAAGCAGCTGCAGCACAAAGAACAAATGATGTGGAGCATCCCTGCGTGCTCCTCAAAACAGCACACGGATGAGGAACAAATGATTCGGTCTGTGCATGTAATGAATGTGTGTATTGAGCATCTCACCACAGCATTCCAAGTTCAAAGGATCCGCTCCCAAATACAGAAGGATGGGACTCAAGCTCTTCTAGCAAAGCATTCAATTCACTAGTTGAAGACTACTCTCCTGGTAGCCGGGTGGCCAGATTCAGCTTTCAAAAGTCCTGCTAATTAGCACACCAACAGTGCCAGTGAGCTGAGCCACACAGAGATGGAATGGAGAACTGGGGAAGATGGAAAGACTGGGCTGAGGAGCACCCCTAGAGACCCGGTTCTTCACCACCCCCCTGGAGTCACTGGTGCTGACCCAGTGGGTCTATCACATCAGGGGATCTGCTTCGAGCTGAGCTCTGGGAAGCACCTTTTTCCCCAGACCTTGAGGCTGAGGTAGGTCATGAGTGAGGAACTCGCATCCATGTGCCTTGGGCACAGCACTTTCCCCACCCTCCCAGTTCCTAACTTTTATTGGCTCCCTTGCAATTAGAGGATGAGCTCTGAAAGATGTACTGCATTCCTTCCTTCCCTCCCTCCCCCTTCCAAAACACTTACTAGGGTCCGTAAGGCCATGAACACAAAGACTGTTTTTCACCTTGTACTTGGCAGACAGACTGCAGGAGCTGTTGGAAGAAACTGTTGCAACAGTCAAGTATTTTCAAGTGAGTCAATGAGCTGATGGTTGCAGTCAGGTACTCCAGACAATTATTCTCCATGCAGTTCTTCCAGTTTCTGCAAAATATGTGTGCGTAAGTTTTAATAATTAAAGCATTTTTCCTTAGCTTGGGATATAATCAATGTAGAGAGAATATTAGGAAGTGCAGAAGTAAGGTTTATAAACTGAAATGCTATTGGGATGACTACTAAATTCAGAGAGAGAACATTGTTTCAAACACTACGTTTTGATATTATCCCTACTGTGACAGCCCTGGCCTGATGCTGCACCACGTACCTAAAGAGACAAGGAGAACCTTCAGTCCCGCATTTGGAAGCAGCTGGAGTCCATCGAAGTGTCATGCTGCAGCACACCAAGATCTTCCCCCTTCTATTGCTCCTACCTGCAGTTCGCTGAATTTAATTCCTGTATCTTGTCCCAAATACAATCTCTCTAATGACTCCAGGAGAAAGATACTGAATTGGTTTTCAGATCAGCTAAGGCACTTCAAATTTGTCAGTTCTTTCACCTCCACAGGTACCTAGACAGAGTCATTAAAAAGATACATTATGTCAATTAAACAGTAATCTTTGGGATTTTGTTTTTAGGAAAAAAATCTCCAAGAAAATGCTGTGGAGCTGCATTACTGTTGATGGATGAACACAGAATAGTCCGCTCGTTAATATAACATTATACCTCACCGTATGGTGGAAATTTTGGCAAAAAAAATCCAGGTTGTTTCCTCTGCTGGAAGGACTTCTTATGGGGTTAATTTTATTTCTTAGCAGAAACATCAGTCTGCTGCTTTATTTCCTTTGTATACACAGTGCAAGGGAGAGTAATTTAAATGAATGAAATCTGAAAGTGATTCTTTTGCATAAATTACTGCCTCTGTAAATGTAATCTTCAGGAAGAAAATTGCACAAGTGAAAATCTCCTTGGAGAAGAAGCAGAGCATTATATAAAAAGGAAAGGTGTATTCTGGACCCTAAAATGAGCGCATCCATTAACACTGTCACACTTAGAACAGCACAACTTGAGGGTACATAATTGTTCATTATCAAATGAACAGCAAACGTTAATTGTGTTAAAGGCATTAACAGTATGACATCCATTTTTCAATTGTCCTCTGCTTTGTTTCAGTTGATGATGTATTGATTCTATGCAAATGCAGCGCTCATTTTCCAGTGTACGCAGAAAAAAAGATGCATAAAGACTGAAGCAGTCCCTCCAGTCAGTATTCCTTCTTTATGATTCAACACAAAGGTCAGTGTTTCCACGTTCCTGCTTTTTTTCACCCTGACTGAATACTCAGATGTCAGTCATAATGAGTAACCCAGGCTCAGGTGCGTACCAGGTGGAACATGCCTTCTCACTGTAGTAGGGAAAGGTGGCACGGGGTTGTAATGAAGAACTTAGATTTTGCAAAAGGGAGGTATCAATAAAATAAAAATGAAAACAAAGGAACAAAATACCTCCTGTACCTGATTGTCACCCAGGGCAAATACTTCTGTTTTTTTCACAGTGTACATTCCTTTAGGAATATCATCAAAGCAGTTTTCACTCAGATCCAGTATCCTGACACTGGTTAATCTGGTAAAGAACCTGGCTATCTTGTGCAGTCTGGTGTTCCTTAGATAAACATGTGGAAGGGCTGGCCAGCAGCAGACCGGCTGTGGGAACGCCTCCAGGCTGATAGCAGAAGGTCTGAGCACTCTCATTTCAGTGAGATTCTTCAGACCTGGGGGAAACTTGTGCAGGAGATTGTGAGACAGCACAGCCAACTTTTGGCAGTGTTACAGTGTAGGAGGAATGGAGGATAAGTTATTAAAAGCTAAAAATAGCTTAAGTAAATTTGTCCAAAAGCCTCCCTCTCCTGGGATAAGACTGATTAGATTTTCTTCCAGATCTATTATTTCTAAATTAGCAATATGACAAGGCTCCTTGGGGAAAACATTCAAGTCTATTTTTCTGGAGGTAAATTTCCTTCACTTTTGTCAGGTTCCCTGTTTCTTTAGGCAGACACTGAAGGCTGTTGTCAGAAAAGCCACACAGTTCAACATGGTGGAGGTATTCACAGATCTGCACTGGGATTTTGTGCAAGTTTGTTTTATAGAGCCCGAGCTGACGAAGGGACTGCAACTGGCCAATAACTGGCAGCAAACTACAAGAGAGGGGATTGTTGCTTAAATCTAAGTTCAGAAGACTTTTTAGCTCTCCCAGTTCTTTGCATATGTCCCGTATGTGATTCTGATCCAAGTAGAGGACATTCATGTGCCTCCAGTGATTGATGTCTCTGGGGACGCTTACAATCAGGTTCTTTTCCATGTGCAGCTCTTCCAGATATTCTAGACTTGGGACCCCTGGTGTGATGGTTGTTGGCTAAATCAGTGAAAAATATCTTGTCTGTGATGTGTCTGGGAGAAAGGGCTTCATTCTCTGGCACTTCATTCACTGTTATTTCTTATGCAGTCTGATCATGGTCATCCTCAAAACCAAGAGAGTCAGCTTTGGGACTATGAGTGCCCCTGCACTGGCCCCCTGGCTCTGCTGAGACTCAGCCCTCTGTGCTCTGGTTAGGAGAGAAAAAAATTCAAAATCAACAGCACTCAATGACCTTCCTATGCTAAATGAATACTGGTAGAATTCAGCATTTAGGAACAGGTTCTAGTCTCAGTGGTGTTCATAGAGACCAAATCCTGCAGTACATACAGCAGGACCTTATCTTTGAATCCCAGTGCATTCTGAAGTGCCCCAACAGCCAAATTCTGCTGGACAAAGCAACCTCCTTGAGTCTTGAAGTCTATATTTACAAACACTGAGATCTGTCTTCATCGGTGCTGGTTGTAAAAAGCTGCAAGAGTCCCATTGTAAAAGAAGTGGCACCTTCACCTAACACCTGGTGGCTTCTGAGCCAGAGAGACACCAGTGAGTCCGGTATGGATAACCCCCGGAGCTGTATTGCTGCCAGATATGAAACAGCAGGAGTTGGGAAGGGGCGACTAGATGGCCTGAAGGAATGATTAGAAGGAAAGCAGAGACTGAGAGGCAGCTGTCAGTCATCTCCCACCTGATGACCTTTTCGCTGCTGCCGTAACTATGCTGGGAGGAGGCTGGGTTTCCAGAGATGGGTGCTTTCCGAGTGCCACCAGGACGAGGAAGAGCTGAGTAACCACCATGGGGAGGGACCCACGCTGGGCCTCCCGGTCTAATTCCACTGTTGCATGAGGGTATTTTCTTTTATATCTGCTCCGAGTTCAGCACCGAGCTGCGAGCCCCACACACTGGGACAGGAGTGCATGCGACCCCAGCCCACCCCCTGCCACCTGCACTGAAGTCTCTGGAAGGATTTATTTGGTGGAAAGGACCAGCGCAGGTACCTTTGAAGTAACTGCTAATCCGTGTAACCACGGAAATTTTTGCAAAGGCTCCTCGGAGACCGTGGGCAGACCACAAAGTAAATGCTCCGGGGGTGAGCTGACGAGAGTCCCCACCACAGCCGCGGGGAGGGCCAGCACCGCCGGGCCTCCTGCCAGCCCGCCTGCCTCCTGCCTGAGCCCGGCCCGCCCGGCAGCCCTTGGGAACGGCTCCATCGCCAAACACCGTTCCCCTTGGAGCAGCCCAGCTCCGCGGGGCAGTCACGGCGGGTTGGCGTGGGTGCCGATCGCTCAGGTAGGCTGTGGAGGGTGCAGCCCAGCTGCTCCGTGGGGAAAAAGGACGTGCCTGTATGGATATTAATCCTCTGTTAGGGCAGATCCTATCCGAGGGCGGATCAGAAACACATCCACAAATCCATGTTTTTGCCTTGTGCTTTGCCTGTCTGTATCTATCTGTTATTCTTGTGTTGCATACCAAGAGCTGTAACCCTTTGCAGGCCAAGCCCTTTTTTATTGTTATGCAGAGCCCAGCATAACAGCGCTTGGGCCCGGTGATGTTGCTAGGCTGCCGTAACCATGCGATCATGTTTTGTTTTCCATCAGGTCATGTCGGTTCCTTCAGATCTTCACCAGCGCTATGTGCAGGCCTGCCAAAACTTGGGCCAGCCTGAAAACCCCTTCATTGCTCATGTGCTTCAAGAAGCTGATAAAAATGATGAAACGTAAGGAAATAAGAAACAGCATGTTTTCGATACTTCTGAAAGCTTTAAACAAGATAGCAGGACAAGGAACAACAATGAGAAAGTTTGTGCAGTTTCAGGCTTAAACACAAATCATGTTTAGCATTTACTGCTGAAGTTCTGGTTTGACTCATCTTGACATCGTCTTGGCAGAAGTTTGTAGCCATATATCCCTTCTGGGCAGCTTTACAAGAAGTGAAATCAAAAAAAAGTGAAAAATTTAAAGGATGGTGCCTTTGTGTCCCTTAAAGAAGCCAAACCCAGTGTCTAGTCATCTTAACTGCCAGCCTTTTGTCTTGCTCCTGTATAAAAAACCCTTAGCTGCATCCAGTCAGCTTCCAGCTGGTAATGCTTTTCTGAACTGTCTCTGAGTCCTGCCAAGGTATTAACCACCCAAACTCTCTCTCATCATGTGGCTAGGTAAGGCTTCCTCTCATGGATGCTTCTGGGGTAAAAGTTAATAGCCCTTTGGAGAGAAAACCTGAGAAATACAGCGTAGGGAAAGGGTTTGTATAAGTTTTTGATCTTGAGGGCAGGACAGAGTAAATAAAGGGAGCAAGTAAAAAAGGAGATGATGAGGAAACCTCCAGGATAGTCTTTGTTTCTGTCTGCCTTCCCCTCACCTTGCTTCTTCCTGCTTTCTGTGTATGTGTGCTCTTGCAGCTGTGCAGTGTCTTCAGAATATCAAAAAGGATAGTGCTGAGGTACAGCTTGAAACATGTCATCTGTCATGGTGTTACCAAAGGTAGTGGCAGCAGGTAACTGCATGTAAACACACCAGTGAGGGCAAGCATGAATACACTTACCTGGAGAGAGAATTCATTTTTCTATATCATTATACTCCTCCCCATGTTCTTACATTTTTATCTTGCAGCAGATGGACAAAAGGAATCACATTAAAAATAGCTGGAAATAATCATCTAGTGCCTGTGCAGAGAGTTACAGGTGACGATCTTCAAGTTCTTGCCTCTGTCTTACGTGACACTGTATTTGTCACAGGTAAGCTTGTTTCATGTGTGTTTGAAATCGCTGTGTGAATATAAGAAAACATCAGCAGTGTTGATTTCAGCCTTAGTTCAGTTTTATTTCTTTTTGGTTAGAGATCAGTTAATTATAGATACGTGTCTGTCATATTCTTCATCTTTTTCAGGTTTGGATCTTAGGTGTAACGTGTTGACTGATAGTGGAGCAAAGAACGTGGCAGCACTCCTCCAGGTGCCAAAGTGATGTTTATCTTTCAGCAACTTGTAATTTATTTGGTTAGGATAATATTTGTATGTGGAGTGTTGGAGAGAAGAATGCATTGATTTGGCAAAATTCCATTAATTTTGACTTTCACATCAAAATCCACCCTACTAGAATCTCAGATTGTATTCTCTGGGGAGATTTTTAAATTTCTGGTAGAAAACTATCAGACATTTGGCAATGAGGTCCTGGAGACAGAAGAGTGGAATAAACCATGGGGCTTTTAGGCTTACAGTTCAATTCGATAAAGGAGGCAATGGTAGTGTCAAGTGTGCCAGGGTCTTTGTTTAGATACTTTATCATCTCTGTTAGCCTTTTTGTAGGTCTAAACATAGGAAACTTTAATGCTGCTTTTTTGCCATTGTAAGCACTAGGATACAGACAGAAAATGATGAGTTGCCACTTGGTTCCTGTGTTCCTGCAGCTTGGGGAGTGCCAGTAAGTTCACAAAATGCCTGAAAGTCTGCGTCTGAGCTTGACCACCTGCCTCGTTTGGTCACACTGAGCACATGGGTTCCTAGGTGGTTTCTGTAAGCCTAAGAGGACCTTCAAGCTACAAGTTTTTCTGCCTTTCTCTCATCATCTGACATACTTTCTGTAACTACTCTAAATCAGGGGCTGCCTGAAATGCAGTGAGGGACAGAGGTTTTAAATACGTGTATGATGCATCTCCTTTTTGAAAAATGCAGGCATGATCTGGGAAGAAATCTCACTACTTTCTGCTTTGTTTGTTCCTAAGGAAAATTCCACTCTGCGGTACCTTAACCTGATGTTTAATGATATTGGCACAAGTGGAGCAGAGCTGATAGCAGGAGCGCTCCACGTGAGTATTTGTCTGGGAGTTTTAGACAATGGCATCAAGTTTGATATTTTTGCTTTTGATAAACAGTACTAGCTGTCCTGCCAACCTCGGAGCGAGCTGAAAGGGCCCTCTGTTTTCCATCATTCAGCATTTTGCTCTGTCCCAGGGATCCCTTGTTTTCCCAGGGCAGACTTCAGGAATCAGGTTCCACAGGAGAGAAAGTTGCACTGTCCTGCCATTAACACTTCATTATCACAGCTATCACAGCTGGAGTTTGCTGTGTGAAAAAACGCCAAGCTATGCTATAGGATAAATAATGCCATCGGTTTTCCCTTTTTTTTTTTTTTTGGTTTGTTGTTGTTTGTTTGTTTTGTCGTTTTATGTATTAAATTTGCTTGTACGTTGACATCAATATTTGTCATGATCCAGGATGTCTGAGACATGTTTTCAAAACTTTCCCTTACAGCAGCAGCATAAAAACAAGTTTGTTATTTTTCAGGTGGTTTCCCAAGGAAATGGGGCCTATGTGTTGTGTCTGTGAAACGACACTCACATGAGCTCTTTCTTCCTCCTTCATGGGCTTCAAACCAAATTGATTTCAACTGCATTTGACAGGCCTCCAGAACCTATGGCGGTACTCTAGGTTGTACAGCCCTGTACTCTAGGTTGTACAGCCCAGGGTGGCAACACCCCAGGCTGGGTGTGCAGCCCCGGGCAGCGTTTGCGGGGTTTGCTGAGCAGGAGGGTGGCAGGTCCTGAGCACCAGCCCCTTGGCTGCTGGGCCGGGCGGGGGGGATCCGGGGTGAAGGGGGGGTGTTACGGAGGGAGGAAGATGCTGTAGTAGATGCCATACTGCAGTGGGGGAAGGGGTACTGAGGACACGTGGAAGACATAAAAAACGTATGAAACCAGGCTTCAGTAGTTCTGTTGCTCACAGAACTACTCATTTTGTAATCTTTAACTTAATCAACCATCATCTCTGCTAGTCAGTGATTATGTGATACTGAGGAATTAAGAGTAAAAAGTTACTCTGCATTGCATTTGGGGCTTTAATAGTTAAATAGCTATTTCCTACCCATTGAAATTCTGTGATGGGTGAGGGGAAAGATGCTGACTTTCCTAGATGTCTGATCAGAACCTTACATTACCAGTGAAGTCACCAGTCCTGCAAAGACCTGCACACTGGTTTGACTTTGACTGGTCATGTGATTTAAAAGATTATGAAAAAATAAAGCAGATTACTTTCTTGTTTAAAATACACTTACTAGATTAAAATCAGTTTTGATATCATTTGCATTTCAGATGTCAACTTAGGCAGAAATATCTGCCTGGATTATTTTTGTGACTATGAAATTTGTGAACCTGGGAGAAACAAAAGGTTTGAAATACTGGAGTTTTGCTTCCAGACTCTCATGCTTTTGACTCCACTGAGGGGAGCCTGAGCCAACTGCTTAGTCAGTGTCATCACTTAGACACAATTCTTCTGGAGGGTTGTTTTGTTTTTGTGTGACAACCAGCGAGATTCACAAGGAAAAGGACAGTGTTGTTTATCAGGCTGTTTGAAAGGAATTTTTTTTTTTTTTTTTGTCTAGAGGAATAAAACTCTTGTGTATATGAGAATGACTGGAAACAAAATAGGCAACAAAGGTGGGATGTTTTTTGCTTCAATGCTACAAATTAACTCAACCTTAGAGAAGCTGGATCTTGGAGACTGTGATATAGTGAGTAACCCAGTAAAATTATCATCAATGATGTAAGTCTTTCAAGGGTATCACAAAGGTCCTGCAGTGCTTAATCAGGGGGGAATGCCATCTTTTGTCATTGATTTTACATTTTGTGATAGCTCCAGGTAACACAATGTATAATATGGCAATGCATACTTGGAAAGGCATGTTGCATAAAGCACCTGTGAAGTCATTAACTGGTGATGTATTATTGCCACAATGTCCCTGGGAATTCAAGTGCTTGGCTTTCAGATTTTCTGAGGTTTGCTTCTGCTGTTCATTTTTCTTATGCTGTCTAAGCCCTGTGTAATTCATGTTGAGGGAAGGACTTCTTATTCCCTGGAGGTTCTTTTCCTTCTTAAGTGTGTGGTGCTGTAATGCCTGAAAGTCACCCAGTCCCATAGCTCTGTTGCTCCTTTCAGAGCTCGATCCATAAAGGCCATAAGCACAACAGTACTGAATTGAGCACAGAGGCACCCAATTTGATCTTGGATAACCTGCCACCCCCTAGAATCAGGTGCTGAGACTTTTTACACAGTGCACCTAGGACGAATGGGTCAGTCCCTAAGCAGGGTGCTTCCCACTCTAGTTGGTAAAAGCCTGTGGATCACTTCTTAAAACCCCATATTTCTTTCCTGGAACTACAGAATTTTCTCCTAAACTGGAAGGGGGAATACCTTCAGAAAGCATGAAGAGTGTTATGAATAGGTAAATGAGGAAAGTGTGACTAGTGTAGGACTTATTTGAAAGCTTAATGTGTTTATGCTTGGTGTAGGGAGTTGACAGAGAGTTGGTTTAAAATGAAATGGCTTTGGGTGTAGACCAGCCTAACTGGAAAGTAACATAAATATAAATTAGTGAGCAAACTAGAAGGAAATAAAATAACCCCTGAACTGACCCGTATTCTAGTCTCTGGCTTCTCTGTACCACATTATTCACATTTAGTATGAATTTACCCAGTGGATAAATGTTAGCTAAGACTTTTACCAAAGACCTCAGGGAACACACGCAAGCTGATTTTGCTTCATAAATCAGGAAAACCAAAATACAGGATCAATTAAATGGACAAGTATCTTAGAGATTCATTAGTCTTGCTTTTTACTTTCTCAGTTGCCAAATTTCCTAGTCATTTGTACTGCTTAGTCTAATTCCACTCTATTATTCCATAGGGAGTTGGCACTGTTATTATCATTATGTGTCTGCAAGCACTTGGCTACTGCACTTGCAACTCTCCAGAGTACATGGAGGCAGAAAAAATAGTATTTCCAACCTGAGCCCATTCATTTGACGTTTTTGATCTTCTTGACAGTCAATTCTAAGTCATTGTAGTAAATTGGTTGCTTGATCTATACATTGAACAGGTTTCTCTAAAGAGTTTGTTTATTTTCATTTCCAGGGTATGGAGTGTCTAATAGCAATAGCAACAGCCCTGACTCAGAACAAATCAGTCAAAGCAATAAATCTAAATCGTCCTTTACTATACAGCCAAGAGGTATGTAAGTAGATTAGTGTCAGCTCAGTCAAAGAAAGAAGCATAAGTCATTACTGATATATTTATTGATGTCTGAACTACATGGTGCTCTGGGTTTCCTTACAAAGTAAATTGTTGCAGAAATATTCTTTTCCTCTTTCTGTGCCGAGTTTTGTGCAGTCACTGCTGCTCCTGTTTAACTAGAAGTTTAATTACATAAAATTTTCTTTCCTGGTACATATGCGTTCATTAAATAATGGGTTAACACGGAGAGGTCTGGGTACTGGAGAACCTGTTACAGCAGGGAGAGTTTCATGCATAGTTCAGCAGACTAAGGGAGAAATGCTGTTTAGCAGGAAATGAGGGGAAGAACAAAAGGCTGTTTTTATCTGAGCAGTGCAGTGCCCACAGCCTAAAGAAAGGCAGACTTCAACAATATGCCATATTCACTGGGCTGTGTGGTTTTGTTGTTTTGCTGTGTGAACTTGAAGCATAAATTTAACAAGTGAATGAACCTCATCAATGTAAAACCTATGATGCATTTGTAAGTCAAAACAAAGACACAAACCCTCCAAAACAATCGAGCACTGAAAAGAGAATCTGCAAGGCAGTGATTGATCTTTTTGATCTTCTCAGGCTGCTGGGTGTGTAGAGGCACACCTTGCTGCAGGGCTTTTACTTGCAGGCATGCAGCTTTTGTGCACTTGCAGGCATGCAGCTTTTGTGCACAGCTGGTGCTGGAGGAGCCTTGGCTACAGAGCTGCTTGGTTTCACAGTGGTGGTTTCACCAGACTGGCAGCAGTTGTCAGGTGTCTGCAACAGTATTTTCCTTATGACAGGATAATGAAATTAAGCTGTCACGAAGGCCAGATCTTCCTAAATTCCCAAAGGTGAATTTAACAGTTTAAACAGGTTTTAATTGTTTCTTTTCTACTAAGACAGGGCTTGAACTGCCTATACCTAATTTCAGAACCCCACTTGAACTACAGCTATTGAAAATATAGGACAGCAAGGCCTGGACTGTACCTGTGGGAGGCTCTGTTTGCCATTGTTTCCACCCTCAACTCTGTAATTTTCTGAGGCCTCTGGGTTGTTGCTTATTTTTGACTCAGTATTCACTGTTATTTTCTTATACTTCAAACCAAATTTACTTTGCCTTACAGCAGCAATAGGGCAATTTTTTTCCCCTAGCAATCCTGTTTCTTTTCATTAAATAACACGTTACATCTCAAAAAAATAATGGCAGTGAAGACTGGCTGAAACATTCAGATTTTTAAGAGCAATGACAGGGAGGAAAACTGATTAGACAGAATGATTCAAACAGTGATGCTTCTGATCTTGCAAGGATGTATTTAGTACTGTATGTCTGCAAATATATTTCTGGTATTTTTCTTTTTTTTCTTTTTTTTTTTTTTTTATTTTCAGCATTATCACAATGTATTTTTTCCTGGCTATTTTTAATACAATATACAAAATAGAATGCTACTGGTGACCAAATCTCGCTGTTAGCTGTGCATCTCCCTTTTACTGAAGCAAGACCGTATCTTACCCTGAAGTGCAGCTTAATAAAACTGAGTGTATGTTTTTAGGAAGAGACCACAGTTCACGTAGCTCTGATGTTGAAAAATAACTCCTCGCTTGTGGAACTACACTTGTGCAAGCACGAAATGAGAAACTTTGGTGTAGAGCGACTGTGTGAGGCATTATATGAAAACTCCAGCCTGAGATACCTCGATCTTAGCTGGTAAGAGTTATTAAGTGACATAGCCCTGAATAACATTAGAAACTAATTTTCTTAGCACTTTTTTAAAAAAAAAATAAATGTGTGCTTCTCTCTTTCAGTAATAAAATAACCCGTGATGGTGTAAAATTTCTGGGAGAACTACTAAAACTGAACCAAACCCTGGAAATCCTAGATCTCAATGCAAACCGAATAGAAGATGATGGAGCCATCTACCTGAGTGAAGCCTTGGCTTTGTACAACAGGACTCTGCAAGCGTTAGTATTTACACAGCTTCCCCAGACCGCAGGTGTAAGAAACTTGGACTTTGCAGTGGCTGAACTGACATCAAAGCTGTGTGCTTTGATGTTGATCAAAACAGATAAATCAGGAAGTTCCAAACTTTTTGGTCCATTTTTCCTTCTCAAGGGAAAAAACTTGTGGGTGACAGACTGGGTGGGATTCCTTTGCTGACCATAGGGGTGTCCTGCCACGTGAGGTGCCCCGAGACCTGTGAGACATCCTAGGGTGCTGGAGGTGAGCACAGGCCCTCTCGGAGCCCTGCAGCTGGAGACCCGGCAGGACACAGTCACGCATTTCAGACGGCACAGGAGGCCTGTGTTGGTATTTGAATTAAGTCCCCTGTAGCTTCACATGAGCTAAAGGAGTAAAACACGAGGCCAAGACACGCCATTCAGTCTCACATGCTAACACCTTGTGTTCACCTTCCCACACTGCCAGGCCTGCTTGTAACTTATTTTATCCCCTTTCTTTGTGCTTCCTTTTTTTCCTATTTTGTCCATTGCTGCGTGGCCTGACAATGCTTGTTCTTCTATTTTTTTTTTTGGAGGGGGGTGTTGATGCTTACAACCGTTTTTGTAGTGGTTTATCTTACTTCAATGATTCACAGCTTTTACAGTCATTCAGAATTGGCAGGGGGTGGGGGTGGGGGGTTGGGGGTGAGGCAATTAGCTCTTGTTAATTCTTTCTGCATCTTGAAAGCTTAGGTCCCTGTGATGCACAAACAAAAACAAACAAGAGCTGTACATCTTCAGAATTTTAAGATAATCAGATTCCACGCAGGGATAAGGCACTATATTTGTTGATTCTGATCTTCACCATGTAAGAAAATCCCCTGTGGAAGTCAGCTTCCGGGTGAACCCGGAGGAGCTGTAATCTCCCCGTACCTTGTATTAAACCATGCGCCGGCAGGATGTAAAAGCTGATCAAAGGTGTTACCTGAAGCCATTAGTTTTAAGTAGCAGACTGAGGAGGTGGTGGCTGCTAGGTGCCTCTGAAAGCCTTCCAGGTTCACTAATATAAAAATAACTGCCACTCCACAAAGATCAAAGCTTAGCCTGGATAAATGCCAAGGCCTGGGCTTCAAAGCACAGATGAGACCTGGCTACCACGCAGCAAGTCCCTGACACTGAAGAACTAAATCGTGACCAACCTGGCTGCAGGAGTCATGGAAATGCCTTTAGAAATAGTACAAGCCCATAATCCAAACTGCCTTTACAACCTGAAAAAATTTTGCATTTGGACTGGCCTTGATATAAATAAGTAATTATATTAATAATAACAAATATGATATACAGTAACAGATAATGATAAAATATAAGGATAAAACATAGTTAAGCTCTCAGTTTCAATTAAAAGATGGGAATTCTGTGGTTTGGCATGCACTTGTGTAACTACTTTCTCTGTTTATTAGGTTGTCGGTGGTAAGCAACAACATAAGTGGCAAAGGACTCGTAGCTCTTTCAGATGCGATGAAAACAAACATGGAACTTTCCTATATTTACATCTGGGGGAACAAATTTGATGAAGCCACCTGTATGGTAAGTGCTTCTGAACTCTTCTAAAAGGGTTTTGTTTGGTTTGTTTGTTCTAACTTGTTTTTACAGTCATTGGGAAGACTGCAGCAATTAGTGAACAAGATACCTGAATTACTAAGTGTTTTAAAAAATTATGATGATGGTGCTGTGAAGAGACTCACTGGACACCAGCATACTGAAATGATCAAGTACTCTCCTACTGTGTGTTATCTTCTAGAGCACTCACTGCAGTCAGTCAAAAGGGAATATTATAGTCTTGGTTTTATTCATTTCAGGCATTTTCAGAATTAATCCAGACAGGCCGCCTGAGACCCAACCGTACCGATGTGGAACCGTACGAAGTGGATGGGCACATTCACCTTGCGGAGCTCTCCCACGGCCTTCGGAGGCATTACTACTGGACACCGAGTTGTGGGGAGGTGACGAAGAAAGATGCTAATGCCAGTCTGGCCATTGCAGCTGTTTCAGAACACTTGTGAGTGAGGTAGCAGCTTGATGCATTCCATACGGTTGAGCTTTTCCTATCTGGTTTCTACCAAGTTAAATTCTATTAATACCAGACTGGCTGCACATTGTTGCTTCTGGGTCTTTAGTCTACAAGGAATGTAAACCCACTTGAAATGGCATTAGAGATAAAACAGCAAACCACTGACCTTAAAATTTGTTGCTAAATAACGCTCAATCTATTAAGAGCCCATTAATATGAAAATTCATTAATTTTGCTGCAGTTATTTCTACAGCGCTCTATCTCCTTTGCTGTACCATGATTAATTGTAGCTCTAGGGTTTTGAGGCAATAGATAAATTTAGTAAAAGAACATGCTTAGAAGAAAACATTTTCACTACAGCGAGTGAGTGACACTAGGTATTCTTAGCAGTAGTGGGGAGTAAACAGTCACTGACCAGAGGCATGCAAAGGGTTTAGACTGCAGCAGTGCAGATGCATGAGTTGAACTCCTAGCAGCTGAACTACTCCGCTGTTTTTGAAGACCCCCTGAGATCAGCACTTCTATCAAGTGCTGCTTATTTAAAAAAAGATGCAGGGGCTGGACCAGAGCAGCAGTAGCGCCTGTGAACAGAGCATCGTGACCACAGGGTCCTCTTCCACACAGCTGCTGCAGAGGAAGACCTGCCGTTGCCTTCCTGGGCTGCAGTCTCTGCAGTCAGGCTTCCACGCCGCAGGAACAGCCCACAGGTAACGTTGCTGTGTCTCTGGAGTACAGCCAGGCCCATCAAACTGACAAAAACTTAAACACCTGGCACAGCTGCTGGGCAGGAGCTTTGCTTGACAGCAAAGCAGATATGCTGTAGAACAAGATTCCTGCTGAAGCCGAGAGGTTTGGGTAAATCCATTTGTTGCTACTGTGCTCTATAAACTGTCATCTCTGACTAGTAGTTGCACGCTTTTGATCTTTTTCCAAGAGTGACTTTTTTTAAAACCAAGTTAAATGAATTAGTGAACCTAATTTACTGGGATATCAATGGTATTTTGATTAACTCGCGGCATGTATTTCTTTCTTGTACTACAAATGAAAATCACCACCAAACCTGGTGTCGTTATTTATTCCTGTCTCTTGAAAACTGTTTAAAAAGATTTCTATCATGATAGCCGTGTGGCAGCTCCTGCACATGAATAAGACAACATATGCATATAATGGTAGTTAAACATTGTTTAATGGTTTGAATACAGACTTTGTAGAAGTTTGGGAACCACTCAGCTTGTTTCCTTTTTTCCACCCGCTCTGTGCATACCTGTAGAGGTGACTAGATACACGCTGCTAGTCACCAAAAAGTCACCATACCAGACAGCAGAGGTTCGCTCAAAGGCTCTCACTAGTGCAATCTTCTGCACGTCTAACTGTGCCTGTTAAAAATTAGTATAAAGTAACAGAATAATCCGTAGGCAAAAGACCTACAAGATCAAAGTATGAGGGGAAAAAAGAAAATACTTTCAACAATAATACCTAAGCAGCAGTGACGTAACTGCTGATGTTCGCATTCTGTATTATCACAGCAGTAGTGTAGAAACAGGGAGATGTATGAAAGGACCAAGGTGGTACCAACAGCTGTTGTATGTAGAAGACTGTTGCTGTTCAGTTGGTTTTTTGTCATTCCTCCCACCCCCAAATTAGTCAGACTATTGCTCCACAAAGCGCTTGGTATCCTAAGAAGATGAGGCAAGCCCCCAGGGCAGGTATGTATGCACAGGGCCCTCTCAACCTGTAGTCCTCTCCTTAAGCACTCCCTAGTCACACTGTGAAAACCCTATTCTAGAGAGGAGCTGGTATTTTAGATGCTGTTAAACAGGAAGAACAGAGCAATGAGAACAGAAGTTGAGGATATACTGAATGTGATTGTTTGAGAAGAATCTACATGCTATGAAAATACTTCGGTTTTTAAATACTTACATAAGCCTGATTTATCAAAGCTGGTATTTTTCTGAGCGTTGCTGCTCTGAAGCACTGCAGGTTATACTCTGAGAGGGTACTCTCACTACTGAGACACTGATGATACAATTTCTTGCCAGAAAGACCACTACCAGATTCAGATTGAGGTATGTTTTTTTCCATATATCTATCTTTCTCTTTCAAACTACTTTCATTGCCCAAATTAAGTCTTAATTTACTTGCATGAATGACATTCATTAATCTGCTGTGGTAACAGGGAACCAAATCTACTGGGTCAGTCCCAACCCTATCAACGGCAGTATTTTATCTTTAGTAGATGTGGTAAAATAGCAAAATATCATACATAAAATATCACAGGATCAATGGCATCTCCTTTCAAAAGTGCTAGCGTATGTTTTTGAAATATTTGTACTCTGTCTGAACCCTTGTTTAACAGCAAGATGCTTGGCCCGTAAGAGCACTCTGCATTATTGGCAATATCCATAAAAACAGCTCATGTGTTACAGTTTACTTTGGTATCCCTTTGTAAGAAAGGGCTGCAGAGTAATTCCTCCTGAATTTTGTATACAAAGGTTCCTGCAAACTAAAATAATTGTTTGTGCAAAAACCTGTATTGCTTAGAGGCCTACACCAGAGACATTTACTGCTTTCCTTTCTCTGGAAGCCAAACCTTGACAGTCATACAAGATGTATCTTGCATTCTTTGGAGTGAGAGAATTTATATAGGCTAGAATTTTTTGCCATGTTCTTCTAAGTTATTCTAGTAGCTAAAGCAAGTGTAATCCTGCTCTGTAAAGCACTGTTTCAGCTTCCAGAACTCGCAGTACCTTGCTGAAAGGCAGCATTTTTGCCCCAGTTTAAAGGGAAGGAAAAGGACAGATCCAGCAGGCCAGTGGTACAACACAGGTACCCTAAGTCCTACTGTGTACTCTAGCCATGATACCACCTTCTGTAAAATTAAACAATCTAGTAAAAATAAGTTAAGATACAAATTTGATAAAGAAATTCACTATCTACTTTAACATAAAACCCGCATCTACAAAGCACTGTGTAAAAAATAAAAACAAAACCAAACCACAAACAACAACGAAACCCCCCAACAACCAACCTCCCCCAAAACCTCAAAACAAGTAGACAAAATTAACCCAAGAGTCATTGTACTAGACTGTATTCAGAATAAAGTTTTTGTTTAATTTTGTGTGAACAGACCCAAAATATCTGCTATGAGAAAAATCAGGTGTGTTTACTGTGAAGAAAAATTAGCAGTCCTTGCTGTGGTAGCGTGCTGCACCAAGGGCTACCGTGTGTCCTTCTCACAGGGTGCTTTGATGGTGGTTATGTTAGACTGCTTCCCTCCTCCTTTTCTTGCTACCCCTTGCAGTTAAAAAAGGAGACACAAGGTGAGGGAAAATTACAAAACAAGTTTATTAAAGTCTAACATAAAACACTTCAGGCTAAAATATGTACAACTCCCTCCCTTCCCAGGGAATTATAAAATTGAGAGTTGAGGTATATACAAATAACAGAGGAAAAATTGTATATACATGAAGGATATTTTAAAAATAATTTAACCAAAAAGATCAGTTATTAGTCCTTATCTGAACTTAATTCTGCAAGGCCTACCGCTAGACTTTCCAAGATCACAGCCCTGAAATCCTTAACATGGGACTTGTCCATACTTGAAAGCTGGTTTGAAACACATGATTTCAGAAAAGTTGTCATGCTTTGTGCCCACGTACAGGCACAAATTTTGAAGCGAGTGTCATACAAGGAGCTATTCTCACATAAGTATTTCCCAATAGCCAATTCGGAGACTTCTAGGTGCAGATAACCTATTCAGGCAAAACTTGCACCAATGTCAGTGCAAAATTGACTGAACCGGTACTGAAACAGTGTGACAAATCATGTAATTTTCTCTAAGTTACTGTTAATGGAATTATTAAAATTCCCTCTTGCCTTCTGCAGGCAGGTCTCAAGGAGATGTCTGCCTAACAAGATTCCATGCTTTCCCATATTAATCCCTTACAGAAGTTATCAATGCTGTTATAAACCTTGTACCTCCAAAATGAACTCAGAATCCTTAAACCCAGGACTTTGATGTGCAGCCCATTTCCATGCACCTGTTGGCAAAAGGTACAGTACAGACCTGCTTCTTCAGGTCCTACAGCACCCAGCCTGAACACACCTACGAGTATTTTTTGTGTGTGTGTGTGTGTATATATATATTTAAAATCTATATTCTAGTAAATGAATACAGTTTATAGAGATCATACCTCAGCAGCTGAGATATCTTCACAAAAGATGAGAATAAACATCAAGACTCTCAAATGGGGACTCAAGAGTGCAGGTCACTAAATTATTGCTCCAAGACAAAACTACAAGCTTGTGTTTTCTATTAAGAAAGGTTAAAATTGTTGTCTTGTAAAAAATAATGATTATCTTCTTGTCTATAAAGAAAACTAAATGACTAATAAAGCAAGTGTTACTAAGTATCTAAACAAATCCTGTATAAATCTAAGCACTGTATTTTTTAAAAAAGTCTGAAATCTAAGAATACAGTAATAAGCTATAATTTTAGAAATATAAAAACAGTCCAAACAAACATTGTTATGGAATGCATTTTCTATGTAGGAATGTAATTTTGAAATTTTTTTTTCTTCCAGAGCTAGTTCTCTCTTGTGATCATTTATCCTGGCTATGTTACGCTTCAGATACTTTTCCTCAGATAACAGCAGCATATCATTAGTTTATCTTTCAAAGCTGTTAAAATACGTAATTTATCAGTTGTCCAGTACTGTTCTTTTTCAGTATTCATGACTGAGCCTATCTCTATCCCAAGACTTTTGCTATATTTTCAGAGAGAGAAAGTAGAAAGGAGCCTTTAGGACAAGCTACACAGAGGTTGCTTTTTTAACACAGTCAAGATCCCAGTCTTTGTGGTTCTCCAATCTTAAATGGCAAGACTAAGGTGCTACATCAACAACAGAAGATACAAAAGCAAAACAGGGAGGAAAAGAGGAAATGACAAAGAGGAGGTAAAAAAAATATCAGAAAACTTCATCCATTGTCCTTTGCCAGTACTGCGAAGGACATCAGCTGTTTGTAAATGCTGTAGTATCGATAAGCAAAGAAAGTAAGTCAGGCAGTTACAACAATAATTAGCTCCAGCAGACAGAGTCAGAGATACCTGCATTAAGAATGTTCCCAGTGAACGTAGTTGTACTCCTTCCTGCCTGTGGCAGACTTTATCAGCAAATTTGCCATATATTAAAGCATGAAATATGATCAAGAAGCAGAGTTTTTAAACATGCCACATACCAAGATGATCAACACAAAGAAGCAAAAGGCCTATAACTTTACACGTACAAAGATGTAGGAAGAAGAAAAAAAATACTATCTGTAGTCATGCCCGGGAATCAAGGGACCACTGGCCCCATATTTAAATTAAATCCTCCAAGAAATTTTTCACAAGTCTGTTTAATTAAGGTGCAGATTAATTATTACTCCATGTAGAACAGAATCAGTTAAGAGGTATCTCCTATGCTCTTCTATTTATCAGTGTCTGGACACAAGGCATCAGTGGAAATCGAATGCTAGCACCAAGTAAATAACCAACAAATAATATCCTTAAATGCATTGTTGGTACAGTACTATGACTGTTTGCTTACTATTTGATGATTACTTAATGCTAACATTGTGTTAATGGAAGAAGCTGGCAAAATGGAGTATAAAAGTACTCCTGCTGTCAACTAGTCTTTAACTAATGACCCTACCAAGACACTAAAAATGTTGCTTTTTAAAAATGCACACTGCTAGTAACAAAACATACCTTCACATGGGTCTTGCTAGATACCGGTTTTGTGCAGTTACTGTGGACAAGTGACATGAGAGGTAAAGCAATACTTAAATACTTCAATTAAAACTAATCAGTCACACTTAAGAAAACCTTGCCTGGAAGAATATCGATCTGCTCTGTTGTATTCTTCCTTAATGCCCCCTCATGTGGCATTCGCTTATTATTTTCACAGTGAAGGGCAGGATTTATTTCCTCTTTCGTGCCTACAGTCTAGCACAAGAAGAAGCACTACTATAAAAAAGGGATTATGAAGCTATGATTCATGCCTCACAATTAAGTCAATGCATCTTTTCCTCTCATCTACAACATGTGTGTTCCAGCTCTCCTTTTGAGCAAATGTTGCTGTTTGTGCCAAAACCAGGGTGTTTTAGAGACGTGAAAAATAAATCTGGGACAAGATACAACAACGCTGGATTCACTGAAAAGAAAAAGTGACTTGTTGGAAAGAATACCCAGTATTATCTATGCTACTAGAACCCCCTGGCTTACCATGCTACAGAAAAATAATTAATCCTCCTTTACTGGCCTCGTCAGGAAAATACACACAAAACTTGCCCTCTGGTCAGCCTTCAACTGAAGATGGATACTTCTGGCAGACAGCAGTAATTCTTGGCAAGCACCTCACCAGAGCACTGGCCTACCTTCCGTCATGTACCATTATATCACCTTAGAATGCAGAAGTACAAGCTTGTTAGTACATTCAAATTATGATTTTCCCCTTAAACCTCTGGGTTAGTATTCTTCAGCTATCAAATATGGCTTAAAATGTCTGCTCTCAAATGACGTTGTGACGCATCGGATCAGCAGGAACATGGGAGGAGATCTCCAAAATACACTCAACATGTAACAGAGAATTCTTAAGGCAGGTGTTGCTGGAAAGGATTTGTCTCCTGGAAATCAGTGTTAATTGCAAACAGAGATTTGACCGTAGATTAGCACAATTCAACAAAACCCAAAAGACAGCGCTGCACAATGGAATTGCCTTACAAGTGTCTTTACACAGAGGAAAAAGAAAAAAAAAGAGCAAGTCCCATTAAAAAAGTGTGACTGCTTGCTTGCTTATGTTCATCTTACCAAACGTATACAAGTTCACTACCAAATGATGGTGATGGCTCTGTACTGCGCTGTCAGTATAACTGCTGCAAGAAAATAAACTGAGGTTCTGAATATCCAGTCACAGCAGATCTTAGTAATGTTTCTGATGAAGGAGACTGATTACCCGTCACGGGAAGCAGCATCTGATGGTCTTCAGTCCCAATGGGAAGAGGAAGTGCTAAAGACATCTCAGAAGGCTTCACATCTATGGACTCCGGTAAAGGACTTTTCTGACTCTGAATGGATTCTTGTTCATTGAAAGAATTATCAAGTGCATTAGAATCGGGAGGAGTTTCAGATCCTGAGGAGGGGGAAGAAAAAAAAAAACCACAGAAGAAATAAATGTTCAAAAGCCCCTGTGCAAATTCTGCAAATTCCCTTTCAAATGACTGTCAAAACCAGCACTTGGTGTGTCAAGGACTGCTTGGGCAGCTGGGCTATCAGCACTCCAATGTGCCGCAAAGCCAGAACCAGCTGTAAACACAATGTAAGCACTAAGAATCGCATCCTCTGCTGCTTGTAGCACGACAACTAAGCAGCTGATGCACTCCAACTTGACCTCTACTTGGCATGGCACAGAAGATAACAAAACCTCAACATCATAGTGCACAAAGGAGCTTTGGAAAAAATGTCATTATGAAGGTTTCCTTGAGATTTTCCACCCCAGAAAATCTACAAGCCACATCCAAGTATCCTCTTTCAAC
This sequence comes from Falco cherrug, assembly GCF_023634085.1. Taxonomy (NCBI): domain Eukaryota; kingdom Metazoa; phylum Chordata; class Aves; order Falconiformes; family Falconidae; genus Falco; species Falco cherrug. The sequence continues at coordinate 28,528,429 of NC_073707.1, forward strand.
TGCAACAGCAATGGACAATACATCATTGATCCATAAACAACTTTGGGAGAAAACATTAACTCCATCCCAGCCAGACCCACTGCAGTTTTTATCCAGCCACCTGAGAAATGATTTCCTATTCTAAACTGAAATCCCAGCTGACAGCCTCCTCACTGCTTTGTTCGAATGCAGTCTGCCACTGCTCTTGCACAGCTCGCTAACCCACATCAGGTATTTAACCCTCCCTCTATTGAAGTGGTCCGAAGCGGCGAAGCACTCCTGTCCCTCCATGAGGGCTGACCTGCCTTGGCAGCAATCCCAGCTCTCACCCTCAGGCTCCGCCAGCCCTCTCCAGTCACTGCTGCCCTCACTTCACCCTTGCTTCTGCAGGAGTCCTGCTGCACCGGGGCCTTCCTAAATGGGGCTTCTCAAGCTCTGGACGTTCAAAGCTGCCTCTGCACATGACTTGTTTTCTCATCCTCCCAATCCAAACATACAGACATCTACTATTCTCTTTCCATATGACAAAGGCAAGGAAATTATGGGTAATGCACTTCAGGCTGGACAGATACTGAGCTGTTCGGAGCCACTGCTGACACAGGCTGGCTAGCTGAACATCTCTGTGCTTCGTACTGAAGGCAAGTAATATCTGTCAAATTTCTTTCTCATCAAAATCTGCTATCTAGAATAGATCTTTGAAACAGAGATTTGAAAAGTCTTTTTAGAGCAATATTTGCAGCTGGGAACATTTTGCCAGCTGTCTGATCTCGTGTGTTTGCTAATCCAGCTCAGACTTGGATTAACATAGACTGCATATATTAAAAAAAAAAAAAAAGCTATCTTCCACCATTACATTAAAAATATTTGTGCCTTCAAGATGTAAAGCATTTCTTGTAACCAGTATGCCTTGTTCACCTCAGTTACTGCCCTTGTAAAGACATACTCCTTTAACATGTTCAGCAGGAGTGAAAAATTTCCTACAATTCACACTATGCCTTCACATGGGAAGCTCTCACAAGTTACCAGTACAAGAAAGTACATATTCACGTACAGAAAATTCTTGTCAGCAGCAATCCACTTCTACGTTGCTCAACCTGCGTTTGCTATAGCAATGCAAATACTTGAAAATTTGTCTTCAATCTACTTTAAAACATGTACTTCATGCTTTAAAAGGTTTGGTTACCTCTAAAAGCAGATGCTTTTGGCTCTATAGAGACACTATCCAAAAATCTTTTATTTTCTAATTTTAGGCTTGGGTATGTTATTCAGTACTGAAGACAAAACAGTTGATGTAGTTTCCTAATCTTTCTCTGCACAAGGAGCTCACCTGTGTGAACTTTCGTTTTGTGCTTCTTAAGATTTTTTATATCCGTGTAAGAATTTCCACACATTTCACAGATAAATGGTCTTTCACCTGAAAAAAATTGGTTAGGCAGTTAGAACAATGTTGAAATGAAAAGAAAACACAGTTACGAGATGTAGAAAAACGGATTTCAATGGTTTATTTTAGAATACAACTAGTAATATTGTTATTTTGTCTGTGTGTATTGAGAATGAAATTGTTTCCAGAGTAATACATTAAAACAAAGCAAAAAACCCCAAATGTCAGAAGTAAAGCCATGATCCCACATCAACACCTATGCTGTTACACAGACATTAGTCTGAAAAAGGCAATTAAAAAAAAATTCACAAATATTTTCTTTAAATTATGTTAACACAGACATATATAAATTAAGAAACTTGCTTCTTTCAAATACAGCGCAATATGGTGTATTTTAAAGGCAAAAGGGTAAAAGTAGAATATTATTTATAGTGCAGGAAGCAGCCTGTCTGGAAACTGACCTGTATGGGACCGAAAATGTTTATTGAGCTCTCCAGAGGAAATAAAACTCTTTTCACAAATGCCACAGATATATGGCTTCTCTCCTAAAGGAAACACAAGGAGTATGTTATTTCAATATATAAACCAGAATACACATAAAGAACAAATCAAAATGAAACAGAGGTAACGTCCAATGGGAGAAAGAGCTCCCTAAACTGGAATCAAAGGGAAAAAACACAAGAAAGGAGCTGGATGACAACTCTAGTGGTAACTCCCAACCTACAGACTCCTGGGTCATTACCCAGCCCCTCCGCAGGCAGCCAGTCCTCCCTTGCCAGGCCTGTTCCGGTACCCCAGTGCTCTGGCTCCCCTTACCTGTATGTTTTCGAGAATGGGTGATGAGAGAACTTGAGACGGCAAACGCTTTTCCACAGCTGTCACACACATAAGGCTTCTCGCCTGTGTGGCGACGCACATGGTAGGTGAGTGTGCTGGCCTGAGCAAACCGCTGCCCGCACCGGTCACACACATAGGGCTTCTCGCCACTATGCTTCCTGTGAACGAACAGGGCATCAGTGACCTCCTGGCACGAAGGGAATCAACACCCACGATTAAATAACTTTCTACAATCAGTACTTCATGCCCAAAGTCCCTTGTGGAGATGTTCTGAGAACTAAAAAAGATGTAGCAACTCTGGGAATCAGCACATCCGCGATTTCTGTGGCAGCTGACCTGAACTGCAAGCCCTGCACATGGACCATGCACCATGAGAGCTCCACACGTTTCGCCTTATAGCGTACTGACAGAGAAAATGACGAATCCTAACAAGGGAGCATAATTCCCACTCCTGCCAAAAATGCGAAAAGCCCCATGCGGATAGTAGTGAATGGTGAGAACTGTTCTGTTTCACCTCCCACCAAGGACTTCTCTCCTCTTTGCTGCTGCAAGCAGTTTAAAACAAAATCTATGTCTTGATGCCATAAGGATACCAGCGTGTAGGCTGTAACATTCATAAATCACAAATCCCTTCCCTAATGAGGAAGTACAGAGATGTAATTATTCTGTTACGCACTGTGCAAGAAGACCCACAAGAAAAGGAGCAGAAATGGCCAAATTACGTGAACGTGTACCTCTTGCTCACACTGGAGTAAATTATTCTGTTTAAATAAACACATGGATAAGCATTGGCAGGATCTCACTTTTGCCTACCTGGCATGAATCTTCAAATTGCTTGAAGTTGCAAACTGCAGGTTGCAGACATCACATTTGTATGGTTTCTCTTCTCCGTGGTGCATCCGACTGTGGAACACTAACTGGCACTTCTGAGCAAAGCCTTTGTCGCAGAGTTCACACTTGTATGGCTTCTCCCCTAGTGAAAAATAAAACCTTTGTACTCTCTGCACTCACGTAAGAAAGCTTGCCAGTCCACTACCCGACCAAAGCTCAGGTGTCCGTTCTAATACTTCTTACAAATAACATCCTGGAACATCCCATCACCAGTCCACTGAAGTGGAATGTGCCAGGAGTACAGCAGACTATTTTTTAACACAATATCTTTTGGGAAAAGAAGGTAACAATGTTTTTAATAGTCCTGTTTTCTCCACAATAAGAATGCTACTACTACATTTTCAGACTTTTTCCTGGTTATGTCTATACACGATTCGGAATATTCAAAACGAACAACCCGTAAATCATCTGCTGCCTCTTGCCCATCAAACAGCAACCTACAGTCTAGTGCTCACTAATTGCTCATTAGCATCTGCTGTACGATGCTACAGGTGCTTCTCCAACCATTCAAGCTCTTTTAGTGGCCAACAGTCTCATGTAAGGGATCACACAACTCTACAGTCTTAGATGACAGTACAGAAGAGCCTATCTCTGCATTTCTATGGCAGTGCACAACCAAACCCAGAACTCAACAATTCTTAAGTACACCATGTACAGAAAAACTTCCAAAATAACAGTATTAGACATCTAACCTGCCATCTAGCAACCAACACCATGAAATTCCCTACCTACCTGTGCAACAATTCCTAGTACAATACCCTCAAAAGCAGAAAGCACAGCTGACGTTCCTACTAGCAAACTGTCCCTGAATGCTGCTCACAAACTCCATCTCATGTATGAATCTTAGTCACTGGCTGACAATATTTGCAATTCTCTCCCTTGGCTACAGAAAGAGCAAGGTGTCCTCCTGCAGCTGTACCTCAACACCTCCTACTTCACCTCTTTACATCTTCACAGCTTCCTGGAAAAAGCTCCACTGCTGGCCTCTGCTCAAGACTTTCCAAAGGAGAAAACAAGCAAAAGGAAACAGTTTTTTGTCTGATTCACCATTACTTCAGAATTCTGAATGTCAGCCACAAAAGGAAGAAAACTACATAAACCAGGTCCCTCTGCTGCTCACTGGGCTAAGTACAGCAGCGACAACAGCAGAACAGCTATGTCAGATCAGCCTGAAAAACAAACTAACCTGTCACTGTCTTCCATCTCTAAGGAAGAACATATGAAGAGACAAGCACAGTACTTCTCTCATACATTTTCCCGGGCTCCAGCAATTTGCTGTTTGTTACCCTTTTAAGTCAGACGCATTGTCTGAACGTTAAAGTGTTCCTACTTGATTTCTCTTTTAATGCTTTGTTCAGTAGCTCCTGATATAACACTAACTTCTGGTAACGTTACTGAATGCAGAGATCGTAACACCATCACACATTTCAGCTGCACATTTTACTCAATAAAATCCCAAATGCTCTAGAAATCCAGCTACCCCCTTGCCTTTTTTAAAGACCCTATGAGAAAGTTACCTGCTTGCCACAAGATTGCGTTTTTTCTCCACTTTTGTTACCAAACATATATTATGATTTGAAGTTTAAAAAAACGCAACAGAAATTCTGGTATCAAGTATAGGGAGTTTTTTTACCCTCTACAGGCAATAGATTTTGGCACTCCAGCACTCTACAGAGTAAAAGGGTAGCCGGCTCTTCTGAGTCTTTCCAGAATGCATCCAGAGGATGCTCAGCCTAATAAAGTCCTCTCTAGCTATTTAAAGCAGAAACTGTGATTTTGTACTGAAAAACACCGAAAATTTTGATGCTATGAGTATATAGGTACTAACCCCACATGCATACCAGCAGCAGACAAAATTTCTAGAGGAGGAAGTCAGAATGCAAAGATCTTTTTAGTCCTGTATTCACAGGCTGTGATTCCAGGTCTCCACAGCCCAGCAGAAAAGGCCGATGGCTTACCTGTGTGAGTTCTTACATGGGTTTTCAACTGATTGCACTGGGTGAATGCCTTCCCGCAAAGCTGACACACGTACGGTTTCACTCCTTTGTGTATCCTCATGTGTCGTCGGAGGCTGCTAGCCTCTGAGAAGACTTTTCCACAGGTGTTGCACACTGGCTTAGCTTTGGAGTACTTCTGGTCAAGCTCTTCTCCTGAACTCTCCAGCTGGTAAGCGATCTTTTCACTGGCTATGTTAGACATACAGTGCTCCTTCAGGGCACAGCTTTGCTGAGGCTTTCCCCGTTTCTGTTTCGCTGCAATACTCTGAACCAGGATATCCTGCGCTGCCAGTGTTTCGCTTTCCACCACAGATGCCAGCTGTAGTTCAGAGTTATCGCTGCCTTGGGCAGCCTGTTCCGTTATCTGGGTGGCCAGCTTATTTGCATCCAAAAACATTTCAATGGACGTGTTCTCAGCCACATCGTTCTGATATTGTATGGATTTATTCTGTATGGTTTTGGGGGAGCTGAAATTCTTCTTTCGCTTTTTGGTTTGAGGAGATTTCTTTTCTAAAGCTGCTTTCTTTGCCTGTGGTTGAACCAATTCTGCAGAAGTAGCATCTGCTTTCTCCCGATTACTGTAATCTCGGAGAGTCAGAAGGCAAGTTTGCTGATTCATTTCAACGTTTCCAGTGATACTAGATGTCTCTGTAGAAGAGGGATTAGCAATAAAAGCAAAGTCCTCCATCTTGATTTTGCATTTAGTGACCACTTCTTCTACTTTGAGATAGTCGGCAGCCTGGTGAATTTCTTTAACATTCCAGCTGCAAGAAAACAAGACTTGGGTGACAATATTCTGAACAAAGCAAACATTTGTTCTGTACCAACTGTACAAAATACAGACAGCAAAGCGACAGAAAGGTTACACTGCCAGAAAACGTAACCTGGAGAACACATACAGCAAGACCTCATCTCTCAGTGCTGCAGTGCCGCAAGACAGCAGTATGACAATTACTCCCGAACTGATGGCCCATGTCTAGTGGGGTCTGCAGATCCACAGAACTGCGTGCCTTTTGTAGGATTTTAAGTTAAAAGTCCAGTTGTAAGGTGGTGAGGCTAGACAGGGGCTTGTTGGTCCAAAAAGCTCAGAAATCACAGCACAAAGGGGTAAAACACTGGGGAACAAAATGCAAAAATTACCATTCTATAATCCTTCTGGCAAAAGTCTTAAGTAATTCGTAAGCAGTGCATTCACCTCAGCACTTCTGTGAGGCAAGTATTAATCTTGTTTTATAAAACGATTTGCAAACAGTCTTAATTCTGCATCAGCTGCACACACACAACATTAACACCAAGGAAGTCCTCATTTAAACTACTACGCTCTGCTTTTCAGTTGCTGCAACACAGGCCTTGATGGTTTAGAAAAAAATTGATCTGGAGAAGGTGGCAACACGCACCATCAATGCATTTATGGATTTATGGCACTCTAAAGAGAGATTAATGGTAAACGACATCATTCTAACAATCCATTACACAGTAAATGTAATTAGCAATACGTAAGTAGCCACAACTGCTCTCTGTACAGAAATACAACTGTTTCAGCATCTCATATTACACTAGAACAGAGTTCAAAGTACATCCTCCTGGTGTCACTTATGTACCCACCACCACAGAGAACAACGGAATTTGCAGACAGTTGCAGCAGTCACCTAAATGGATACAGTATGAAGTGACGGGTGCACATGGGCAGACCTGCAGGCATCATCTTTAGTCAAATAGTTCTGCCTGGGTGAGAATGGTACTTTCACCGTCCTCTTCCTTCAAAGACCTCAACTGCTCAGAATGAATCCAGAAACTCTCCTGCTGTGGTCCCAGACAGACATCAAGAACGCTGCACACTTCTGCTCATATGTAATTTGCAAAGCATCAATCACTAACTGCACCACACAGCTGTGTACATGGCTCTAGTGCTGTCAGCGCTTGTAGCTAACGTAAAAAATAAAGAACCCACCCTGCATCTGTGTACTTAAATTATCGAGAATAAGTTTTCAGACTTCAGTAGAAACAAAGGGTTTTCAAACCTGCATTTGACACCAGACATTGAGAAAGGAGTAAAAATCCTGGGCTACGTACTTCTAAATTCCCTCATGAGGGATAAGCTTTTTCTTTTGCTGAGAGAAAAAGCGTTGCAAACAATCCTCACTGTATGTGAAGCAACACAACAGGCAGCAAATCAATGCAATAAGGAGAGGACGGACATACCACTTTTTCTGTAACTCCTTTTGGCAGTGTAATATAGGATTTTAAGTAACAGATCATGCAAATTCTAACAGATGTAATTTTTTAAAAATCGTGCCTATCTTCATCCATTCCTCAAATTTTAGTCTCTACTGCATACACAGTTTCTGGAGGGTTTCTCTGCAAAAGTGGACTCCTATAATCTAACTTCGGAAAGAGTATGCTTATCACCTATCCTTCCCTCTCCTGCTAATCACCCAAGATGTTTAACCCCTTCCAATGCAAACAGAAAGACTGTGAGACCAGAACTATCAGTCAGTGAAATCTGAGACAACATACCTTTGTTTTGGCACTACATGTCACGTGGTATTTTAAAACATACAAACAGATGCTCTTCAACTTGTTAATATGTATTCATATCCACTACTCTTTGTTCCTCCAGAACTTATTACACAACAAAAAATCCACTACTGCTGTAACACAAAGTTGATTTCCCTATTCTCTTTCCCCCTTTAATAGTGTATGTTACCTGTCAAGGTTTAAGTTTCCCGTATAAATAAATTCCAGGAGTTTTTGGAATCCATCAGCTTTCACTTGAGTCTGATCCAATACAACGTTATTGTCAGATGCATCTCTGTAAAATGCACCGAAGTACTCGCTGAAAGAGGCAAGCACATTTCTGTGTGCTTTGAACTGGAATTCACCGATAACAACAGTGCAGTCACAAAGGAAGCCAGCTTCTCGCTGCTTGTTCAGTCTCTCCAAAAGGTGCTCACAGTGATGGGAATACTGCATTTTGACAACGAGCTGCAGCCTCTTTATTCTGACCTGGGAAAGAAAAGGGAAAAAAGAAAAAGGATTTACATGTGGGATTTAACTTTGTTTCCCCCTTCACAGAGTAAGTTGATGATTAGGAAAGAGCCAGCGTTCGAATCCACTCGTGATCCCTGCAGGACAGCTGGTGTAGCAGCGCTCCCGCACGAGGGGCAGGGATCTTTCTTAACCTGGGGAGCTGCTCATTTCAGAGGCGGATCGCGGGGAGCGGGAAGGGGCGGGCGCCCCCCGGCTCAGCGGATCAGCCTGCCCGAGCGCACGGCCGGCCATGCCCAAACCGGCTCCGCGGGGCACCCCGCAGCCGCCCGCTCCCCGCGCCGGGACCCCACCGCGCTCGGGCGGCGGCGCGGCCGCTCCCCGGGGCCCAGACCCGCTCCCTGCCGCAGGGGCCGGGGACGGACGGAGCCCGGGCGCGGGGGGGCTCCAAGCGGCCGCCGGGACCCGGGCCGCCACGGCAGCAGACCGGGGTGCCGGCAGCCACGGCCCCCCGGCCCGGCCGCGCCGCTGGACGGGACGGAGCCCGCAGCGCCCCCCCGCGCCGCGGCCCTCACCCGGGCCCGGCCCAGCCACCCCCGCGTCCCCCGCGGCCGGGCCCGGCTGCCCGGCCGCCGCCCGTACCCCCGCCGCTGCCCGGCCGCCCCGAGGAGCCGCGGCGGGGCCGCCCCCGGGCCGGCAGGAGGGCGGCGGCGGCGCCCCACGCACCTGCGGAGGGGAAGGGAAGCGGCGCCTCCGCCTCAGGCCGCCATGTTCTGATGACGCCGCGCGCGCCGCTTCCGGGCTGCCAGTTCCGGTGCCCCCGCGCTGCGGGCGGGCGGCGGCCCTGGGGCTGCGCGGGCACCGGCGGCCGGCCGGGAGGCGGGGACGCGGCCGCGGCCCGGCCCGCTGCGGGCAACGCGCGTGGCTGGGCCGCGAACGGCTTCCCCCGGAGCGGGGGGGCGCGGACTGCGGGCCCCGCGGTGCGGTGCGGCGGAGCGCGGCCCGCAGTCGGGCTGGCGGGGCGCCTTGCAGCCGGGGGCTGCGGTCGTGCCCGGCGGGGCGGAGCCGCGTTACTCGGGGGCTGCAACGGCAGGGAGCGATGTCCGGCGGCTCCCGGGGGGCGGGTCTCCGCCCTGCCCCCTGGGCTGGTAAATAAAACGGGTCTAACGTCCTTGTCAGCGGTAGCGCCGCAGCGCTGAGGAGCCCCGCCGGGACGGTTGTTCCAGTGAAGAACGACTCCGGTAAAGGTGTTTATAGAAGTGCGGAGGTGCGGCACCGCAGCAGGGTCAGTGCCGGTCAGTTTCAGAAACGCAACGTTCGAAGTGAGGAAAAAAAAAAAATATGAAGTGCCGCCCTGGCGTGTTTCCGCCCGGTTTCGAACCGGGGACCTTTCGCGTGTTAGGCGAACGTGATAACCACTACACTACGGAAACACCGCTGAACGCAACTTCTCCCCAGCACCCTACAATGGTGTCTGCTCGCCACCCCCCCCGACAGTGACTACCCCGCCTGGGACCTGCCTCATGCTGCTGCCCGGGCCCACCCGAGGAGCTGCATCCCCACGGAGCCACAGCCCATCCGTGCTGGCAGCTCCCCAGGCATCGCCCCGGGGTGCGGCACCCTGCCTCCGCCAAGGGCCTCCCCTCAGCCAGCCCCAAGCTGCGGGGTGCTCCGGGGCTGTCACCTCCTGCCACCTGTACACACCAGGAGTGACAGCACTGGCATGAACAAGAAACTTTAGGATCTGGAATGCTCTAATTGATTTTCAACATATCTTTCAATAAAAAGCCATACCCTCTGTTAATATTTGACAGCAAAATGTCACTCCAAAGGTCTATGGCTTACAGCGCCAAACCTACCTCCTGCTGGGGCTGCAGTGGCTGGAAGGATCATTTTGTTGGGAACGAAGCACAGACAAGAAGATATCGACAAAAGGAGCTGAAAAGTGCGGGGAAATGAGGGGAGCAAAGCATGACAGAGACTTGCTGGTGCCAGCAAGTGCAGGTGGGATGAGCCGGACAAACCGGGCAGGGCTGCCAAGGAGAGGTGGAAAGCACTGGAGTTCCTGCAGGAGCAAAGTGGGGCAGGGTCAGTGTGTGTTTATCAGAAATCAGAATAAGACAGCCCCAGCCAAAGAGGAGAAAGGGAGTTGTTTGGCACTGCTAGCCCTGCAGGGCAGAACCATAATAAAGCAGCCAGCAAGAGAGCAACAGACAAGCTGGGAGCTGAGCACAGAGTGCGTTGCAGCAGGCAGCCTCTCCTCTGCAGGCCTCCTGCTGCAGCTGGAGCTTGGAAAAATGAGGAAGTGACTAATCCTCCTGGATTTTCTAGTACCCCAGGCACTGAAATGCCTGATCTTGGAAGGAGCTATAGAGAGGAAATTAGCTTTGCCATCCTTGGCAAAGGGAAACACGAGCCAAACCCCAACCGTTGAGAGGAGAAAAGCCAAGAGGAAAGAAATAGAAAAGGCTCCAGGAGAAAGCAGTGAGAGGGAAGGGAAAGGGGAAACAGAAGAAAGCTGGAAGCAAGCGGCGACGATATTCTGTTGAGTATGACAGTGGCAGTTGCAAGATTTCTTGACACTGCTGCTGTCATCACGCAAAGGTTTCTAGTAGCTGTAGGGATGTGTGTATAAGAAGTGCCACAAAATGGCATTGGGGAAAAATGAGCATCATTACTACCTCTTTTCATGCTTGCAACTTCCCTCAGGTCCCCGTGGAAAAACACTGGTGGGAATGCACTTGTGTTCTTAGTGCCATACCACAATCACAAGATCTGTGGTGCACAACTGTAGCACCAGGGTGAGAAGGTTGACATTGCAGCCACATCTCTGCCCAACCGCATATTGCTCTGACATTAATAGCACCCATTTTGTTCATGCAAGGTCTTCAGCAGCCTCTGAGGATTCAATTTTAATAATTGTAAATAAAATTGTAATGAAACACAAAATACAAAGTAACTAATGACTTTGCATTATTATTGATACAATATTTTCAGTCATAGCCTGACAACCACGGTTAAAGAAGGAAGCTCCTGTTCATAACACACTATAACCTTCTCCAAGGAGCTGAAAGGTCTCCGCTTTCACAGCTGCCGAAGTTGCCTGGCCTGTGAAAGGGCTAAAATATCTTTCTAGTATTTTTTTCAAGATAATACACATAATTTATATGTACATTAAATGCTTTTTCCTAGCATCTTTTACCTGGGGCATCCCTGAAAAGACTACCTTGACCAAGGAGAGATGCTGGTGTTGCCATGGAGACGGAGGTGGAAGAGTACTTGTCCGGTGCCACTGTATTTTGTTTGATTCCTGTAGGTACCCAAAAGAGTGTGAGTTTGTCACATCTTGGGGAGTTAGGGATGCTGTGAGGAAGAATGTCTATGACAATGACTTGAAGATGAAAAGTAGTGAGCAGAAAGTGATTCTGACTGAGGCACAGTGACGGAGCTCTTCCCCCAGCACACTGATGTACCAGGTCTGTGAGTCTCTCCAGGCTGTGCTCACAGTCCATGCTTCAGGTCTCACACAGGCAGTGTGGTGGGCCACGGTTACAGTGTTGCCCACAATATATCGATCTTGGAAGGCTACTGCTGGCCCCATGGTACTCCCTGGCTTGACACATACAGCTGTGATTTTACACAGCACCCGACAGGGATGCTGAAAGAAAGTAGAGCTTCAAAAGTCACCACACCTGAAGAGCTGCTTGTGCAAGGCACAGAAGAAAAATTATGTGTGCCTGGTCTTTGAGGAAGGGATGACACAGAATCATAGTGAGGTGGAAAAAACTTACCACCTTCCTGGTGGCCATGAAATTACGGTTCAGAATCAAAGGTTTCATTGTCCTGAAACCTTCTTTCACCCTCCTGATGTTGGCATAGAGTCACAAGGGATTGACAAGCTCTGCTCCAATTCTGTCACGAATGAATCATCACCATGATGTTGGCATAAGGGTTTACTTCCACTACAGTCCTTCTGCTGTGATGGAGAGAAGGGACACTGCTTGATGCAAGCGAATGTCCATTTATTGTACACAATCACGAGTTTATATATGTTTTCAGAAGCTGGGCTCTTTAAACTGATTGGTTCTTTAAGCTAAGCATTACATACTAGGCAACCCCTAACTGGTTAACTACAAACAAAGGACACTTTAAGTAAGTGTTTACAGTCATCAATTAACAGCAAGGTGTTACCTCTCCTTGGCACCATCCATTCCCCACTCCCCTGTTTTTTCCTGGCATGTCTCATCCTGTTGATTGTTATCTATTCACACTCCTTGTCCTCCCAGGGTTTGTGACCTACAACCTCGAGCACATTCCCCTCAGCTGATGGCCACCCATGGTCCTGATTTCCAGGCCCCCTCCTGCATCCTTCCTGGTGGTTTCAGCCTCTTCCCTGGAATCAAGCTGAATGCTTCAACAAGGAGATGGCCTACGTGGTCCCACGTGGTGTTAAGGTGAAAGTAAGCGCTCCTCCTAATAGGAATTTTTAGTGGACAGCAGGCTTGTCACTTCCTTGACTGCCTTCCAGCCAATGCAGATTATGGTGACAGCATGCTGGAAGGCTGTGCCTAACATGGTGCTCATGTTAGCATGAAAATAACATATTTTCAAAATACATGAGCTTTTATAACAGATTTTACTTAACACTTCATGGAAAAAAGCCTGAGATTACAGCTACCTGGAAGCTAGTGTCTAGGAGGAAGCCTGTGTCTGAAGCGTGCTTTTTGAAAGTCCAATAAAAATCACAACATCTGGTGCAGATACTTCCTTCTTAGTCCATGAATACATCTTTCTGAGTAGGTGTAAAATATGAGGTTCTTCAAAGACAGTCTTTACCAGAACAGTGTTGTACAGTATTTGTACAATTAAAGTTGGGAAGACCAGGAGCTCTAAGCTATTGCATCATACTCCGTTGTACCTGCCAGACTGCGCAGCCTTGAAGCACCTTGCTTTTCCGTGGAAATCTCGGAGTCGAAAAGCAAACACAGAGAAACGGTTCTGAGGAGGGTGATGCAGCAGGGGCGAGACAGCTGGCATCCGAGGTGAGCTCTCCGGGGAGCTGGTGCTGAGCAGGAAAGCGCCTTGCACGGAGAGATCGTGAAGGAGTTAAAGACCCTCTTCCCACAGATGGCTGGCGCATTACTGCCTCGGGGCAGCGGAGGGGGGGGGGAATTTTGGGGTAAGGGGCTATCAGCTGAGATGGGCAGGGCCTGAACTCGCCCACAGTCCAGCCCCCCGGGCCCCAAGTCCCGGCCCTAAACCCCAGGCCCCAAATCCCGTCTCCAAGCGCCAGGCCCGGCTTCGGCTGCCAGGTTCCGGCCCCAAGCCCCCGGCCCCCAAGCCTCCAAGCCCCAAGCTCCCCAGCCTCCGAGCCCCCAAAGCCCCCGCAGCCCCCCAAGGCCCCCGCAGCCCCCAGACCCGGTCGCTGGGAAGGAGCGGGGAGGGAAGAGGGGCGGGCCCGGCCCGGTGCCCCCCCGGGCGCACGTGGTGCAGCGGTGGGACGGGTGGCCCGACGTTCTAAACTCCCGCCGCTGCCGCCCTCCGGCCCCTCGCCCCGCCGCAGCCAATGGCGGCGGAGGAGTGTGCCCGCCGGGCCAATGGAGGCGCGGGGGGGGCGTGGCCGAGGGCAGTTTAAGATGTGCCGCGGGGACACCCCAGGATCTCGTGGCGGGTGGGGAGGCCCGGGAGCGTCTAACCCTAAGAGGCTGTTTAACGGCGCTCCCCGCGCCCGTCCGCTGTTTTATTCGCTGACTTTCAGCGGACGTGGGGAGCTGGCAGGGGGGAGGTGAGGGATGGAGCGGGGGCGGGGCGGGGGGGAGGTGGGGAGGGGGGGGGAAGGGCTCCGCTATCAAAAAAGGTCAGCGAGGGGGTGCTTCTCGTCCCCGGGCCGCCCTGGGGTCCCTGTCCCCGGCCCGGCACCCGCGGATCCACCGCGGAGACTGGTCGCCGCATCGCCCAGAGGCCGCGGTCGGCCGGCCCCCCGCCACTGCCGCCGCGAAGAGTTCGTCTCTGTCAGCCTCGGCGGCGGCCGCGCTCGCGGTGTCGCGGTCCCAGCGCCGGGGACGGTCCCAGTAGAACAAAACGGGAGCGGCGCCGCCGGGCCGATCCCCGCGCTTCCCTCAGCCGTGGGGCGCGCGGCCGGCGCAGCTCCGACAGCGCGCGGGGGCTCCCCGCGGGCGCGCGCTTCCCGTCGCGGCCGGGATCGCGGGGCCGGGGCCGGGGGGTGTGAGCAGCGCGCGACCACCCTCCTCGCGCCCGACCGTTGGCGCTGCCCCGGCCCCGCTGAGGCGACCGGCGGCCCGGGCGGCCCCGGCGCGGCGGGGCACGGCCGCTGGGCCCGGCCGGGTTCTGTTCGGCTGGGCCGGCAGGGGAGAGGGGACCCCGGGCGCGGGGCGGGCCGAGCGCAGGCCCTAGGTGGCAGTCCCCCCCGAGATTCGTTCCGTATCCCCCCTCCCGGAGGACGGGCGCTGGGAGGGCCGGGCTCCCCCCCGCCGCGGCGATGTTATCTGACAGCGCCCTGAGCGATGGAAACTTACGAGGCTGGGTTTTACTCATCGGCTTTAAGAAATGTTGAGTTTTACTCGCCGAACTTAAAAGCACGGAGCTGAATTTGCGAAAACACGCAAGCTTCCGAGCACGGGGAGCTGGTGACAAATACTTTGCTGAGGTGTGGAAGAAGGAACTGTGAGGGGGACAGCATCAAGGTTTGTCCCCAGCAATTCCTCTCTGTGCACAGGCCTTGGTCCCGCCACGCAGCAAACCTACGTGTTGAACGCCAAGCACCGTCGGCAAACCTACGTGTTGTACGCCAAGCACCGTCAGCACCGTCTCCCTGCAGGAGTAGTGCCGAGAGCCCATCCCGTGTCCCTCGCCACCATGGATGCAGGCTGTTCAGGTACTTCTGTGGTAAGAACTACCTGCAGGCCAAACCTCTTCTGTGTTTCCATAGCAAGTATCAACCCCACCCCCCCCCACCCCCGAAAATTTACCATAGATGCAGGCACATGTGCATGCCCTGTGTGAGAAAAGCCAAGCGTGCACCACTGCCCCACCACAGGTTTCACCTCGGCAGGGAACAGACATGGCCCTAGAAACTGGGCTTGGGCATGAGTCAATGACACATTTTCCCCAACCCTTCGATAATTTCCTGAGCGTTTGACCAGTGCCATCTTGTGGCCTTCTTTTTTATTTTCCTTTGCACAGAGGATGGGAGTGAACTTGGGTACTTAATATTTTTAATTCTCTTTGAAGGAAACCTGTTGCCAGAATAAGTGGAGATAGGAGAGTCCGACATTACACACCTGAAGACGTATAGGTTCTTTCTGGTAGTGGAATAGGAATGTCACTTAATAAACCCAATCTAGCTGGAACTAGTGCTGGCTCTGCTGCTAGTAATGTTCTTTCTTGTTTCCAACAAATGTGTTTTCATTCTTTTAACTTGTTTCTGAGCAACAGCTTTCACTTCGTATCAAATACTTAATTTCAGACTTGCAACTAAACATGCAAAGCCAAAATAGTTTATGTGCTTAGTATGTTACTTTTTCAAATGAAACTCTCCTTGTTTTACAAGTGTCTTGTTTCCCTGAGAAAAGTCTTGTTTCCTAAATATATCTGGTTTTATGGCATTTACCATGATTTTTTTTTTTCTTCTGTCACTTCTGAAAGAGGTGATAAACTTAAACTGCTAAGTTTCTGTACGCATGGCACAGTGTATGCTCTGCAGATCCATGTGTCAGAGAAAAAAAAAAAAGTTTAGAAACCTTTGTATCTATTTATTATGTGTCAAGGAAAACTTTGTGCAATATGGTATTGTGGTGGAGATTGCAAGTGTCGCTGCTGTTGCTACAACTTGCTACTGTTTCTGAACAGCTTGCACCTGCCTTTCCAGCCCCAGTGAAACAGTCCAAAACCGGTGCTACTGTGGCTTTCTAGGAATCAAACCACAAGCTCTCAACAATTTCTCCCCCTGAAGAGTTTAAAACCATTTGCAGGTAGCAGTCGCCTGGCTGTGTCAAAGAAATAATTTGATGCAGAATTCACCTGGCAGAGAGCAGTAGTTACCTGTGACAGTCAGCAGCTTGGGGAAGCAGGTCCACCTCAGTGCCATGCTTGAATCACTTGACGTTAAGTGGATTTTCTTCCCTGCAAAGCATGAGTGCTTTTACTAATACCTCCAAAATCCTTTTGTTTTTTAAATTCTAATGGTTCATTTGAAGCTTGTGTGCACTGAGAAGTTTATCATCAGTGCTAGCTGTGACACAAAGTGATACAGAGGAAGGCGATGTTTGGGAATGCTTGGGAGAAGAGGAGCACTGGTGCTCAATAAAATTATCAAAGCATGTTATTGAGGTTCATAGCCTGGGCTGCCATTCAGATGGTTTGGGAATTAGGATTGTGCATCCTGGGTGACTTGTCACCCTAGTGCAAGATGCTCAGAAATTAACTCTGAGCTCAGGTTGTCTGGAGGTTCTGTGACAAATGTTTGAAAAGTGAACTTTGAAGGATGTCTTGCTCGCATTTGCTTGAGGTGGACGTTTTCTCTGTTTGAGATCAGTCATGCGACATTTGTCATATCGGGTCGGGTACCTAGAAAGTGCTTTGGCCAAAGGTGATAAAGCACACTGTCGATTGCCCTGGCAGCAGGAAACGGCCTCACTGCATTCTGCTAATGTGTGCATGCAGTTGCCTTCCTTTTGCGTGGTCATCTTTCTAGTGTGCTTTCCTAAACACCCCAGAGTTTTTGGTCCCTGTGGGAACTTGCTCCCTTTCTGTAGTGAACCTAGAAAAAAAAAAATCGGCACGACGTAGGTGAAATCCCTTAGAGACCCCATAGAATTGATGGGGTAGTAGGCGGAGGTGTGATATTACCGTGCTTGGGCAAATAGCCCTCTTCCGATGAGGGCATTTCAGGAACTGACAGGTTTGGCAACCCTGAGGTGATGAGCACACCTCCCCCATTGCCGCATTTTCAAGTGCGTGTTTCTAAGCTTGAGATCTCAGCTGCAGTTTATTCCAGCTGTGGCATTGTGTAGCATGCAGTGGTCTCAAGCTGTGTTCCACTCCTGGCTGAACCCTGGACTCTGCCTTCAGTCACCTCTCAACATCATTTCCCTTCCCGATCTCAGCAAGAACACTTTTCCACTCCTTGCAGAACCTGCTGTATGTGAAAGCAGCAGTATTTTGTCTTACGTTGGTTTCATTAAGCTGTTTTCAGTTTACTTTTTAGCTTTCTTGCATTCATTTCAAAACAGCCATGGTTGTTTGGGTTGTATGTGATATGCCAGTGCACACAAAACAAACCAAGGAAGATTTAAATCAGTTCAAGATGTTTATATGCAAAGATGGACTAACTGATGTGAATTAGCATAGATTCACATGTTGGTATGGCTTTGTATGTAAATTTAAAGTACACTTTGCTGTGTACTTGAAATGACCAACAGAAAAGCTGGAGCATTTTCATTTACTGAAAATTCTGCCAAGTATTTCCAAAAGTAGTTTGCAGAGGTGACAGAGCTTGCAGACTTTGTAAGAACAGTGCAAGTAGAGTTAATGTTGAACTACAATATTGAGTCTAACAAAGCAGTTCAAGCTGACCTTGCTTATAAGACAACAAAAAATGTCTTAAGGAGAAATAATTATTATCAAAGAGTAAAGAATGGTTTAATTCAAAGGCTGTTTAACCTCTGACAGGTCTGGCAAACATTAATAGAACCCTACCCTAATTCTGTTTGTAGATTGCCTCAGCAAGGGGTACTTTCAAAATGTGGTTGGATGTCGTATCTAAGGACATTTATCAGCAAAGGGAATGGAAGAAGCATACATCTCAATCATTTTTACAGAAGTAATTTAATAGTAAAGTGAAGTCATACAATCAAATCTTTGTGAATGCTAAAACTATGGACTAAAAATGGTTTACGTGTATAATAACATTCTGTGCCTTTCTTTGCCCGGTTCTCTGTATGCAGCTTAACACACCCAAGTGGGGAAGTTGTTTTATCCAAAAGAAATTTGGAAAAACCTAGATCCAGCCAATGCTAAACCTCTGACACAAGGGCTGGGGAGAACAGGTCTGGGTGTCTGTCCTGTGCTCAGTGACTTTGACCTGCCTGATCAGTCAGATCAGGTCCATCTTCAAGCAAGAGTTCTGTATTGCATGACCTTTGCATAGGAAGCTGGGGGATAGTTTTTACCTTCTGCATTTATAGTTTTCAGTTTGCAGGGGCATGATCGTAACTTGGGCCTAATAGTATCTTAAAATTGAGCTTAATCATTTAATTTGTGTGTATTCAACTTTAGCTGCAGTCGCTGGGGGAGTCTTACAAACCCTCAAAACTATACAAAAGGAACGGTTGTCAGTGCCTGGATTTGTGTATAGTTCCCAGTTGTACCAGACTTAAACTGATAATAGTTTAGGAGTACAAGAGACTTTTTTTCTACCTCTCTTTGGTCAGTTGAATATTGTATTTCAAAGACCTCAGCTGGGTATGCTCCCCTATGGTTGAAGTCTTATGTTTTTTACATCTTATCTGTGCCATATGAAGGTCTGTTGGATGTGCTTTTGCTGTTGATCATATTTTTTCCAACGGTAGATGGCAATAGCCATTCATGTGTAAAATATAAGAGCAGAACTCAGTGCATTACAGAATTTAATAGCAAGTAGGATCACTTCTGGGTAGGAATTTAAATGTAACTATTTGTAAAACCTTTTTCTTTTTTCAGGTACAGGTAAATTGCCATTAAATAAAAACCTTTGCAATTTCAATAATTTTTTTTAATGGAATCCAGTTCAAAGCAAAAAAAAAAATGAAAGGTGCTTATTTGAACTTCACAGGAAGGTACTATAATGAATTGTCATCCCTATGTAAAAAGGTATTTACAAATGCATTTTCCCATGTACATTCCAGATAAACTCAAGTGATTAAGAAATGTTGATTGACACTGGATTTTTATTCCTTTTCAAGTTTGCTCAAAACTTTAGTAATTTTCAGTTTATGTTTGGGTCAGAAACTGATTACAACATGTCTTTACAAAAATTGAAGAATTTTATTTCCTGTCTATAAACTTTAGGATTCACCTTGACAAATTAGTTGGACACCCTGACCCCATTGAAGATAGAGTAAGAGATCAGCTTTTGCAGATCTTCGATTTTGCTTTTACCTCTAAAAATGCATTGTATGATTTGAAACTAGATGCACAAATGTTAGCCTTTCTAGTATACAGCAATATGTCGTAGGAGAAATTGCTTTCCATATTTCTCATTTACTTAAATACATTTACTGTTTCCTTTTGTGGAATATATACTTTGTTTCCCAAAAGCGAGCATGGGAGTTATGTGAGTGAGGAAGGTAATCATCTATAACAAAGTTAAAACCGAGTCACAAGACTTTTGGGAATTTTACAGCTGCAAACCAAAGTTCTCATGCATTATCGTAGCATTCTGTTTTGCAACGATAACGAGCTTAAAGGCTAGCATTTCTCTGTTTTTATTGAAAAGATAATCAGACTTTTGTACATTAATGATGGAATATTGGCAGCTATGATAATTTCATAGAAAACATTTTAGTGCTGCAATTTGTTTTTTAATAAGGTTTTTTCTTATTACTGTATTGGTATTATCTGGATTGTACAGTTGGACGCTTCACTGTGCTCTGTGGGGGACAAAATAAGGCAGAAAGGATAGAAACTGACTGAAATGAAGTGACAAAGGGGGTTTGGTCCCAAGACAGCTACTGACTCCAGATGTGCCCTTCCAAGCTTCTTAGATTCTTCAACTATAAAATAGTGCTAACAACACTGACCTCCTTTCGAGGCTCTGGATGAGAAGCGCTAAGCAGTACTATCCTCTTCTCCTTTTGCCCGGGGCAATAGACCCATAGAGCTGTATTGTTTCCTGAGAGGCCAGGCTCTTCATGCATAAAACTGTCTTCTAGGTCACAAACTTTCAGAATCAGGAAAATTTACCAAGTCTGCATGCTTAAACCTTTTGTCTCTGGTTCAGTCTCTAAGCCTCCTAAAAAGCAGAATTCCATCACTTCTTTCATCACTCTAATATTCCTTTAAACAACTGTATCATGGGATCTATTGTACTTAGCTGTAGTATGTCTACCCTACAGTCCATGTTTTTCATCACAGGAAGCAGCTTGAACTGCTTATAACACACAGAGTATACATTTGTCTTGTTTTAGAACAGCTATATATCGTTCAGCTGGCTTTACAGCCTCTTCTGTGTCTAAAGATAAATATGTTTAAGTATAATCCTGAAGTTTTTATCTTCTGCATCATCAGCCTGCACTTTAGTTACCATTTCATATTATGCTTCTCCAGGCAGCTTTGAACAACCTTAGCTAGACAATTAAGGGAGTGAACTGGTAAAACTGCTAATTTCTCTGCCTTTCCTTTCACTCTTATCTCATATTCTCTAAGGTACACCTTTTTATCTACATGTTTCCAAGAAGGTGTTCAATTAATAACTCAGACAAGTCAGAGCTGATAGGATCTTTTCATGTATTAATCTAACTCTTCCTTTCAAACAGAGTGCCAGAAAATCACTGTTTTCATGTTTTCTCTATTTATTCTGGCTGGATTTTATTATTGAAGTTGCATGCTGTAGTCCTTTGATTCCACTCCCAAGAAATTACTGGGGATTACAACAGTGGCCTAACAGGTAACGGGGGTTCTCACTGATGTGTTCAATAACAGTTTTCTTCCATATTGATGCTGATTTTGGATTGTTTTTGTTTATAGCAAAAAACCCGCAGACTCGGCCATGCAGGATACAGAAACATTCAGGGTTTGTAAGTTTCTTGTGTTTGTTTGTGTTTTTTTTTCCCCCGAGGACAAGAGTGATGCAACACAGCTGATGAGTGCAACAAAGTTATTTTCAGTGGATACAATCACACCAGTGGATACAATCAAAGGCAGGGGTTTATTGGTCCGTCCAAGCTAGTCCTTTAGCAGTTACAGAGAGCAACGTTTAAAAGCTCCCTATTCTTTCATGAGACATGAATGACAATATGTTTAGTTTCCGTCTGTGTTGGTCTTGCAGCAGGTTTAAACTTGAAATAAGAGCTAAGCTGAACTGACATTGTAAAAAGTCCTCCTGGCTCTTGTCTACAGTTTAAATGCATCTGGTCGTGAGAAGAATCTACATGATTGTCAATGTGAGCTGAGAGGTACATGAAATGAATGAATTTCACTGGGAAAATAGGTAACCAACTAGCGAAATCATGAAGTGCTATACTGAAAAAATATAAATCTTTAAAACCCATCTCAGGGAGCCTTTTTTTTTTTTTTTTTTTTTTTTTTTAAAATTGGAGGTGAAGGTAATGATTCTTTACTGGTGTTTTTAATACCAAAATATTACGGATGAAGTATTGTAAAAATTTCTATTCCTAAGGCTTATAAATCGATATTCTAACTGCTTTCAGAGAGAGCAGCAACCAAAAATTTGAAACAATTAAAATGGATGGCAAATCCTGGTAAATGACAAGCGAGTGGACTCTTGCTCCTGATCTTCCTTGTGAAAGCACAAGGACTTTTCAGTGAGCAGTTTGCCTGACATAAATATATAGAATCTAAAGGTAATGTTATCTAGTACAGAAATTGTTATGCAGTACAGAAAAAAATTACCCATTAATCAGCTTTCTGAAATCATCCATTTTTTCATTCAAGCCAGTTTTTCATTCCCCAATCTGAGGACTTTCCATACTGATTTTTCCCTCAGGAATGCCATTTTTAATGTAGCAAACTTGTATCACCAGGACAAAAAGTTGGTTTACATCCAGTGAGGATCATAAACACATGTGGACTAATAGTTAAATTGCTGATTCTGTGATTAATATTGACCGTTGTTTTAGTTGTCAATCTGTTTCAGGGAATTCTTGTGAGTATAAAGTCCAAGTTTAATAAGCTCAGGGATACTGCAGTTCTGGAATATTTCCAGCGTTTTGCTTCTATTTTCAAGTTTATCTCGGTAGTACCACTGAAGCAGATGACATGTGGAGCCGCAGGTGTCTTGCTGGCTTGCAAGCTTGCTGTGTCACAGGGCTTGGCTACAGCACAGTAATGTTACACTGCTTTAAAATACAGTTTAGTCTTGTAATATAAGCCAGTTCAAATCACGTTTTGAGCATGTTTCTCAACTGTAAGCTCTGGCCAAGTGTTTCAGATAGTTCAGGAATACAGTTTAAAGAAAAATTATTGCAAGAAGGTACAATAGTTAAAAAGGTGAAAGTCTACCTTCTTGAAGCCACGTCCTGCAACAGGTTTTTTTGGGGGTTTGCGGGGTTTTTTTTTTCTTTTTAAGCATAGTGAGGACTTCAAGTTTTTCCATCTTATTGCTTGCGCAAGGTAAAATGTGCCTTTTGAACGAGCCATTTCTAATACATAAGAGGTATGTAAGTTCATTGGTTGAAGACTTGGGAACCAAATTTGAAATCCAAAGGAAATGTTATTGAATGCTTATTGGTAGAAAGACAGATCTTGGTCCTACAGACCATGTAATGCTCGACAAGGAAGAATATGTATTGACAGCATTCCTTAAAGGCATGCTTCAAGGACAAAATTAAAACATTTCCATAGGGTGTAGTCATCAATCAACAGGAGGATGTTCTTGTACACCAAGTGCAACACAGTATAGCTTTCCAGCGACCTTAACACACTAGCCAACATTGGAGCTGCTATAGTAATTACAGATTACATTAAATATCAAGTAAAAGCCAACAGCCAACTCCTAGGCAAACCTTTTATGCATTATTATAATCATATCCTTCCCAGAAGATTCAAGGTAATAAAATTGAATTTGATAATGCAATCAGTAAAAAGCAGGTTTAAAAAAATTTCTCCTTTGTTGATAATGTCCCAAGAAATCCTAAGTTTTATATAATGCCTAATATACATAAGTGTGGAAATAGTCCCTTAGGTATATTAACAGTTTTAGTTGCACATTCTCTGAGACTGCCTTGAATTTTTTATAATTATATTTTATTAAGAAATAATTGTTATATATCTAGTGTGCATTGCACTTCAAAATAATAAAGGCTTCAGTTACCTAATATTTCAGCAATTATAATATAGAAAATTTTAGAAAGTGTGAAATTGGAAGGATTGTTCTTACACATCAAGAAGCTAATTCTTCTTCCTGAGCAACTGGCTGGGACAGTTTGTTATGGGCCCTGAAAAAAACCCCAAAACCAAACCCCCAAACAATTAGAAATTTGACATGAAAAAAAGGAGAAGAGAACAAACACTTTGCATGTAAGGAGACCAATCTTCACTGCTAACATTTCTAATATATCACTTATGACTGGATATATCCTATATTTGGTCACTTAAAGGAGTCCTAGTGGGCCTGATTTTTAGACCAAAAAGCTCCTGAAAGCTTGGCATTTTGAGGGACTGTCAGAATAAGAATTTTTTTTCTGTCTTGGCCAAGATAGTGTATTTTGTTATATAGTAGAACTAGGGTTAGGTGTGTTTGAGAACTGACACCATAGAGCAGCAGCTTTTGTGAGGTTATTGGTCAGGTTTTTATTTCATACATCTCTTAAAATTTTAAAACAAGGTATATGTTATTCCCATATATCATACACAAAAGTTAGAAAAAGTTAATATTGAACAATAGTCTACAACCAGATTAGCATTCCATTTCTGTCAGCTGAAAGGGTCCAAGACCTGGCTGTAAAGCTGTTAGCAAATGAGTTGAGTCCGCATCGAACATGTCGAACATGGCTCAAAGCAGAATGTGGTGCAGATTGTCTGAGAAGGTGGTAAGACCATCAAAGATAAATAAGGCCAGGATAAGTTGGTTTCATTGTTCACAGGGAATAGAGTAGTTGAAAAAATCTAGCTCTTCAATCATTAGCCGGCATAGTGATACAAAAACCTAGCCCCAGCCATGCCTAAATGAGAACCTGCATGCTTACTTTTTCTTTAGTTCTTTTAAACCCATAAGGAATGTTGCAACTTTGCATTAGATCACAGCTATTACCTGAAGCAAGTACTGTCTGGGCGGTTCCCATTGCAGGGCATGGGGATACTGTTTCCACTAGGAGTTAACTGAGAGTCTGGCATTCCTGATTTCCGCAGTTTGTTAGCCACTCCAGATCTGGATAAAGTCTTAGATACGGCTTTTGAGTCAAAGTTGCCCTAATAAATTCTATTTTTACTTTTTAAAAGTCAGATTGCTTATGTAAAAACTAAATCTTAGATTCCCATCTTTTAAAAAGCAAAACCAAACCTCTCCTCCCCACCCCCTCCCACCCCCCCGGCTTGAGTTTTTATTGTTTGCTGTCTCAGAAAACCTGCCTGAAGAGAAAATGGATCAAGAAGTAGTAGTACAGAAGGCCAAAGTCAGCCCTCGTGCAGGGCCAGTGCAATAGTTGGAGGTATGCCTAATGAAACTGGGGCTGAATTTGGTCCTCTATCTTCACTATGTGACTAGAGATTCTGTTTCAGTAGTTCAGAGGTGCCCAAGAAAACTTCGTAATTGATGTTTTCCACTCATTTTCTTTCTCTGCTCCTTCTGTATTTTGGTTGAGTTGTGTTTCCCCAGCTTTCAGATGTATGCCTGAACGCTGGAAAAACTCACTCTCATGCATAATGAAAGAGGAAAAGTTACAGAGGAGGAATTTATTGGCTGGAGTCTCCATTCCTGCTCTATATCTTGCTCTACAAGCTCCCACAGCAAGTGAGTGGTAGAGCCAAGAATAGAACACCACTTCTCTGACACCCAGTCCAGTGCCTTAACCCCTGCCTCCCGTGAGAAATTTTGTTTCGGTTTTCTCTACAGTGAAAAGATAAGATCATACTTTATTTTGGTGCATAAATTGATCTCTAGGGTGTGTGAATAAGGTTGGGAAATAGCCAGAGAATAACACAATGTAAATAGTGAAACATAAGGAGGTTATATATATAACACCACAGCTTCTCAGACTGCTGTGTGTCTAGATAAAATTAATTAAAAATCACATGAAGTATTTGAGTTCTTTCAAGTTTTTTTTGATCACACAAGGTCTTCTTCAGAGAGAAAGCAGGATTTCTTTTGCTCTGCTGGGTTTTCTTTGAGGGCAGCCAATGGAGGTGTTCTTTTGCCTGTAACGTAGAGGTGCTTTTCCTCTTTGGTTGTACTTACTTTGTCGGGGATAACAGCAGGTGTTGTGTTGCCTGTTCAGGGAGAGCAAAGGAGTCTGGACAAAGGTGGAGTTAGTGTGGACTGACTAATGCTTTCTAACTGCAAGGTGTTGCTATTGTTATGGATTGAGTATAATAAGGAGTAGCACGTGTAAACTCAGCATGGGGATGTTAATACGAAATGCTTAACTGCGTCCAGGATTCACAAGTGATAATGACGAGAGTGGTCTCTAGAAGTGCTGACTCAGCACCCTGACTTCTGAAACAGCCACTTCTCTCAGTTTGGTTTAGAAAGGTGTACCCTCTCCAAAACATGCAGCTGGCTCAGCAGGGGGATTCACATTGTCCTTTGCTTTGATGTCCACCAAACCTTCCATGAGATTCATGACTGCAGTTGTACTCAATTTCAGGCAACGTAAGAGCTTATCTTCTGACCTTTCCCAACATGTGAACAAGAGGCAAGTGCTAAGTGCCGCAGGTGAAAGCTGGATCCCACCTCTCTTTTAAAAGCATATAGGTTTGAAGAGTAAATATTTGTGAAAGATTTATTTCCAAAATCTCTTCACACATCATGAATGGGTGTGTATGTGTATATGCAGAGAACAGAGGTTGCTGTAAAAGGACAGAAAAGAGGTCACGGTAGCTTTCTGTCTGTGTTCTTAGCCATGCTCATTGCTTTTATATGAGCATTTACAATACAAACTGCTCAAAGGCATTTGAAAATGACCCTACATTTTTTAGGTACCTAGCAGTGTGGATGCACAAACAAGTTGCAAGGGAGAAGCTGAAGCATGACCTTACAGCACCACTGGGACAGAGAGATCCTTCTCCACTGATGGCAAAATAACACATTTGCTTGCTCACTGGCTAGAAATGATTGGGAATTTTCTGGCAGTGCTTTACACTCAGGAACTCTTTATTTCTCACCACTGAAACATTTTGTGGGAACATGCCAGTTTCAGTGAAATTTCTGTAATAAAAAGTTTGTTTTCAGGCTAGAATCTAGAGGGAGTGTGCTCTAACCCTGGTCTGCCTGTCTGAGATGAAGGATTTAACCCCCAAAGTCTTCACATTCCAGGGGAGCCCTAATTCTGGGTTATGATGTTGTCAGAGTGCTCTTTTCCTGTGCTTTTGTAAAAATAACCCACCCCCTCCCACAAACAACAAACAAATCCCACTTCTAAGTTAATCTTGCTGCAGTTGGGAATGCTTCTGAAATTTTGAAATGATTTCTGAGATGGGAAAAATTATTTTTCTTCTCTATCAACTTTGCACCTCACCACTCCGTCATGAACTTTGCATCTGAGATTTTGTCTTTGATGAATGAGCTCTCAGCCATAAAGACTGCTGTGAACTAGGCTTAAGGACTTTCCTGAAAAATGAAAACGAAGAGGCTAAACCACAGTTACCTTAGGAAATGGGAGGAAGGAGAAAAATGATATCTTCACTCTCCTGCTTCTTCTGCAGGGTTTTGTCATTCATTCTTCAGCCACATTCTCTGCCTGCGGATGCTGGCTGATCTTGCTCAAATGTGAGATGCAGACAGAGCATTGTGGTGCTATCAGGGTGGGTGTCCTGGGTTCTGAGCTGGCAGGGGGCCACAACATCTCTGGGGACTCATGGCCAATGCTCCAATGGCTCTTGTGTAATTGATCCCTCCACAAATGCCACCCCTGCTGCTCCATCTAAGGCAAAGTCTTGGCTTTTCACCTTCATGGGCTTTTTTGATTGCTACAGTTAGAAATGCCAGCTACACTGTAAAATAAACAAATGGAAATTTCCTCTGTTGTTCTTTCTGGAACCTGATGTCTATTGTTATTTACTGCTTGTTGTACTTGAGGCTATGTTTTTTTATTTTTGCCATTATCTGTGTGACGACTGAAAGGAAAGGGCTGAATTTTGACCTCAGATAAGTGTGAGATGACTACTGTTTATACTTTGCCTTCTTCCCGGCAGCAGTTACCAAAAGGCTGCTCCTTCAGGCTGCAGAGCTGTCAGAGAACTCATGGTGATATCTTTACATGGGGTTGCATAAAGTGAAAAAAATTAAATCTTACAAATCACTACATAGTATATGCATCCCCCTTTGGGAAGATGCTGGGGAAAAAATGGTTGAACAGCTGTTTAGTGCGCTATTAGAGTGCACTCATATTATGGCGATGAGTGCAGAATGAAAGAAACAATATAGAAAAGCAAATGGGAATATTTTAGAAAATATTCCAAAGACATATTGAAAAAGGACTACTTGGTAGTCAAAGTATCACGTTACTGTACTTCATGACTCTCATCTAGAAAAGTGGGGCTTTAATATATGCTGGGTTTAAGTGTGATTGAAATCTTTTGGGATTCCATATCTAGCAGAAAGTTCTGAGCAATGGTATCTGTACTTGTGTCCTAAGCAGAAGTAGCAGCATAGAACGTATAAGGGAGTAATTCCTATCTGATGTGGAAGGAATTGAACACACTCGACTTCTGTCAGCTGTAAGTGCTGTCTGTATATGCCTTGTATTGATATAAGGTGTTGGTCGATATGCGCTTTCATATAAGCCTCAACAAATTGAAATAGCAGTGCTCTAATGATATCTTCCTTCTTAACGTCGCTTAGAAATGGTTGTCAAATCAACTATGAATATAGTCCTATAAAGTTTGTCAGTGCCTACATGTTTTAATACTAATGAGTCCTATGCAAAAAGTAGTTTGAAAACTGTTCAAATAGAACAAACGTGGTTTATCTCAGCCAGTGAGGAATTCTTAAACAAAATTCCTAGTGAAGGATTGCAATGGAACAGAATATTTGCTGGGCACTGCAGGGCAAAAGAAGCCAAAAAATCAGTTTTTCTGAATTATTTTTGTGAGTACCTCAAATTTGCTTCTGACAAACTGTTTATTTAACTTTAAATTTTAATAAATTGAAGGCTTTTTTCATTTCTAGGTTGGTTTTACTCAGTCTTTGAACTTTGAACCTGGTCATTTTAATTCAGCAGGGACTGGGGGATGAGGTTCTTTGTTTTGGTACAATAAACATTCTATAACTAGCCATCATTTTCTGTTCCCTGCTTTCATAACTTTTGTTCTTTATGTGATGCTATTTGCATCTTAGCTACAGCAGGCATTAAATAAGATGTTTAATTAAAAATGTTACCAGACAGCCAATTTAAGATCAAAGATCACATGCTATCAGAGATCCAGTACTTTGATACCACAGTAATAGGTACCTTAGAAATAGTCAGATTGGTTAGATTAGATAGTCATTTATTTTAGCTTGTTTCCTTTTTCTTAGTACTCATTCCAGATACTGTAACCTGCTAGAAGTTTTAAGGAGAAACAGTAATTTTTAAAGTAAAAAGTAAAAGGCTTCCAGTTTAAACCAAACAGATCAAAAAATTATAGAAGTAGGAAAACGAGACCTTTAGAATATATATAACCAAAAGCATAATAACCATTGACTGGGAGCATAATCCTGAAAGCTAACATAAGTCTGTTTGTTGTAACAAACATTTAGTCTAATTTAATCTTCGAATGTATTACTGCCAGAAAGAATAGAATTTACAGGCTCTAATGTGTTGGTTACTCTTAAAATTCTACTTTAACTATTGATGCTGATAGTGTCACCCACTGAAAAGACCATTGTAATTATCATTGTCATCCATCTCAGTGAAGTCTATGCATGTGTATTATTTACAGATCATTCTTTAAACTACTAAATAAGTTGTATACTGAGATGGAAACAAGAGATACAATTATGCTACACTGCCATCAGAGCACAACAACAGTGCGTGAATTTGAGCTCTTCTGAGTTAAGAGCTTGTGATACAATACTCCAAAGAAAGCAAAGGCAGTGTTAGTTTGTTACATGGCAGTGCACCTGCATGGCTAATGCTCGGGGCTCACAAGACATTAATCACCTCTGAAAAGATGCAAGAACCCTCCACTTCCAACATAGCCTGTGGCAGTTAATGGAACCGGGCAATGTGTTTTTACCTGTTTACTTTTGGTTTACTACTGAATTACTTTGATTTTAGATTAAGTAATCTAAATGTCTGTTTGGGAGAGAACAGTATTTTTTTTGTATTCTTTCACACTTAGAAATTACTTTAACAGCTCTTCCGGCTAATAAATCATAACTAAGTTGGTTTCTAATGCATTTGAATTATCAGCCAGTATGCGCAGAATGTTATCGCTTTTCATGTGTTACAGATAGGGGAGGTGGAAAAGTGGTTTTAAAATGGTGTTGAGCTACTGCAAAGATTTTCCATTTGCTTCTCAGCCATTGCCTTTCTGCAATCTCGGGGCGATTGCATTTAAGTGGTAGGGGTACAGTCTGCCAGGAGGGATGCTCTGCAAAGCTTCCGTTGACACCAATGGAACCCAAAAAGCTCTTAACTGGGCAAAGAGCTGTGACTCTCCCAAACGGACAATGGAGCAGAACTCTCGTTCCTGCTTACCGACCCCAGCCATCTTTACCCCAAAAGACTTTAAATGACTTTCCATTTTTACTTGCCCCAAAGTGGCTTTGGAAACATGGCAGAAATACAAATAAATGTAGAAAGGAGTCAGTCTAATCGGGCATACAGTTCTCAGAACTTCATTACTCTTCGTTATCTGAAAAACTGCAAATAAGAAAGCAAATGCTGGCAGGGCAGAGATATATTGTCACATTGCAAATTTTGCATTAAGAGATATTTCTGAACGCTAAAAGAGAACCTAGGATCCAAAATTTGGTACTTGGATTCATTCTTGTGTATGAACACTATTTTTAGAAATGAACTCAATTGAAAAATCCTTATTTTCCATGTAAATGGACATCTTGTTTAAATTCAGAGGCAAAAAAACCCTGGGGTTAAGTGTAAGACCCACAATTCAATTTGCATGTTGAGTAATTCAGACTGTAATAGAAGCTTTGTCATGTTAAGGTTAGGTCTTTCCTGTGGCTGTTCAAGTGGGCTCTAAAGACTTTTTAACGTGTTGCAGGATATTACAGGGGGAAGGTTTGACCTGCGTCCATTTTTTTTTCAGACCCACTTCTGCAGGTTTCATCACACTTCCCATGTCTTGCACGTGGGACATTGCTGAGGGCAGGATAGGTGCCCAATTGCCTACATACAATTTCATCAGGAAAGGTATATGATTTATTGCCCTGTAAAGGGTTTTGACATGAAGCCTGTGAAAAGCACTATATAAATGCCAATACAATATAAAACGTCACACAAATACTTTACTCATTAATTCCGACCCTGTGCTTTTGTACTGGAGAGAAATGGGAGTGAAATATGAATGTGTTCCTTATGCTTTAAAGGGAAAAATGGGTTTGCGGATTTTATGAAGGCTGATGTGTTAACCTGCTTTTGTGGTTCCTTTAAAGACAGGCAGCAAGAAGCCCACTCTTTGCCTGGTAGTAACACTGTGGATGAAAGCAGATAAAGCTCCAACAAAGGGAAACTCCGCCTTAAGGATGGTGGTCCTTGGTCATGATATTGCTCTTATGACACAGACGATTTCATTTTATACTTCAAAATTTCTTTTCTTCAAGCACTACTAGCTGGAAGTGCCAGCTTTCTGCCATCACCCCATTTCATTTTCCCCCCTTATATTTTGTCTTATTATCTTCCCTAAACAGCTTAATAACCAAAGCTTCCCCAGCCTTCTTGGCGTTGGGCAGGCCTCTTGCTGATTGTGGCTTCAGCAAAAGAAAACGTGCTTTGAGGGAGTGTTTTGCTGACCCATTGGAGCTGGGCAGTGCTTGTTGCACTTCTTCATGGTGTTGCCCAAAGTGGACAACAGCTCCTTAAAGCCCATATCTCACCAGTCTTCAGCTGCTTCCTTCTGGGAAGCCACTGCGAGAGGCCACGGAGGAAGGGGAAAACCATGAAAGATACCAGAAAACTCTCACCTTCTGCAGGGATTTTCTAGCCTTGCCCAGTTCACTGTACATAGTGGGAGTCAGTCTGGCCCAGTTGGTATACATCACAAAAGGCTTATATCTAATCAGCTGAGGTTTTCTCTCACCCTCTGACCCACCTGTGTGGTGGGGCTTCAGTTTTTTTAAACCTTCATACATCAGCTTTAACTACTGCTGAGTACCGAGTAAAATTTACCCTATTTCTTTATTTTTATTTCAGGTTTCTTTTCAAATTCCTTCCCCCTTCTGTGTTTCTCTGTGATTTTGATTATTTCTATTTTCACTTTTAATAGGATGTTCACTTTCTGCTGATCTTTGCTGACATTTTTCCCTTTTGATTTGTAGTACTATTAATTTCCCTCTGTTCAATGTTTTGTCTACATTCAGAACATGTTTGTTTTTCTCTAGTGGCCTGTAATTACTTTCCCCCTCCTTCTCCTCTTTAATTTTTCCAATTTCATCTCCACTGATGCTCCTTTAAGAGCAAGACATACTGCGGGTAACCTCTTGAGGATATGACGATATGACTTTTTTGGCCAGAAAGTGCTTTAACTCTTGGAACAGAGGTTGGGTTGAGGATATTGATTGCACCTCTCTCTGGTAAATTGGTAAATGAGGTTTTTGGTTGCAGCTAGTTAATATGTGAGTCCCGTTGAATGTTTTGGGGCTGGTCCTGCATTGCCATCTTCTAGCACGACTGGGGGCAGAGGCAAGCCAACCCTCCTGTGGCACCTTGAAGAAAGCTGAGACCTCCAGCTCTTGGGTTTGATGAAGTTTCTCTCTGTTTCAGATGAGGGATGGAGGAATGCTGAGACTAAGAGACCAGTACAAAGTAACCCAGGAATTCTGTAAGGAAGTAGAAAATCAGATTCCATTTTCTGGTGTCCCCATTCAGCACACTGACCTCCACCCTGCTCTTTCAGTCTAGCCTCTAGCCTGTTAATCTTTTTCTGCTTTTCTTTCAGTCTCAATGCTGTGGAAATTCAAGTCCTTCCTAGGGGCAGATCTACTCCATTTCTGTACCATTTTCATGGGGAAATATTTCTAGGGGAGTATTTTCAATGGCTTACTGCTACCCTGTACTTGTCTCTCAGCCTACGAATGCAGTTCGTCCTTCCCAGCCCCACTGTTTTCAGTGGCATTTTCACCAGGGACAGGATAATTCCAGGCCGGTTGGAAATTCGGTGCGAGCTGGGCTTGCTGACGGGCAGCTACACCAGGCCCTGGCCGTGTGGCCCGTTCAGACCCACTGGTGCTTGCTTTCTGCCTCCCCCCGGGCAGCGCGCAGCGTGGGGTGTTCCACCCGTGCTCTCTACCCGGGACCAGCCGCGGTCATGCCGCGCCGCGGCCGCCAGGGGACGCCGCAGACCGCGGGGCGCCGCGCAGCGCGGCGCAGAGGCGCGTAGGGGCGCGCAGGGGCCGGGGCGAGCCCCAGCCGCAGCGGCGACACCCGCACAGCTCCGCGGGGCACCGCGGCTGTTCCTGCGCGTAAGCGAGCGGCGCAGCGCCGGGCTCCGGGGGCGCGCAGTCGTTAGCCGCGGATTTCTCCCCGGAGATGGGTCGAGTAGCGCTACCGGGGGGCGACGGGGGCACCGGCGTTTTTGCTTCCCCGCCTCGAAAGTCGTTTAAAGGCACCAGCACTGGACGCAAACAGGGAGGCTTTGTGCAGGCGTGTGCGCGAAGCACGGTGCAAAAGAGGGAAAAACAAAAAGAAAAAAGAGGGGGTGGGGGGGAAAGTGATCATAGTAGGTTTGTTAAGGAATCCGGTAAGTTATAGGAAGCAAAATTAAATGTCTGGTGCTTACACGACGGCATGTTTTACAAGGGAGAAGGAAACTGTGCAGAAAATGCATGGGCTTTTATTGTTGGTTTTCATTGCCTGTATTGTGGTGGATGCTTTATGCTACGGAGAGCAAGTTTAATTGAACCAGATCGCTGATTTCATATAGTAGGGGGCATGGGGTGGGTTTTTTTGTTTTGTTTTGTTTTCGGAGTTAACTGTTTCGGGGACTAGAGGCAGGCAGGACTGGGCTCTGCAGCCTCGGAGTTTCGAGACAGCATATAAAAACACATGACATAAATACAAACACCAAGCCCGATTATCAAAGCCTCAATCTCTCGCTCTATTATTTTCCCTTGTATTTGGAGCCTTTTTTATTTTTTTTTCTTTCCCTTCTTTTTTTGATCACATCTGCCGTTCCCAGCCTTTCCCAGGACTGCAAAGCAAAGTGGACAGCTTCCATGTGACCACCTAGTACAGGAGGCATTTTCTATTGGGAAACTTTGGAGTGGTTTTCTCCTTTCCTTTCCTTCTGAGAGCTCAGAAAAGAAAATGCGCTATCTTCGCAGTGATTAAAGTCTCCGTATTTGTCTTCAGACTTATAGGGTTTATCCAAACTTTTGTGTGTGTGTATTCCCGCCCCCCCCCCCCCCCGCTTCTGCGCATTTGTAAAGTAGCCCCATCTAGCAATGATAAATATCCCTGTTGATCACTTGATTGATTACCTCTCGGAAAGGTCACGCGGGCTTGCAGTAATTTCCTTTTGCCTAAGGCTCCCTTTTCACTTTTACTCCCGCACGACAGCTCCAAGTATACAGGATCTTTATTTTTTATTTTTAACCCCTAAATAGCTCCCCGAAAACAATGCGTTGGTGAAAAGAAGGAGGAAAACCAGCCGGCGGGTCCGCGCTGCCCCAGCCGTCGCCGCGCTCTCCCGGGGCGGGCTCGGGGAGGGAGAGCCTCCCTCCCCTGCTCTCCTGTGGACTGAGAATTCGGATTTAAACAACCAGACAAGCTATTAATTTACCCATGCTACCCAGGGTCCTGAACCCAATTAATTTCTAATAATTACAGCCCAAGGGGGCTGGAGAGATCCCTCTGCCTCTTTCTAGCCTTGCCACTTCGCGGCACCGAGGTCAGCATATAATAATAAAGTGTATATTTTGAAAGTGATCAGCAGAACAGTGAGTTATTGCAATGAATGAAAATTGTTTCCATTTTGGCTAATTGAGCCCGTGGCTGAAAGCTGGAGTTCTGAGACTAAATAAAGAGGACTGTTTCATTTCGACGTGGACTGGAAATCCCTGCATAGCTTTTCGGTCACCCAGCAAGAAGCTTCATTTCTTTACAGCAAACCTGAAATCAGGCGTTGGGTAAACAGTATTAATAATTGCATTACAAAGATTAAATTAATCTTACTGGTAGCTAGGAGAATATAGATTGAGATTGAATAACACGATGTAAAGTTCACTGCACAAAGACAATAGCACAACAAATACCTCGATGAAGAATTCCAACTTTTCTCCAAGTAAGCTGCGGGGCTTGTTCGATTATAATGCAAGGAAGAGAAAATTTCCTGTTACGGGGAATGCGCTTAAACCTGTGTATGAGGGGGTGCGTTTTGTTTCTCAGCCTGTATTAGAAATAGATTTAATTCCACCCATCCATCTAGAAAGAAATCACCAAACATAAACCAAAACCAAATAACGAACCCAAATTTAAATATTTCTTTCTGGCCGTGTATCTGCTGAAAACGAGCCCTCATCCCCGCCGCCAGCCGCTTCCCACCCGGGAGGGAGCAGAGGCAGCCGGCGCGGAGCAGCCTCCCCGCACCAACGAAACGGATTTCCCGGGGGGCTGGCCGGGACCTTTCGGGAAGGGGGCCGAGCCCGGCGGGGCTGCGGCGGGCGATGCCAAGGGCCGCCGGGCAGGCGGGCGGGCGCCGGGGGGCGGCCGTGTGGTGGCCCGGGACGGCGGCCGGGTGCCCCGGGCGGGCGGCGCGGCACCTGCCGGGCTCCCGGGGCCGCTGGGACGGCGGGCAGGTGGCGGTGACAGGCGAGCGCGGCCGGGTTCAGGGCTGCCCGCCCGGAAAACACGCATCTGCGCGCCCGGCCCGGCCCCGGGGCTCCTACGTGTGCTCCCCGCGGCGCCGCGCTCGGCCGCCCGGGCGGGAGAGGGGTCCCCGGGCAGGGGGAAGGACGCGCACCCCTGCCCCGGCGGCGGCTTTGCCTGGCTCTCCGTTTAAACTGGGGGGCGGGAGGTGCGGGGCGGGGGCAGTTTTGCAAAGTTCCCCGGCGTTTTCGGTTGTCCCAAGTGAACCGGCGCCGCAGGTCGGTGCGGGGGGATGATTTGGGGACACCCCGGTGCAGCCCCGCAAGGAAAGGCGCTGCCGGCAGCGGGGTCGGGGATCGGCTAGAGCCCGGCTACCGAGGGCAGCCCCGGCTCGGCCCCGCGCATCATCCGCGCATCCCCCGCACAGCCGGGGAGCCTCTCCCTGCCGCCGCCGGGGCAAGAGGGGCCCAGCTGCGCCCAGGGCAGCCCGGGCTGAGCACCCCGGGGGCTGCAGGGGGTCTGCGACCAGGGAAGGCCGAGCCCCACGCGTGTGAGCAGCCTCGCAGCGCCCGGCCCTCCTGTCCTTCCTGCTCCTTTTGTGCACCCCTGCCTCGCTGTGGGGTGGTGGGGGGTTGGGCACAGAGCAGCTGCGTGGCCCTGAAAAAAACACAACAACTAAATCCAATTTGCAAATTAAAAATAACGACGGGCATCGAGGACGGTTCCGCAGAGCGGGTTCAAGTGCTTGCGCCTGTCTGCCGGGCGTTTGGGGGAGCAGCGTGGGATCCGCAGTGCCCCCGCCCCACGCGCAGGGGTTGTCACCGGTGGGGTGCGGAGGGCCCTGGGCGGTGGGGGCCGAGCCGTCGGGGGGGCTCCGCTGGCGGCCCCGACCCGCAGCACCGGCAGCCGGGGAGGCGAGGGGGGGGGGGAGAGTTGAAGGGGGAAGGGGAGATGCTGAAGATTTTATTAAAACAAAAAGTTGAGCAGCGTGTATGTACTGGCGCAGCCCCGAGTCTGAAAGATTGTAATTTTCTTTTATGGTGTCTGGCAGGATTTGCAACAGATATTAATGGGAACATAAATAGCGCATGGAAGGTATTGAACAAAACTGTTTAATGCAAGGAGGTTGTACCAGAGGAAAATCTATATGTAGTTTGGATTGATTCATACCTCGGACACAGCCATCCCCTAAAGGAGTTCCCAATTTCTGCGCGCTCCCTCTTTGATTGGCAAACCCTGTAATTAAAACAGATTAGAGCGGTCGCTGTTACTGTTTTAAAAGAGCTTTTTTTCTGCCGAACTGGTGGTGGCTGAACCGAGCTCAAGGTGGGGGAAAAGCGTGTACGCTGGGGAAGTGTGCGCTTTAATGGTACTCATACATAGTAAAACATATTATCAAATTATCTGTATATATGCAGAGATCTACGATAATTGCGGCCGGTTGAGAATAAACTATGTAAATGTTGAAATAACACAGAACAGCATAAATATCCCGTTGAAAAAAAAAAAGAAAGAAAAAAAAAGATTAAAGCAGAAAAAGGGTGTAATTTCTCCCAGCCCCTGCCCCTGCCCCGGCGGGAGCGCGGGTCTCCCCCCTATAACCCCTCCCGGGTGCGCAGGCAGCGAAGCGGCTGCTCCGCGGTCGCGCAGCCCAGCGGAGGCTGCCCGCCTCGTCCCGGCCGGTCCCGGCCCCGGTGCCGGCTGTCAGGGTCCCCACCGGCGGTGATGGATCGCTGCAAACTTTTTTTTGGCGGCGCTGAAATGTTGAAGAGCGGGGGGGAGCCGCCCGTGCGCATGTGCGAAGGTGTCCAAACTGACAATGCTGGAGAGATAGCGAGCCGGGATTGAGAGAAAGGGAGAGTGTGTGTGCGAGAGAGGGAGAGGAGAGAGGGAGAGGGGGAGCGAAAAAGGAGGAAAAGCTCCGGGAGGAAAAAAAAAAAAAGCCCCCCCCCCCCCCAACCCCACGCCAGCATCGGCCGCGGGACTGGCAGCATGCGATCCAAAGGCAGGGCGAGGAAGCTGGCCGCAAGTAGGTGCAATACCCCTTTCTCTTGGCTTTTCACCCTCCCTCTCTGCCATGTTGCATAGACATGTCTGATGCGGCGCGGAGCTCGCGGGCAACCTGCAGCATCCCCCCCCCGCAGCGCGGCCCGGCCCGGCCTGGCCCGGCCCGGCGGGGAGCGGGGGGGGGGGGGGGCGCGGCGGCCGGAGCCGGGCTGGGGGCTGCGGGCTGCCGGCGGGCGGTGGGGAAGGAGTTGAGGAAAAGTTCAGTGGCGAGCGCTGGAAGTTGCTGCTGCTGCTGCTGCCGGGGGCTGGAGTGAGGGGGGGTCGGGAAAGGGGGGTGCGAGCGGCTCCGGGCCCTATAGTGGGCGCTGTCGGCTGCCGGCAGGGCTGGGGGCCGCGGGGGGGTGCGTGTGTGTGTGTGTGTGCGTGTGCACGGAGGGGCAGCGGCGGCTCTGCGGGGGAGGCGGCGAGCCCGGGCGCAGGTAGCCGGTGCGGAGCTACCGGGGACACCCCCCCGCCACGGCCCTGCCGCGGGCTTCTGCCAAAACCTGCCCCCCCCCCCCCCCCCGGCACCAAACCGCGCGTGGGAGCGGAGCGTGCGCGGGGCGGCGGAGCGGGGCGGGGGGGGCCGCCTCGCGTGGCCGGGATGCCCCACGCCGGGGACACCCGGGGGGGGAGGGGGGGGGCAGAGCGGAGCAGTTCCCAGCCTGCTGGAGTCACCCGCTAAAAGTTGATGTAAATGTTGTAATTTCAGGCGTTTTTCCAGCACTTTTTATACAGTTTGGCCGCCCGAAGGTCTGTGTTCCGCGAGGCGAGGGCTCGGCCGTCCACACGCAAAGCCCGACTTATTTAATTATTTGTCTTACGCTCACCCCATCTGTTTCTCCTTTATGATAGGGATCTTTGCCTTTAACTGCTGCAGTGTTGGGGCGCTTTTTTTTTTTTCTTCCTTTCTTTTTTTAAAAAGAGGGAATCAACAACAAAACTTTGCCAGCTTTCGCGTCCTATTTTAAAAGCAGCTGATGTCTTTATTTTCTCTGACACATCTGGGCAAATTTCATTTGATATCCATGGCGATGGCAACTCACATTCCCGAGTGAAAAAAAAAATGGGCAGGCGAAAAAAAAAAAAAAAAAGTCAGATGAAATGTTGCATAAGTTGCGTGACGTAAAAAGCAGATGGTTATTTACTTTTTATTTGTGAAGGGGAAAAAAATAATAGAGGAGCGTGGAAAAAGGGAAGCGAAAGATGTCTCCGGATCATCATCAGCTTTTCTGTGAACCTAACAATAACAGCAGCAACCTGCATTTGATTAGGTGATATTAAAGTGGATAATCCAGCGCCCACAATTTGGAAACAAATGTTAAATCTCCAGGTTGCCATCCCTGCTTTGGAGCTAATTATGGAAAAAAAATCTCACGTGCCCGACAAAATCCGTCAGGTTTCCTTGCCTCTCCCTTGCTTGCCTCTCTGCGCAGCGATGCAGGGCTGCTCCTGCTCCTGCTCCTGCTCCTGCTTCTGCTCCGCGGGCGAGATCCGACCGTCTGCAAAGTTTCTGCTCTGGGCTGCGCGTCTTGGCTTTCGCTGCAGCAGCAGCAGCAACAGCAGCACTTTCCACCCCAGACAGATGCGTTGCATTAAATAATCCTTCGGTTACAATCCGCTCATAAAGGAAATAATATTTTAAAAAGCTGGGATTTTTTTTTGGTATGTGTTTCGCAAAGCTGTTTCTTTCACCCCTAAGAGCGTCTCAGTTTCATGGCAAGTGGAAAGGAGGGTTAGAGGCGACCCCTGCAATTTAGTCGTTCGAAAGGAAAAGTTTTTAGCTTTTCAGTTCTTTCTGGCTGGGCTGGGAATAGAAAATACTTTGTAGCCTTCACCCTCTTACGTGGAAAACGGTACAGATCGGGATCAAGCGTGCTTCTTTTATTATTGCACTTTTACTGCTTTGTGCGTGAAGGTAAAATCGCCCCGACTGCGTGGCTGGCGCTAATACCCAGGAAAGCTTTGTCCTCTTAATTAAGGCAGATTACCTGAAGCGCGCATTTTCTTGACCTTGGTGTAAAATTGCTAAAAAATAATGTTGAGGCTTTGGTGTCGTCCACCCCCGCCCCCCCCCCCCCCCCCAAAAAAAAAAAAAAAGTAAAAAATAATCAGAAGAAACACAAAGAGCTACGCAGGGAATAGCTATTGAGTTTTCAAAATGCCCAGCTGTAAAAATAAGGGAAAAGCCACGCTGAGGTCTCTCCTCGCCACACTTTAGGGAGGCGGCCGGCAAGAGCGGGGCCGGGGCCCGGCGCTGCGGGCCCGAGGGATGCGGGCCCGGCCGGCCGCAGCCGCGCTGCACCTGTGCGGGCATCCCGCTCCGCTCCGCGCCGGCACAGGACCCGGCCCCCGGGGCAGCTGCTTTTCCACTCGGGTGGGTTTGTGCCCGTCTGGTGAAACCGTATCCCCGAATAACCCCCGCCCCATCACGGGCCGGCGCAGCCCTGCAGCCGGCCTGAGGTAGCCCCCTGCCACCCAGTAGCCTCATAAAGAGACAGAAGGTGATCAGATTAGGGGAACACACGTGAATAAGGAGGCACTTGTTACTTTTACACTTTATCACCACTTTTTTACAGGCAATTTAGTGCAGTCAAGGTAGATCCAGATCCCTCTAACCATCTGAGATAGTAAAATAACACTTTCCTAAGTTTCAGCAGGTTTTCCTGCGCCTGTAATTTGCCTCAGTCTAGTACTTAAAAGGCTTGATTGAAAAACAGAGCTGGCAAGTTTATTTGCCTGTTTAAGACTCTGTCCGGGAATTTGTTTTCGAGCAGGGAAACGTTTGCCACGTCCAGGCTCCCGGCCCTCGCAGCGATGCTGTTTATTTGCCACCGCTTCACCATTACCTCGGCCTCAGCGCGCCTCCGCTGCCGCTGACACCGTGTGTCGGTGCCCCCCCCAGCTCCGCCGCTGGGCCCGCCCGTCCCCGCCGCGGCTGCCAGCGGCTCGGCACAGCCCCAGCACCGGGCACCGGGCACCGGGGCGCCGAACGCCGGCCCTGGGCTCGGCCCGGCCCCGCGGCATCCCCGGCGCGGCGCTGTCCTGTCCCCGGGTGGCTTCAGCGCGGCGGCTGCGGACACGGGAGGCTGCGGGGACGGGCGAGACAATCCCATTACATGCCGGGCACATTTTCACCAGGCACTTCATTAACCCTTTTCAGGGCAGAGAGCGTGCGTGTGGCTTTTCGCTCCCTCTTTCTGCTTTTTCTTCTTTTTTCCACCTCCCTCTCCCTCCTTCCCTTCTCTCTCTTTCTCGCTCTCTTTCTTTCCCGTTCTCTGTGTCGCTCCCCCCCCTTTTCTTTTCTTTTCCCTTTTCTTTTCCCCTTTTCTTTTCCCTTTTCTTTTCCCCTTTCTTTTCCTTTTTCTTTTTCCTTTTTGTTTTTCTTTTCCCTTTTCCTTTTCCCTTTTCCATTTCCCTTTTCCATTTTCCCTTTTCTTTTCCCCTTTCTTTTCCTTTTTCTTTTTCCTTTTTCTTTTTCCCTTTTGTTTTTCTTTTCCCTTTTCCTTTTCCCTTTTCCATTTTCCTTTTCCTTTTCCATTTTCCTTTTCCTTTTTCTTTTCCATTTTCCTTTTTCTTTTTCTTTCCTTTTTCTTTTCCTTTTTCTTTTTCTTTCCTTTTCCTTTTCCTTTTCCTTTTCCTTTTCCTTTTCCTTTTCCTTTTCCTTTTCCTTTTCCTTTTCCTTTTCCTTTTCCTTTTCCTTTTCCTTTTCCTTTTCCTTTTCCTTTTCCTTTTCCTTTTCCTTTTCCTTTTCTTCTTGCCTTCCCTTCCCTCTTCCCTTGCCTTCCCTTCCCTCTTTCCTTTCCTTTCCTTCCCTCTTTCCTTTCCTTTCCTTCCCTCTTTCCTTTCCTTTCCTTCCCCCTTTCCTTTCCTTCCCTCTTTCCTTTCCTTTCCTTCCCTCTTTCCTTTCCTTCCCTCTTTCCTTTCCTTTCCTTCCCCCTTTCCTTTCCTTCCCCCTTTCCTTTCCTTCCCCCTTTCCTTTCCTTCCCCCTTTCCTTTCCTTCCCCCTTTCCTTTCCTTTCCCCTTTCCTTTCCTTTCCCCTTTCCTTTCCCCTTTCCTTTCCCCTTTCCTTTCCCCTTTCCCTTCCCCTTTCCCTTCCCCTTTCCCTTCCCCTTTCCCTTCCCCTTTCCCTTCCCCTTTCCCTTCCCCTTTCCCTTTCCCCTTTCCCTTTCCCCTTTCCCTTTCCCCTTTCCCTTTCCCCTTTCCCTTTCCCCTTTCCCTTTCCCCTTTCCCTTTCCCCTTTCCCTTTCCCCTTTCCCTTTCCCCTTTCCCTTTCCCCTTTCCCTTTCCCCTTTCCCTTTCCCCTTTCCCTTTCCCCTTTCCCCTTTCCCCTTTCCCTTTCCCTTTCCCCTTTCCCCTTTCCCCTTTCCCCTTTCCCCTTTCCCCTTTCCCCTTTCCCCTTTCCCTTTCCCCTTTCCCTTTCCCCTTTCCCCTTTCCCCTTTCCCCTTTCCCCTTTCCCCTTTCCCCTTTCCCCTTTCCCCTTTCCCCTTTCCCCTTTCCCCTTTCCCCTTTCCCCTTTCCCCTTTCCCCTTTCCCCTTTCCCCTTTCCCCTTTCCCCTTTCCCCTTTCCCCTTTCCTTTCCATCTCTATTTCTCTCTCTCCCACCGTCTCTTACTTGGGGTCAACAGTCACCACTCAATTTGGGACCAACTTTGTGGTGCTGCAGTAGGTGACGCCGCCTGGGGCTGAGCCCATGGCCGAGCTCCCTGGTGCCTTCCAGCTGCTCCCCGGCAGTGCCGGGCCAGCCATGGTGCAGGGCAGAGAAAGGACATAAAGGAAAAAGACGGTCCAAAAGGCAAGCTCATTATTAATACAGCCCTGCTTGTAAATGAAAAATGTAACCCTTGTTAATTAACGCTGTTTACATGGGGTACAAGAAACTTAAGAAATGTTTCTACAAAGGGGAAGGAACTGTTTACAAAACTCTTTCAAAAGTGTGACATATTGCTGCAGTTCCAGCACTAAAAAGCCAAACACACTTACACGCCTTTGAAGTT
The DNA here is from genome assembly GCF_023634085.1 of Falco cherrug. Lineage (NCBI taxonomy): Eukaryota > Metazoa > Chordata > Aves > Falconiformes > Falconidae > Falco > Falco cherrug. Next base: position 28,570,408 of record NC_073707.1, read on the forward strand.
GGCTGGCTGAGGCAACATTATTTGAGTCGGATTCAGATATTGCTTGTGGGTATAACTAATGGCTTTTACCTAGTTAGTGGGCTGGGAGGGGCGAGGGCCTGGGCGCCGTGGCCATTGGGTCCCTCTGGAGAGCTGGGGCTGGCTCCCTGCCAGCTCTGTACAATGTCAACATTGAATATTTGAATTCCCAGACTCTATTTAACAACTTTCTAAATAAATAAACTCATTGTGTGTCTGTGTTTAAAATTATTTCACCTCTTTCATGAAAGCTACAGCATCTTATTACACCGGCCTCTCAGGCTGCTTTTCCCCCTTTTCTTTCCAAACAAACACAAATGGGGCTGAGCACAGGGATTTTTTTTTACTGCCTCATATCTCTCCCTCTCTCCCCTTCTCACTTTCTGTCTGTCTTCTTGCAAAGCATGAGTGGAGCTGCTCAGACATCCCACGATGTCCTTAGTGGGACGGCTCTGTGCGCCTTGCTATCTAATCATAACTAAAACCAAAGCCAGGTTCACCAAGTCGGTTAAATATTAATCATTTCTAAAAGGAGGCCCATGTGAGTGCCATTGCTGCAGCGGTGCCCTGTACATACTCAATCATTTTGGCTGCTGTACCATAGGCGGGCTCCAGGGACAGCTTTCATTGTTGTTGCCATAAATGGCTATTAGTGTTCATATTCACCTATTCACCTAGTTATTTAAGTGCACATAAGTGTGTATGTGTCTGTGCTTACTGTATACGTGTGCATATGTGTGTGTTCATGACATATCTTTCGGTTTATGCACAGAGATATATCTCTCTGTGCGTGTGTATATATATGTATAAAATACCTATATATGTACGTGCACATACAGAGAGAAAGGCAAGTAAATACATTTGATATCTGCGATTGCAGTTGATGTATGTACTGGTTTAGAGAGGGACTGTGGCATGCATAGGCTACAGGGGTGCTTGCAGCCTGTGTACCTACAGGCTCTGAAATCTGGGTGTGTATAGGGAACACAGAGTTGGTATACAGAAGCCTATGTGTTGTTCCCTGGGATGCTTCCAAAATGCACTAATTGCCTACTTCTGTGGTGGGAGTATTCATTGTCAAATATTTATTGACTTCATGTGTAAGTAAAGGTGTCTTGACAGAGAAAGTATTTCTGGCTGTCCTGGGGAGCACAGCTCCCTGATGAAGTTGTGTAAGTTGTTCAAGAAGAAAGTGGAATGAATTTTCTGTCAGGACAGGTACGTGCTGCGGGAGGATAACGGAAAGCATCGGTGGTTGCTCCAGCCCAGGGTGGCTGAGGAAAGGGCAGTGGGGAAGCAGATGGAGTTTCATAAATCTCAGCTGATGAATCCTTGTCCACATAAATTGCCTTGCTTTGCAGTAAACCACTTTCTAAACACATGTACTTTAACTTTGGAAGGGCTTGTTCAGACACTTAGGTTTCCAACCAAGAATTCATGATATTTGTTTATTTAAAATTTAACTATGTTTGCTGTCATTTTTTTGGAGCAACTCAATGCTCTTTTGCCGTAACTTGATACAATCAGTTTTACATCATTTCAGTTTAGTTAGGCAAGGAGTGTCTTATGAAGAACAGAAAGAGGTTTTTAATCATACATGGTTTTCAGACTAGCAGATACAAATGTTGTATTATCTAGTAGGCAGAGGTAGAACTGGACAAATGCAGATTAGAAATACAGTTTATATTCTAAGTAGTGAAGGTATTTAACCAGTAAAACAATTTACCAAGAGCTGGGTGGATTTCAACATCACTGGAATTCCTTTGTCTTAATTAAGGTCTGTTTTTCTAAAAAGATATGAGCTAATCCAAACAGGAATTAATTTAGGGAATTCCTGTAGCCTATATTGTACAGGGGGGCAAACCAGACCCCTCTTCCTGGTTTTATAATCTATGCACCTAGTTAAAGCTGTGTTGTTTCAAATGGAGACATAAGCTCAAGGCTGGGATCACAGGAATGCACTTAAAAACTAAATGGCCATTAAAAAAACCTGGGTTCAACTCAGGCAATGCAGAACCAATGTCTGGCTCAAAGTCTTTTCCATCCTTACCACTGCTTACCTGTACCACAGGCATCCCTGGAGTCATGCTGGGTTCAGGGGTGCCCTGTCTCTGAGTGTAAAGGCAAAGGCAAAGATGAGTTTTGCAAAGATGGAATGGGGTGTACACGCTGAGGTAAGGATACAGAGAAGGGGGTTTGGGGTCACAGAGGTTTGGCTACTGTTCTGCCATGGCTTTCCAGTGTGTTCTGCCATGTTAATGTGCAATTGGTTACTGCTGCAGTTCTTAACAGCCAGACCAGGAACCAGATAAGACCAGCAGAGATCATGATATGGACCAATAAGCATCAGAAAGCACCTCCGGGGCCCCTTTTGCTGCAGGGGCTGCTGGAGGGAGATGTTTGCTGGCAGATAAACTCAGCTAGGTGAAAGAAACAGCAAGGTGGGGAAGGGGATGGAGAAGCTAAGAAGTGGATGTTGTTGTCCTCAGGACTCTGTCTCTTTGCGTTGCCATTTTAAATAAAAAAAATTTCAAATTACGAGGGTATAAAGCCACCCTGCCTGGTCATTCATTGACTTTATGTCCCTCCCTTTTGTTTGCATTTCCAGGCTATAGCCAGACATTCCCTTCTCCAGGGCTGCTGGAAGAAAAGGCAGCCACAGAGCCATGTGGGAGGAGGGAAGCTAGGCTGCAATGAATATTGTATTCAATGCTAAATATGTAACAAAGAGAAAGAAATGTGAGCTAATCCAGCAACAGGAGTTGGGAAGTGAAATACAATTCATTTTATTTCAGGGTTTAATATTGTGGTCTGTTTCAGTGAAGCATTATCTTTTAAACTAGGATATATGCAACGACATAAAACCCCACTACCTTAAGGGAATGTCAAAGTTTGATCTCCAAATAAAGGAAATTCAAAGTTAAGGCTGAAATGTACCACATGGCCTCCAAGTCCTAGGAACAACAGGAGGCAAGGAAGTAGCTAAAGGTATCAGCTGCACTTTAAAACGAGTCCAGCAACTACCAAGCTTCCAGTGCTCATTGCAGATACACAGCATGGTTCGAGCTGGGATTTGTATTGACTAGAGAGAGGCTGGCTCAACAAGATCTGCAATGATCTTAGTCTTTCTGGAAACCTTGGCTGATCTGTGATGAGCATGAGAGTTTTGTGGTGGAAGGATTACAGGTCTGGGCTTAATTTATGCAGTGGAAATGTTCTGTCCCCTTTGGCACCAACAGCTTTTGTTTAGAAAATCTTACACTGGAGCAGAATTTTAGTTCAGAAAAGAGATATACCCAAGTTATGGCTTTATTCCTTTTCTGAAGAATTGCTTGTATGTCTGTATGGGTGCGCTACTTTTTAGTCCTGTTTAAACTCCAAACTAAATTTAAATTGCCTGTAAGATAATCTGCAGAATGGAAACTGCCACACAACCGTAGCCCTTGCTCCCTGACCCAAACCCATATTCCATTGCAAAGCAGGGCGCTGCTCTGTTTTGTGATTACAGTAAGTTAGAAACCAGAAGAGCAAGACTTCTATGAATAGGTTATTTTTGGCAATTGCATCACCAATTATGTATAAAATTTCAAAAAATATGAGTTCTGCCAGTTTGATCTCCGAGAGGGCTACAGAAAATGAAAGCTTTGAGACTGTTGTAACATCATACTATTTTGTCTATTAGATGTCATTAGATTACCAGAATACTGAGACCTTCATATCAACCAATCTAACAAAAATTTCCCAGGTGGTTTAAATTAAAAAATTAGCCATAAATATATTTTGTATAATGCAATTTATTATGGATGTTTATTGTGTGCAGTGGGAAAATGTTTGGTTTCGCATGATCTTACTGTATAACATGTGCCCTACTGAAACTGTTTATACTGTGGCAGCCTGCAAAGGCCCCAGACTAATTCGGAGACTGGCCGGGCTACATGCTCCGAAAGCCACAGGAAGGCAGAGCCCTTCCCCTGGAAAGCCAAAGGGGCAAAAACATCTTGTATGGGACATGTACAATGAGAAAAACTTGTCAGCAGGGAAAGACCTGAATGATAGAAAAAACAGGAAGGTGCTTCAGGGCAACGTTGTTTACTAGGGAAAATGGGATTGAAATGATACCAACTCTCAGCAGGTCTTGTTATACTGGGATGGGGGGCTCGCCTGTGTCCAAGGGATGTTTTGCTTCCTGCATCCCAAGTTTCATCAAGTTTCCCCTTACCTCGGTTTAGCAAGTAGGGCTCTGTACTCACATCCACCCATGACTCCAGATTTGCCCATCTGCAGTGGAGAGCAGGCACTAACCTAGGGAACTAGGGGTCCTGTGATGGACATATCCACCTTCCACTGGGATGATGTGACAGGGAGCTGATAGTTTCAGAAAAACATCTCCTGCCCCCTCTCCTGTTCTTTTGCACAAAGTCCGCATGCTGGCAAGAGTGGAATCATTCCTCAGTTTAAAAAATAACCCTCAACTCCCTCTGCCCCCCCAAGCTCCTTCACACATGTATTAACACCAAACTGGCAAAGCCAATGGAAAAGGATTTTGCATTTTGGCAGCAGAGCTGGCTGAGCGCTCACCGCGGGCCTTATCCCAAACCCACTGGAGCTGAAGGAGCTCGTACCGACTTCAACGGGCTTTGGATTGGGTCTGGCCAGGAGGAATCTGCTTCTCTTTGTCCTTTTTTTTGGGGAGGGGGGGCGGTTATCAGCAGCTTTTGCTCTGGTGGTGAACCCCAACATTATGATGTTGTAACAGATACCTGGATTTACATCAGTCTAAGTGAATTAGGTTGGCCCTATAATCTGGCCTCATTTAAGAGTCATTTTAACTATTACAATGAAATATGAACACTGTTGATGGGGGGACTGTGGTGACTTCACATACTTGTTTCCCACTGTGCCCCATCCATTCCCTGTGCTTTCCATCCCTCCCATGGGTCAAAGGACTGCTGCAGGCTGTAGCAGGCACCTGGGGGGTGCGGGGGGGGGGGGGGGGGGGGCTGTCCAGCAGTCCTGGCTTGTGCTGCAGAGCTCTGCATCCCAAGGACTGCAGTTCTCCAAACAGCCTCAATTTGTACCTTCTAAACAAATAGCTTTCCTGCTGAAATTACGTGGTGCCTCTTATAAGCACTCTGTTTAATGCCTCCTGATTTCACCTCAGACAAACAGAAGGTATGTGAGAGGCAAGCACTGACCGCTAGAAAAAAATTACCCAAACATGTCTAAAACATGGTTTGAGTCACCAGTGGTGCTTATATTTTTGATTTTAAAACCATTGAACATTTCCAGTGTTTGACAGAAATGATTAACCTTTCTCTCTTGAAAACTCTTTGTGATTTGAACTTATTGTGGCATGTTTTATTTACTTGCACCTTGGTGAGGAATTAAGAAATGCTTTTAGTGAGTTTTAATCTTTCCCATTGTCTTTGTGGCTCTACATAAAGGGAGAAAAGGAAACATGTTCAAAAGAATTTTGAAGTGATGTTTCTATTTTACTTTTTTTAGGCTCTTGATATATTTTTGGCTGCAGGGACTGGCATAGAGGATTGGTCTAAGAATACACAACATTGAAAAGCAAAGGCATATCAGCTCTATCTGAGTTAACAGCACTGCTTTATACTTTTGTTGTTTCATTGTTACCGTGTCATGGTAATAGTAATTCACAACATTAATGAAAACTTGTTAATTGAAAAAGGTAAACAGTATTATACGTTTGTCCCGATTTTTTCAGTTCTTATAGTAAGCAATATCTCAGTAGTCACTGGCTGCCTGCGTAAGAGCTATTAAGGATTTATGCTTTGTCTGAATAATTACTGTCCAGGAGTTTGTGGTACACGGCATGATGGAAGATACCAGATAAAGCCAAGGTAACTAAGAAATGAGGAAATGATGTACTAGGTCACTCCAGATGATGCAGATCAGAGAGATCTGAGGACATAAAATTGTGCAGTGTCTTTAACATCAGTGACCAGGCTCAGAATGAGAGAAAAGGTGAAATTAGCTGTACTGAACCAATGCCCCAAGTGAAAACTGAACGAAGACTGAGCCAGAAGGGGTAGAACAGAGTTAGATCTAGGATGGGGTGCAGCAAAGCTTCCCAAATAGTGCTTTCACACGCACCATGCTGAAGGATCAGCCATGGACCAAACCCAGAAGATTTATGTTCAACCTGACATTATTATTTATTATGACTTGAATTAAAGCAGCGACCGCAGAACCCAGCCAGGACTGGATGCTTGTTGTGCTGAGCTCTGTGCAAACATGGGCAGCCTGCGCGGAGCTTAGGCCCTAAGACATGCAGATTAAACTTTGGGCCTGCTGCCCTACGTATGCAATTACAGCATCGTTGGAGGCAGTAATAAAACCCTGAGGAGAAATAGTTGCTTTGAGGAAAGTCCACAGAGTCAGGACTGTGGAGTTCTAGGCTTTCGCTTGCACATGGGTGGATGTGCTTCAGCTTTAATCCCATCAGTTGTCTACTTTTGCCAGCAAATGGCCCCCTGGCTCCATTTTGGATGACCTTATTATTTTTGGCTGTGTCTGTAACCTTGGGTGATCAAGCTACATTAAACTATGAGTATCCTTGCAGCATCACCCACTTGCTTTCAAAGAAAATAACTCTGAGATTCACCGGGAAGGAAGAGGGCAATACCGGCAGATAATCCAGCTCTATAAAATCCCCAGGCTGTGGTTCCAGCCCACTTTCCACCCAGGCTCTGCAAGAGTGATGTGAGCAGTGTGGCTGGCAAGTGCCAGCAACCAAAAAGTCCCCCAAGCCTATAAGTTTTATTAAAGTTCCTTTAAAGTCTGTGCCAATAAAAAGGGTCCACACAACCTCTGAGTGAGGCTTCATAAGCTCAGTTTTATGTTCAGATAATTTGGAGCCAAACCATCATGGAGTTCACAGAGAGAAATATCCCACGGAGCATCACAAACTGCGAAGAAAATGTATTGAGGAAAGAGAGGACTGATAATTTTATGGCTTTCCTTGAAGTTAGGTGGTAAAATGGGCTTTATTTAGTAATTTCCTAACTTCTGATTGCAATTTTGTTACCAGTGCAATGGTTTTAGATATAATATTTTGTAAATAGGGAGAAATGTTAGAAGCCAAGGAGCTACAGCTTTGTGCACAGCACGTGGACCTGCTGTGGGAAGCAGTGCCATGCATTCCTGGTTCCCAAACAACTTGATTTTTGGATCAGGCCTCTGGGCAGGGCATGGCAGTGGCACTCCGTTCTGCTGTGAAAAGCTGTACGTTGAGCCCAGCATGGCCAGGTAGCCCTTGGGATGAATAGTCCTTTTAAAGCCAGGTCCAGGGATGAGCAGCTTACACTTATTTTCGGAGGGTGAAGCATTTCTAATTTGAAATACCTTTAAGAGCCCTGAGTTTTACAGATGAGGTGATTGTCACAATCTCAAGGCTCATCTTCCAAAACAGAGGCTATTAAAATCACATGTCTTTCAGCCTTTTGGCCAAGATATGTGTGTGTAAATCTACATCCAGGATTCCTTTGATGGGATTTACAAGATAAATCTCTGCTATGTTTGTCCTCACACAAATAGTTATTTTACACTCGGCATGGTTCATCTTTTAAAAATCTATTTTACAATGTAATAATTCACACCCACTTCTCTTTGGGAAGTCATTTATAGAAGGAAAATTAAATGTGGCCAGGCATTAGAGGGAGTACTGCTGATATATGCAACAACTCAAAATGTTGAGGGAAGTGATTATGGGTATGGGAGAAGATGCCGTCTTGACCTTGGCGGTTTGTTTATTAGATACTAAATCATGGACATTTCTTCTTCCAGTTATAACTGGTCTGAGGACTCAGATATAACCTTAAAAGCCCTTTCTGGGGTTTTAAACAGAATTTAGACCTCATCAGTGCTCAGTACTATTTATGTAGCTTGAATGAGGAAAGGGAATGTAGAGGCCACTGTGGGAAAGGGAAAAAAAAAAGGAGAAGAAATTAGAGAAAAAAGGAATATTCATTCCGATGGCTGTATTTCCTTTGCAAACTATTGCCCCTCCTGGTGCCACAGAGAAGAGAATGAAAAAATACTTGATGTCTTTTCATCCACTTTGCTTATGTATCTTGTGCATACGACAGCCACTAACCATCAGTCTTGTCCTGCCAGTCTTCTGTATCTCCTTGGAAGAAAAAGGCTATCTCTCATTGTCACCCTCAAAGATAGCACTGGAAATAAGATGGAAGTGACCAGACAGTAGGCAGAGATGGTGTGAGGGAATGGACTGGGAGATGGGACATGCCTGATGGACTGCTGTCAGACCCCTGAGCAAAAGGAGGCAAACAAATCAGCTCTTCTGGCACCTTTCTGCTCAGGAATGTTAAAGTAATTCAGGACATCTGACTGAAGAGATGATCAGTGTTTTTCAAATACAAAATAGGCCCTGAATATGCTGTTCTCCATGGTTTCCTCTCCCCAGTGCTATACCAGTTCTGTGAATATACATATATATACACACGTACATACACAGATATAAATATATGCATGATCTCAGCAAGCTTAATATGGCTAAATCATCTCCGTGCATCCTGACCTCCTGCTTAGTCTCCTGTTTCAGAGGCTCAGTGTGAACCAGGGTGCTGGGCTTACTCTTCAGGTCCACATATTTCTTCCTCTGGGTTCCTGCTCTGCAGAAATAGCTGTGCTCTGTGGGTCGGTGAAGATCCAGCTGAAGCTTGCGAGGGCTGGAGGGAGCAGTGTTGCTTTAGGCTCCCTGCCTGCGGAGTGACATATCAGAAGTAATAAGTCTGAGCTTGAGCTGATGTCTAACAGCACCGGAGAGCAGGCTGGAAGGCTGAACTTCTGCAAAAATGAAAGCAAGGAATTTAAGAGCAGTAAAAAAGAGGTTAAGGAAAGAACAAAAAGGAAAGGAAATAAATGTGATATGAATGGCTAGAAAAACAGCTATGTCCAAACACTATCCTCTGCTGCTGTATTTTTACACAGGACTGAAATAATAGAAATACATGGAGAATACACATTAATGGGGAAGAAGACAATTTCAGAAATTATCTGGATCATCTCGATACAGAAGATATTTTAGCAAAAGATATTTTCTGTGTGTTCAAATCTGCCAATAGCTTGAAGACATATTCTGAAGGAGGCTAGCAAGAGAAAGTGTGTTTTACTGGTGGGGTTTTCAGCCAAACTCTCTTGCTCTTGGAGTTTCTTATCCCTTTCTTCTCCAAGATACCTTTCCCTTGACTGTCAGAGAGGCAGAAGCTGACAGACCTTTCCCCAGCCCATCAGATGTGGCCTGCCCAGCCATACCTCCTGTCAGCTGCAGGAATCACACAGATAGTGCAGGCTCAGAGTTTTTTTCCCCCCCTTACTATGCTAAAGTAACAGCCGCAAAGCACAAGGAACTAAACTGGTGTGAGATCAGAACCGGCTTTGGCAGGGGCTGGACTTGATGCAGCTCTGCTGGCTGTTCATCCTGGGATCCATCCAGGGTGGGGAGAAAGCAGACACAGGGCAGTCTTCACTCTGTCAAGATCTTCTCTAGCTTCTAATGCTTAAAAGTGGAAAATATTTACAGCTCTTTAAAATAAGGGGTTTTCTCTCCCTTTTGGATTTCTAAATGTTCCTGGGGATTGTGTTCTTCCGTGAGTGTTACTTGTTTCAGAGTATAGGATCACAATAAGACAGCCTGGACTTTAATTTCTGTGAATATCTTTATAGGCTTGTTTTCATAGCTATATAACATTATTTTTTTCTATTCATCTCTCATTCCACTTTCTGATATATAGAAATATCAGGACTATGCATCAGTGACTTGTGTTTTCTAGCCCTGGGTGCCATTATCAGTTTTTAGCATATATTTGCAGTATTACAGCTACGCTGATCTTGGTGGCTTTTAAAAAATTATATAATATCTTAAAAAAAACCCCACTCTGTGATGTTGAGGCGTGCAACACCAGTTGAAGAGAAGCAAAAGATTAGACTTGAGTCATAGCATTACTGGTTTCCTGAACATTCAAGTGAGGAAAGGCAGTTAACTAAGTTGTGTGGTGGTGGTTTTTGTTGTTGTTGTTGTTGTTGTTGTTGTTTTTAAGGAAAAGCAAACAAAACCCAAACCCAACAACCAGTGTGGAAGAGAAGGACATCTGCTTTTATAATTATGCATTAACAGGCTGGGACCGTGCACCACCTGACGTTGTCCTCTGCAGCCTTTGAAGAACCCAGGCTGCCCAGCTGATTTCTTCCTGTGGTTGCATCAGGATTTCTCAGGTTTTCCAAGACTCACCCAGTATGCTTGTGCACCTTACTTGCCAGATGGCCTGAGAAGTGATGGGAGGTGGGGGTGGTGGGTGATACAAGAGTGAAGATCATTCAGTACAAAGAAAAAAGAGACCTTGTGAGCGTGTGTCCTGCCGCTCCTGAGCTTGACCTCCATGCAGCTAGGCAGGAACTTACTCAGCTGTGTCACATCATGGTGAAATTGGGCGCTCTGTTTTGGGATTGTTTGCAAGATAATTAAAGAATGTGAAGGCTGGCTGCATGCTGGGTAGAAGACATTTTCTTTGTGCCAAGTGTTTTGCTGTTCATCTGGTAGGATACCATGGAAAATATCGCTGCACCCTGCTCCAGGTGGGTTTGTGGAGCTGCCATCCCAGGTACCGCTCAGCTGGTGGTGGGTTGGGGCCAGGGGTGATTTGTCTTTGGGGCTTTGGGACAGTGTGAAGCTGCCTCTTTGCTGCCTCGCTTTCCCCTAGTGCTGCCTGAAGTTGAAACTGGGAATATTTCCATCTTCTCAGTGTAATTGCATGCTATGAAAGCAGTCTCGAGGTGTCATCCCAGAACTGGTATCAACAAAATGCTATTCCTCCTAGAATTTGGATAGAGGCTACAAGAAATACTCTGATGTTTTCTTGAGAAATAAGTGTCCCCCCCCAACCCCGCAAAATTTTCAGTTATTTAGTGTTGTGTCTACTGGCACAGATTTTTTGTCAGTGTTTGCTACAAAATCCTAAAGCAATAAGAGGAAGACATATCCTGCACGCCATCCCCTGGTGTTTTTCAGATGATGATAGTGATTAGCTTGGGGAATGAGGAATAACTCTGTTCCTATCACAGTCTCCCCATCCACAGCTAAAGTGTTATGACAGTAACTGTTGGATGCTACAGCTTGTTTTTGTCCCTGCCACAGCCTTGAGTGCCAGTGCCTCCATTGTTTCCTCTTCCAGCTCCTTGATTCTGCTGTGTTCTGTGTACTTCCCTCAATGTATAGAAATACATATGAAAAAAGAAAAAAAAATATTTCTGGCTGTGGGTTTAGATTGCACAAGTCAGCAGCAGAAGCCAGTGTGTTTCTTCAGTTTCATGCTGCCTTGGTCAATAATGCATGAGAATGGAGACGGGGAGAGTTTTGCCTGTTGTATTTGCAGCAATGGAGGTGATCGAATAGCACCATCTCACTCTGGTTTTGGTTAATAAGCAAGAAAAGATGTGCTAATCCTGTAGGAGTGTCTAATAAACCCAGCAGAGTCTGGCTGTGCTGTGCCACAGGGACTTTGCTGACCACGGTGGGGGTGAGGTGTGTGCTAGAGGCTGTTGCTGTTGAGGAGCATCCTCTGGAGAGGGCAGGAATTCCTGAAAGGGCTGTCTAGCTTCTTGTGATTCCTCCAGTGCTGGGCTGAGGGGATTTCCCTTGTCGGTGCTAGTGTTTCCCACATTTATGGGAACCACAGGCTTCGCAGAGCCAGCAGCCACCTCTGGTCTGAGCAATACCAGAAGCAGGAACCTGTTGATCCGTGTAAGGTACGCTAGAGCCACAGAGTGGTAGGTGATAACTTCTGTTCCTGATGATTTGAAGATGACTTTTTCCATGCACGTGTGGAAGGGGACTTGCATGTCTGATGCCCCAGGTAAACGGGCAGGTGACGTTAGAGACTGGTGCATGCGCTTGAGCAAACGTGTGTGTGACTGTAAGCTCTAGCACGTTGTAGCTAGGGGTTCAGCATGTGGTGCTGGACTGGTCTGTGAAAAACCTAGAAATTATTTTCTGACCAGGCTGAGGCATCATTTGCCATTTAAAGCTGTAAATCTGTGTTTATCCAACATTAACAGATGTAATGTAAATGAGTTCCTGTGCTCTCTGCTGGTTCACTAATGGTGCTTGTTTATAAGTGCTTTATGTTAACAGCTATTTGATGGTGCCCATTAGTTTTTCCTAGGTTAATGTTATATAATAAAGCAAGTGCTAGCCAAAAGCAATAGTAATACGATAAACAAAAAATCCAACTGCTGGGTGAGAAATGTAATGGAGCGAGGGCTGAATTCTGGTGGGAGTTTGGTTTAATCTGAAGGTTAAAAAATGTTATAATTTGGGTTTAAGTAAATTGGCTCTTTAGTCCCAGAGGTCTTGCTCTTGTACTTCTTGTGCTTCCAAAGCTTCCACTAATGCCGATGGGAGTCTTGGGCGCACAAGAAATGCGGGTTCAGGTACTAAAGTTACAGATTGGCTTGGACCAAAACCCCTAATCCAAATACCTCCGGCTTTTGAAAGCATTTGCCAATTGGATTTGAATCTGGACACAAACATTGTGGCTTGAGCTCATCTGAGCTCACTTACATCTGTGTAAATCTGTAGTATGGCCCCAATCCAGCAAAGCACGTAAATATGTGCTTAATTTGACTTCAAGGGGACTATTGTGCGCTTAAAGCTAAGCATGTGTTTAAGTGCTTTGCTGGACTGAAGTCCAAATACATGGGAGTCAATGAAATGACACCAAATAGCGCAGTGTAAGTGAGATTTGAAATGAACCAAAATGTTTGTATTTCTACCTGGAAATGAACACCCTGTTCATATCCTACATTCACTTTGTATTTTCATCCATCTGCACATAATGTATTCTTTACGGTAACCTGTCCATTCACAATCCAGTAAAAAAGAAATATACTTTGAATTTTCTTGCTCTATTACTCATATTTCATGAAATGTGTTCTTATGCCAAGTGTCTGTTTATATATATTTATACATGTTGTTTCTTTATTGATATTGGCAAGATACAAGAAGAAAAGAAATATTTTATAGTTAAAAACTTGTAAACAGTTTTATCCATCATTTAAAACATTTTTTTAAAGAGTTTACCTGACATGGTCAAATTAAATTATTTTTGGTTTTGCCAGTCTGACCAAAAAGAAAAATATTTGTTAAATATATAGGTTTTTTTAAGCTGCAAATACATGTTAAACATGTTCACAATTAAGTCACATGCGAACGTGCCTTTAACTTAAGTACTAAATGCCGCTTTCGTACTTTAAATCCCACTTCTAGTGATCACCACACTACGTAAAGCTGTCAATGAATATTTTCACATGAATACATTAATACCAGTTAAAAGATTGTGTATTGCTTGTTGTGAGGAGAACACAAAAGGGTTAATTGAGCCCAGTCCTGTGAAGGCGGCAGAGGCATAGACTAGAATTGGGAATTAAACCCAAAACAAATACAACAAGAAATAGCCCTTGTGCCTGTGTATGACGACCACAATGCAGACATAAAGAAGTGTAAGCTGCAAACGTCTGTAGGTTATTAATGAGGTAATAGAAGCAAAATTAGGTATCAGCAGGGTTTGGCTTTGTTTGAATAAACCCAAAATCTTTTATCTCAGAATGCTCTAGGAAAGACTCATAAGCTGTGATTTGGTGGTCCAGGCTATGCCCTTCTTGGTTATGGGAATTGACCCATGCCGTTTAAACTCACCAGTGTTTTCCACTTAGGGCAACCAGATGTGGGATCAGATGCAGAGAATGGCTGGCTGGGAAAAGGTTTGCATGGCAGTTTATGAGGAAAAATGCTTTTGTGTGCTTACTTTTGAATCAAAAGAATATATTGCACTTCAGCTTTGTGTGTCTGGAGAGTAGATGCTATTGTCTTGCAAAGCCAATCTTAGGGAAGCATGTAATGGCAGTGCTGAACCCTCTCTGTGTCCAGTGCTGACTGCTGCAGAGGGCAACACTGCCTCCTCGTTGCTTCCAGCAGCTTCCCTCTGGACTTACCTCAGCCTGGAGGAGAGCAAAGCTTGGTCACAGGCCTCTGATCAAGGTTTTGTATTTGTTCCTTTTAAGAGTAAACTTTTCTCCAAAATAGAGGGAAAAATACTCCTTTCATGACTCTCTGAGGGGTTGACAGCCAGAGATGCTGCTGATGCAGTGCGTGGAGTGATCCGCCCTGCCCTGATCCCTCCTCAGCCCTACTGTCACTTAAGTAAGTGGCAAAACTCCCATTAACTTTAATGATGGAGAATTGACCCTAAATGGATAAGGTTTTCCTTTAATAAAAATCACTAAAGGATTCAATTACACCATAAATGTATTCAGTGGTTGTGAAGTGATTCTAGTGTGCATACAGCCAAACCCTGAATTCCTTCTCAAGTAAGTGTCTGGGTGAGGATTGATTACAAATCCTGCTCTAAGTTACACCCGAATAACTCCCCTGGAGCTGATGGCATCACTCCCTGTTTCCCTTGCACGGGCAGTGCAGGGAGGCTGAGCTGTACTGTCGCATCCCGCTTCTGCTCACCTCAGATGGGGGCTGGGAGGGATGGAGCCTATCCCTGCAGATCTGCAAAGCTCCTTGCAACCCAGAGCAGCGCCTGTGGTGTGATGGAGGTTGCACCAAGGGTGGTTTTGGCCCTTCAGCCTTTGAAGAGCTCTGGCATGATGTAATCCCAACTCTGTAAGCTGCTGTGGGACCCTCGGGTTGGGAGATGCCCTATAAATCTCGGTCGCTGGTTTTTGTTACCTGCCTGCTATGTTACTTGACTAATGACTTAAGGTAAAGAATGGATATTGGAGAAACAGGTAATTAACAAAAACATCCTTCTGTGTTTTCTGCTCAGCTTCCGTGACTAGCATTTTCAAAAGCTGGGCAGATATGATTTGCAGCCTCCCTTTTTCACAAATGCGAAGGCAGGGCTGATGTGAAAACTGGCAATCCCTGAATGTTTTCCTAGTTTCCTGCCCTTGTGCTTGATGCAGCTAGGGCTGGTTTTCCAGAGAACTGCAGGTATCTGCCTTGATGTGATGTTTTGGAGCTGCAGTTAGTTTTTTTCCGGAGCGTGGGGTTGCTTTGAGAGTGGCCCGATGCAAGTGCATTAGCAAAGTGAGCCCGCTATAAAATACTGCTGCATCCAGCTGCCCCGTCAATAGGTCAAGCTATTTGTCTGATGCAGACAGGGTGTCTAGCTCTCCTGGCAGAGTCCCTTGCTTTGGCATGGGAAAACCTGTTTTGTTTAGCACTAGGGAAACAATATGTATAAATAGTAATGCCTGAACCTAAACACTCCTGTTGTCTTTATGCACAGGGTGCTGCGTTACTGGTTATTTTATGATAGATTTTTTTTTTTTTTCTCCCCCCAAAGGACTTGAGTCCCAGCCTGCGGAATAGCTGCTGTTGAGTGGAAGCATTCCTGCTATTTTCTCCTCAATTCAGAGGAAGCAATGCACTTGTTGTGTTACCTTGGTGAATCGAAAGTGGTTTTCACTTCCCTCAATTAAGCCTCCTTTGGCGCTGGCCCCTCCAAGGTGGAGAGCAGAGCGCACTCAGGAGCACTGCCACTGATTTGAATTCCTAAATTCCTCTCCTTGCAAACTTCAAAGGCAAGTATATTACTCTGTCTAAGAGGAACCAATTATGTAAACCCTGGGCTATTCGGAATGTTCCATAATTATTTATTTTCAACGAAAGAGGTTTTAACCTAAACTAGACAGAAAACTGGCATTTCTCCAGTTATTAGATTCTATTGAAAAAGGTATTAAACAATGGGCAGGGTAACAGGGTAGATTAGTGTCCCTTCATCTTCCTGACCTGGGCATGTGTCAGAGCTGTAGTGAGCTGACAAAAATTACTTTGATTTGATGACCATTAAAGGTCAGGAGCAGAAAGGGATCAGACGTCTTGGTTGAAGCTGAAGTACACAACATTACATATTGATAGTAATGAAGTTGTTTTATTTAATAAGCACCATCAGATTTAAAGGCTTTGTTACAGTATCGGGGCTGGGAGGAGGAGAGAGGCAGCCAGGATATGGGCTGGGGGAAAGAGGGAGAGAGAAAGTGTTCTGGAATGAGTGAAATATGTCCCCGGAGTAATTTTTTATTTTATAAACTGAATGCAAACCTGATGGAGAACTATGGAAATGAGCAGTCATGCTGGATACATACACACACTCTCTCAATATTCCTGTACTGTGGGTAATGAAAAGTGCCTTCAGGGATAGGGTGGCCTTACCATTCATCAGTGCCATAGCCTTAAGTGGGTAATAACTAAGAGCTCCCATATCTGGTGTGTATATAAATTCTAGCTCCTCAGTATATTTGCTGCAGACTGTATTTAATTTATACAATTCCTTAGCTTTAAAGCTGTCAATTGATAACATTCAATCTGTGAGCCTGACTGATAAAAGGGAAGGGAAGAAGTGCTCTCTAGTGGCTAGAGCAAGAGAAGGGTTTGGGGACCAAGGATCTGTGCTGGGAGTGGAGTGGTACTTCACCTGGGCTTTCCTCAAGGCTGAACCCCACCCCCACCCCTTTGCTTTTCTCTTTACCCCTTTGGGACACAAGGTGGTCGTTCTGCTTGGCAGGTGTTGCATGTATCTACAATCAGCAGACAACCATCTACCATGAGGATGAAGGTATCACTTTTGCCTCTAATGGTGACGGGCCTTCCCTTGTGCCTCTGACCCTTGTGAGTCTGGGAGATGCTGAGAGCTGTGACTTTCCCACATCCGTATTCCAGACCTGTGTGTAGGGTCAGTCACTGTATGTGGGAGGGTTGGTGATGGAGCTGACTGGCTTTTGGAAGGAGCAAGAAAGGAAGGAAGTCCCTAGCACAGCAAAATAAGGGAGGCTGGTACGCAAGGGCTCTGCAGAAATTAGCTGTCCCACAGATGCACAAGTGGATGTTGAACTTGGCCAGCATGTGCAAATACAAGAGCTGACTCTCCCCTCAGACACAGCAGCGATGGGGGATGCAAGTCTCCACGACTGAATGATGTGCCAGTCACTCAAACGCTATAAAGAGAGCCAAGCTCTTGCACTTCAATAACTTTGGGAAGTTGAAGGGAAAATGGCCAAGCAGTTTGGAATTCAGCTTGTGAACCCAATATTGCACATTTTTCATTGCACAAAACAAGCTGTTATTAACAGGGAGCTTTGTTCTTGATCAACATTTCAAATGCCCTTGTGTTGGGGAGGGGCTGGTCCAGAGCTTGGCTCGGCTTCCCTTCATTGTAAGATGTACTGGTTCTTCCTGACCCCAGGCTGCTGCTGGGCTGCAAAGGCTTAAAAGCACCTGGCTGTCCCACACGGGGCCTCTCTCATGGCACAGTGACAGCACCCATGCGGGTGGCTGTGGGTCCCCGCTGAGGCTTGCAGCACTGATGGGACTTGCAGAGGTGCAGCTCTGCAGGCACTGGTGATTCCCACTGGTGCTGGACCTGGTATGAGGCACAGCAGGTACTTTGTAGCCCAGTTTGGGCTCTGTAGGCTGGAGGTGGCCCTGTAGCCTGGTGCTGCTGGTGGTTTTGGCCAAGGCATTGGGCAGAGCTGTCGATGGGGCACACCATGGGTGAAGGATGTGGCAGGATAGGTGCTGGCCAAGGCAGGTCTTCAGAAGAGCTGGCATCTGTTTCCCCAGTATATGGTTACACATCTTCCTGATTGAGGGGCCAGGAGGTTACCCTGGCTTTCAGGGTAATTTCCTTCTCTATATGGGACTATGAGAAATGTCATGCCTTGCATGTGGAAGATTTTAAAAAGCAATTTAATATATTGATTGGGAGAGAACAATAATGAGAGTGGACTGGATGGTGACTTTGTAGATGAGGCATCCAGAGACTGTTGTTCTTATGAAAGAGTTGTGGTAGAACGCTGGTGTGGGCTTGTGCATTTGCTGGTTTGTGTAAGGGGAAATCCCACTTGCCCTGATGATCAGGGTCAGTCAATTTGTTGAAGACTATCTTTGCAACCTGGCTTCCAGGATTCACCAGAAACTCCAAATAGTGCCTTGAAATGCAGCTTGATAACATTCTTTTTAATTCTGAACTGCTGCACCTGTTGCTTAGGCTGCAATGCTGTGATTAGATTCAGAGGGGTAACGCACTACTAGTGCCTGCAGGAGCAGGACAAATATTCTTACAATTGCTAAAATAATTGGGCAGGATTATTTGCACCCAGATGGTGTTATAATACAAGTTCATCTGTAGTCTTAAATGGCTGAAGCCTTGATGTTACCGTTGAATGAGGCCACAGAGCATAGTTCCCCACAAAGTTAATTGGCTTCAGACAGCCAAGAGTGGAAAAGATTGCGTGATCCAGGAGGTGCTGGATCCGGCCAAGAACAGTGTGGGACGAGCAGGAAGCATGGCATGGGGCAGACATCCAGGAAGAGGATGTGAGGAGGAGTGGGTACCACGTTCCTGGAAAGCCGGCTCCCAGCGGAGACAGGGTGCTTGTTCTGAGCGCAGTAGCCTGCAGGTCAGAAGATGCACATCTAAGTGGAAATGTGCTGGTCTGAGGTGGATTTGGGTTTGCTTTGGGCTCAGATTCAGAAATAAAATGTTTTTTTTTTTGTTTAGCAATGCCCCATCCATGCACCTTGCTGGAGACACCTTGTTTCTCAGTGAAGTGGGGAAGTTGGCTCTTGTATCCACTATGTACTTCTCCTACAAGGCTCTTAACTGCTCCCTACATCTGTGACCCAGCCTCTTCAGGCAGTCTGTTTTTCAGTCACTGCTGAGCACCTTATTTGAGCAAAGTAACTTCATTAGAAAAGGGTCCCAGTGCAATCAATAAACAAGCAGTGAGTAAAGACAAATAAACTTGAAATGGGCATCATGATTAACCTGCTTGGGGGAGAGTAAAATGATTTAGCAATGACTGAATATTTGGCAAAGAAATTTTCAGCTGGCACCTGCTTTGCCTAAACTATTTAAATGGGAGAAGAATCTCCTGAAAAATGACTCAAAATGGCCCAAATTGCAGTTCAGAGCTTGCAATAGCCCGAGATAGGAAACAAAAAGAAGGAACATTTACTGGAGAAGGGCTACAAGGTCTTGGAGGACTGTGATGGAAATAAACTTGTTGAAAGCTAAACAAAACCATGTACCACCCCAGTACAAAAGAAGGAAGGAAGGTGATCACCGTGAAACACTGCTGCACGGTGTGAAACCCCTATACCCTTCTAAGAATAAGTCTTCCAGCATATGGGTCAGGAAGCAGCGTGGCTTCAGCCTGGATGCCTAGCAAAAAACCAAAGTGATTGTTTGGTGGTATGTTAATATAGCAGGTGCAGTTTTATTTAAACAAGAGGTAGCTATTGTTTTCTGGAAGTGTGATTTACAGGCTCATAGCTTATCCCGGAGGATCAGGGTGTTAAGTCATGTACGTGTATGTGTGTTTTAGCCCAGGGTGGCCGTTCCCCTGTCTGCATCTCTGAGCCAGGAGGAACTTAAAAGGGAAGGGCTCTGTAAGCTCAGAGACATGAAGTCAGGAGGGTTTGTTGGGGTGTAATAAGTAAAACTACTGAATGTGGGGACCTGGATTTGGGATGAAAGGGACGTGTGTTATCCAGTCCATGTCACGGTCTGGGAGGCTTGTGCAGGACCTCAGCTGATCTCAGTGGGGTTTAGGTGTGAGGATTTGTGGAAAGAACCTGGCCTTATAAACATTGCTTGCCTGGCAAGCCGTGAGAGAGAGCAGGAATTAGCAAATATCTTCATTTCTGATGACTTCAACACGGTACCTCTGTGGCTGAGCACAGAAGTGTCCAAAAAGCAATACATGATTTGTGTATTGGCAAATAGCACCCTGAGATCTGGCTTCTACCCTTTCCCTGTCCTTATTGATTTTGCTTTTCTTGAGCTTCCTCCTGAGTGAACGGGCAGTAGGAGAAGCCCCTTGTCCCATAGCAGAGGCACTGAGCTATGCAGGTTGGAGCCTGGCCCACCCCCCTCAGGGAAGCCAAGCTGGTTCCCTCCCATGGGGCTTTAACCCCATGGCAAGGGGCTCCAGCTGGTGCTTGCTGTTGTGGCAGCTCTATATGCTTTACTTGATTTGTGAGCTCAGTTATGTTAAAAGGCTAATACGAAGCCTATCTTTGCATGGCAATGTGTTTGGGTGGACTTTTTTGCAGGGGGAGGGGGAAAACCCTAGTGCACTGGGCTGGTGGGCAACCATGTCTGGTCCTGCTTAGCTCCACCGCAGCCTTTTCATCCTACCTGTACCTTGTCTAAATTTCATTGCCTTTGTGCAGAGTGCAGGTAGGGATACTGCCAAACTCTTCTACAGCTGGTGGTTATTTATATCTATTTGTTTTCCCTCTTCTGCCTAGACAGCATCTTTCTAGAACAGTTAGGTGTTCTCTGTTGTGCTCTGAGTCCAGAAAAAATTATAGACTGGGTAAAATAGTGTATTCCAACCCTGAAAAGCTTGCTGTGTTACTTTAATTAGAAGGTGGTGACTTTTTTTTTTTTTTTCTTCTTGGCTGGAAAAAGAGACTTTAGGCTTATTTCTTCGATTTTACTCTGCTGTAGACTGGGAATAGTTTCACTGGGATACATGCATTTACACCAAAGAGGAAGCAATGTGAAGAAATGGTTAAATGAAGGCAAAAATTGTGGTTAATCCACTTACACAGATTATCTTTGCAGATACCTGTGTTACGGAGTGACAGACATTTTGTTTTCCCTCCTTTTAGTGTTGGAATTGAACACAATGTGAGTGTGGTGGTGGTAACACTAGACTTGCCCAGCAGCTGGGTCTGCCCCAGGCAAGCAGGTGCTGCCTCCTGCAAGCCATGGCCAACCCCTCAGAGAAATCCCAGCCAGGATGCTGCAAGGTTACACCAGGGTGCTGTGGAGGAGTTTGGACTGCAGCTCAGGTCCATATGCAGTGCCCCATGCCAGCAGGGCTGAGCCCCCAGACCTCCCTCCCTGCCCTGTTCCTCACTTAGTTCAGACCCAGAGACTGAAATGGCAGCTTAATGCTGCACTTTCACTTGTGATGATTAATATTACTCTAATATTTGTCTGATGGTAACTCCCACCGACGAGCAGGGCAGCGCCCTGTTGTGCTGCTCATTGTACAAGCTGTAGTAAATGACTGTCCCTTCCTCAGTGAGCTCATAGGCTAAAATTAATAGTGATTTTGAAATGCAGAGTGCTTTCTGAGTAAGCGCTGTTGTTATTATTTCTGATTTTTTTCCATAGAAACAGAACATTTTATTACTTTTGCTGAAGAAATCCACGTTATCAGTTTCCTTTCACACAACAAAACACCCTTCCATTCTTCTTTAATAAACATTAATCGCTTAAAGCTTGTTCTGTGCTTTGCATGTAGAAGCACTGCAGAAATATCAAGTATCCTTATTTTTTTCCTCCTGGAGCTTCCAATTCACCGAATCCACCAAGCCAAGATAACACCATCTCGGAGGGCCAGCGCTGCGACAAATTTACGGTCTGGAAGCTTATATCTTTCCAGGCAATTGTCTTCAAACAGACAGTGCATTTCTGCGTGGCAGAGTCTTAGGGCTGGAGTTTCTTCTGAGAAATGGCCGAACCTGCCACTGCTGAACTCCTGAGTGACAGCAAGTGCTTTTCGGCTTCTGTTGTGATTTTTTTTTTTCTTCTTTTTTTTTTTTTTTTTTTTAAGAAGGGTTGGCAGCCTGAGCTATTCTCAAGGATTTGGAAAAGAGCCACAAACAGGAATTATTGAACAATTGCTCTGTGAAACTTAAGATAACAGTTTGTTCCACCACAGTGGAATTGCTTTGTGGTAGAAGGAAATTATCTTTTTAGCTCTTGATTAACATTATGTGAGAAAAATAAAATTAAAGCCTGATTGTATCTGTGGTTGAATGGAATGTGTGTTTGTGCGAGGGGAAGAGGGGACAGATGTTTGTGGGTGACGCATACAGAGATGAATGTTAGTGACACCTCAGATTGTAGGTGATTCACAGATTGTGAATGTTTTTAATGTTTGGAAAATTCCTTGTTCCTTCTTTATTGTCAGACTAATGCTCACTCTGTGCTCAATATGAGGACAAATACTAGATCATTAATGAGTGTAAGTGTGTACCATGATTTGTGGGTGGGAAAGCACTCTTTTTGGTGCAAAATAATATCCTTGACATTATAATCGGAGTTTTGGTCTTTTTGGCTGGTTCACGGTAGCAAACAATAACTTGCATCTCTATAGTTACTGTATAAATAGTACACTAACCCAGGAGTTTATCACTCATGCTTATTAAAAGTAAACAATATTATTGAGAGCACAAGTACATTTTTAACATACTGGTCCAATCCAGCTGCCTTTGAAGTCAGTGGGAGACTTTCCCCTGTTGCTGAAGCAAGCTGGATCAGCCCCTGAGAAGGCATGGTGAGCAGGGCCCGTGTTTAGGGTATTGATGGCAGAGGGCTGCACCTGTAGGCAAATTCATTGTGTGAGCGCAGGATTTTGGTTCAGCAGGCCCTGTATCAGCTCTCTTGTGCTTGCAGCATGGGGAAATGCATTTAGGGGTGCTCCAAAAGGGTTATATTAATTTATTTCATTAAATTCCCATGGACATGGGTAGGAGTTGCCCTTTCTTATTGAGGGCGTGGTCTGTTGGTAGTGGATGTTCTGAAGAAATGAAGTCCAGGGACACACAGGCAGGTGATTTGCGCAGTGCATGCAGGGTTTTTAAGGAACCACTGCTTGCATGAAGCCCTGGAGCTCAGCTATGAGGTTGCATCTGCCTGGCTTCCTGCCTGCCCCGGGACTCTCACCGCTCCACAGTGGCGGCAGCTTTGACACCCTGCAATTCAGAGGGAAGCTCTGAGGATGCCGAGATCCAAACATGAACTTTCTGGGCAGGCCAAATTTCTGCTGTGATCTCCCAGCTCGGTGCCTGTGCTTATCTGTGTTTGCAAGACACGCTGAGAGATCAAAATATGCCCCTTTTGAGGCGATAGGAAAGAGACAAGATGCTTCTTTAATCACGTCTGATAAATTCTCACTTGTAATGAGAGCCCTAATTAAGGGAAATTACCTATTGGAAAAGAGTTAAAAGGGGCCCCCATACTCCTTCCAGCAAACTTAAAGACAAAAGGAAGTTTCTAACAATGGGTCACTGGAGATGCATTTCCGCTCTGCTTTAAAAAACAAGGTACTGTCTAGCTGATGAGCGTTGAAGGCGAGCAATGAGGCTTTGATGAGCCCTCTCCTGCTTCCTGATATTGTGACCCTCTTAACAAACACCATGGACGAAAATCAGCATGCCTTCGGTATGCTGTAAGTGCAGGCAGGCTATCTGAAGAGATGCCTCACTTGCAGGATATGGTTTAAATCCTGTTTTGAATAAGGTTTACATCCTTGTCACTGAAATAATATTTTTGTACCGTGAAAATCAATGCAAAGAGACAGGCAGACAGGTCCCCCAATATGTAAACAACTTATCTTTGATGTCACTTCTTGCTGACTTTTTTTTTTTTTTTTTTTGTCCCAAGGAATGTCCAAAAGTTTAGCTGTGTAAAATTACTTTTATGTACCGCTCCACGATGCCAGAAGGTGTGCACTGTTCTTGATTTCAAAATGTGGGGATGGGAGGCATGTAATCTAGACTGTTTTGTCCTTATTGCTCTGAAATCAGCTCTTTTGCTTCCACTTGGGTGGCTGGGGAAGTTCTGGTTTTCCAGTCAGCTCTGTGATTAGAATGACAACAAGAGGGATTCTCTCTGGATGCAGGGGGAAAAAAAAAAGAGGCTCTAGGTCCAAGAGTTTTGGTCACTGTGATCATCTGGAATGAACTTTCCACATACCATTAATTTCTCCTTGATGGCGCATGCTGGAGAGAGCTGTATGTGGTGCTCCAGACATACTTTACATACTGATCTCTCCTTGGGCTGGTTTGCAGTTTCTGATCTCAGTGTGCCTTGCAGGAAGCATCAGTGAGAAGCAACATATCTACTCTCCTAGCACACAAATTGCAGAACCTGTTTGCAGTAAAGCAACAGAAAGGCTGTATATGCAGTAAAAATACTAGGGTTTGCTTGCGAACACAGTGAGTCGCAGTTTCAGTACTGGAAGTTAGCGCCTAGGCTGGGTGATGGACAGTAGCTGTTTGCAATCCTCCTGTCAGATTTGCCACACCCAGCATGCAGAGCTCTATGTTACATCTCTGAGTCCTGAAAACATTTGAATTGACATCCAAATTTTTCAGCTTGCATCGGTTGCTAATATAAAGAGCATCATTGATCAAACCATAACTTTGTTCCATGTTACATCGTGCTTGTTTATTTTTTCTTTCTGTGAAGCAAATCATCAGCAATTTTCCCCATCAGTAAATTTTTTTGTTTCACAAAACCACAACCACAACCATCAGTGGCTTGAGCCATGTTATTTCTTTATTGTTAGGCATTTGTAATATATTTTTATTACTTGCGATATGAATGTGGCTTAGGCATGTTTAAACCACCGCAACTCGCTTCCCCACACCTCTGTGTGATGGGTGTTGCTACTAGCTCTTGTAAGATAAAAGAAAACTAGGGTGCGCAGAAATGAAACCATTTTCTTAGAGATCCTGGAGGAACATGGCGGGGGGGCTGAAAGGGGGATACTGCTTGTGGTTTGGCCAGTCCTCGTCCTAACTGCAAGCTCCTCTGAGCAGTTTGGAGTGAAATGTGTGCAAGGGGTTGGAGCCATGGGGAGGGATGGGGCATGGGCACTGCTCCAGCTTGGAGCTCCTTGAGCAGTTTGCATTGGTGTGCCAGGAGCTTTGGAGTGACACAGGATTTTCAAATTAATAGCACGCTTGAGGATTTTCCAGGTACTGCTAGAAAATTACGTGAGCATGCTCCCAAATGTAAAACCAGATGTGCTGGGTCAGACCACAGGTCTTTCCAGCCCAGTGTCACATCTCCTGCAGTGGGTGGCCGGAGCAGGGCATAAGGGCAGGAGACGTGAGTCATGGGATGTCCCAGAAAACTTCTGTGTTTGGCATCAAAACTTCGCTGGTGAGGAGGTGTAACTGCACATGCTAACTAGTCACTAGGGAACTGCTCTGCTCTTGAGTTCCAAATATCTTCTGAAAACATGTGGCTGTTGCATGATTTGCTGGCATTGGAGTTTAGCTTTTAATTGAAGCATGGAGGAGCTGGGTGGAGTGTTGGCCATGCTTGTAGGCTGGGAGATGGTGAGCTCTGCCGATGTAGGTTCCTGCCTCTGGTGTGTAATGGGGTTGTGTGACACCCTACCTGCTGAGCTGATATCTGAATTACCCTGAGAGCTGGCCCACTCCAAGCAAAATCCTCTTAAATACCCTGTTGAGCAAATTCCTCCTGGGATTTAGGTCTTGGTGAGACTAGAAAACCATGTGGATGCTGGCTGATGGTGTTGCAACACTCCCGTTTCATTTGATGTAAGCCAACCACAGGCTATTTGGGGTGCAGCTGTGCTGGCATCATGCTGGCATCATGCACAGATTTATTTCTAACAGCATGGGAAGCTGCTGCCTCCCAGCATACAGAGCTGATGAGCAGCTAATGCTGCTGCCATCCTCCTGTTGGCACCTACCACCGACTGTTTTGCTGCCTTTTGGAGACCTGTGTGATTGCCTGATCCCTGCCTTGTAGCACCTTGTGATGGTGATGGTGCTTGTGATGGTCCCCTGTCTCACTGACTGCTGAAATGGGAGAAGCATCAGAGACAGACATGAGTTCCTTCCTCTGCACAAAGGAGCTCTTACTAAATAATAATAATAATAATAATAAAAATCCCTCAATCCTTTGCCTTTCCAGAGCTACTGACCGCTCTGAGGAGGAGCCTGTTATATATGTGAAAATGTGGGAGGTGTAACTGTGTGCGAGCAATGTGTGTTTAGATGGACTTTTGGTTTAATTTGAAAATTGGTTTGTTTTATACTGGCCTCACTTGCAAAAAGGAATGATTAACCCAAACAGGAGCGCCTGCGTTACTCACCTTTAATTATGTTTGCAATACATCATGGTGATATGGGGGAGCAGAAAACCTTTCTGTATCCAGCACATTTGCCTCATAGCATATGGTCCTACGGAAAATGTTTTGATTCAGAGCCCCCAGCAGCATATGGTGAAAAAACTGCCCCTGAAGTCAAATTGAAAGTAGAGGCTGGTCCTGGGCCCCAGAGGACCCCGTGTCTCCTGCCAGCCGGCAGGACCAGAGTCGGAGTATGTGTCACTGTTTCACTCATCATGAAGATTTTATATTTGGTTTGGGACACTGGTGCATGAGGTTCTGGATGTAAAAGTCAGAAGAGATATGGTTCCTGTAATGTCTGCAGAGATCCTTGTGTCGATAAGGTCAGCAGCAAGTTAATAGATTTTTATCTTCTCATCACATGAACTTAATATAGTGCAACTGTTGGAGGGGAGGGGAGAAACCTTCCTGCCATTTTCTGATGTGTTTCAGGGGTTTTTAAAAGACAGTGTGTGCCTTAAAAGCCCCTTTTTGCTTAAAGTGAAAATCAATAGTTCAAAAATAAAAATATTCAAATATGAACTGAAGGCTAGATGTTGTGTAGTAACCACAGCTAAAACTAATTACAGCTGGGTGAAGAGGGATGCATTTCTCCATGGTGGTGATGAAATGGACAAGAAAGGGGAATGGAGATTTCCTATTCATTGCTCCCAAGAGCATCAGACCAAGTTTACTTAAATGACGCCAAAGCAATGTTCAGCTCTGTGCTCCTGCCTGCAGAGTAACGCAGAAGCAAAACTGGAGGCTTTACATTACAAAAATAGCCAGAAATGCTACTCGGTGTTATTCCTAAATCAATACATGTATGGGAATGAAGACCCTGGCTGAGCCCTGGGGCACTTGCATAAACCTCAATAAAGGGGATGACAGTGCTGCTAAATGTAGGGGCTGCTGCCAAGCTGGGAGCGAAGAGGAATTGAAAGGGGGAACAAGGAGATGGGGAGGTAGAAAGATGCTCTGCAGCCATAAATACCTGTAAGCACCAAGATCTGGTGTTACTCACATTGCAGCCACCACAATGGAGGAGATGGAGGAGAGGGGCTGTGGTGATCGGGGAGGGGGCTGATCCTGTGCCAGTGCTGGAAACCTGGGGCTGAAATACGGTTTCTCTGTCAGGGGCGAAATCCATGGAGGGACACCGGCGGGTCACGCTGACTAGTAGGGCTCAGCGATCAAACGTGTCACACCTGTCTTGGCCACGGGTGCAGGTGTTCTAGGTCAGCTCTCGCTGTGGTTATCAATCGCTGACAGTTGACAGTTTAATTTTACACCACAAGTACCTCATTACTTGTGTAGGCACTTGAAGAACATGTGGGCACTGGGTTGGATCAGTGATCAATGACAAAGGTTGCACAGGGTGCAAGTGGTAGCAGTAAAAGTGAAGGTCTCCGTGCATGAGTTGGCAGTGGTGGGGATACATGACAAGGGGAGTTTAGCTGACAAACAGTCTGTCAGGGCTGGAAGAATGGAGGCTTGCCGGAGAGCTGGCGCTCCATTATAAAATACAGCTCGCCATTTAAAAAAGGGAGGGGGGTGGGGTGGGGTGGGGGGGAGAATAAGGGGGAAAAAAACCCCAAAAAACCCTTGCTTTGAAAAAGTGTTTAAACAAATTTAATGCATGTGGGGGACTGTAAATTTTTATTCTACGAGCATTTATTTCATGACATGGGAGCATCCAGGTGTTCAGGAATTTCATATTAAGGGAAAGCGGAGATGCTATTTTATAGAGATATACCTGCACGCTGCTGCTGGCTCAGGTTGCCCGATAGGTGCAGATTAGGGATGTCCAATATATAACCAAATCTTTCCACATGAGATTCCTCTCTGTGTATTGATAGGACGATTTATGACTAAATCTGCTGTGACAGATTTCTTCTGCCACAGTAGGGAAAAATTTGTTGTTTCAACACACTTAAAAGTGGTGCTTTAATCAATCCCATCCAACTTTCTGTTTTTGGTGCTTGTTTTCCTTTGCAGAGTTTCTGACATTCTTTTCCACATCGAATCTAGCCGGCGGATTATGTCACTGGGGCGATGACTGAAAAAGAGAGACATATGGCATTAGTTTGGTAGAGCCGTGTATCTTGCATTAGGATGTAAATCTTGTTTGCTTGAGAAACTGCACTGAAGGATACTTTGCTCGAGGTATAACGTAACCGTGTTATTGAGTGCACCTTATAATAATTGATATGACGGGAACGATATTAATGGAAATAATGTGAATTTCACCCAAACTGTAGTAAATAAGGAAAAGACTAATAGTCTTTGCCCTTTGCTGAATTGAACACATCTTAAAAAAATATTCTTGATTATTTCTCGTGTGCTGATTAGGTGTAGGCTAACTTTGATCATATCACCTATGGTTCCCACTGAAAGGACACGTGTGGTGTGAGTCGCGGTTTTAGAAATTGTTAAAATGATTGAATAAGCAGCTCAGAAAACATACAGCTTTAAAAAATGAGATGCACAGTCTCTGTTGGTGTTTTGTATTGATTTAATAACAGTGCTGGAAAGCTCTTGTGGTGCTAGGTATGCAGGCATAGAGGTCCCTCTCCCACCCCTCGCCTGCGAAGCCGAAGGCACCATCATCTTTGCTCCTTGTTTAGCCCCAAGGTATGTCCAGTCTTTAGTAAATGACAGTGGAAATGAATGGATTGTGTGTTAAGGATGGAAAAAAACCCCTTCCTATAAATCGTAGCGAAGGACCCAAGTCAAAATGCTGGATTCAGATACCCCTGAAATATTAATTAGCTTCTGAGACAAATCTGGGCTTCTGCAGAGTCTGGGATTGTTATGGTCTTTTTTTTCTTATTCAGGGGCTCTCTAGTATTTATTGTAATTTAACTCTAGATAGTGGAAAGGGAAGTTTAGGGATATGCTGTTAATGCATCTAGTGATAAAATGATTGTTATAAAATACTAGTGGTATAGATTGTCACAGCCATCAGAACAGCGAGCCTGATTTCAGCTCCAAACCAGTGTCTCTATCAGTGTTCAAACAGGGAATTAAGATTATTTTCATGACTTTTTCTATTATTGTGCACAATACTCCTTGCCATATCCATGACTACCACTTTAGCGAAAGTAACCTTCTGCAAAATTTGGAACAGGGCCGTCCATGATAAAAATTCATGTCTGATGGGTAAACTCAGTATATTATGATAGCCAGATAGGTATAGTAACTACTAATAATCAAATATGCTTGTTGGGGCTGGACTGACTGTAAATTTGATTACTTGAAAAACAATACTCCATGCAATGTGAAAGCAAGTTTCAGGCTGATAATCTAAGATAGGCTGTGTTGTGTCCTGATGCTGACTTGAACAATCCCATCAACTTTAGTGGGATGAAGAATGCTCCAGTAGGGCTGTCTTCATGCAAGCACCCTTTAAATTGTCTTGAAATCAACAGATACAAACCCTCTTACTGTATATAGATCTATATATCTAACTAGCTGCATGCTGAAGGTGAAGAGGAGCAGGCCAGTTGTGGGTGTGTTGAACCTTCTAAATGTGGTGGCACCACAGGTGGTGGCAGAGTGGGAAGGAAATGTGAGCAATGACAGGAGAACAAGGGGAAGTGGGAGGAAAAAGGAGGAGGGATTGATGAGCAACCCTTTCTGTCCATGGTTAAAGGATAATATTGCAAGGATCCAATGTGATACAGAGGCCTGGGATGATTGTGATGGGGGGGAATGAAAGAAAAAATGCATTGAGACATGGAAGGAAGTTCTGGGCTGTGAGAAGGAGTAGTTTAGGTCACTATTAGGTTAAGTTAGAGAAAATGAAGTCTGGAGGAGTAGTGGAGAGGAGCACATACTCCAGGAGGAGGGTGGACAGACAGCGGAGGATGAGACAAAGAAAGGGAAAGTAGCTGAATTTAAATAGTAATAATAATAAAAGGGTCTAGTCTTATAAGACTTTGGAGAACCCAGAGTTTTCTGACTGTGTGGGTCCAGCCTACACAGGTAGGTATCAGGGGAGCATCCAGTGTGCTTGCTGCTGTGTAAATAAAGGGCAATTTTTAGTAGAAACATAAAATGTCAAAAAATATCTAGCAGAAAACAGCACACCAAAACTTGTAGTGATCTACAGTCTATGCAACACCACTGACTTCACTGAGGCTTCACAATCATGGGTGGTGGGCAAAAAAGAAAAAGCCACCTGGAGTTTTTAAGGAATTATAGGGGTGTATATTTCCCCTAATGACACTGGTGCAAATCCAAGGCACTCCCACCAAAGCTGGAGGTTGCTCTGGCTTTCCGTGGGGTACGGATGCTTGTGTTTGGCCAATGGAGGTTGTTTACATGAGCATGACCTCACCACATTTGGTGGTGCTCCTCACTGGAGGTGACAAAGAAGAAGTTGACTCAGTTGCTGCTGAGGAAACGGTGGTCATTGTTCCAAGTGTTACTTTAAATATAGGGGATTTTCTTGTCATGTTTATTATTCAGGGCTAAACATGACTGGTCTTTTCTAGCTACATCAAAATATTGCTTTTAGGTTTGTCTCTTGACCCTCCTTTTTCTCCTCTACCCCAAACCAGCCACTTCTATGTTTCTTACAAAATTTTTGGATTTAACAGGGACATATCCTGTACTCTCCTGCAAGTAGGTTTAGCTTTATTGGCCACTGAGGAGCAGTGCCAGTTGAAACCAATCAAGAAATTGGCCCAATGTTTCCAAATTTCTCGTAATGCATGGCAGTGACAGGGAGAGACAAATGGCCTCAGATCTCCCCACCTGCATGGCAGGTTCTTCTGTTTGGTTTCTTTTCTGCTGGCTCTTACCCTGCCTCAGTGCTGTGTAAGGTGACATCTCTAGTTTGCATTGCTCTTAAGATAGGGGGACTTTAATAAACTTTTTTTAAAAAGTTTTGAAATGAAGAGTTTCCAGCAGTGCTCCTGGGAGCAAAACTCATCCCCTTCACCCAGGAGCTTTCCTTGGTGAAGGAGCACTAGGCAGAGTGCTTGTGTTATTTGAAAGTAGATTTCCCCCATTGTTTTTAGGGCAAAATGCACTCATCTTTGCATAGAACTAAATAATTGGGGATGGCTGGCTGCCTGTCCCTGTGTTGCAGCATGGGGTGGGGGGGAAGGCTTCCCGTGCTTTCCTGTCCCCTGCTCAGGGCTCATCCCCCTTGGAGGGTCATGGTCACAGAGATTGGGGAAGCTGGGAAGGAGCTGAGGAGCATTGGCTCTCAAAGGGGAAAGCATGTGCAAGGTCTTTCTCCTCTCTCATTCAAAATAATTCCATCTTTTTCTGCTGATTTACATGAAAGCAGGATTGTGTTCACTGTGATATTAAACACTGCTCTAATGACTTTAGCATGGCTTAGGCACATAGTCTTGTACCATCTCCTCCATGCAGGGCCATGGAGACCTCAGCAGCTCTTCTCTGGAGGGAGCAGGTGGCAATGTAAGAATCACTAATAGGATTGGGATGTTTTTCATAGGGCGGATGGTACAGAAGGAATGCTGCAGTGAGGCTGGGGACCAGGTGCGGTGCAAAGCAAGCCCTGCCTGATTTGAAAGGCAGAAGTGTTGTACTGTGATGTTACTGGTGGGCAAGGTTGAGTGGGTGGGAGGTGGATGGTGAACACCTTGATGCTGAAACATCCTGGTGTTTGGGCACGAGGAGTTTCCTATTGGTTGGCTTGTTCTTGCCTTGCTGCTCGGATCATGAGGCACATGCTTTGGGTGGGAAAGCACTGCAAAGATTGCACCTTACTAACAAGTCCCATGAACAGTAGCATGATGCTGGATATTTTTTCTCCAAAGGCAAGAATAAATACAACATTTATCACAAAATACAAAGAAATAATGATGATGGAAAGCCAGGTTGGCTGGGGTATAGGGCAGGTGAGGAGGTGACATCTCAGCCCCATGCCAGGACGTTGCAATGGGAGATGCAGTTCAGCACCCTCTTTGCTAGCATGTTAACACTGCTAACATTCAACCAGATTGCAGAAAAAGGTTTTAAAAGATGCATCTGATTTTTCTGTAGTGGGTAAATGAGCCACAAGTGGCCGGTGGGGAGGCATGCTGCGCTGCTCTGGGATGCTTGGCTCTCTGCAGGGGCTGGGGCAAGCGACAGACAGAAGCACCAGGTGATGTGCTGGCCCACACCAAGAGCACGTGTGCCTTGGTGCTGCTCTGATGCTCCCCATATTTTGGTGGTCTTTAATTTGGCATTACATACTCGGCGCTTGTCTGCAGCTCGTATGATTCAAAGTTCTCCATGGGGTCTAATGTACAAGGCTTGGCCTGTTTTCATTAGGTTTCCCAAGCTCTCCTCCCTTCTCCCCAGTGTCGCCGCACAAAGACACTTTTGTCAGGCGATGTTGGACTCTCCTCAAAATCCAGGCACTTTCAGGAAAGGACTTGGAAGTCTATCTTCTCAGTTTCCATATCCCTTTGCCCTCTGCTCTGGCATTTGGTTTGATTGGTTGTGGAGTGTCGTGTCCCCCCGTCCCGTCCCACCCCCCCTCTATATTTTTCCCCTCCTACTTCTTTTTGCAAAGTTGATCTGTCTGCTCCGGAGTCTATCTTGCAAAGAAAAAAAAAGGTATATTGCAAATCATGCAAGCTAGCTCTCTGAATTATTGCACATTTTAAAGCATTAACTCCTTCAGTCCTCAGCTGGTTTTAGTGCTAGGACCAAAATCATGATAGGAATGTTAAAGGAGTATTATTATATTTTATGTTCACTGCCACAAGTTTAGTAAGAAATTTAATCCCCCCTCTCTTGCTCTCTCTCTGCCTCTCGAGAAAAAGAAAGAAAAAAAGAAAGAAAACTGGCACCGAACTTCCATTTGACTTGGCAACTTTTTCACTAATGTGATTTGATATGCTTTACTAGAAAGGGTAACGTGCTAATGTTTCAGAAGAGGCCGATTTTCTATTAGTGAAAGTATGGTATATAAAAGATCAGGCATTGCTATTAAACTCTTCACTCAATGAATTTATAGCCTATTCTAAGTGGTAATGATATAATGGAATGCAATCATTTAATATTGGAAAATATGTTTGGTTTGACGTTTCAGGGATTCCAGGAAATACTGCTATTTATATAGCTACATCTGTGCAAAAATTAAAAACAGGAAAAAAAATATATCAAAAGTAGCCCAGCCAGAGAGTTTGAAACCCAGTTATTCAAGATACTTTCATAATGCGTTATATAAAAATCATGTTTGATATTTTCATTTATCAGTTTCCTCAGAATATGCATCGTGATTTATGGACCCTGAGTACTGATACCGTAAATAGAGTGGTGGTGTACTATTTTGTTTCACGCATTTTTAAACCAGTTTGTAGATTACTTTTTCAGGGCAGAGGTGGAAATAGTATTTCTGCCTATAGGATATAATTACATTATGATTACTACAGAAGAGGACATAGTTCAGCCCCAATGTTTCAATTAATAATGTACTGTCAGCTCTGAGGGATGATATGAAATTGTATTGGATCAAAGATGATCAGCATCAGCCGAGGCTGCTGTTCTCTGTGCTTTTCTTTTTCCTTCTTTTTTTGTGTGTCTGATTGACTCTGCAGTTTTTGGAGGATAACATTCTGCTTAAAAGGAAAATACTACATTTTTGTAAGCCTAAATAGGTTACTTTTAAGGGCAGGAGTTGGTTCCTTACCTTATATGAGCAGACGTTAAGCTCCTTCCATTATATTTTAACGTCTAACATCTTGCGTATACCTTTTAATTGTTAATGTGGTCAGGCAATAAATTCAGTGTCTTAGGGGAACTAAGAATAATTTTCCAAATTTCATTCTCTCTAGCCAGTTGCTAGGAAATGCTTTAGCGAATAATGTATTTAAGATATTTGCAGTGTCTCAGTTTAATATTTGTTCTGTATTTACATGAAATTCTCATCAAAAGGGAAAGCATAATTAAAATATATTTAGTTTCTGGTAGCATTTAGCACTAGCTTGAAATATACCACCAAAATTATGAAATCATTTTGCAGATAAATAAGAAAATATTATTTGAAATCTGACAAGGTTTATTTGAAGTAATGCTTACTTTAAAAATAACTCCTTTTAGATCTAACAATTCTACACTTCTTACTGAAAAATGTTTTCCCAGTAGCATACATATCCTATATCAATGTAACTAAATTTATATTGTTATAAATTTTTGAGGTTGGATTCTTGAGTTTTGAAATTAAATAACTATAGTTAACTCTGTTAAGTGTAGACTTGAATTTGATCAAAAATAAGAAAAGCACTTATGACAACCTCTGTAAATGCTTAAATACTTTAGTTGTGTTTGTGAGCATTAAATTGTATTATAAGGAGCCAACACTGAGTATGTGTGCTCCTGTGGGACAGCTTTGACTTTCGGGAGATTAAAAAATCGTGCATTAATGAAATTCTGCAAGTTTTTTATTTAATAGATAGTGCTTTTCAGGGTATGCAAAATAATTGGAAGTGGAATGCTATATGCATCTTTATACTCACACCACATAATGTATATAATTACTTGAAGAAACTGCTTAACTTTAATGGGGCGTTTCTTGATCATATAATAGGAAAACTAACAGCTTTAATTAAGATTTATGAAGCAGAGAGGTAATATATTCTGCTAAATTAGGTAACTATTGGTGGGTAGTGTATTTTTAGGCAATTAAGGGCCCGCTCCTGCAGCTCTCTGGCTGTGTAAGTCGTTGCCAACTCATGCAAGAGTCCTGCTGCCACGTGAGGCTTTAAGGGCTGCGGGAACAGGGCTGGCTTTGCTGGGGTGTTTTACAGCCCCTAAGGTACGGCAGAGAAAAGCTACATATATATGCTGGGCTTATTCCTGGTTTTAGGCCCGGCTTTGGGGTCTTTTTTTTTTTTTCCCGGTTCCTAATACTTTGTATATAGTAATCACCAGAATGAAGACAGTTAGCATCCCCCTTGGTAGCTCGTGGGAGCCGGGGGTCAGCTCAAAGGAGCCCTCGTTGCTGCAGAAGGAGGTGCTGGCAAGGCTGTTTGGGGATAAGTGGGAGCGAGGAGCAAGCAGGACTGTATTTCCATCTGGAAAACTTAACTGACCATCAGAAGAGAGTGGCCAGGGGCTGTTGGAAAGGCGACGCAGTGTGGTGCGGCAGTGCGTGTGCTGCAGGTGGTGGGGTGTGCTGCTGGCCATGTGCTGGGAACCACAGATATGTGCAGAAAAAGGGACTGGGCAAGAATCCTTTGTATTTCCATGGTGCAAATTTCTACCCTGTGTTCTCATGTGTTGTACAATGAGCTTGGATTCTTCCTTTTTTCCCTTCACTAGAGCATGGTTGAATAGTGCATCTCAGCTCTGATTTGACCAATAACTGTATTCCTTCTGCACCCTTGCATCTCTGTAGAACTGAAGATTGACAGCCACGTGTAGTCCCTTATTTCCAAAAATGTTCTCAATTTTTGATTCGCACCAGTACACGAACAATATTTTCTAAATGGTTACTTGCCACCCATGCTCACCTGAACAGAAATCGCTGCCTTTCTGAAGTACAAGCACCTGATTGACAGAGGTCCTATGAATTCTGTAGGAGAAAGGTCTGAAATAGTGGTGGATTGCTTTATTATTTAAAAGTGGACCAGACACTTTAACGCCTGGTAGAAAAGTAAAGGTTCTACACCCGGATTTATAGGATTTGTACTCAGTAGGTAGATAGTATTTGTGCTGCTAGTTGATAACAGATCTTTCCACTATGGTAAAGAAGATTTCTTTATAATGGCCTCAGTTTGCAAAATGGGGAAACTGAGACAAGGGGACTTGACTAAGACCATGGGTCAGTCACTGTTTCTGCTGGGTTGTGAATTCTTTTTTGGCTTTTCTTATACAAGTGTCCTCTAAACCCCATGCAAGCCAAGTTACTTGGAAGTCACTTTGTTTACAGTAAGAATAGGTTTGTCTCTTGGCTGGTTGTTTGGTTGGGGTTTTTTTGTGTGCGTGTGTTTTTTTCTTTTCTTCTTTTTTTTCCCCTTGCGCTCATACTAGTTCCCTATGTAAGCTAGAGGAACTTACTCTATTTGAACTAAGGAGAAACAGCACTTCTAGGGAAATAAGTGGTCCTTGAGCTCTATGATGCGGGAGGAATTGAATATATTTTGTACCATGTGAATATATTTAGTACCTCTGTATCACTACCCTGAGTTTTGCTACGTTCCTCAGCTCAATTCTTGTGGTTTCCCTGATGCCCAGTGTGCTTCTCTGGTGAAAGGAAGAAAGCTTCCAAATTTTCCTGTTCGCTGTGAGCTTCAGCTGGTGACACCTCCCTGTCCAAACCTTTCTAGGCAAAGCAACTGGGACAACCCCAATTTTCACTTAAAATACAGTTTCTAGCACTGCTTGTGGAAAACAAGTGCTTGAAAACGTGGCCTGGAGCACCGAGCCCAGTATCTCATTAAATATAAAATATCTCATGATTTTTAGGTCCCTCTTCTCATAACTCAAGGTTTTTGTATCCTGCATGTTGGCAGTTTGCAATGGTACTTTTGGGGTCAGTCAGAGACAGTGGTCCCAAACTCAGCCCTTCAGTGCCCGTGCTTTCTCCGCAAGCATGCCATGTTTGAAAGCTCACATATCATCAAGGCAATATTTCTAATGAATTTGGCTTGGGAAGCATGTTAGCACTATACAGAAAAGGAGGGTTGTGGGAAGTACATTTTTAAAAGTACACCCAACCAGATAAATAGTCTTTTAAAACCCAAAATAAACAGATAGAGAAAACTCACTTAGGCAAAGGATGCATAAATTATCTTTACCCTGAGGATGCAGTAAGTTATTCCCTCTTTACATTCAAAATCTCAATGTTTTCAAAGTCCGTATTTCATGTCTAATCACTAAGAATGCCCTCTTTGACTTCACCCGCGCCTGCAATCGTGCCCTTTCCTGAGAAGGGCCCATTTGTCATGTGGGGAAAGAGGGTTTAATTAACCAGGGAAAATGTACCTAAGGTGGAAACTGTGAGCTCTGGCCATGTTTCCGTAGAAAATACGAAAAAAAACATGTATAGATGGCCCTAAACTTTTTTTTTTAAATGAAAAGACATTTTTTGTTTCCCCCACTTCACTCTTCAAAACCCAAAGAGGTTCTTTTATGTAGCATTCCCATCTGTCTTACCCAGAACAAGTGTGGAATGTGTGTTTATACCCCACAAAAAAAAAAAATTCAAATTCACTTTTTCCTCTGTTTCCTCTTTCCCTCTGGGAACCCAGCAAATGTCTCTGTTGTGTGCTCAAAAAGGAGTCAAGGTTTTAACAAGGAGGAGTTGAAGAAAAAAAAGGCGACTTGCAGATCCTGTGCTAAAATTCCAAGTATTTCTTTAAAACAAACAAAATTGGAAGAAACAAATGTGAAACTGTCAAAGGAAAGTGTTTAAGTTACTGGAAGGCTAGGGGAAGCCTTAATTTTTATGCCAGCTAAAAAAGTTATGTGAGTTTTTTATATCAGAGCTTTATTTACTGTTGTGCTCAAAAGCCATATGATCACTTACTATGAAAAATGCAGCCATCTGCAGCATGCGTACCTTGTCCCTGAGATGCACTGCATACACAAATGCATAAGGGATCTGCTTGTAGCTTTTACTGTGTTTTCAGGGCAACAAAAAGGCCACAGAGCTTTCTTTTAATCAAACCCATGATTGTAGTTTTGCTACAGCCACTAACTTTGGGTCACCAGCAGTCCAGTGGGGCTGTCCATGTACATGGTTGTTTTCAGTGTGAGTCTTTGCAGTCTTAGGACCTCGTAACAACTTGTTTAACTTCTCTAAGCATTTACTTGGTATTTAGTCAGAGTTTTTCTAGGCAAAGACAAACAGTTATTCTGACTGGGCAATACAGCTGGGTACTGGGAGTCAGGCTGGTATTTGGCCAGTGCTTGAATTTCCACGCTGTCATCTTGCTCCCACTGACAAAATGCACTCGAAGGTGCCTGGTGACTTTGCAGGTGCTGTTATGCTAAGCAAGATGCTGCTTTGGAAGAGACATCCTGAAAAGAGACATCCTTTGCTTCTCAAAGTTGGTGGCAAAACTCTCACAAACCAGTGAAAAAAGAGGACTGGGCTCATGTTATGCTGGGCATGGCTACAGTTCAGGCTTTTCTTACAGAAGTATTTCCTTGGAAATCTGGTTTTATCTTCTGAAGCAGTGAATTATTCTTCTCCAAGTTGAAATAAGATGCTGTGGGGACAAAGGGACAAGGGGTAGCAGAGTGACAGAAATGGCAGGTCCTCTCACAGAGCTATGGAAATGTGTCGACACTTTTGCAGAAGGGATGAGAGAAGCCTTCTTTCTCTTTACATGAAAAGCATGGGGAGGAAAGGAAAAGGGCTGCTGCATTTCTATCATCTATAATCCTCCACTTAACCTATGAATTAGCCCTTGTGTGAGCAAAAAGGAAAGTTGGTGGCTAAACCATAACCCACCCCCCCCACCCCCCCCCAGTGGGTACAAGTCTTCCTTTTCCCGTCCTGAGCACTATATATAATGGGGCCCTTGAATTAAGAAGATATATTAAAAAGAATCCTGGCTGCTTGCACCATTTTCTTCCTGGCTGTGCATATATTTATGTAACGTCCAATGTCCCAGGACCAGCCTTTTCAGAGCTGGTGTCAAGGTGTAAGGTGCAATTTTAACCTAGTAATTCTGTACCCACTTTAAACTGCTGCCACAAATATTGGAAAGAGTGGATGTCTAATTACCTGTTTGTACCCAAACTGCAAATTAGGTTTAACTACAATGTGCACTGTGGTTCATGGGGAGGGCAAAACTATGTGCAGAGTTACCTATAAGTGAGCCTGAGCCAGCAAAAACAGAGTTCAGAAAGTAGAAAATCCCACAGTGAGCTGGATGCTTTGGCCAAGAACCCTCTCTCTGCCATAGCTGATACCATGAATTTTAAAGGAAAATATGAGAGGTTTTGAAATAGATGAGGATGAGATAGCTTCCCTGTAGGTTGCCACACAGGGTGAGGTTCATCTTGGCTAGCTTGAGCTGTCTGAATGTTTGGTATTGGTATCCAGGTCGATGTGGCACTCACTGTTGCCCACCAAGGGAGCTTTGAGAAAACAATAGTGAGCCCAGCCATCTGGGGTAAGGTCTGAAATGTGTCTTCCTCCATGGACTGCAGTGGGAGACTGGGTGACCACTTGCTGAGAAGCGCTTTCCCTAAAGCTAGGCGAGATGCTCTCTGGCCATAGAATCTGGCAGCTGTAGAGATACAAATGCTGAAGTTTGTGGTTATTGTTCGTTTTGTGTGATGTTGGCACCCGGAGGAGCACTCACCATCTGCCAGGTCTCCTTCCTGCCTGGAGGTGGGATGGATGGTGCTTGGGAGCAGACATGGGGTCCTGGAGCACTTGGGTATTGGAGTCTTCTTGTTCCAAGGCTGGGCTGTGTCTGTACAGGGTGCAGGCAGGGCAGGAGTAAAGCAACTCAGTCTGGCTGATGGGGATTTATTAGTGAATCCCTGAATGAGGACAGCAAAATGTGGGCTCTGTGGTTTCTGTTGTTTTGCTATTGCTGCCAAGGTGCATGTGGGAGGATTTCTTGCATATCCCTTCGATGGCAGCCGCTTGGTACTGGAGGCAACAAAAGTCAGTGACAGTAGATATGTTTGTTTATGCAGGAAAAAGAGTGATGAAATGGGACATGAGGCTTTTCCAAGGGTAGCTGTGAGTCCACCTAACAGAGTGGGGCTGTGTTGTGAGCAAACTTCCCACAAAGAGACTGCCCTATCTCTGGGCAACAACACCAACAAATTGTTGTACCATCTTCACTGAGGTTCAGGGTAGAAGAATATCGCCTTTATCTTAGTCCAGGAATGCCTTTGTCCTGAAGGGGCAACAGGCGTTTAGCAGCAAATAGCCTCTGTGTTTGACTAGTGCTGGTCCGCAGTCCGGCTGGCCACACCAAGTGACATGCTGTTTTTTTTATTATGTAGAAGGAAATTTTGCAAATATGCCCAAGGGCGAGGCAACATCAATAATCAGGGAATGAAGGCTCTACTACATTCATTTGGTTTCGTAACTTCTGTTGGGTCACAGGGGAGCTGCTAAACAAAACAAAACAAAATCTCTTGTATACTGGCTATATTTAGTCGTACGAAGCTTTGCGTTTGTTCTGGGGATGAAGAACAACATGTCCAAACCTGGAGCCTGAGGTTTAGCGTGTACTTAAGCCCTGGTCCTGCAAAGGCTTATGCGTGTTCCTAACTTTGCACATTTTGAGAGCAAATGAACTTTGGTATAATGAGACTACTCACAGGTTGTAATGGGAAATGTCTGTAACCTGTGCAGATTATTTCTTCCACACATTCATAACACTCGTGCACGTATATATGCATGTACATGAGTCCAATGTGTGTTTGTACTTGTGTGGTGTGTATATATATACATCCCTGAACTGAAGGAAAAATGTTGACCTTTGCCTTCCAATTGCTTATCCAAATGTGGCTAAAATAGTATCTTATATAAAATAACTTGATTGTGTGTTTCGACATCAAACAAAACTCCCGGCAGTGGCTGGCAGTCCCTGAAG
Organism: Falco cherrug; assembly: GCF_023634085.1. NCBI lineage: Eukaryota > Metazoa > Chordata > Aves > Falconiformes > Falconidae > Falco > Falco cherrug. The sequence continues at coordinate 28,610,982 of NC_073707.1, forward strand.
CAGCGGCCCCTTCTAGGCCACGTGGGCTCTAAAACCATACAATATGAACCCTCTTCCACTGCTGTACTAAAATGTGTGACTACACCCGCATCATATACTTACTTTCCCTTTATTGTATTGAGCAGAACATTGGGGTTTTTTTGGATGGGGGGATTTAAAATAATTTATGTGGGAATATATGAATGTTAGGGAAAGTTAGGACCTGTATGGACCTGTTATCATCAAACAGCTGTCAGACTGGATTCAAAGCAGTCAGAATAGTTTGATGCAAGTATTCATAGTCATTGTAACAGGTTTTCCTGTTCCTGGCAATCAAAAATCATGAATCGGATACCTCGGAAGTATGGAAGTTAAAGTGCATGGATTTCTTTTTATTTTCTTCAAGTCCTTGAGTTCCTAAGGTAGCTTGGGTGAGAATTTCAGTTGTCCTGTCATGTTGTAAGCTGCTGCTTCTAATAAAGAGTTGAAATCCTCATATATTCGCATGACTCCAAGAGCTGAGGCTTAACGAAAACCATAAATTATCAGTACTGATGCTAAAATTGGAGGAGTCAGTGGCACAGCCAGTTGTGCTGTGAATATAGCACAGCTTGTGAGTTTGCAGGATATTTTTGTTGTCATTGCATTGTTTTATATATTCTAAGTTGACTACCCAGGTGGCTAGATTCATGACGTACCTATTCAATTAAAAAGGGAATTTAAACATTGATGGTAGAGGATGAACCATGGTGACATGTCTTCAAAGTGGCCTTCTTTAATGTAGCTGGGTGGCTCCAGATGCTGTGCTCCCCTGGCCCACAGGCAAGTCCCACAGCAGGGACTAAAGCCAAGGTACAACATTGTAACAGGCATCACTCTGCCCTTGCAGCAGATAAAATAATAATAATAAAAAGGTGAAAACAATACATACATTTTTTTGATTATTTAAAACTTGCAGCAGAAACACACACTCCTGCTTGCCTCCCTGTTACTTTACATAGAATTGTTATGCATTCTAAGTAGTAGCAGCCTGGGCCTCTTGACCTCACAAGAAGAGCTGTTACTATACATTTAACAAAAACAAGGTATTATGTATTAGCCTACACATTTTGCAATAGCTCCAGCAATCTAGTAACTACAGTCCAATTTAAACCGTGCCTGGAGGCAACAAAAATTGCACAAAATGGCAGCTAATTTATAGAAGGGAGAAAGGAAATATTTGGGGGTCTATTCCTTCAAGCCATCTGATTCATATTATTGACTCATTTAGAAAACAGAAAGTGAGCAGAGACAAGTTTTTAAGGAGTTTGGTTTCACACAAATGACTTGCAATTGCAGCCCATTATTTTTATACCAAGACTTCATTAGTCATATCCCCGTCAAACCTGCGAGCAGTGTCAAATGTTTTCAGAAAACACACCAGGACAGGTATGGAACTCATCAGCCCGTGGCAAAGGTCGCTCTCATTAAGGAGTCAAAAATGAAAACTTTCAGTGTCTCTAACACATTGCACAGACGCTCCTGCCCCCACTTCTGAAACGTGGGGCCGAGTGAGCACCTCCTGCTCCCCAGACATTCAAATAAGATCAAGATGACAGGGCAAGAAAATGAATAGGATTCTTAACTGGCTGTACTTTATAATATGGTACTGATTGGAAACAACCAGAAAGTTGTTTGCCATGTCTATAGTACCATTTCCTGAGGTTAAACATAACATCTGAAACGAAGCAATTAAGTCCCTTTAAAAAAAAAAAAAAGAGGGGGGGATGGGGTGGGTGGAGAAGGAAAAAAGGGGAGGACGTGGGTCTGTGCGGTGCTGACTCGGCACGCCAGCCATGCTCTGATGAGCAAAAGAAATGTCTGTGCAAACTTCTTCCCACCTGGGAGGTTGGAGGGGAGATAGCAGAGCTGTGACACTGGAGTTGTTTGGGGCTGGCTCTCAAGCTGTGCCGTGACAGATGTGTTTTGAGGAATTTTGAGGCGTGGAGATAAGAATAACAAAAAGCCATTCACCAAAGAGCAGTTACACAGGCTTAGCACAAAGGGGTGAAGAGAAAATGTGTCAATACGCTCCTTATTTGTGGAAGGTTTGCCGTGTTTCTGCAACACGCTGCATTTTGATCTGTGGGCTGTCGCTAACAGAAGTGAGGGTTGCTGTGTTGCCCCTCCAAAGTTATTCAGAGCATCCTGGCAATGAAAAAGGATTCCCTTTAGCTGCTTTGCTCTGGGACACAACAAAGTCCTCCTGATGCAGAGAATCATTGTTTGTCTTAGAGGATTTGCTTATCTGAAAATAGCGTCTATGGGGTATTACAAAAATGGCAGAAATACTCTTAGGAAGGTTTGTTTTTTGTTTGTTTTTTTTAACTGCTCAGCTCATGTAGGCTTGGATTTGTTTGCTGTGCTCCAAGCAGGTCCCTGGGCAGCTGGGGATGGGGTCTCCAATGTGCCTTGGTCTTGGCTTTTTCAGTCCTGATGCTCTCTGGGGGGCTGTGACAGCCTTCAGTTACACACATAACCTCTACTGAGTTCCCTGTTGGCTGGGGACAAGAAACCTGATTTTTGTGGGTTAGTCACTACTTTTTGCAACACTAATTTGTGAGAATTTAAATGGTGTAGTGATTACCCAAAGGAAATGGTTGAAATTGCAGGTTATTTTTCATGTAGGAAGCTGTGTGAACAGATAGTTTAATATTTCTGTTTGGAAAGCTTGGTGTCTTGTCCCCTGTACCAGCACAAACGATGGCATGTGTGTAGGGTATTTATTCACACTTCAGTATATTTGCCTCTCTCTCGCTACCTTGCCTCTTCATGCCTATGCATGTGTGCTTGAGAAGCCGAGGGGCTTAAAACCCCTCCAGTCTGACAGCTGGGGGCACAGATCTCAGAAAAGCAGAGAGAAACGTCAGTGCTGCTGAGCAGGTTGTGGCCGTGCTGCTTTCACGTGGCTCCTGGCAGCTCGCTTCTCCCGCTGGAGACTTGGCTGAAATTTCAGGTTGCTTCTTGAACATGGAAAATGGAGGTGATGGGAGACACAGAAAAGCTTTAGTTGTTTTTGAGCTTCATTATGGGAGTCTGTATGGGGTAAACAGGCTCCCTGAGCTGGCTCCTGGCCCCTTTGGTTGTGTATAATCTGCTAGGAGGTCCTGGGGAGGAAGGGGAGAGCCAGAATTTCTGGGTTCAGTCATGCTGCTGCCTTGGTCTCAGACAAATCTGCTTCTTGGTTACTTGGTTCCTGTCTCCGCAAAGTGGGACCAGTGTGGCTCTGTGAGTGCTGGGAGTTGGCCTGGATGGAGCTGCTGGTGAGCACAGAGTGCTGCTCTGAGGGCTGAGCTGAGAAATGCCAATGCTCGTGGCTGATAAGCAATCCTTTGGTTGGACCCACTTAATGAAAAGAGTTTTCTGACACCTATTGTCTACCCTGGGCTCATCCCAGGGAGTTATGCCCCCCTGTCCTGAATGCAAGATGTGGGGTTATGAAAGTCCCTCCACTGAGCCTGTGTGTTTATCTGCAGAGATAACAGGGCTGGAGCTTGCTGGGGTGCCTGTACCCTCACCTGCCAGCCCCCGGTCAGCCCCTGACCAAGCGGCACATCCTGAGCGCCAGCCCTGTGATTGATGCACTTGGCCGAGAACTTCCCCCCTGCCCGCTCAGGAAACAGGAGGGCTGGGGAGATAGCGCTCGCCTTTCTTTCACAGTCCCTGCTTCCGAACTCTAATCACCTTCTGCTGTGGGAAAAGAGATGAGATGCTGCCTAAAAACCAGATCATTGTCCGCCTCCTAGATTAATGCAGAGAAAGCAGTATTGTCTGCTGAATGGATAAACCTTCCTCCTGTCACTCAAAACCTAAATTCAACGCTACTTCATTTCTAAGAGGCTTATCTTCCTTGAATAGACCCTTGCAGCTCGAGTAAGAGGCGATGTAATGAAGCGTGTTTTTTTCTTAAGTGAGAAACCTGCTGCAAAGAAGGGGTGAAGCCTGTGCAGCTGTTCTAAAGGGCCTTTGCAGACTCTCGAAATACTTGTCATTTATCTGGTCTTGCATGACAGCAAATGAGAGAAGATCAAGTTCAAAATCTGCCGGCATGGCTTTCGGGGCTTCTTCATCTGTTAATTAAATAATGGTCGTTAGTGCACAATACACTGTGATAAGGGCAGATATGATGCCGAGATGGAAATATGGCTTTTGGGGTTATGAATAAGCAGTTGGTCCCCAGGAATTTTGCTGGTTTGACCCCCCCCACAGAGATGCCTTGGTATGTGACTGGAGGAACCGGCAGTGAAACAGGTGGCATCAGGCAGATAAATAAATTCATAGAAGCGTGCTGACATCATTGTAGAAGATACCCCTTTTATGTGGGTTAGTGATTAATTCAGTGATTTCCCACAAACCAGCCTTTTTTTGCAAAACCACACATGCCACTATTGCTGCAAATAATGACCTGTTTATTTTGATTTGCTGGAGCCTGCAGTAAAGAGTTAACATACACTTTTAATGTTTTTTGGGAAATGTATGTTCTAAATTAAGATTGGTTGCTTAACATCAGAAGGCAAAATCCTGAGGTATTAACTTCTGCTCAGTCAAAACTTACACTGATATGAAAGGGCAGCTCAAGGTTGCTGAGATGGGATGTAAGGTCTGCCACTGAATAACTGCAGGTGATACAAGTATTTGTTGTGGTTGTAAGATGTTAGTCCTTTTTATGACTAATGTATATCGAATTTTCTAGACATCCAGAGTCAGATTTTACCTAAAAGCACCGATATTGTAAATACTACTTTCTTTCATCACAAAGAGCATGACCTTTCCAGTCTCACCATCGCTGCATGGACTGAGGCCATCCAGTTTTTGTCTCTGTGGTTATGGACAACGTCCTGAACAGTCCGTCCCTGGCTTTTTCAGAGACGCTGAGGTAGATGTGAATTTACCTCAGCTGTGACCATGTAGGAATTAAGTGAGACTGAGTTACCCAAGAGTATATCTGACTTTTTCCCTTGAGTTGCTGGTTTCCTTCCTGGTGTTATGGTGGTGGGACAAGGGAGGAGACCCAGCGTGGTGCACGCAGAAGGGACAACGCAGGGTCTACTCATGCCAGAGCTAAATGTGGCCAAAGACATATCCAGTATGGCTTGGGCAGGAAAATAAAAAGCTTGAGAAAGTACTTGAGGAGACTGGCCATCTGCAGGGTGGTGGTCAGCTTGGGGAGATTTGGCATGTCCCTGTGCTAAGGAGAAGTGTAAAGGAGGAGGAATGAGGCACCTGTTGGATGGTGATTTAAAGGGGTTTTGGAGCAACATGGAGGAAAATGCAAAGCCTGGACTGCAGACCCCTGTTATGGGATGGAACATGTCTAATGCTGAAATGGGTGCCTGAGGTTCCACAGGGCAGTTGGTGTCCCCAGGATGGGTCCCTGCATGACGCAGCTTCTACCAGTATAGACACCAACACAGCCAAAGAAAAGTGGGGAGAGGCTGAGAAAAACGTAAAATGCAGAATAAATAAGTTCATGCAACAAATCAGCATTAAAGAAAACATTATGCTTGTGACAGAAAACAATAAAAATAAGGAAATCTGCAGTTAATAGTAAAACACACCATATGTTCACAAATGCCTAGGCATACTAGGGCATCCCCATAACTGCTTTCTTAATGTCAAGGTGTTGAAGAACAGATGGTAGGTTTCACCCCAAATTACAGATTTTCAGGCTGCTGCTATGTATTTTTCTTTCGTGGCAGTTTTCATCATGTCAGTATGTCTTCACTGACCTATCCCCACCATGTGTGGAAGCTAAGGTTTTTGAGATGGGGATGACCTGCAGTTCTGGTTGGCAGAGGTTGTTTTTTGGGTCCCCCGAGTTGGGAAAGCCTCGCTGAGGAGTAATAGTGTCCCGAGCAGTTTAGTCAGTGCTATCGCTAAACGTGCCATAACACTAAAATACAGTACCTGGTCTGGTGAAGAAAATGTTGTCAGCACAAATCATAGGTTATTCCTCCAGCCCTACATCCTGAGAAGCTCTTGACAAATATAATACTATATTTCCTGGATTAATAGGCATCAATAGCCAAATTCCCTGGACTATGGAAAATTAACAAATGCTTTCATCTCTACTTTCATTACAGGAATTATTTATGGGGATGTTTTGGTAGTAGGTGCTGTTTCTGTTAACTGTTTAGGGAGCTCGCTGGAGGCTTCGTGCCTGCAGATACTGACCTTTTGCAGATTTTTTTCCCCTTAGCTGATGTCTTCGTCAGTAAGGAGACACCTGCATCCGTGCAGCTCCGGCGAGCAGAGCGACACAGCACTTCAGTATTTCCCCTTCTTCACCAGCTGGATAGGACCCCTGATACAAAACCTGAGAAATGTGCCAAAAGCCTTCAAAGTTCAGGCCAGAGGTGTTTGTGCAAGATAAAAATGGGACAATATAGCATCCCTGTACAACTCATCCGTTTACACATGACACTTGCTTCACAGTCTCTGATTAGCTTGTTAGTAAGGAGGCAGGAAGAAGTGCAATCAAGTTTTTATGATTCATCATTTCTGTTCCCTGTTTAGGAGACAATGTCAGTGCTCTTTGCCAATCATAGAAGGTGGCTCTCGAGTGCCTTAGGGAGATGCTTTTTTAAAAGATGCTCTGTGTTTCTGAAGGCTGAGCCACATTTCTAAATAATAGGGAAGTCCTAGAGTTTGTTTTGTATTGCATTTTTTCCCCCTAATGATATCTGCTAACAATGCTTTTATGTTTGCACGTATGCTAAAAGAAAACATGCTTCCAGTTTGTCTGTAATCCTGTTTTCGCTCAAAGTGTCTGTGCAGAAATAAATTGGAGATGGTACCTGGAATATTTTCCACAATACAAAAGGCAAATGTAAGTTTTATTAAGTTGAAAAGGATACACTCTCTTCTCCTGACCTTGATTTTTTAGCTATATTCTCTATACCCCTGCTTTAGAAGTATTATTCTTCATCCCATCCAATTACCATTTCTATCAGCTCTTCTGAAAGATTATGCTTTTTGGGTGTTCTTCTGTAGATGTCTTTCCAGTGGCTTCACTTGATGAATGTGACAAGTTTTGTGTTTTCTCCCTCCCCTCATTGAATTGAAAAGTTTTTTGATAAATACAGGCCAATAAGTGCCCAAAGGCAGTGTTTCAATGGCTGCTAAATCTTTCAAGGTTAGGACTTAACCTCCGTTCTCCCTAATTCAACTGCAACCTTCAGTCTGGAGCCAATCAAGAATATCAGATGATACTTAAACAATGAAGGATTTCTGATATTCAGGTACAGCCTCTGTTCAATAGGATTGCAAATTCTTTGTGTGAAGAAAGTCGGTTTTGCTCTAAAGTACTGTCACAAAAAGTGAAATTACCATTTGCTTGGAATGATGCCATTCATCATTGTCAGAATACTAAGCATTGTAAGTAGCTAGGCCTCTCCAAATTAATGCCTTGTTTTGCATCGGCTAAATTTCCCAAATCCTCGAGGATGGGTCATACAAAACTCATCTCACCATTTTAATTTATCAATCCAATACGAGTGCGGTGAAAGGGAGCTTCATTCGGTCTTAGCTCTTTTATTTACAGTCTAATTCTAAAAGAAAAGGAAATAAGATATGAAAATAAGTTGGAAAATAAGATAAATCTCTCAGTGAAATCACAAGATCTACTCAGTCCTGTGGCAAACCCTCTATAATTCATTTGTAGGTCAGCTCAAGGGATTAGCCATGACGTATTTGGAAATTCATTTATTTTTATTTTATTTTGCTGTTTCTTATGCATAAGGGTAATGCTGTCCCCAAGGCTTTTCAGGTAGCCCTCAAATCTTGACAACATTTGCTGTCTCTAAGGCCTAAGCCAAAATTAATTTTCAAATAAACAGCATAAAAATGTATGGAGTTGTATAAATTTGAATACAAAATGCATTTGTTTTGCTTGCTTCCATCCATACATACATACTGTTGGCTCAGCCAAAAATCATAACGTGACATTGAAATTAACGGCCATATGTACATCATGAAAGTCAAAAAAGTTTCTTAGTTTATTAGAAACACTGTACGTGGTTTTTTCCCCCCCCACTTTCTCCTTGATATGCTCTGCTAGATGTGTGCTGGGAAAGAAATGCATGTTAATTGTGCTTCTTTCACCGAGTGTCTTTTGAACCTGTCCCTCTGCTCCTGGACCACTTGCTGGGTCCTGCATCCTTCTTGGGATTTTGGTGGGTGTGACATCTTGAAGCGTTGAGATGTCTTCAGTGGAAGTGAAATGAAAAGCTACTTGATATTTCTTGCAATTTATTTTGTCAGGCACAAGTGGGGAAACACTGAAAGTGAGAACGGCGCTTGGACAACCTGCAGCAGCGATGCAGGCTGCAGAGTGGTGTCTTGTCCTACAGTGAGTGGAGAGTTGGACTGGAGGGCTAGAAATGACACTGTAAAGAAAATTCCCCGATTCTGGGCTAAACCAAAACAAAAATACCCCAATCAGAAGCCCATGCTGAGGGTTTGTAGACAAACAAGGCAAACATTTTGCCACTGGTTAAATATGATACGGAATGAACTCTTCCCTTGGGTTGATGGTGGCTCCAGTATATCCTGAGAGGTACCAGGAGCCACTGCCACCCTGGGAGCCTGTGGCACCTACAGGATCAGCCCCGTGGCAGCTAAAAATAACTCCTCTGTGCTCTTAAATTAAAACAATGCCTCTTTTCGGTGTAGTTTTTGAAACCTCATTCCACAAGGGGGCTGCAGGCACCCTGGAAATTTAACACTTGGCAGGCTGGGAAGTACCTGGGAAAAAGGATGCCCAATCCCATGCAGAGATGCCTGAGCATGGGCCAAATCCAGAGGGAAATGGTCTCTGAATTCGGAGCAGTGTCTGTGCACAGCTTTTTCTGAAGATGTGACAAGAGGCTCTTTGACAAGGTTAGATGTGCCATCAGCTGGAGGTGGTGGAAAGGAGGAGGAAAAGCCTGCAGGGGTTGGTTGGGATGCAGCGCTGCATCATGCTTGTGCAGCTCCTACTCCATCCTCCAAATTAGTAGGGTTAGCCAAAATATCCTTTCACCTGTGCTTAATTAAGAGAAGTACAGCTGTGTGAGATCTCACTGGTGCATTGCCTGGAACTTCATATCTCAAGCAGTATCAGCTGAGCAATAAATAGTTGGTTAATTATTAATTAGCTAAAGATTATGTTTGGAAAGGTAGATCACCTTGAAATGTTGCTTTCTATTATCTTTTCCCAGCCAGGCAATGAAAGATTTCAACTTAATGTGACATGAAAAACTACAAACAAGTGGGATTTTTTAGGGTTTGGCAGGTGAGGAAGCTGGGGGCTGGTGGAGTGTTGCAAGGGGCTTTTTTTTCCACACCATTCCCAGCCAGGACAGGGTGCCAGCCTTGTGATGCTCTCCTGTCCAGCATGTTTGGGATCATGCAGAACCACAGAATGGTCAGGGTTGGAAGGGAACTCTGGAGACTATCTAGTCCAGTGTGTATAGATTCTCTGTTTAGCAAATAACTTACCAGCATTGAATGATCTTGAACCTTTTAATATTTTTAGTGCTTTTCTTGCCACCAGTATTGGCTCATCCTGCTGTGCACAGTGTATGGAGCCTTCTGTCCCAACACACAGCGAAATACTTTACAAATTATTTTCCAGTTTTATTTAACTCTCCACTGAAATGCTGTTATGTTGGACTTCGGGGGTGAAACACATGGGGGCACCCCCCTTGCTCTGTCCCCTTTTGCCCTTGCCCCTGCACACTGGCTGGTGCAGCAGGCAGGCATCCTGGGGAGTGCTGCCCTTTCCCAGCCAGGAGCGTGTCCTTGATGTGGATGGTGCGGCTGAGACCTTCCCACCCGTCTCTGGCTGGCTGCTGTTTGCAGGCGTGAATTTTCCTCCAGGCTAAATGAAAAAGCTGAGGCAGTTGCTAAATGAATGCCGTTCTTCCATTCACCAGGCAAAAGCTGCTCTGTACCCCGGTTGAGGGCTGACTGGGAAGCGGCGGGTGGTCTGTGTGCTGCAATCCAGCATGGATGTTTGCTAACTGGGTTGCAAGAAATGCAAGTTGAGGATTGCTTTCCTGAGCCCAGCCCTGGGGAAACCAGAGGTGGGAAGGGGGAGCATGGGCACTACTGTCCCCTGCAGACGTGTGTTGACTGGGAGCTGCTCTTAGCAGCCCAGATCTGCTTGCGTGGTTGCAGGCCAGGAAGAAAAGCAGAGGAAGAAAGGTAGTTTTACTTGCAAGTAAAGGATATTTAATAAAATGCACTTCTAAAAATGTGGCAGTCAAAATGAATGCTGTCTTATAGCACATCTTAGAACTGGAAAATTCATTTAAAAATGAATGATCCCCCAAACAACAAAAGATAAAAAGAAATCTGATTTATGTATGTTTTCTAAAGGTGAAAAAACCAAATAAGATCATTGAAACACGTGCTGTTGCTTATCTTTTGAGATTTGACAAAAATTCAGTGAGATTTTTTTTTTACATGCTTGGAATCTCCTCAAGTCAAAATCCCAGAGGAACGCGTTGTCTTACTCATACAGTGTATACAAATTACTTTTTTAATTAATAACACTTTCTAATTCCTATTTTAGGCAGTGTCTGTAGAACAGCAGAGTACAGCACTGTACTTTGTACATTGCAGTTGCTGAAAACACGTTTTTGACATGTGAACTACGTGTCTTGCTGTACTGAAACTATGTCAAACTAGACACATCAATAATATGTTTAGCCCTGCAAACGTCTTTCTATTGTGCTCATCACCCTATTATGGCAATTGCTTCTTAGGTGACTTTCATTTCTTGCCAAAGCGTAAAACACCCCATGATGCATGAAATGTGGGATTTGCATACCCATTTGAAGCATCGAATTCAAAAGTATGTTGGCGACTGGTTCCTCGAGGGACTGTGTACTTAAATGCAGGGTTCTGCAAGGCCTGGCAGAGTGGCATGGAGGGGCAGCATCAATGTTGGATCCTGTGGAAGGAAACTGGATTTTGGTTTATCTTAGGAAAACATGGCACTTGGCTTCCCTGGCCATGCAAGGAAAGGGGCGAGTGGCTGAGATCTTGCAGCAGCATCAGCTTACTGCTTTAGCTAAGCAAGGCATGCAGTTAAATTATAGCTATTCCCTCCTGATTGCCCTCGTAGAGGGCAAAACCCCTTGGCCTTCTCTCCCTGCTGATGTGTTGTTGCGGGGACGGGTAGCTGTGGCACCTGGTAGAGCCACCTGCTGTGTCCCTGAGCTGAGGCTGGCACCCTCTGTGCTCTTGCTCTCCCCAGGCTAAGGCAGAAAGTGTCCTCTGTTGGCTTCAGCAAGGTGCATAACATACTTTCCTGTTCCCCAGCTTCACTAAAATCCTTTTATCCTGTGTTATTTATACTTCATACTGATAAAGGAAAATGGTCTTATAGTCGTATACCTGTGTCTTACGTAGTTACACATATTTTATTACATCCAACCATCTCTGGGAAGTGAGAAAAGTTTCAGGGCTATGGTTAAATCTGATTTTTTTGACTTCTATACCAACTTTTCTGGCAACTCTTCCTGTTTACACCAGGTGAGGATCTGGCCGCCTTCCTTGATTTCAGTTTGGTGCTGCCACTGACTAAACCTGAGCTATCTGCTGTTTCTGCTAGGGAAGGGGGGGGGGGGGGGGGGGGGCGGGCGGCAGAAAGAAAGGCGATTTTGAGGAAAGAACTCCAACTTTTACATTTATGAGAGTGATTTTAATAACTTTGAGTCACCCGTGCTAATCCTTCAACAGGAAGGCAGTTTGAGAACCGACCCAACCTCCTTTCCTTTCCTTTCATTCGATCCCAAAACACCTGCAACTCTCAGCAGAGTAATCTATGAATCACTGTGTCTGTCGTCCACTTATTGTCTTGTCTAGTGCACTCCACGGTGGAACTAATCAACAGCCCTGAATGAAGCATTGCTCCTGAGCTGAATTCCTTAAAGCTCCTGAAGTATTCAGCAAGGAGGAGAAATCTTTTAGTATGATTTGCTCCACATTCCAAATTCATTTATAGAAAGAGAATAGATGATTAACAACGGGTCGAGAGACACAGATTTAGCACTGCTTTGCCCTGACCTGCCCTGAGTTACTCCTTCCACTTCCCAGGCTGCTCTAATAAGATGAGTTCAAGGAGTGGGATGGCAAAAGCTGCTTGAATCCCTGCACCCAGCTGTCTTAATTTGGTTTATTGGTCTTAATGAAGAAATCTGGTTCCTTAATCACAGGTGAACGGAAAAGGTCACTTGCCACTCTGACAAATGGGTTTACCCTGAGCTGTTTGTGTTGGGCTCACAGATAGTGTTTTCCCCCTTTTTCTCCCCCATGATGAAATGCCAATGTCTCCGCGGCACCTCCTATTGTGGCCATTACCTGTGGTGCCTGGGCTGCCTGCCAAGGAGCACCCTCGGTAGCAACAAAAGCATAATCATTTCCAGTTGGAAAAGGCTGAGTTGTAGTAATTTTCCCCTTTGAAAGCTGCAGCAGCGAGGCTCGCGTTAAGCAGGCGCGCGTTTGGTCCTGGGACATGGTGCGTAAGCCATTTGGGGAGACTGTGAGATCCCCAAGTATGTTCTCCGTCCGCACCGAGCAGCATCCAGCTGACCTCGGCGGTGGACTGGCCACGGGGCTGTTTGCAGTGTGCGAATGTCTGTCTTCTGGCTAGGTATGGGTGGTAAGTGTTAACAAAACGGGTGCAAAAGAAACGATTGACGCTTCCTAAATGAAAAGCTGGTCTGCAGAGAGGTTCTGAAGGGCAAGGGATGTAAGAGATGCTGCAAGCTCCTGCCCTGTCAGTCAGCATGGCAACACAGGCTCTGCTGCTGCTGCAGTGAGCAAATACAACAGCTCATCCCAAAGGACACCCTGCACCTCCCGGGACTGGCTGCGCTGGGTAGCAGCACGCTTTGAGGGCACGTTGTGGGCCCTTTCCCAAGCAGTGCAAACTGTGGCCTTGTGGACACCCACTGTTGACTTTGGTAGTAAACTAGCAATAAAGCCAAGTCTCCATCCAGCTGTACCTACTGGAAAAAGCCAGCTGAGCGGTCTCACGCAAACCCTGGTTAGTTGCTTACTCCAGGAAATCCTTTTGCAGCCAGTACAAAAGGGGAAACAATTTCAGAAAGTAGTTAAAGAACTCTATAAGTACTTGCAGCAAAATCATAGTTTCTTTAAGGTAGGGCTGAAAAGTCTCTTGATGTATGTAAGAAGACAGAGAGCACTTGTTCCTGGTGATGTATGTTTACCACCACCTGTGAACTTTTTGGACATGTGGGCTGTGGAAAATAAAGACTTTGAGAAACAGCCTAGGCAGATTTGCAGAAGTACCACCCATGAGGAGTAGGATTCAGTGTCAGCTGAAGATGAAGCTCTTCTCCAGGCCCTGGGTGCTCACAGACAGCCTTGCTGGCAGCCTTCTTGGGTCACATAAAAAATGAGTTGGGTCAAACCCCAGATGTGCTAACTGGGTGTTGAGATGCACTGATTTTCACTTTGCTGGAAAAAATGATGTCTCTTCTACTTCGTACTTCTGTTTTGAAACAGAAAGCATGGTGGGAGTTTGTCCAAAACAGAGCTTTCCAATTTTATCTGGCATTTAAATTCTGCTAAGTTTGAGTAATTGTCAAAAAGATAAAGCTTCGTCTTGCAGGAACCTACTTGGATGCGGAAAAACGCAGCAGACAGGTGACTGGCAGGAAGGGAGAGCGGCTGCTCCCACGCAGATGCAGGCGACTAAATAAGTTTTGAGATCATCATTCCTGTTCAGGTCTTTTCCTTTGATTCTTCAGATTATTTTTATATAGAGACAAATAAGAAACAAAGGCAAATCTGCAAAATGATGAGTTGGAGTTTATTGGAGCAGGAAAACAAGCCATTCACACCACTTCCCGGTTTACTGTGAGAGGCAAAATCATTCGCAGTGGTGAATCATGGCAGTTAGAGCTGCTTGAAATTACTGCTTTCTGAAGTTAAATTGCTGCTGGCATGCATGGAATAAACAAAGATATTCAGTTTGTTTAAAAGTACAAGTTTTCTTTAGCTGTGATATCACACGTGCTTTTGTAGGGCCAACGAATGATCTTATTCTCTGACAGATGATATTTAAGAGTATCTGTGTTTTCTTTGGGTGCCTACATAATTTTCAAGAGAAAAAAAACATCAGGGATGATGAAGAAATGCATTTGCTCCCATCTCCAATAGCCAAAATGGCAAGATGAGGTATGAGTTGCATCTCCTCAACATCTGAAACTGCTTGTGGTGAAAGTGTCTGAACCTTCTCCCTGACATGAACATGGATTTTGGAAAGAAACCTGCTCCTTCTGCCTACTGGGTGAAGGTATTAATTCATCCAAGGTTATTCTATGAGGATCTCCTTAGGATGGAATTTCAGAGTCAGCTGTTTACCTGTGAGTTTTAGAGATATTAAAGGTAACGTACAGGAGCTGAACAGCACATCTCCGTAATGCATTTTTTGGCAGGTCTTACTCCTTCCCATGTGTTGGTGACAGGAGATCAGAGGTTTATTACAGCAAAAGTCTAGCTCCTCAGTTCAGCTATTTGGTCTGATGTGGGAGTGAGTTAGGTGGGAGCAAAGCTTTTGGAGCCCACATTTAATAGCAAATAGGTGCTTCTTTAAGACAGCAGTTTCTGCCTTCTGGCTCCCCCTGGTCATGTTGCTCCTTGGAGTTCCATATCTTTCTCTGGTTGCCAGGGAGCAAAATCTGCTCCCTGCAACCTGAACAAAGTTTTCTTGATCTGCTCTACCAAATTTAGTTTGCATGTACATGGGCACAACATCTGACGAGACCATTTGCTGTGATGCCTCCTTGTGCCAAAGCTTTCCATTTCTTCTAGTTCACAGACAATCAAGGTGGGATTTGTCTGCTGTAGGTGTCTACGAGCACACCTATCTCTGAGCAAATTTTTTTTTGTTCCCTTGTACTTGATGGACAGCTCGTAGGATGTCATCTCACCTCAAACTGGACATCTAAAATGAGTCCCCTGAGCAGTCCCTTCCAGCACTCAGTTTTCTGCAGCCTGTGTGAAGCGATGTGTTTATCGTAAAAGTCCAGAATAATTGGTGGTGTGTCCCGGCGTAGGTTGTGTGCAGACAGCAGAGGGTGCTGGAGTTTTTTTCCTTTCAATGCACCTCCAGGGTTGCAGGATCGTTATAACCTAAAATCAATTGGCTTTTATTCTGATTGCTGAGCATACAGAAGTCAGACAGGTACAGCAAGAGAGGAGGTACTGAACTTGAGTTAAATGGACGCTGTCACCTTCAAAAATCACATCTCTGCCAAAAATCTCTGTACCTACGGAATCAGTAAGTGAAAACTGGGTTTATCATGATAAGAGTAAACAGATTTTATTTTTCTAATGAATTTTTTTAACTAAGATTTTTCCTCTCGAAACACTTTTAGAAACTTTTTCAGGAAATGGAAAACAAAAGCCTCTACGGCTCTTTATTTCAGAGAAGTCAGAGTCCGGAAAGTTTTGCTCTATCAGAAATACAACCTGCAAACATTATCAACCTCTAGCAAGCTGCCAATATGATCTGTAAAAGTCTACAGTGACAGTGTTGTCAATTGGCAGCTTATAGCAATATCCAGATCTATACAACTAAAGAGCTTCACCCAGGACCATCAACCTCATGGGCCAGGGCTGGAGGAGAGCTCCCCTGTAAACATCAGTAGTAAGACTTTCAAGAGCAGGATTTAAAAGAAGCAAGGGTAACAAACCAGGCTGCCAGGCTGTAAGACTGCAATAACTCCCTTAAGCTCAACAGAGTTTAAGTGACTTAAATGTCTCAAAGGCAAGCTTCCCCTTTCAGGACATGGACCCACTGGCTGTTTAAAGAATAAATCTGAGCTTCAAACCTGCTCCTCAGGTCCTACCCAGGCATGCTGTGGCTGAGGGGCTGGGGTCTGTGTTTTGGGCTGTATCCTGTGTGGTGGCACATGTTCCGCAGGTGGTGGTGCTGATGGCAGGGCATGGGAGCCACTCCACCTTCCCGTTAATGCACCCTTACACACCACCTTTTAAACCGTGTTTAAAAGCACAGTTTGCACCCGCCGGTTACAAGGCCGACTGATGTCAGAGCCAGGATTAAAACTCAGGAATGACTGGCTTCTAGCCTATTTCTTAATCTATTAAATCACACAGCCTCTCTCCTGCTAACTCTTGCTGGTTACTGGGATTGCTTGGCAGCAGCAAGCCCAGGCTGATGTCTAATGCTGGCTCTGTTACCAAGTCAGCTTGGTTGCCAGCTCAAGGGCATCCAGTCAACAAATGTCTTATTTTTGGATTCTCCCATTCTCCTGAGACCATTGCTATGAAGAATGACCTCCCTTACCTCATTCACCTTGTTTGTTGTTCCTGACCCAGATAGTGCCGTGGCTATTGCGTGAGTCAATTGTCCCATGGAGTAGTGGTCGTGCTGTGATGTTTTCATTAGCACTTGAACGAGAGCAGTGGCTGGCACCTGCAGGACGCTGCGGATGAACATAGAAAAGTCTATATTTTAGTCATGTTAAAGCTATGACTAAGCTAACAAAAGTCAGGAAATCCAAACTGCGAATTGCTACGCTGTCCTTGGATTGCCCTGCCATATCTAGGCATGGGATGGCAGCGCACCCGGGATGGAGCGTTGCAGTCCCCGGGAAGATGCTTCTAGTGCCTGGGCATGGTGCATTGTGCTGAGGGTGGAAGAGCAGCTGCAAATACAGTTAGGACTTCTATGGGTTCATTTATCTTCTTTTTGAGGTCTATCTATTCTGCTCCAGTAGTTAACATGTTTTTTTTGCAAAATGTGATTTTGCAAACGTTTGTGGCTTCCTTGCACCGAAGTAGAAATCACCCTTTTGGATCTGAAAGTTGTGTGGTTTCTCTACTTCTAGAAGCGTATGTACAGAGTTGCCCATGGCATGTGGGTCCTTTTTGCAGCAACACACAGAAATTGTTTCACAATGAGAATGTGTTATTTCTTAGCTGTCTCTCTCTGTAGCCAACATCACTCCTCTGTTTTGATTTTTTTTTTTTTTCTCCCATACGTGTTTACAAGTGAGAGCCCTCTTTAGGAAATACTCTAGAGGAATCCAAAATCTTTCAACTTGCCTGCAAAACAAAGATTATGAAGGGTAGTAAAGAGTCACAGACTCTTATGCTAAACTATATTTTTTATGAATACTTGGGAAGCCTTGTCTGTGTTTCTCATTAGAACCGGTAAAATTATTCATATCAAGTTAAATTTCATAATTTCCAAATTTCTGGTTCTGTTCCAAAATGTAATTCTTTAAAATGTTTTTGCTTCTCCCATTACAAATCTAAATGGGCAATTTTCATTTTCTTTTCTTTTGGCAGAGTGGTGCACATGCAACATTCAGTGTTTATAGCTTTCGCTGAGTGGGCTGGCCCAGTTTTAGGGTGGAATAGATTGACAATTTGATGTGAAAAAGAATGACGTTTAAACGTAGGATTGGATTTTGCAACCTGATAAGCAGCAGCAATCCCAGCTGGAGCAATCCAGGGACTTTGTAAGCTCTCCTCCGGGCACGCCATCGGTCCCGGCGGCTCGGCGCTATCTCTTGGGGCGGCTGGGACTTACAATTGCCCTGTGACTTCCTCCTCCCTCCTCGAAAGGAGAGGATGGGAATTTGCTGAAGGCTTTTATCAGCGATATGCATCTGCCCCCATTCTCACTCAGCAGCTCTTGCCAACGAGTGGGAAAAGTCGGGCCAAAGCGTAATCTGCTCCCAGCTTGCTTCCTGCTGCCGTGCCCCAGGGATGGAGGAAGCAGACAAGTGGCCCTGCGTGCTCTCTCTTTGCCAGGCAGGCCCAAAATTTCAGGAGGCTCAGGGAGACAGAAGAGAGTTTCTTGGTCCCTTTTGCAAGGGATATTGCGTGTTTAATATTGCAATATAGCAAAAATCTGTAATGGTGAGTTTTATGGGACAAAACCTATGTGAACCTTACACTTTCAAGCTCTTTGGACACCTGCTGTGTGGATTTTAGTCCCGTGCTCTGTACAGTCTGATGTGATATTAACGTGCTGTCTAAAGAGTCTTCCAGTTAAATGGGGTGTCATCTTCAGGTTTTGTGTTGTACTTTTGATCCATCTGCACTTCGAGCATACCTGGGGCCACCACTTGGTTTATTTCTTTGTCAGTTCAAAAAGCTTTTGCATCAAGAATTTCTCTTGTGTCTACAAGTTATTTCTGATGAAGTGTGGGGTGGAAGGGACATCTCTGCTTCTGGTGCAAGTAGTTTAAATGAGTTGGGTAGAAGCTCCTGGATATGAAAGAGCCCAAGGAGTGTGCTGGGGTCTGAGTGATCTCCCACAGCATGCTGGAAACTGCCAGTGAAATCCAGAGCAGATGCTGTGCTGTCGCAAAACACCTTGAGTCCTCCAGACATGGGCAGAGGCTGCATTTTCACTATTTATTTGCAGCCTTTGGCATAACAGGGTCTCGATGCACAAATAAAACCATGAGGTACCACTCTGGTATAAACGGTAGAAACATATCTGGTCTCTTTTGCCCTCGCTGGTGTATGAAAAGAAGACACTGCTTGAGCTAGAAGAGACAGGCTGAAGGGAGCAAGTGTCTGCATGAGTCCCATCCTTATCAGAACTGTAGACAATTGTTTCTCTGCTTTTTTAACTAAATTTATTTTTCCCACCAAAGCAACATCATTGGTGAAATTTTGCTCCCGTTTAAATCATGAGAGTTTTGTCACGGACTTTTGTAGTGTCAGGATTTCTCTCCATGTGTTTTTTTAGCACCTGAGCTTAGGTAGGGTTCAGGAGAATGCAGCCACGATTAGTCCAGCCTTCCTGTGTTGTATCAAGGTCTGGAGTTAAGCGGGCAGTTGCAAACTGTGGCACATAATGCATTTCTGCATTAAATACACCCACATTATCTTATGTCCCAAGCAGTCCAGATTGTCAGTAGACAATTATGGGTTTTGCTGGGTTTATTTTGATTGGCCTGCTCTCAGTTTTCCATAGTGGTACTCTATTTGTAAAAACAGATCATTAATGATAACAGCAGATGACATGTGTCTGAAATATGGGGTGGACGAGGGAGTTAGTTTTTCTTCCTATTTTTTTTTTTTCCTGAGTGTCTGCACTTTGACAGCATGTTTGCCAGGCTGTCACTTGGTTGAGAGATCCACAAGATTAGGACCTCATTGTGTGAATGTTTTCACAGCACTTGTTGCTATAAAGAATCTTCACACTTTGGTGGATGAAATCTGGACTCCTAGACACAAACTGTTAAGAAGCAATCATAACAATTAGCTAATGTGTCAACAATTAGCACTTTCCATCAACCAGCATTGAGTGGAACCTTCTTCTTATCCATATGCAGACAAAAATGCAATGATGTAGTAAAGAAAAGCAGTGAAGTTGGCTGCACTCGTCCCTTGCTGTAGCCAGCAAACTCCCATGGGTATTGTTTACAATGATTATTCTTCCATTATGATGTTATTGTACAGGTCAGGGGTGGTAGCTAGACTGAAAATAAGCTTTTTTTTTTCTTTGCTTTTTTTTTTTTTTTTCTTAAACTCTTGGCTGCTTTAACAAAAGTACAACAGAAACAACTGCTGTGAAAAGGTCAGCCAGTAACAGTACTTTAGTGTTTAACTGGTAAATATTTCAAAATAGTATTTCTAATATTTTACCATTTGGAAGTTTTTCAATGTATCTCCAGTCCAGCGTGACTCAATCAATGTAAGATTTCCACAGTCTCTGCTGGGAATTCTTTACAATGGGTACATTATAGTCTGTTACCATATCTACCACCAGTTGGTCAGAATTTGTTTTAATATCTTTTTATATGGTATATTTCTGGCAGCAATATAAAAAGCACTGTTTTCTCAAGTATTTTACATATCTCCATATGTAAGCGCTGAAGAGAACTGAAGATTAGTCTTCTAACATGACCTTGCAGCTACTCTTATCCATACAGTAGCTTCTTAAAAGACAATGAATTTGACTGGAAAGATCAGAGTCTTCTCCAAGGGGATGCCTTTTGGAAATGTTCCCTGTAATGTATGGGTTTTGTAACGGGCTACTGAGAGACGAACATGAAGTACTGCAGCATCGGTGAGGTTTCTCTGGTTAATTGTGGAGCTGGGGCCAAAGTGGAACCATCCTAAAAAAAAAGCAGTAGTTTCTAAAAGTAACATGCTACTTGACTGCAAGCCAAAGCAATTGATTTAAAGCAGGGCATGATGCTCGAGCACAGCCTCGGCTGGGATGGCACCCCGGTAGCCGCAGTCTGGACGATATGCATATGTTTAGGAATCATTTGACAGCTCAATAAAGAAGGTGTTGCAGTAATCTGAACAAAAATATGGAGGTAAGGATGCAAATAAAAACAACAGTAATGAAAATTTACTGATTTTGCTAAGTTCAGCATATGCTAGTTTGCTGTAACAAGGGAAAAGGATGACTCTGTGGTTTAGGGGCAGATGCACCATCTACCCGACCCTTCCAAAATCTCCCCACAACTTTGTGCAAACCGAAAACTTTGATGTACCTCAATTGCCTCCTTTTAATCCCAATTCTTCCCAATCCTCTCCTTCCAGCCTGGGACATTGTGATACTAAATAAATGTTTGAGATTTTTGGAGTGGCGAGGGGGGAGTATAATTACACTAAGGGTTATTAATATGGGAAATATGGTCAATAAATGTAAGAGGGGTTGAGTAATTCAGGAACATTCTTTACAAATTCTTTAGTAATGGAGTAGGCAGAATGCCACAGACAAAGAAAATCCTCTGAATTGCAAGAGTGTTCTTATGGCTTTTGCCAAGACTATGACAAAACCCGTTCTTTCTTCTCGCATTAGGGCTCCTATTCAATGATACACTTAAGCATGTTCTTAAATTCCGTTGACATTTGAAAGCACTGTTGACTTTAATAGGACTTAAGCACCTGTTCATGGTTAATTGTGTACTTTCAGGGCTTTTTATGAAGGAAAAAAAAAAAGATGGATAGACTTAGGCATGTGCTTAAAGTTAAGCAGGTGCTTAAGTGCTTTGCAAAGTTGAGGCCTTAGAACTGCGCCTAATCCTCTCTGAAGTCAGAGGATGGATTTTCCCTGCAGTGTGCCTGGTGCGGAGGAGCGATTTGTTTAAGTGACAAAATGAAGTCAGGAGAAACACCTGAAAGAAATGTGGGTTGGTGTTTTCTTTTTTTTTTTTTTTTTTTCCCTGCAACAACACTTAACCATGGGTGTCAGCTGCTGACAACTGAATTACAAAATGAAGTTGCAACCAGACTAAATGGACTAGAGCAAAACTTCTTCAAACATTAACAGCTATGGGCCCAGATAATATCACTGGGTAATTCTAATAGTACCCTGAAGAAAGTCCTTTTTCCATGGGTATAACACTGGAGCTGCTCCTGGCCAGCGCCGGGCTTGAACCCCCTGAGTGAAGCAGTGGTTCTTCCAGGATAGGTGACAGCCCTTGGGTAAGGTGGGAGAGGAGAATTTTTATTTTTTTTTCCCTGAGAAAGGGCTGCTTTAATATAGGCGGTGGTTGATGGTTCAGAAATGACAGTGTCAGAGGTATTTTTCATGCTTTTTAGTCTGGAATTAGGCAACTATTTTTTGGGTGATGGTGGGGTTACAGTGTTCCACTCTCCTTGAGAGCTGCCTTGGGTGCCTCTTCATCTCCACTCCCTGTCTGGGAGGAGAAGACAGGGTTTCTGCTCTCTTCCCTTCTCTTCATTCATATTATAAGTTCTACCACATCAGGGACTGTCTTGCTGGAGGGTGTGTGATGTTCAGTGAAGCTGATCATGCCTGGGACTTCTAGGTAATGCAGCAGCAGTTTAAAAAAACCAAACAAACCAAACCCCCAAACTAGCCAAATGTAATCTAAACTTGGGAATCAGAATCTTATTTTAAGGTTAAAAAATAGTACATTGGTATGCCGCCCTCCCTCCTCCCATTCCTGCCCCCCCCCCTCCCATTTACTGAGCACTGAGTGGAGCAGTGTTTATGTTTTCTTATGGTCAACATCCTGAAAGGACACCATCCAAAGGGGATGATCAGAGGTATGGTACCACTGTGAGAGTCACCTTCAAAGCGTGGACGTGCCACCACTATCCTCTTGGAGAAACCAGAAGAGAGTGATTTAAACCTTTCTGTTTCCTGTGAACCTCAGCCGTGCTGTACCCTGTGGGCAGGCTGGTGAGCTGAAGGCTGGGCTGCTTTGGTAGGAAAGGGTGGTGGCTGGTGCAGATCTGAGGTGTTGGTCTACTCCTGTAGTGGGGTAGTGGGGTTGGACCTCGGAGGTGTCGCAGAGGTGACAGTGTGCACTATGCCAGGGCGAACCTGAAAACATGGGTGCCCCAGGGGCTGAGCAGGTCCTCCACCCCCGCCTTGACGATGCGTCTTGCCATATTTGGTGGTTTTCTGAAAGCTGCGTTTCCTTCAGTATTGTGATTAAGCGACGATGTCATCTTTTATTTAAAAAAGAAAAAAAAAAAGTTTTCAGCCTTTGTGGTAGCAGAGATAAGCTGGAAAGTGTGAGCCTAAACCATTCCCAAATAAGAAGGTAAATAATTAGAATCCAGCATGCATTTATAACAACAACAACAAAAAAAACCAAACTAAAAGTGAAAAAAATTAAGCTGTATTCCTTGAATTTGAACGGTGGAGGTTAGCAGCCCTGCCTTGTTCATGGGAGGTGAGGGATGCCCGGTGCAGGTACCCCCGCCTGGGACTCTTTTTGAGATTCAGCCCCTTCATCATGAAACTGCCATGAAGTTAAATGCAGTTTAAGTGGTTCGGGGGGATTACAAGACTGTGGCTGGAGGGGTGGATTCCTCTTCTGGCTGTAAGGGTTTTTGGAGAGGGTGTACATGCATAAGCTGGACAGGAGGAGTTTTATCCTCTGTCAGGAATCTGGTAACTAGAGTGAAGTGTTTCACATGAGAGCTTCCAACTCCTTTCTACACTGTATTGCAGATTAATATGAAAATAGAAAATGTGAAAATTCTTAATTTTTCTTATTCAGCCTATTTACAAATTGAAACGTGTTTCTATCAGAGAACGGCGAGCAAGCCTCACCATTGCAGAAAGGAGAGCAAAAATAAGGAGAGCCAGGTGCTCCAAATAAGAAAATGTCAGGAAGGCTCTATGTCTCTGCCAAGCAGCCTGTGCTATAAATTGTGGCAATGCCACCACTGTGACCTGGAGCCTGGGGGAAGAGAATAGTATAAAAATGATAAATCACAGCCAGAGTTTCAGATCTTAATCAGACAAAGAAAGCTGGTTCCATTATCAGACAGATTTATATAATCACTTACTAATAACGCTGTGTCCTTCCTCCAGTTTCTTTTAGTAGACATGGTGTAAGAGCACAGATAGCGATCCTAAGGTCACATCTGTCCTGATGTCAGAAGGGACCAGTGCTCTTCCAGCCTGACCACTTGATCACACAGGCAATAATTTCCTTGCATTAATATCTGCTTGAACTAAAGCATCTCTCCCAGGAAAGCAGTGAATCCTGCTACTGAGTGAGCACAGCATCTGCTGAACTTCTCTAACATTTGTTTGGTTAGATTCCTCATTGCAGTGTCTCCAGCTTCCAGCCGCTGCTCTCATTATACATTTGTTTACTTCAGCGTTAAGAGGTTTCCATAGTCAGACCACTGTGATCTTCTTCCCCCCTACCCTCTATATAAGCTAAAGAAACTGTTCCCCATGGTTTTCACTACAAAGGCACGCTTCCTGATCTATTAATTATTTGTATTGCTCTTTGGAATCCTCTCTAATATTTCACACACGTCTTGAAGTGGAGGTGCCAGACCTCACGGCAGTTTTCCAGGAGTGTTTGTGTTGGTGCCACCATGGTGGCATCGTTGCTGTGTCACAGGCAGGTCTGTCTGCTGCTGACGCCCATCTTTGAGGGGAGCCCAGTTCCTCCACTGCCTTGGTGTTGTCCTTACTCGCAGCTCCTCACTTCTTGCATCTTCTGCATACTGTTCTCAATATTAGTCAGGTGTTTCTTCTGTGTCAGTGATTAAAAACTCATTGTGTAATGCCTGAAAGTGATTCTTGTCGGAGTCTTAGAAACTTGTAGTTACTTGATGATGTTTTCCTCTTTGCAGTTGCATTTAAACTGATCTTTCAATTGTGTGTATTTTGTATCGTTCTCTTCAATTCCATTATCATATAAAATACACTTTACCAGTAAAGTCTTCTCCGTATCTCAGTCTTTAAAATACCATCCAAGGATTTATACTGCAACATAAATTCTTAACTATTATGCAGCCAAACCTTTTGAACAGTTTATTATGTGACCAGAACTACTTTTGTCAGAAAAACTTATAAACACATAAAAAATTTTCCATTTACTTTGATATGATCTAATACCTTTAAACACATATAAATTAATATTAACTTTATGACTTTAAGTCCTAAGAAAGAAAACCCTGTTGGCTAAGGACATAACAGTAGTGTAACTTGCCTGCTTTGATATCAGGTCAGTCTGCTTTTACCTGACTGCTTCCTCTGGCCCATTGCAGATACCAGGACCAGGCTGGATTTCCTGCAGTCCCTCAAAACTGGCACTTCTTAGAAATTCACAATTCAGGGGATGTCTCGTTCAGCTGCCTTAAAGCTCTTGCATGCCAATTGTTTGGATAAGTTAATATAAAAACCCTGGCTTTCGTAGCTGCAATTTAATTCCCTTCTGGGCTATTTTGAGATTGGGCCATCACTGAGTATACGTGTGATATGACATTTTTCCCTGAATATTTTGCAGAAGTACCTGTTTGAGCACTTCTTACTCTTGTACCTTATTTTTGACAATTAACTAGTACCATAATTCAGATCATTCCTGCTGAACTTGAGTTTTTCTTGTGTCGTTATTTTCCTCTGGCAAATTTCTGTAATTTATAGCTTCAAATTAACATTTATGACTGTTAGCTTCCCTCTTTTCTATAATATTTATATCAGCTCCTGCTTCCCCTTTAAGTGACACTGTTTTATATTTTTTTTTTTTTTTACTTTTTGTGGCAACTTACTTTCTCAGCTACAGAATAAAGCCTTGTAAACATCTTGTAAAATGTTAGCTGATCCCAAGTATCACTCCCATACTTCTATTTATTCCCACTGCATGGTTTGATAATTGTTTTCAGCTTTGTCAAACCATCCTTTAGAGCCGTATGTTAACTGGTGGGACTTTTACTCTTATTAAACGTAATGAATGTAATGTGATTTCATGAGAACTGGGTGTCATCAACATACTGCTGCAATCCAGGTCTCTATTTATCATTGCAGTGTGTGAATCCCAGCTGGAACTGTATTTTCCCAAACCCTCCTGTTACTTTCTAAATACACTGGGGATACTCTGAATGAATATTTTGTTGCTGAGGCCCATCAAGTCAGTTATGGCAAGTGCATACACTTCTACCAGCTCTGTATTTGTTTACACAAAACCACCACTACAGAAAGATCAGTGTGTTGGGAGACGTCTCTGCACTATCTTCTTTTTTCCTTGGGGGAAAGAAAACCGATAGGGGGAAATTTGTGCCCCTGTGCTGTGAGGCATGCTGTCCAGACACCTGTACATAACGTGAAGTTAAATAGGGGAAATAATAGGGGAACCATTTCTGTTGTCATTTCCATTTGGATCATCCTCATCATCACATTTCAGGGTGACAGGTACAGAAATAATGTGTGAAAGTCTTTTTATATTGTGCATTTTGAAAGGCTGCACCTGCGTTCAAGTAGTTGGTCTGAAACAGATAAGGATTTGAACTGTTAGTGTGTGTGTCTGTGTACAAGTGTACGCCTGTATCTGCAGAAAATTAAATTATGCTTTAGTGCCATATACATTGGAGTGGTCTGGGAAAGACTCTTGGGAAGATGCTGGGTCTTTCTGCTATAATATTTTTGGTAATCAAAAAGTTCTCTATTTTATAGTAGTTAATGAAAATGAGAGTGGTTGGAAGGGTTATTTCTGTCTGTTACTATTAGATTCTCCAGATTTGCTGACCCTGAATAATTAAATGTTTTTGATCACTCCGTTTATATTACCTAGAACTGAAGTAATTCTGATCCTTCAGCAAACTTGAAGCACAGCATGGAACATAGTGAAAGGCGCCAAAAGATGAAACATTTCAGTTTTGTGGTTCACATCTGTCTGTCCTGAGACCAGGAGACCATTATAATACACTTAGAGCATTTAAAAGTTCCTCAAGGTTGAAAGCCCTGATTAGGGCAGTATCTGTTCACATGTGGGAGTCCTGCCTGCACCAAACCTGGGAGCCCTTGCGTGCCTTTTCTATGGGAAAAGATGTTTATAAGATTGGGTAGTGGGGGGAAAAATAAGGGGAAAATGTAATCAAGGGGACCCTGACACTGGAATGAAAATAGCAATGTACACATCCATCAGTTTGTACTGTTTTCATAGAGAGTATAAAATATTTAAACTGAAGCTATTAATCATCCTCCTCCTCCGTTCTAATCCATGGGAACCACAGGAGGTCACCAAATATGCATTTAATATAAAAGAATGAAAAATATTGGAGGGAAAAGTAGTGTAGTCTAAGAGCTAGAAATTCTAAGAGCAAAAAAATTTCAGGCAGAAATTTTGTTAAAAATGGAAATATTATTTTCATAATGTTCATTTGGAAAATCATTATATTTTGGGCAGTAATTCAAAATTTATTTAGAATTTGTTAAAAAACCCCTCACCTAAGATGGAAATTTATTTTATTTCTTGGGTTTTGTTTTTATTTTTAAGATACTGCTGGAGAGGAGCATTCCCTGTTATGTTTACTTTGATAAAATCCCAACATTGCTCATGGAAAGCAGATGCTTCTTGCAGAAGCCATTGCCAGGTTCACATTCTAGGTTTCCATCAGGTAGTTTTGATGAATGTTTCAAACCCATCACACCACTGGGTGTTGTGCCCTAGGATGATATTTCCCCCCGGTTTCAGTACCTAAAGATCAGAGGGGCATGAGGAGGAGATGTCTTTCAGTACCTTCATTGGGTGCGTTGCATGTTGGTGTGGAGAGGAAAGCCAAAATCTGTGACTAAGCTGCATCTCTGTGACTTTTTTTTAATATTGTTTGAGTTTCCTGGAGTAAGCCTGCCTCTTTATTAATTTATTTATTTACAAGTACTATGATGGTGCCTGGAGCCAGGGCTCACTGGGAGGAGATACCTTGGTGTAGGGAGGAAAGGGATAGTAGGCAGACTAGATGCCTGGCCAAGGACTGAAAGGAGCATATTTCCATTATCCAGGGGTGATGCTATAACCTGCTAATGAGAGCGGGTGTGCAAAGCGAGAGCACAGAGCGCTGCTGTGCCTTGTGCCACCCGGGAATGTGGGGAGAGACAGCAACGTGCAGCAGAACTATGGGTTTCTAAAACCTGCGTTCAGCTTTGGCACAATACAGTCACTGTACAAGAAGACATTGGGAACAAAAAATAAAGCCTGAAGCTTCAAGAACAGGCTGCCAGAATTATTAAGAAAAACATCAAAATTATGCCATTAAAAACAGATGGGGATTCTATAAAGTATTGAAAAGAAAATGTTTAATTATGAGCCTTATGCAAAACCCATCAAAGTTGGATTAATATTATAGTGCTGTTGCTGTAGAGGGTTTAAGTAGTCCATGGTGGAACATTAATCTTTCACTCCTTTAAAAATAATGTTTTCCTTTTGTTGATGACAAATTCCATCTCTTCACTGTTGAAATCATATATCCAGATTAATAG
Organism: Falco cherrug; assembly: GCF_023634085.1. NCBI lineage: Eukaryota > Metazoa > Chordata > Aves > Falconiformes > Falconidae > Falco > Falco cherrug. Next base: position 28,638,727 of record NC_073707.1, read on the forward strand.
CATCTAACATAATGAAATCAAAAGGTACAGGTAATATGGATTAGTTTAGAAAACAACAACAAGGAGGGGAAAAAAAAAGACCCAAGGGGAAAAAAAAAAAACTTCACTGGATGAGTGCTTTTGTCAACATCACCGTATTTTTTCCTGTTTTTAAAAGATGAGGGGGTAGTCTCTGTTCATTGGTATCCTTGTCTGTCTGGGATATCATGTAGTGGCTGTATATCCATAGTATTTCTAAAAGTGGGTCAAACAGAGGATGCTTTACAATATTTTGGGTTGGGGGAGTCTTGTTGGTCTTGAGTTTCTGAAAGATCGCCTATGGCTGTGCAATCTGAACACCTCTGGCAAAAAGTGCTGCTGCGAATCTGCCTCTCCCAGCTCAGCTGGCTGGAACAGCTTGAAAGAATTTCTGGGATTTTATTTAATAAACATATCTGAAGTGTGGAGTTGTTGGTGCAGGGAGGGTTATTTTGGGAAAGTGAGGCTGCAGGGCTGTTTTTCCTGCCTTTCCTTGCCATGGCATTTCTCTGTCCCCTCCATCTGTGAGGGCTTTGGGCTGCCCTGGTGGTGTCCTGCCCACACGGGCTGGCCACTGCCTGCCCTTCCCTGTCACTGCCAGGTTCTGTGCTCCCTGCTTGCACAGAGAGATCTGTGCTCCAGGCCAGGAGCTTCAGACAATCTCCTGCATCAATCAGGTTGAACACTGGAGGAGATAGCAAATCTTTTCACGTGTGGCATGATGCTTTTGAAATTCTCCATGGTGGGGCTGGGCACAGGTCTAGGCTGCTGCTTTGTATGGGAGGAAAGCCTGAAGTAAAACCCTTTCCCTTTTGCCTCTGTCATGTTGGTGACTGGACTTGGACCTCTTAGGTAAATAAGGCAAGGTGCTTTTGTTCCTGTGTTTTTTCTCATCACCTGTTCTTTCTTCAGGGCTGAGCTGTGGTGCTTGGTGCATGAACCCATGTATTGGGATTCACCTCCCCAGCCCTCCATCAGGTGTCTTTCCAATGTTTGGAGCCAGCTCTTTGTGCATGAATCTGCCTGTGCTGTTTAGCACTCAGCTGCTTTATACAATGAACCATAGAGTCAAAAACTTGAGTGCTGTGTTCAGTTAATACAACAGGAACAACTTCCCTTCTTCCTTTCCATCTCCCCACTGTATCCCCCTCGCCCCGCGCCCCCCCCCCAAAAAAAATTAAAAAAAATCTGTGCTATATTGTATCACCAGGTACACCAAAAGCAGGCTCTTATTTTAGCAAAAATATCAACACTGACTGCCAAGGTAGATTTAAGGTATTCATTACAAAATATTTTGTCCTGGGCTTTAAGAATAATGCACTTTCAGTACAAAGAAATGGTTATTCTGAACATTGGACTTCTTTTTTTTTTTTTTTTTTAGTTATTTACAATAGGTTTCAAGATTTAGAATTACCATGAAAGATTTACTTATATTGCAGTTCATGTAAAATTTAAAATCAATAAAGTAAATAAATTTAGCTTGTCTGCCTGAATCGATTTCCTCGTATGCTAACGCAGCCCTGTAATACTGGTACTTTCTTATCTCCGATGTCATCCTCTAGTGATAGTTTCAGGGTTGCAATTCTGCTATGTTATCATGTCCTTTGCGACACAGTGTGCCTCTGAGTCGCCTGCGACTTCAATATTTCAAACCTGGGTTATGAACGTCGCCTCCCTCTGAACGGGGAGCTGCCTGCTGCTGGGAGCCAGGCTCCCTCCCCCTCGGAGCCAACCTGTGCTCTTGCAGCCGGTGGATGGAGAAAGGGAATACTGCTGCTGAGATAGAGGCTGGTATCTGGGCTCCGATATGGCAGAGATGTGCATGGAAAAGAGCCGAGAGGTCCTTTGGCAGGGCATCCCCACTGGAGAGGGAGAAAGAATTACCCCTTGTATTTCCTACCAAAATGCTAATCAATGGCTTCAGAACAGAGCTTTCTTCCCCCCCACCCCCGCCCTGCCCTTGTTTTTTTAAAATTCGCAGGATTTAAATGCTGATTAAAAGCAAATGTGCTCATCCAGCTGTTGCATTGGTATGTTCCTCAGCATCACAGCTGGGGTAGCTGCAGTGTGCACTGAAAGAAGGGGAGACTCCCTCCGTCATGGTTTTCATTGAGTCTGTCCTCTTACTTTTTCACTAAGGTCAGAGGTACCTCGTACGTGGTTGTAGATTAATCACAAAGGAGGACTGGCTTCTGAGCAGGATATGGGGCTGCGGCAGTGAGCAGCCTGCAGTCCGTGTGTTGGGTGATCTGGTTCCCAGAGATTCACAGCTGTTTTGGGGGGTGCCTCTTATCTCCTGCCCAGGGCAGCACCTTCCCGTGGGGCAATGGGAGTGGGCCATGACCGAAATGAGGTTACCTCAACCAGCCTACATTTCAAATGTGCGGAATACAGGAAGTGTGGGCAAGCAAAAGGGAAGCTTTGTGCAGTGCTGGGTTGCTGTATTTAATCTTTATTTCAGGACCCAAATGAAAATGCTACCCGAAAATATAATTGAGGGCTACCGGTATCCTTTGGTGCAAAAATAAATCCCTTAGTTGTTCCCAGTCTGTAACGTGAAATTGCATCTTGATGTTTTCTGGATCTATGGCGTGACTGGTGAAGGCTTTATTGCATTGACAAGTTTGGCTTTCTGATTAAAAAGAGATTATCTGTTGCTGAATGGAGGACAGTAGTTTTATTTTCCAAGTTCAATGATTTAAAGTTTGGTCCTGTTCTGCATTGGAACAACCTAAAACTTTGCAAATGGTTTTGTAAAATCAAATTATGTGGCGATGACAGTGTCAGCACCTGAGCACGGTTTTCAGTTCAATCTGTCTCTCTGATTAGAAGTAACTAGAGGGTCATGGATTTCAGAGACCCTTACCTAAAAAAAATTGTCAAAACTGATACACCTTTGGGAGATGTCCTGGTGTGAATGAAATGCCGTGCTGAAGGAAAATGCTTTGTCAGAAATGTTGCAGCCAGCTCCAGGTTTAACTCTTTGCAGCCTAATTACTGTTCCCCACAGAAGCACAAAGGACAACTTAAGCTATGGACCTACTTTGCAATGCTGTCAAGAAGTTTGCCCAGCAGACTAGACATAGACACAGCTGCACCGTTCAAAGGATTTGAAGGAAAATAATCCTTGCAACAATAATAATCTAAAACTGATGAACTTTAAAAATATTGGATTTACTTATTAAAAAAGGAAACACATAAATACAAATGCTTTGATTCTGGGTCTGGCAAAAGAGTAACTGTTTTTACAGCCAAGCAAACACTGTTCTTTTGAGGCAGTACTCTGGTTTCACATGAAGTGAAATGGTCCTTTTTTATTGCTTGCAAAAGAAAAGAAAATATCAACCCCATCTGCCAGTGTTGCTGTTGAGTTTAAGATGGAGCACCCTTCTGGAAGCTGTGAGGAAGATGTCTATAAAACGTTAGGCAGGCTTTAAAGGAAAAAAAATAAATGGGGAGAACAGAAAACAGAAAAAGAGAGGACATAGTGATATAATAATAATCATTATCATAATAAAAAAAGGGGCAGATCTCTTTCTGGTTTTACTTAGGATAAATTCAAGTGAAACCAATTTCACTTGAAACATTGTGCATGCATTTATACCAATGCAGCAGCAAAAGGTTTATGTATGTCCAAAGCTTATGAATTTGAGCAAATAAATACAAGCTATGTAATCAGTTTTATTTGTTTTCTGACTCATGTCTGGCACACGGAGGCAAAGAGGGTCCAGTTAGAGGAGCAGAGTTGTCCTTCAGGCTGGAGCTGAAGGTAAACTTGGAGCATTAAGTTATATAAAGTTGCAGGATTGCTGTTTCAGCTCTGTAGCTGCTGGCAGCTTTTACAGGTGATTTTAAGCATGTTGTTACTCTAGCCCAGATACAATTCATATACCCTGTTGGTCAGCCTTAGAGAAAACAAGATGTGCTAGACTGGATATGTGCATTAACAACCAGGCTTTCCCAGATGCAGAGTTGTACAATTCCAGAGGCTGTTTCTCACTAGAAAACTTGGCCAAGATGTAGGGAATTGGGCTAATTAAGAAGATGTTAAACACAGCTCTGCAGTAACAGCAGCTGACTGGCACGCTGTCTGGAACAAGAGGCGTACTGAGCCTGACTGTCACGAAGCTGAGAAAGGAAGAGCCTGAAGTTTTATTAACTGTAAAATCATGTTTGATTGCATTTGCGAGGCTCTCCCGGAGCAACGTAGCCTAATTTTCTGGGGAAGGCAGAGTGGGTGTCCACAGGGGGAACGTGGTGCTCTGAAGGTCAACCCGGGATTTCATTTTTTCCCTGGTTTTTTTGATAGACAGAGTTATATTGTTGGAAATAAGCAGCAGTGGTTACTGGTGTGGATAGGCTTGAACAAGTGCTTAATTTTAAAACTAAACATCAAGTAAAGAGACTTGCTGCCCTGTTCTGCACTGTTGAAAATCAGACTGCTTCTCCTGGTGCTGAGATAAGGGCAAAGAAAATATCTTTAGTTACCCATTTAGAAATGGTTCACAAATGCTAGCCCAAGCTTTTGAGATCTTTTTGGTGAGATACCTGTAGTAAATAGATAAATAATTAATCCCATACAGTGCCCTTTTTAATTCTATTATCTACTGATTTTTCACTGAGGACGTAAACTGTCCCTGCACAGGGTGACTGAGGCTTATTTCTGCACCCAAGAAGTTGCAATGCTCTGCTGCTCTGCAGGAAAAGCTCAGTCCATGCAAAGCAAAAATGCTTAGGACCAGCCAGAAATATTTCTGAACATATGTAATCAGCGGTGAGCTTGCAGACATTATTTAAACCTTCAACTTTTCTTCACTTAGATTGTCAAATATTTTAAACGTATCCACCAAGTCATCCCTTCCACTCTTCTTCTTTTTAATTTTGTAGAGTTTAATTTTGAGTTTCCTTTCACTGAATGTGGTTATTTGGATTAGCTAAATGTGATTGTACTGACTTTGGGTTGGATTGCATTTCTGTAGTATTCAGTCCCTGGCTGTGCTTTCATTTGAGATACCAAAATTTTACCACAGATTGTTCGAAATTGGTATATGAATAATTGATACCCTTTTGCCCTTTGTTTTGTCACTTATTTATAGAAGTAAAGGCTTAAATTGTTTCTTAAATTGTTAAGTAGTATTTGAAATGCCAGTTCAAAACTGCAACAGAAGTCATGGCCATGGCTCTGTGTCAGTCAGGGTAATTTTTGCCATTATCTCACATTTACCTTTTTTACCAAGAACAAACAAATCTGACACCAAAATAAAAAGATTTTTTCCCCACCCCCCCAAATAATGAAAACAGGTAAGGCTCTCTCCTCCCTTGGGCAGGCAGAGGCACTTTCACCAGTGATGTTTTCCCAGGCTGGTTCCCCAATGCTTAGTGCTTTTGACTCGGCCACCAAACACAGCGACTTCTGCCCGTCATTTCACAGAGCTCCTGAGCGTAATGCTGCAGAAATATGAGGCTGTGATGCCAGTCACCATTCACTGACTGCTATGTTGTGGTTAATCTGGTATTTCCTCTGAGAGGAGTGATATGATAACAGACTGGGATTTTAATTTTAATGGCTATTAATGTGTGATCCTGTGCGGTTTGGATTGCGTCAATTATGAAATGGGTATAACTGTAAACAGATAAAGAGATGGGTCAGGCTGACAAGCTTTTATGTTATTAACATTGTCATACCAAGCATTTATATTGATCCAGCTGCTGGACTCTTGTGTACACTCCTCCACCTTGAGTTGTAGATGAGATTGAATTCATGCCTGCGCTCATCTTTCTTATGATGGAGAAAGAAGATACTGGAGGAGGGACATGATGTCAAAGGGGTAATCTTGGTTAACAGAGATGCCTCGTTTCCTTGCTCCCATACACACAAACCCAGCTGTAAATGTCAAATATTCCCAGTGTTTTACCCTTGAGGTCTTATCTGCACTGAACATCAAGAAGTTCCAGTGAACAAAGTTTTGTGCAAACCATGAAAATGTAAGGTAGGATCGTAGTCCTTGTTAATTTAATTGTGTACCCAGAAGGCTGTAAAGCTTTCCATAAAAAAAAAATCTTCTCTCCTGGTGCCAAACAAAGCGTGAGAGCCCATATTTGTAGTGCAAGGAAAATATGAGAGGGTAGAGCAGGGGAATGTATGGATTTGGGGCAAGCTTGGCTTGACCCTGCTCAGCCCTTGTTTCCCTGTAGCTGGAGAAGACATGAAGGGTGTCCCCATCCCTGGTGTGCTCCTGGAAGCAGGATGGGGCGTCTGAGTGATCTCTGTGGGCAAAAAGGCAGGATTTATTTTCTGAGCAGCAGTTTCTGCTTTTATAACACAGAGTTTGAGAGTAGCAAATAGATGTAGAAAGTTTTTTAAAAATTATTATTTTGTCAACCTATTGGTCAGCTCCAGCTGCTGCTATTTCAGGTTGATGACGGCTGTTTTCTGTCCACTTTTTGTATACATACATGCAGGTGCTGTGTGATCCCAGGTATGAGTGCATCCCTCGGTGCCACCGAACTCCCCGTGGGCTGAGGGGCTGGACTGTATATTTCACATGGCCCCGGTGTGCGTTTTTCTGTGCTATCTCCAAAATCTGTCCTGCGCCGCCACCTCCTCCTCCTCCTCCTCGTTTATCAGCCAGAGCACACAGACAGATAACATCCCCGTGACGTGGCCCTGACCTTTGTCAACCTTTGTTAAGGCTCCATCTGAAGTCCGGCCGAGTGTTTGTAAACAGGATGTAATTAAGGCTGGGAACTGACAGCGCCTGATGGGAGGACAATGCGGAGCTGGCGGGACCCGGGCTGTCAGATGTCCGCCCGCATTGTGCTGCCGGTGCCGTCCTGGTAATTGGTGTCCTCTGGCCGAAGGAAGTGCACTCAACTCGGATTAATCTGCCGCAGTGCGGAGGCCATCCCTGTGAGCGCAAGTGTTTCCTCCGATAAACCCCTCCGGCCCCTTGGAGAGGGGCGGAGGGAGCCAGGAGAAAGCTGTGAAAGTCGAGACCGCGGTGACAGGTGCCCACCGAAAACTGGGAACAGGAAAGGTGTGGGGGGATTAAAACCAGCAAAGACAAGACGTCTTCGCAGCTCGCCTTATCAGCTGGGCGAGCGGGAGAGGTCGCGGGCTTATCGCGTTTTGGGGTGGCTGGGGTGAGCGCAGGAAGATGAGCGTGCAGAAGGGCTGCAGATAAGTGCCCTTGGCGGGGCAGGAGCAGGCGCCTGCAGCAGCCTTCGAGCAACAGTTTAGTCCCAGATTTGGCCCTGGACAAAGTTTAAAATACATGTAAATATATATATATACACATATACATGTATGTGCATAAGTATAAATGTATATATACACGCATAAATGGCACACACATATATAAGAAAACTAAAACTTGTAACTGAAGCAAAAATGTTTTGCTGAGTTTTTGTTTCGTTTTTTGGTCTTTTTGTTTGTTTGTCTTTTAATACCCTGATCAAGTTTTATAGCTCATTTTGTAGCCCTAAACTGGTGCACAAAGAACAGAACAGAACTGACTGAAACTAAGACTGAAACAGAGTATCCTATTTTGTTTGTCCACTGCTTGTGCACAGGTGAAGAAGAAGTTTGACTTTAATATCTTTTTATTTTTCATTACCTAAACCAAACAAGTGTGTTGCGAAGTATATGTTTCAGTTTTCATTTTTACAGTCTGATGGATGTCTGCCCATGTTAACCTTAAAGTTAGATAAATATTAATGGGTGCACCGCGACTGAAGAAAACATATACTATTCCCACTTTTTTGGCATATATGTGCCTAAAAATGTTACAGTATTTTTTTCTTGTAGGTTTCCGATTATAACATCAGCTTAAGGATTGTACTGATTACGCTAGTACTTCAGGTTTGTTCACTTAGAGTTTAATACAATGCACTGGATTCTATATTCATTAGGATTTCAGAATTGCCGTTTTTATATGAGAAATAAAGAGGTGCCCATGAAAGCGAATCAGTAAATATATGAAAAGGCATATGACAAGGTCTGTCTTAAATATACAGAGCAGATGCTTTGGAAATTCAAATAACACCATGGCAGTTTCCCAAGATAACATCCTTCACAGCATCCAAGCATAGACCGTTCACTGATCATTTTAAACCCTGTAATTTAGGGTTGGAGGAGCCAGGTCGTGTGCTATTGAAATAAATAGCCAAATTCTCCTTCTACTTTTTCCAAGGAGAGGTGAGCAATGGGAGGGGGATTGCTGATATCCCCAGCCCAAGAGTTCAGCTGTGTCAGAAGGAAGATGAGAAGGTGGCCACTGTGCTGGGAATGGCTGTACAGTGACTTTTAGTGGAATTAGGAGAAAAAAGGGTCCCGGTAACTTTTTCCCACATTTTTGGGTCTGCCCAAGAAGGAAGCCTTACATATAAAAGAAACGCTAACCAAAAATCCACCTGTTCCCAGGGGAAAGAAGTGATTCCTAGCAGCCTACAGAAAGACTAAAAAAGAGTAATATATATATATATATATTTCTCTGTGTGTGTATGCAAGAAGACAAACGAATGAATATTTTTTCCTCAATATGAGAATGAAAACATAAAAATATTCTTTGGCAGCCTTGAAAATCACAGTTTACTCAGCTTGGAAATATGTCTAAGTTCAAACCAAAGTTGACCAATACTCCAAAGCCGCTTATAGCTGCAGATAGCGACATTTGTTTCCAGATGTTAATGGGAATAAGGTAGAAAAGAAAAATAATGCCTGGAGCCTGTTGAATGGAAATGCCTTTTTTCCTATATTAGATCGTACATAGTTGTCAGACATCCATATCCCAGTGCTAGTAAGACAGGCAGGGAGTGCGGCGGTGTTAGAAGGTTTGCCAGGTTTGGGTTTATGTACATGTGTGTCTCGTCTGCAGAGTGCAATATGAGGCAGAGACCTTCACTCAACAGGACCAAATAAATACAAGAAAGCAAAGGGCTAAGTACAACGCCTTTGGGAGTGGAATAGGGCAGGAGAGGAGGGGAGGATGGACGAAAGCTGCTGAGAGATGCAAGCTGGCTCATGGTTAAAGAGAGACGAGGCAAACCAGGGCAAAATGGTTCCACTTAACCTACCTAACCTGCTTAACTAAATAAACCATTACTGCAACGTATAGCGGGGTTTCCCTTAAAGACAACGGTTGTTAGATGAAAGAGTTAAAGACAGAAAACTCTGAAAGGATTAACTTTGATGTCTGAATATATTTTTTGGCATGTAAATACAACTGCCAAAGGAAAAGGAACAAAATACCCAACATGGTGAATATAAGGTATTTTGGGGGGGAGGGTGGGTTGGCTTTTTTTTTTTGGTAGGTAAATCATTTTCTTTTAAAATGAAATTCTGTTTGACTGCATGAAATATGAACAGTAATTAAATGCACAGTCTGTGGGCCTTCCATACTTTAAAGCTCTTTCTTAAAAAAAATCCCCAACACAACTGCTCACCTCAGACAGGCCAATTACCCAAGAATGATGGAGTCAAGAGGAAAGTAGCTAAATTTCTTTACTTGAATGATCACAACCACAAGCCAGTGATTAGTCCCTGCAGCACCAGCGGGGATGTGGTGGGGACACTCACATTGGAAGACTTCAAATAGTCATTTCCTTGGTTAAAATAAAATCTGACTGCACTAAATAGACAGTTTTTAATCTCAATTGGACATCTGAAGATTTCTCAAGCTGTTGTTGGCTGCGGCAGAAACAAATTTTTCTGCTTTGTTGATTAAACCAGTGGTCTCCACCATTGCTTATCGGCCTGCGACGAGCTGTTCTTTTTAATTAAAAGTGAGCCACCACGAGAGAGCAATTAACAGCTAGTAATTACTGTGCTCTTCAGAACTGCAACATTTTGCCTTTCATTCCAATTATATAATGGACAAGTGGCTTTTTGATCTTCAAATTAGTGAGCTCTTGTACTATTTGTTTTGAGGCAGATTTGGAAGGTTAATGATGGCCTGTGGTGGCACTCTTTCCACTGACTGATGTAAGACAAGAAAAAAGGGGAAGGAAACAGGAATAGTCTATCAAGAAATGCAAATGCTGCCTTCTTGATAATGAACAGGAGAAACACAGGCAACTTAATATGCAGGTTATTTAATACGAATCAAGTAAGTGCTCGTTTTGGTGCTAGCCCGTGCTATGGAACTCTTTTTTCTTTTTTTTTTTTAATAAAAAAAAGTTTAATTAAGCATTTCAATATAGATTCTTTAAAGAATGACACATAACATTTAACCGTTTGATACTTAATTGTGTTTGCCTTTGATTGTGGCACCTATAGCTAAATGTTGTACAACATTACTGAAGCATTGAACTGTCCCTTAGGACATGCGATGCATTGACTTTGTCTAAAATCTTTTAAGTAATAAGTCTTAATATATTTAATGGCCACTGTGCCCTTTGAGTACAAGGACCTCTTACATCACAAACAGTTGTCTAATTTTAATTAATATTGATTTGCATCTCTTAAATAGAAACTATAATTGTTGCTGTTGCTTATGGCTCTATAATAATCCTAGAGGATAGACATGTTGAATATGTCATGTATATAGAAGTGTGAGTTTAAAAAGATCAATAATACTGTTATTAGGGCAGATCTCTGCTCTTTGGATTGTTGCTGCTGCAATCGGCTAAGTGGTGCTGTGCTGATTTATACCAATTGTGGTCTTCATGTTTGATTTTTTTAAACTGTTGCCCTGGTATTACTTTTTTGTGTACGGAAACAGATAAGGTTTGTTGTAGTTTTAGCTACCCTGATTTTTGGGAAGGAGTCAACAGCTGTAGTACTCTGATACCTCCTGAGTAGATTAAGAATTTGGCACTTTATTTTTGCTGTGCATGTCTGGGTTATGCATATCTGCACAGCTTAACAAAACCACAGAGCCCATTTAACAGACAAATTACAGACGTGAAAAAAAGTGGGTATCTTCAGTGTGATGAATAAAATATAAAACTCATTCTATGGAGAGCTGAAACAAGAAGATCTGTGTTTAAATTTCTTCACATCCATTGATTTAGCTATTCCTTCACTAAACACAATCATTAATTACACAGATTGCTGTAGGCATGATAGAACATAGACAGACCTCTCCTTTTGGGCTGTTAAAGCTTTAGTCTTGCAGTTGTTCGTGTAGGAGAGAAATGTACTCTTGATTTCCTTGGAGGCAGAATCAGGATTGCATTGCTCAACAGATGCTGAAAAAACAGTATAAAAACCAGGTTCTTAAAAGTGTTTGGATCACGGTTTCACGTGTCCACCTAAACTCTGAACTGGAGTACGATACTTTAATTATGATTTTGAAAAAAGGCTCTGCAACCTGTGTGCCAAGCTGGTTACACGGCTTATGGTCTGTATAATGACTGCAAACCGAGCTCTTGAATGTGGACATCGAGGGTCTCTTCCCATGTTCTGACTTGAGCAAAGCTTCCACTGAAGAAATTTTGGCCTGTGAAGGGTTTGAGACTGATCCCCCACACGAGGCTTGGGAGGTGAAAGGAGTTGGAAAGTAGGAAAATAAAGAGGCTGAATAAAAATATTTCAAGCAGGAGTAGTGACAATATACATAAATAGAATTTGAAAAAAAAAATACTTAAGGGGCTTGAAAGTTTAAGTCTCTTTAAAGGAAACTGTTTTGCTGTATGGGAAAAATGTTGACTTTTCAATTACAGGTTTGTTAAGGATCATGGACTGTTTTGGTTCACTGTCTGGAGTATTTCTCCCAAGTGTTCCAAGTTTGAAGATAAATGTGGGCTCTTTGTTCTGAGCAGTACGCAACCCATCGCATTAATACTTTCCATGGACCAAGATGTCATCAATGCAATGTTCATCTGTATTGCAGGGATGTGGAGAAAATATTAGGGTTGCATTTTCCATTATCTCTCATTCAAATGGTCATTTGAAGTGGTTCATAATAGCTCTCCTTTGTTTTCTTCATTCACAACGTGCTGGGGTTTTTTTTGGAGATGTGTGGAGAAGGCTGAGACAAACACAGTGTCTCTGAGCTGCTGAAATGAACTGGGGTCATGCTGGGGAAAATGGATGGAAAGGAGGAAAGACTCAATCTCTGAAAATTTACGAAGATGGTGTCGGGAGAAAGATAGAGAGCAGAACATACCCCTGAGGTGGACTTCCTGGAGGCACACCAAAAGCCTTCTAAATTTTCCTTTATTTCAGCAAGCCAACCCTTTTCTTGGCTCCCATCATACCTGGGAGAGGTCAGGTGTATGCACCTCCAGGAACACCCATAACAAGTAACTGCTCCTATGGAGAGGGTTACCTCTCTTATTTCCTAATCTCAGGGTGGTTATGTTCTGTATACATACACCTGAGCTATTAGTGATTTTCAATGACTGTTGCTGGTGGTGATTTTTTTTGTACTCAAGACCAAGTTACTGTTTCCTGGTAACTTTGCCTGTTATCTAATTTATCGCCTGCAATGCCACTGACCTGGCATAGTTCTGTATCTAATAACATCCTGAGGGGCTTCGTAAAAATGTAGGTAAAAGGAACTGGCAAAATCATTGAGATAATTGCTGTGGCTTGGTCTTGGACATTTGTAATATCTAACTCAATATAAATATGAACTTGGCTCTGGCCATTTGCACATAAGCCCGCAGGCAGAGGTATGCAAGTTGAATGCTGCCATTCAATACCTAATCGATACCCTGATGGTGTCAATATTTTTTTGAAAATTATTTTAAATTTTTAAAATGTAAATTTTAAATATTTTTAAAAATGCATTAAAAATTAAAAAATCATTAGTTTTTTAAAAACTGGCTGGAAACAGAAGTGCTGAGGTACTAACAGACTGACTCCGGTTCTTACCTCTGCTGTCAAGAGTGGTTCCAAAGAATGTTTATAAATACGGTGATAGGCGCTTTATATATATATGTAAATCTATTTATATACTATATATATAAAAATATAAATTTATTTATATAAAATACAAAGCCCTTCTGTTTGGAACATTTAAGTTTTTAAATTAATTTCAATTTAATTAAAAATAAAAAAGCCACGGGACTTTGCTGTGCCTGCCTGGTGTTTAATACTGTTACTCCATCAGGGTATCAAGTAAGTATCAATACCTCATAATACACACTAATGCGCACAGATATAATTGCCTACACAGGGTGCAAGGCAATGGAAAACCAAACCTGAAACACTGGTGTGCTTAGGTGCTATGTTAAGTAGGAACAAGTAGGATAAAGGTTTCATCAGTGGTAATGCTGTTCTTCACAGTGGTGAAAGGCTTCAGGGATTTCTGAATTGTGGTTATTAGTGTCAAAGCCACTAGTTTTGTAAAACCAGGCAATGCTCTCCAGCCTTTGCCTCACTTGTGTAATGCCCCTGGATCCTCAGCCTGACTCCAGCCCAGCTTATCCTGATGGATATCAGCATGAGAGGAGGATGCAGGCATTTTCTTCAGTTATTGCAAACTCTTCACCATATATCTACATGCTGGAATCTGAAAGTGAGCCATGAGAGCAGCGCTTGCCATGCGGTTCACCTCCTTAAACAATATATTCTCTTGATCTGCACACATATGGTAGCTCCTATTAATGGGAGTTACACATGCTGGGTAAGAGGAGAGACTAAACCTTTCCTACATTTTTACTAGTGAAATACTGGAAATGGGATGACGGCAGCCAACTAGATTGTGAGGACTCTTGTCAGAAATATGATTAGGAGTTTGTTTCCATGTAGCTCACACAGTAACAGACATAAGCCTCCAGCCAGAGACAAATAGTAGTTAATATCTAGAGAAGGCAAAGCGTTCTCTGAGATGTTTAAATGAGAATTCCAGAGCAAGATGAAAATTGGCCTCCGAGGGAATAACGTTTTCTTTTTCTTCATAACTGTGGATAAAAATTCCAAATAGATCATCAGTATGTATATTAAGGGGAGATCGCATTCCTATGATATTGTTGGAAAATTCAGTAGCGATGTATTTTTCATTTTTAATTTTTTTTTCCCTCTGCAAATTTCTTCTTGGATTTGTGCCATATAATGCAATAAAATGGACCCATGAGATACAGGAGATTTAAAGTCTGTTGGTGTTCATTACATTACACAGAGTCATGCAGAATTTAAGGTCCTATACGTTAGTCTGCTTCTGAATCAAGACAGGCAAGCACATCCAAGGTAGAAGCAGCAAAACCCTGGATGCCTCTGCTATAGCTGGAAATATGAGAATAAGTCTTCTGGATGTGTATTTATTTTGGAGTCTCAGAAAAACCCAGTAGTAGCAGTGCTGCTTTATGTGAGGCCTGGAGTGAAAGAATATATATATTCATACACACAAAAGTATGATCAATTTAACTTTCATCTTTTTGCCTTGTCCTGTGCTGCTATCACATCTCATAGGCTGAGCGGAGCAAGGCTCTGTGAGGGGCTTGAAGGGAACCGAGGTACAAATCACTCTGTTGCTGAAGAAAATGGTAATATAATTTTAAATTATAAATTGCAATCTGTAGATTTTAGTGAGAAGAGCTCTACTCGAGTTCAGCTGACCTGTTCTGTGCCAGGTTTTGCTCTGATTTTCCCTAGGGCTTTGTCTGGTCCCGTTTGCGAGAGCCAGGCAGCTCTCCTCACAGCCACCTCCTGCTCAGATATGGCAACACCTGGGTTAAGCAGGGTATTTCTTGGTCCAGAGGTATTTGAAAATTTTCTGCAGAGATAACTGAAAAATGATAATGTTATGACACCACTCCTTCAAGAATCATATTTGGTTCTGAACAGAAACAAAGGAAGATTCTTCAGATATTTTTGAAAAGTTCAGTCTTTCAAAAGAAAGGGAGAAATTACCTTTAAAGAACTGTAATATCCTTCACATGATTTGTGATACACCTTTATTTTTAATAGATGTGTAAAAAAGTATTTGCAAAGATCCTGCAAAGTGTTTGGAGTTCTCCCTTCAACATCCTTCTTGTTTTATACTCTTTCCTGGTAAATCCTGTCTCATATTACCAATTCTTTTTTTTTTTAATTGCATTTTTTCTTAAATTTTCTTCAGGTTTTGAACATTCTCCCCATAGTCAGGTTCCTCCGTCCCTCTCTCTGTTATGGGTGTCATACAAAGAGAGGCTAAGATCTTCATGGTCCATACTGTAAAAACTATAATGGATTGTTTTTTGGATGGAGCTAATAGTTACTAAATCCCCACTTAATACTCCTGCTTTGCGGATATCTCTCCTCCAGTGAGCATCATGTGCTAATCTCTTGTTCTTCCAGTGTATGCATCCATGCTTAATGTGGGGAAACAGGCTTAAACCTGTTAAACTCCTGTTAAATGCTCAGAGTTGGCTTTTACAGCTGTCCGCATCCAAAGGTGGGAGTGCATCCCAGAGCCTTCCCAGTGCTGCTAGCAATGCACAGTGCGCCCAGGCATGAAGCATTTTGCATTTAGCCGCGTGTTTTAAGACTGGAGCTCTGGCTCTTGAAGTTACCGGCTAAAGATGCCTCTCCTGGCAGATTGCTTTAAATGTGCCCTGAGATGCAGAGAAGAATGCAAGGTGAAAGGGAGCATGGCCTCCTCACTGTGTATCGTGTGTGTATCCTCAACCAAGATCTCTCTTTGGGGCAAGCTGGTGAAAAGAAGTGATGATAATTTATTTAGGAAGTATAGAAATGATGTTGGATGGAGAGCATGTTTGTGCTGTGTCATCGTAGCCTTGTTTTCTGTTAGGGGCAGCAGAAGGCTAAAGGAGCCCCTCTGTTTGGAAAACCACGTATGTGGCAGCAGCAGGAGCTACCTGTGCTAATTGTCAGGGGAGCTGCTGGGTGCCATCCCAGGGCATAACCACAGGAGGATGGAGACCGTGCAGTGGACTGTAAATAAACTGAATTTTTGTGTAATAGCCTCTGGTTTTTGCAAGTCTAAATTTTATCTAGCACATTGGCTTTTAAAGCATGGTTTAACTTTTGGAGTGTACTACTTTTCCTTGCTCTCTGTGAAGTGGAAAATAATGCCCTGGTTGCACAGCCTCTTTTCCAGTAATTAAGAGACTTTTTTTGTTTGCATGCTGATCACTTTATTTTGCATTGTTCTAGGAAATATAATGCACATTCCTAGGAAAATACTCTTTTTCCAATAGAGGGAGTATTAGTGCCAGGCAATGCCCTTCTTTCTCACTCTCTTTGCATCTCATAAACCTACCTATAACCAAATAATGTGTGTGTTGGTGACTTGGTGCTGTTTGGATTGTTTTGTCACTGCTCTGCATTAGCTAACTGACTTCTCTGAGCCAAGACACACACATAAAAAATCAATTTATTCATGACAGCAGAGTGAGGTGAAAGTTGGTCCTCCCAGAAGCCTGCCTCTGGATGGTAATGCTGAGTCCTGCTTTCTGCCATCCTTCACATTCGTTTGTCTAACCTCTTGCAGATAAAAAAAGCCATGTTAGCAACCAGAAGTTCTTTAAAAAAAAAAAAAAAGTAAAAAATACAGAAAGGAATTCAAACCTCTAGTCCCTGTCACCTTCCATTGAGAGGGCTGGCGTTGGCATGGGGTGGGAAGGAGGAGAACAGCCCTGGTTCTCGGAACAAAACAGGTCTAAGCCCCTTGCATGTCAGACAAAGCCTGGGACGGCGCTGCCTGTGTGGGAGCAGCAGCCGGGCTGTGAGCCACAGGAACCCCTCTGCTCTGAGCCTCAGGATGCTCAGCTGCTCTCTGGGGAGGTGGGATGCACCGGGCCATTACCCTGCCCAGCCCCTGGCTTTCCCTGGGTAAATCGTCACACCCCTGCCCTTGGGTGTTTGAAAGGGAAGGGGATGCTTAAAGGCAGCATGTTGGGTAACAAGTCGGAATCCAGCATATATCTGGGATGCGATGATGGATGCATTGGGTTTGTACAGCTCCTGGTTGTGGAAGGGGACCTTCCATCTTAAAAGTGGTACTTTGCTTTCCCTTCGCTGGACTCGCCGTGCAGGCTTGGGGCGCTCATTTGAATCATTGGGGCCAAATTCTGCTCTGAACTCAAATGGCACTGAAATTTGCACTCCAAGTGCAAGTAAGATCAGGATCTGATCTGATCTGAACTTAATCTCTAGCAGCTGCCTTGATTGGGAGTTTACCTTCTGAGCAAGACAGGCAGCCACTGATTAAAACCCTAGTCAGGGGGGCAACGACCCCGAATTTACTGCCTGCCCTTTGGCAGTCGAGAGGGTCTAGAAGTCAAACTCCCAGCCTCTGCAAAGGCTGCAGGAGTGGAGGAGCCTCCGGAGAAGTCCCTGGGGAAGCCGGGGGCACTGCAGCAGCGTGGAGAGGCAGTGGAGGGCGAGCAGAGCAGCTGCGAGCTGGGCTGTGTCTGCCCGCTGAAAACACAGGGCTCAACAAAGGCTGTAAATCCAGCGCGAATCATGGAAATGGAATTAACTTAAAATTATACTTTCAAGGTGAAATATTAGTGGTTGTAACAGTTTGTTTTTGTCACACGGTCACGAGGCGCTGTGATTTTTAGGAAACTTTTCCTGGTAATTTAGCTTCAGGATATATGGCATATGCCGTGATGTCTTTAATGGGGAGACATAATAGCGTGTGCTGTGGGAACTGTGGGTTCAATGTTGAAGCAGGCGGCATGCATCTTAAAATGTAAAAGGGAGATTTATAATGTTTCTGGTGACACAGAATAGTAAAAACCAATGACCAAAAATATAGAAAATTAATTTAGATAGAAAAGACGCATCCTTCCACGTGTCTCGCATCTGCTGTTCTAGGATTTCTGCATAAATCTGTATGTTTTGGTTCTTTTTAGTGCTGTGGGTCCTTTGATTAATTTAGCTACATGTTACTGTCATGTTGGGCACATTCATCTTCTGTCTTGAAGCATGTACTCCTCAGCCTCTCTATCATTCCACCCCTTCAGGCCTTATTTTCATCACATTTAAGGGAACTCTCCCCTGCCTGTCTTTATCTTGTTAGGCTTTCAGCAGCTTAAGTTGAATCTTCATTCTTTCACTCTTGCTGTCAAACCTCCTTTACCAAGTTATCTCATTTTCCTATTCATAACATCTAACCCATTATATTTAATACTCAGGCACAATTGCATCTGAACATTATGTAGGACTTGCCAGCACAAATACTTGTAAATGAAATCAGACCACCCCTGGAAGAAGCAGTGGTGGCTTTGCCTTGCCAGTGTATTTTAAATTGAAAAATGCCCAGGACTAAATCCAGTCCTGGAGTAAGCAGTTGCAGCTGAAGTCGGTAGAGCTTCATCTGCTAAGCTGAGATGGATTTGACCCTTCAATACTGAAAGCTGGAAGGTTAATAATGGTTGCATAATCTGATATGAAACAGAAATTAGTGTCAGAACTGTCCCAGTGGGTGTGTACATCTACAGATGACAAAGCCCTTTACAAGAATGGGTAAATTATAATGTTCAGGCTACAGACTGGAAAACTGAGGCAGAGAAGTTGAGGGACTTGCTAAATTTTAATAAACCATCAATGCTGAGACTGCACTTAAGCCCGTTTTTTTGAGGAACAGGTTCCATGTCTCTGGGCATGTTCACGTGTTCACAGTGGCAGTCTCTTGGGTCCTCAACCCCAGGGTTGGCGGCTCATCCCCGTGGGACGGAAGAGTTTGTTTTTTCTCCCAGGTCTTACCTCTGCTTTTTGAACTGATGAAATGGTGCTTCAGAGGGGCCTCTTCGGCAGCAGACGCTTTGGAAAAAAAACCCCAAAAACCTAAGAAAAATATATGTGTGACTTCTGGGTCAAGCATGCATTTTGGCAATGTAATATTGCTTTTGCACCTTTGCAAAGGTTGCAGCAGCAGGGATGGAGCCACGGAGGCACTGCCGGCTGTTGCAGGGGCTTGTGCTCTGTTTTTGAGGTGGATCCCAACGTTTCCGCCTTTTGCAAGAGCTGGGTCAGTTTATGAAAGACGATATATGAATTAGTTCCTTCTGGTAGCACTGGACAAAACTCGGTGACCCAGGAAATGTTTTCCTCCCCTTTATTCCTATAACTGCCTTTTTTTTTTTTTTGCTGGCAAGCTGACCTTTTTAAATGCTTCATCCTTTCCCTCCCAAATGTGGAATTTCCTCCCAAAAAAATCATTCTGGCTCAAGACCCAGAGCTGGTCAGACTCAGTACAGGCTAGAAATGGATTTTGATAGAGGACAGCATCATGCTTTTGGCAGACTGTCCTGGCCTGGGAGAGTAGCAGCAGAGAATGCTGTGGTGCCGGGGCTGGGGGATCCCTGCCTCCCCCCTGGGGCTGGCCTCATACTTCTCAGTCACCTCGAAAAGGGGTTGAAGTATTTTCTCTGTACATTGTTCTATTTTTAGGAGGAGGAAAAGCTATTTTAAGCCACTCTAAAATGTTTTTATGGCTCTTTCTGAGCTCTCTGTAGCTAGTTGGTCTCATGGTAATTAAGGCATTTGGCCTTACAAATGGAAGGATTATGAAAACAGTTTCAGAGATTTCTAGAAGTGCTCCAACATATTCCCAAAATAGGATTGTTTTGCGTGTGTGTTTGCTTTTGTTTTCTGTTTTTACAAATGAATGATGCTAAGTGAAAATACTGTCTGCCACTTTCACTAGGGTGCTGTGACCCAGCCTCTGAGGATGAAAGCACAATAGTGCATTTCCTGAACATTAGTATGCACCACTCACTCGATAGTGTATTATTTTCATTAACTGGAGCAATTAAAATATTTTTGCTTAGCTTTTACTTATCCCTGTTGCTGGAAAAAGGCACTGGAAGATTTATATGGGAATTTTTCTTGGATAGAAGTAGGAAAAGAGCTCAGATTTGGGGCTCAGGGACAATCGCTGCCTGTGGGATCATGGCACTGGAATCACATGGCAGTTAGCCATCATCTCAAACTTTCCAAAGTGGTGATTGATGTTTTACCTCTGCTCTTCCCGCTAGAACAAGGCTGGCTAAACCAAACACTTTCCCTTAATTATTTATTTTTTTTTTCTCTGTAGCACGTAGGTGATGGAAAATGTTATATACCCACTGGGTTTGGGATGGTAGCAACCACAGCTTATGGGATAGCCTGCACTGAAATGAACATGTAAAGTAGATAGGCTGAGGCACTGAGAAACAAAAAGTATCACTTCCAGGGCTAGCAAAACAAATGACTTCTTGCAGTCCAAAAAGATGCCTGAGGCTGTTTGGCTGTAGGCATCCCGGGCTGAACTGTTAGCGTAAGCCAGCATCGATGCTGTTAATAAAATGCTGTTAATATAGAACTGGAAAGAATGAGGTTGATGATGGCCCATACAGCCAACAATACGCTCCCTGGAACGTATTTCTAAATTCTTTGTGATAGAAACAAATAGAGATTTAATAATGTCAGATGAACGTGTAAATGGAATAATGACTTAAACAATCTCATTACAAGTCCTACTGCAGTCGATATAATCAGACTAAAACCTGGCAAGTATATAGAAAAAATACCCTTTTGCAAAAACTACATTTATTCAGATATTTCTAGAACTATTAATATCATTGACTTGAGGCACAAATACAGGTTAGTGCCTTTGGGCCTGGGTGCCTTAAACATTAAAATTTATTATTATTATTTATTTTTATTAGCTTCATGTGGCAGAAGATTTATAATATTCCAGTTTTTATTAAGTACTTGTGGTTTTTAAAACTGATGGTAATTGTTGCTGGGCAAATCTCAAAAGAGGAAGAGGATTGGTTGGTTTAGTTTTGATTAAACTCTCAGAAGTTTGGGCATTTATCCAAACTATCTCAACCTCCTGCATTTCTAATATGGGTCTGTATATCTTCTGAGGATAGGCTTTTATTTTTCTTTTAATCTTTTCCTTTCCTTTTTCTTTTGTGTGTGTGTGTGTGTATAAGTTTCTGTCCTCCTCTTGTTTAGGTCAGACACATGGTAGAGTATTTTGGTGTATCTGCTTCTCAATATGACCTGGAAAGGGCAGCCCGGAAAAGAGTTCAAAAAGTTTGCAGCAAGTAATTAAAAAGAAGCTATCTGTATCCCTTAGCTGTTTACCCTTAAAAAACTGGCTCAGTTTATAATTTCTGCTTTGTAATAATGTCCTGCTATAGCTATCTGTTAATTCAGATTCTGCAAATTGAATCCTGTAACTACATGACAGTCTTGGTCATGATCATGGTAGGATTCTGATGCAGAGAAATCCAAATATTTTTCTTCTTTGATACTATATGAGAAAAATGGGAACTAGGAACCAGAGGGCAGAATACAGCATTTTCCTGTATTGTGTTGCCAGCTCCTTTAATTTTATCGCAAATGCTACCTCACTGTAAAATCATAATTTTCATTAAATAAAGGAAGCTTACATTTGTGAAAGTTCTTGAAAGCATCTTTGTGTCTTGGAAGCAAAAACCAGAAAGGTTCTAGAGCAATGCACCATTTATTTGTAGTCATTTTGTATATACATGGGGATGTATGCAATTTATTTGTCATATGGTTTTCAAAGTAATTTAAAGGAAATGTTCAGTGTAATTAGGCTTGTGTGAGCATATTAGTTTTTTATTCAGAAGAAATTATATCCAGTATGGAGTTTTAGGCTTTTTACCCCAGTTTATGAAAACAACTCTGTTGAAATCATTTAATTCTGGCAGGATTTAGGCACGTGTTGAAGCAAGTGGTGACCATGTACTTGTTGGTGCTACCAGAGTGCCCAGGGACCTGCACGAGGATCAGGGGCTGTCGGTGCTGTACCTGTATGCACAACGCGATGTCTGTGCATGCTGCTCCTGAGCTTGGGAGGTGCACAGTGTCCTTGGCTGCATCCTTTTGTGTGTGATGGAGGGTGGCTTTGAGCAACTGCTGGTATTTCCCTTATTCAAACTGGTGCAAACTGGCCGAGTTCTTGGAAGGAACTGTGTTGAAATGTTAGGCTTGTCTTACAGGGTTGGTTTGAGTGCGGGCAAACACTGAGAAGGAGAGGTGCTTAGGTGGAGAAGTTTTGCATGGACGGTCTCCATCATGGTCTGGAGAAGCTGGCTTTCTCTCTGGTGGAAAATCAGCATGTCTTCCTCCCCTCCTGGAGGGACAAATGAGTCCTCAGTACCTGGTACTAACCATCGAGCACAAAATCGGTTTTGATCTTCAGTTTGAGAGCTGTGCTCGGCTCGCTGGCTTTGTGTGAGATTTTTGTGGAACACTGAACAGACCTTTATTCCTTTCTTCAGCAAGAACAACTTTCTCCATTTCCTCTCAAGCACAGGCTTTTGCTGTTATAATCATGCAATTCCACCTGGGTTAAAACTGAAAAGTGTTTCTAATTGGATCCAGGCTAATATCAAGCCAGCACGCAGTGGTTTTCCAGCGTGACTGGGATATTCCACCCTCTGCCAAGCAAAAAGACACACTTTTTGCCTTAAAAACCCCCATGATTTTCACTTGGAAAAAAAATGTCTTTTTTTTTCTTAAGAAAACCAGAATAATATATGTAATAAAAATACTTTATACAGGCCTGTATTTTGATAGTTTGCAAATGGTGCTTTGCTAGACCAGTTTCTGGTCACCGGTAGGTTTTGGTGGTGCTAACAGCTCTGTGCACAAACCCACCAGCAACGTCTGAGCCCAGTGCTGGAACACGGTGGTGGGAGCTCTTGATGCCATGGGACTGTGGTGTTGGTCCCTCATCAATGCTGGCAAAGAAAGGCTCAGAAAGCTTATGAAACCAGTACTGCCAGGTGGCAAATATCTTCTGCATGGGACTGGGAATGCCTAGTACCAAGGAGGATCACAGCCCTAAATACCTCTTCAGGGCATCCTGCTGAAGTAAACGAATCACAGAACTTGTTTTTTCTGCACAAAAACCCATCCCCTTGGAAATCCAGATGATTACAGTGTTGGATCGCCCTGATGCAGCAAGCAATGCACAGGGTTTGGTGCTGAATGCCCCGGACCCCAGCACGTTCAGCAGACAATAGCAAGGACAGCCAGGTGGTGATCTGGGCTAAACCAGGTCCATGCTGAGTGCTGGTGGCCATGCTCTCCACCAGGTTTTGGTGCTGAGGGATGGATAGCAGCAGGAGTGCTCTGCCACATGGGGAGACAGGACCACCAGTGTTTCCTCTCGGTCACCTTCTTCAAGTGCTGAGTTTTAAGTGTGGCAGCATTATGTAGTTTTATTATTTTAATAGATGAGAGAGGTCCATGATCAATAGCAGGGATGCTTTTATCTTAATCATCCATCCCTCATTCATAAATATGGAGATTTTCAGCCTCCTGTAATACTGCTTATGATTTTCTGTGGTGTGGTAAAATGGACTGAAGTAACTTCACCATCTCTAAAATGCCATAAAAGTAGTAGTCAGGTTATATTAATTTTGCCAACCATATTATTGCACGTGTCTATTTAAAAAGTCTTGGGACTGCTATAGCGAGAGTATGTAAGGTTCTTTTTCTTCTGACAGTTTTTTGCTCCTAGCCCTTGCACACCAGTTCAGGATTACACATGAAAAGGATGACATATGCACAGCCCTGAGCCAATACGTAGCTAACCTGTAAAATACACGTGTGGCTATTTCCTTGACCAAACCAGAATCAGTGACCTTAAAAGACCCTAATTTCTCTGAAGTGAAGGGCTCAGATCTAACATGTCTGTTTTTCAGGATGGAAATTAATGTAGTTTTTGTAAATGATCAACACTGATATGTACGTAAGGAGCATGCCAGGGTTGGAAATCTGGTAAAAAACCCTAGCGACCTTTGTTAATATCCAATTAAAAGGTAAAAGTAACATTTGGGATTTTTTGCTCTGCTGATCAATCTCTAATACGTGAGTGTAAAAGTTTTAAAGATAATTGCTTAGTGAGAGCAAGGAATTTAATTTCATCAGTCTGCCACCTCTTATATACATTTTGTTACAGAGATAACCACCAGCAATGTGTGCAAGTGCGTCTTAGCTTGCATACTGTTGGAAATCAGTCTTAGAGGGCATGAAGCAGCCAAAAATTTCAGCCATCAGTAGGCAAAAAAAGGTACTAGCCTTTGTCTGTTAAGTGTGTTTTTTCAGGTGAAAAAATAGTTGCCAGTTTTTACTTTTGTACAGACAAAGCAGAAACAAGAAAAAAAAATGTAAGGGGAAAGATTTCAGGGCCCACATCTTCTAGCACAAATTGACTTCAAGGCAGGCAGGGTGATGGTGAGGATGCAAGCTGAGGATGCGGCTCCCTTTGCGGGCTGGAACAAAGCTGCTGTTGCTGCTCCTGCTTCTCCATGGGCACCTTCTAGTCCTCCCAGCACCCCTCCCTGGGCAGGGCACTCAGGAGGAGGCACCCATAAAATACAGGATTAACGGAGATGGGTTCAGTGCATGAAAAGAAGGCTCTTCTGGTGGGGAAATGAAAATGTGCAGATCCAGCTAAATTCTGCATTTGCGACATATCCCTTTTTCTCACCTGTTATCTGCATTTTTACCATGTCTAAGGGAAAGCTTATAAATGTTATGCTAAGGGCTTCTTTATGGAAAAGCTGGAATGAAACAGCACAGAGTACAGCACAAGCAGAAGTTTCAGACTCGCTGGATGTCTCTTTCTGTCAGATGCCACAGTGTCAGGCTCAAAGCCATTTGTCATCCCTGAATTTCATTATCTGCTCCTTCCCTGTCTTTCAGTCTCACTTTGCTAGGACATTTGTTCACCGTTGACCTCCCTGACAAATAATACACCTTAATTATGTTGGCAAGAGGGGATATGTCATTCCTGGGCCACTTTAATTGTCTATCCGACAGGCAT